>NC_067401.1:467313948-468023948 GCF_016432865.1 Antechinus flavipes
TTTTGATCATCAGAATAATTGATAAAGATAAAAGATCTTATATTTTAGAATATCAGATCCTGCTCCCCATCCCAATCTATTAGAATATCAGATACTTTTCCCCATTATTACATCAGATAACCTTTCTATCTCCAGTGCTTCTCCATTATGTCATCCCCATCCACTCCCCATATGACATTGTTTGTCACCCTATTAAAACCTCTATACCCCACATTCGACACTGGATACTTGGAGACGAGAGTCCGATCCAGTCAATTGATTTACTGTCCAATAAATTAAATTATTATAACCCTCTAACCTCTATTTTGTCTCAGTTTCTTTAGCATTATACCTTTGACCCTGCTTCTTCCTCTGGATCAAGTAAGTCAGGTCACCTCTTAATTGGGCCAAATATAATGACCTCTACCCTTCAGGACCAACTGGCTCTTTGGATTCTTCTGTGAAAACTCTTTACTCCCACAGCAGTGTCAATCATTGCTAGAAAATGAGCTTTTTTTAAGTGCTTACTATATTCCAGGCCCTACAATAAAAGAAGCAAAAACAGTTTCTGCCCTCACAAAGAAATAACGTAAACAAAATTAAATACAAGATATGTGCAAAGTAGATGGAAGGTAATTTCTGAGAGGAAGATGAAAAGGTCTCCTAGAGAAGGAAAGCTTTGAGTTGACTCTTTAGGGAAGTCAGGGAAACCAGGAACCCCATTGGTAATCATCCAACTGACAAAAGGAGGGTCCCCTATCTAGAAAATGACAATAAAGCCCAGAGATCTTGGATGACTGATATCAAGAATAAAGAAAGTGATTAGATGCTGACACAAATCAATTTCCCCATTTATAAAATAAGGGGATTGAACTAAGTGGCCTCTGAGGCTTCTCCCAATCTTAGATTTAGAGCCAATAAAAACCTTCTTTTATAACATACAGAGAACATTTCATATCCTTTAATAAGCATTATGAAAATGTAAGTGATAAAAGCATTTTGAAGCTAAAATGGAGTTTTATGAATATACAATCCAACCTCCACATTTCATAAATGGTGGTAGAAAAAAATTATAAGATAATGAAGAAAGGGAGGTCACAGAAGTCACATAGCTAATTATTGGAAGATATGGGACTAGAACCCAATTCTCTTGAATCCTGTCCTATTATCTTTCAAGGGTTGTATATAACTTTGAAAAAGATATTTTATGTTCTCTGAAACATCTGCAAATGTGTGTGTGTGTGTGTGTGTGTGTGTGTGTGTGTGTGTGGCATGGATATGTATATATCTATATTTGTGTGTGTATAAAGGTATTTGTAAAATTGTAAAAAAGTAAAGAGTGATAGAGACCCTACTCCTATAAGGATTTTTCTATCTGTTTTGCTCTTCTTCTATTGACTAATTAATTCTATTAATAATAGAATAATAGAATCTATTAATAATAATATAAATAATTATTATTATTCTATTATTCTTGGTTTGGCTTATTTTTATGATATTGGAGATAATATGAAGTCCAAATTACACGGCTACAGAATGGAATACCAACATTTATTGACAAAGATCAGATTATTGAAATGCAGATTGATTTTGTCATATGATACTTGTTTTGAGCTTTCCATTGGACTGTGACACATTAAATTGTTCTAATAAAGTTTTAATTATAAAAGAGATTCCATTAAGTTCTTGAGCTTCATGAAACTTATCGCTCAATTCTGGATGAGGTTTTCCACACTGACCCACCCAAAATGCTTTCTTTACAAAAGATGACTTTGAACAGCGATATTATATTGCTAGCAACACGCGTGTTTCTTTACTTAACACTGTAAATTGCTTTGCCCCGTCCTTGAAATGCACCGTATAAATATTGCATTTGATCTTTAACTTACACTTCGTAAATAATTTATTTCAAAAATATTCCTCCATGAGGCCATCAGTTGCTGAAGTGTTCAGTTTTCTGGTAAAGCATTTATTTACTGCATGAGCTCTCAGTGCTTGGTAAAGGAATTGCTAAAAGCTGCATATGGAAGGAATTATGGTAATTGTATTAACGCTGAAATCTACAACACCGAATGCTCAAATCCGCTAAAAGGTTTTGCGCCTTTATATCTCCACCTCAATGGGCACTGATTCCATTGGAAATGTTTAACACTTCATGGGCAGGCTTCTGAGAGCAATTTTTTTTCCCTAATCACTCCAAGGTACATTTAACCATTTCTGAATGGATCCATCAGGAGATTTTCCTAAAATCTCTACCTGATAACCTATATCGCTTAAGTGTCTTCTGTGTTACATCCAAAAGAAAGAACAGGTTGAGAATACCATGGCCAAGAACGTAAGGAAATCTCATACCATTAATTTGGATAAAGGAACAGATTTTAATTCTCACACGGCAATATTCTGGTTAATGATGTGTCTCCTTAGGACATCCATTAAAAGTCCATTAAGTTAACAGAAAAAAATCTAATAAAGTTACCCTGGAAATTTTCTGGTAGATTAACGTTATGGACTTTTAATGACTGCTTCCTGTAGGTATGGCTCTATTAGCGAGGCTAATATACTAATTAAGCTTGAGCCTTAAGTGAGAAAAAGCTGTCTAGAGATTCTATATGAAGCAATATACATACATACAGATATATGTGCGTGTATACATATATAATATAATATAATATATTCTTAAGCAATATATATTTCTTGAGATATGGATGTGTTTTCTCAAGACATATGTATGCACACTTATATGTATTTGTATACGTGTATATATATATATTTCAAACATGTATGTATTTTTCAAGTACCAGAATTAAGACGGGTACAAGTCCCCAACCATGCTAACAAAACTAGACAAATGCCATTATTCTAGCCTCCATCAGCCACGGGGTTAACAGTCGTGATAATAATAGGGATGGAGACAGCAATTAGAATTATGTTTCCATGGATACAGGGAACTCCCAGGTCAGGAAAAACATAATTGGGTAAAAATAATAACATACATTTTTGGAATAATAAAATGGGCAGTAGCTGATTTAGAAAATGCCCCTGACAGGACTACCAATCCAAGGCAGCAAGAGAAAGATCAACATCTGCTCAACACAAAGAGAAAAAGACTGATGGATAGCAGAGTAAATGATAAATTGGTAAAATAAAATGACAGACGTTCTTCTAGAACAGAGCAACGTAAGGGCTGATAAAAGGCACCTGCTACTGGCTTTGTCTTCGAGCCTCTGGAAAGCTTAGATCCCAAAGTGGAATTGAAGGCCCTCAATAGGGGACATCTATGTGAATTTAGCCAGTGATTGAAAATGGTTAAATCTTGAGGATTTTTGTTTACACATATAGTACTGTACGGAAGCAATTATCAGTACTTGCCATCAGTAATCACAGTCAATGTGAGGAGAATAAAGTGAAGTTTGACCTCAAATCGAAATCTCAAACTCAGTTCTCCTGTTTCCTGGCAGCAGCCAGCTGGAGACAAAGACTTCCCTAGATGGTTTGTTCCTTGAAGGAAGGGATTCTCTTTGCCTTTCTCCGTAGCTCTCCCCCAGGACAGTACCCAGAGCACAGTGATAATTTAAGGAAGGTGAGCTGGCTGGGTTATGGATATTGAGCTCTGTAGCACCAGCTAATAAATAATCTGTCGTTTTCTATGGCATTAAGGTTGGCAAGGTAATCTCAGAGGAGAAGGCGGCAGGAAGGGGAAGTGAGAGAGGAGGATGAGGAAGGATTTCTTGCAGAACCGAGTCTGGAAAGGAAGGAAGATGGGGTGGGACAGCAGACCAGGCACAAGACAGAACGAGAAACGTTGAAGCTGGCAAAGAAGCGCCCTGGATCAGGGATGCATGGAGGTCAAGGTCAGTGGCCCTCAAGGGACCTGGGGAGAGTCAACTTGGAAAGTAGGAAGAGACCAGGTTGTCCAAAGCTTAAAAGACAAAGGAGCTTTATTGTGATCATAGAAATAATAAGAAGACACTGGAGTTTATTGAGTTGGGGGCTTCAGGAAGATCATGTTGGCAATTGAGTGAAGGAGGGGGTGAGAGAGAAGATTGAGACAGGAAGCCTAACCGCCAGACAACTGAAGTCCAAGTGTGGTAGAATATTCCTTCCTTATAGAAGATGAGCTGAGGGACAGCACCCAGGTACCCCAAATAGTCAATAAGCATCTGAGGCCCAGATTCCATCTCCAATAACGTCATCCCCCACCTGTCTCAGAGGTCAGATACTCTGGTCCTCTCATTTACAGAGTCTGCTCTGCTCATTATCTCTATCTAATCATTACTTAATGGCAGAGCCAAGATGAAAGTCCTCAGAATCTCAAGTCAGGACTTTTTCCATCGCATCAGACTGTCCCTTGGCTCTTTGATATATCTGGCAACCAATAGGTGCTTAATAATTGCTGGTTGACTTGACTGGAAGTCGGTTCTTAGTTGAGCCAATTATAAAAGCTTAACCTTAGTAAAGGGACTGAATGCCACTTGAATTACCTTATAGCTATACCAGGAATCCCTTACATCAACATAGCATGAATACAGCATGAGAGCTGATTGTCATGGGTCATAAGACCTAGAAATAATATTCATTGATTTTTGGAGAAGCCTCTGGGGATAAGCGGCCCCAGTGATAATCTAGTTCAGCCTCTCATTTGACACTTCAGGAAACTGGACCACAAGAGATTAAGGAACCAGTCTGAGGATACAAAGTAGTAAGAATTCACAGGTAGAATTTGAATCCTGATTGTTTGGTGCCAGAACTAGTGTTTTACCTTTTCAGATGCAATTTGGACAGGACAGCCCTTGGGGTCCCTTCCAAATCTGAGAGCTTGCATATAATTTGAATTCAGCTCATGCAAAGAAATGATTTTTTTTATTCAAAGAATTACGTTTTTCTTGCCTTGATATCTATCTTTCCCTCTCTCCCTCTTCCTCTCCTATATATATGTGTGTGTGTGTGTGTGTGTGTGTTTGTGTGTGTGTATGTGTGTGTATGTGTGTCTATATATATGTATATGTATATGTATATATATTTTTGCTAAGGCAATTGGGGTAAAATGACTTGCCCAGGATCACACAGCTAGGAAGAATTAAGCATTTGAGGCTGAATTTGAACTCAGGTCCTCCTGACTTTTGGGCAAGCTCTCTATCCACTGCACCATCTAGCTGCCCCTCAATTTCTGTATTTTAATAGTATATGTATATATCCATCTATTTTTGTTCTTGTTGTGCTGTTGAATTTTTTGGTCCAGACTTATGATTTTATCTTAACTATGGAAAATTTTCCTGACCAAAATTCCCTCCACCAATATCAGCTGTCAATTGTACTCATCGTAGTGACTGCACACCCCATCCCTTAAGATTTTGAACCACCCAACTCCTTCTAGTCAGTGCCATTCTCATTCCCATCCCATAAATTCTCTACAAGGAGGTCACCCCACCTAGAGTTCTCAACTTTGCAGAAAACTTTCTACTCCACATTTGTTACCTTATTTCCATTGTGCTCTCCTAAGAATTCCTAACATCAATGGAATTAAAGGTCCAGACTAGATCATAAAAGCCATATACTTAAACATATAAAAATTTCATCCAAGTACATGTATATGTGTTATATTTTATTTTTATATTTATATAAATATATATAAATAGAAATATGTATTTCTATTTATATTTTGTTATATATAATTTTTGCATTGCATATGTATATGAACATTGTATATGTTCCATTTCTTTCTTCCCTTTTTTTTTTTTTTACCTATTTTGCAGTAATTATCAGCCACAAAATCTTCCAGATTGATCATCTTCCAAAAACTGTCGTCCCATCCACTGTCTGCAGAATAGGTCCATTTGCATACCAAAGAACAAAGAGATCTAAGGAGATAACAAATTAGAATTATGGATATTGACAAGTTTTTCTTGGGCTTCTCAAAGCCAAGAATGATCTAAGGTGTCGTCTAACCCTTGGACACATGACAGACAAATTCCAACTGCCCAAAGTGCCCCAAATAAGGCAATAGAAAGGATACCACAGCAGGAGAAAGAAGACCCAGGGTCCTGGCCTATTTTTAGTCCCTTTATGACCTTAGAAAAGTCACTATTCCTGTCTGAGCCCATGAAGGTTGACCTTGTGTCAATAGAATCTGTAGTCAATCTTACATGTGTCATGAACTGAAGGGTATCAGCAGATTTTTATTCTCCCAAATCTCCCATCTTATATTGTTTGGCATGGAGCTGCTCAGACATTTCCCTCATTAGTTCAAGTGTTCACTCATAGTTGAGAATAACATGAAAGGAACAAAACCATCATGGTGTAGGGGATCATGGAATTCTTAATTCTCTTAAATTAGAAGGGACTTTGGGGGTCATTTAGCCTAGATTCCTTATTTGCAGGAAATTGAGAACCAAAGAAGTTGAATGATTTGTCTAAAACAACTATGTTAGTGTCAGGATTCAATTCAAAACCATTCAATGTTTTTTCCACTATTATAATGCCATCATCCCAATAAAACCAGATTTTAGGTCAAAAGACATGGATTTCAGGTCTAATTCTTATATACATATTAATCATGACACATAACTACATTGACTCTCAGCTTACCCAGTAGTAAAACAGGATTAGAAATCTTTCCCTTTCTACCTCATTGCATTGTTGCATTTGTAGGAAATCAGTTGATCAAAAGGCATTTATTCATTATAGGTTCACTGAGCACAATTCAAGGACATACAAATACAAAAATAAAACAACCTCTGCCCATAAGGAACTTAGGTTTTTTATTAAAGTTTTTTTTTCAAAACATATATAGAGAGAATTTTCCAAATTTTCCCCTCTTCCCTGCCCACTTCCCTAGATGGCAAGTAATCTAATATATTTTAAACATCTAAAAATACATCCTGCCATCTAGGAGAGGGGTTTGGGGGGAAGGAGGGGAAAAATTACAACGAAAGATTTGGCAATTGTCAATGCTGTAAAATTACCCATGCATATAACTTGTAAATAAAAAGCTATTAATAAAATAATAATAATAATAAACATCTAAAATATATGTTAAATCCAATACATGTAGACATATTTATACAATAATCTGGCTACACAAGGAAAATCAGATCAAAAAGGAAAAAAAAATGAGAAAGAAAACAAAATTTAAGCAAACAACAAAAAGAGTGAAAATGCTATGTTGTGATTGACATTCAGTCCCTTCTCTCTGGGTACAGATGGCTCTCTTCATCACAAGATCTTTGGAACTGGCCTTAATCATCTCATTGTTGAAGAGAGTCACGTCAGTCAGAATTGATCATTGTCTAGTCTTGTTGTTGCTGTATACAATGATCTTCTGGTCCTGCTCATTTCACTCAGCATCAGTTCATGTAAGTCTCTCCAGCCTCTCTGAAATCATCCTGCTGATCATTTCTTAAACAACAATAATCTTCCATAACACTCCTATACCAGAACTTATTCAGCCATTCCCCAACTGATGGGGAGCCACTCAGTTTCCAGTTTCTTGCCATTACAAAAAGGGTTGCCATGAATATTTCTGCACATGTAGATCCCTTTCCCAAGGAGCTAATATTTTATAAAGGAAGGCAATATGTGTAAATCTATCTCCAAACGACCAAAAAGCTAGTCTCAGAGCTACGAAGACCAGGGATAAAGTCCAAGCTCTAACACATTCTGTGAGGATTGACCCCATCAGCAAGCCACTGGCCTGGGCCATAATCCTTGAGGACTTTGCTTCAGAGAACCTGCTGCCCTCCGACAGAAGAGTTTCCCATTCCAGGACTCCCTAAGTCATCAAAATCCTGGCTCTTTGCCTCTTTGCATCATAAGGCAGTTTGGAAGGAAACATATGTGAAGACTGCACCCAGTCTTCAGTTCATCTTTTTTGCCACAAGGATCTCAGACAGCCGTGGAGATGATGTGACTGTCATCCATGGAGAACCCTTTGCTTTCACTCTTGGACCTAAGACCTTTCATTACCTTTAAACAGAGGTAAGCTTTTAATAGCCCACCACTGCTTGGTCAGGAAACACTAAGAATATTCATTTTTCTTCCTTTTCTAGCTGGGACCCAGGATCCATCAATATGGGGATTTCCCATTGACTAGTCAATGGGAGTCTGGCATCTGGGACTGCAAGCCAGGGTTTTAAATTTAAAGTTATTTTTTTTTTCCTTCGCTATTCCATAAAATGGTTCCTCTACATGTATTCTATTCAGAATGTTTTACTATATAAAGATGGAAACGATTTCTTTCCTTTTTTCCCTATAGCATATATTAAATTCACACTGGTATCTTTAATCCTCCACCATCTATTTCTGAAATGGATTGTGTTACAGCTTCAACCAGAAAATATACGATATCATTATTCTCTTCAAAGAATTGTTTTTTTTATTAAATCCACCCCACAGATCATAAGTAACAATATTAATAATAGCTAGTATTTATAGGACATATTAAGGCTCACAAGATGGTTCACATAGATCATCTTATTTGATTCTATGAATAACCCTAGATCATAGATACTATTATTTTTATCCCATATTACATTACAAAACTAAGTCTGAGAACACTTGGGGCAGGGAAGTAGCAATGTGGATAATGTGTTGGATCTGAAGTCAGGAAGGTACTCTTTCTGAGTTCAAATTTAGCCTGTTTATGTGACCCTGGTCAAGTCATTTAACTCTTTGCCTCAGTTTCCTTATCTAGGAAATGGTCTGGAGGAGATATACTCTAGTATCTTTGCAAAAAAACACCTCAAATGGGACAGCTAGATGGGGTACTAGATAGAACACTGGCTCTGATGTCAGGACGACTTTGGTTCAAATCTAACCTCAACTATTTACTAATTGTGTGACCTTAGACAAGTCACTTAGATTCAGCTTTTTTATCTGTAATATGAGCTGGAGAAGGAAATAAACAATATCTTTGCCAAAAAACAAAACAAAACAAAACACCCAAATAGGGTCATCGTGAAGCAGATATGACTGAGACACTGTGACCTATCCAGCAAGCACCTGAGGCAGAATTTGAACTCATTTTGTCCTGATTCTAGCCTCGATAGTATCTCTACAGTAAGACTGCTGAGGGAAGGACTTGATATAGGAGTGGAGATTAATATGATTTCTGAACCCTCAAGTTTAAGATGGCTCATGATTCAACTCCCAATGCTTGAACTAGCCAGGAATGAATTCTTCCTTTCTGTATAGAAAATCAGATTGCGATCACTCTTCTTGGTACTAACATTTCTTCTCCTGCTCTATTCAACTTCAATAACATTTATTCAATGCTAACCGGGCACTGCAGTAGGCAGGTACAGATAAAGCAAGAAGGGGGAAAGTCCCAGTTCTCAACAAGCCCATAGTTTAATGGGGAAGACAATTTCCAAATGACTACGTATAAAAAAAAAAGATAAATACAGGAAAAAAAAAAAAAAAAAGGAAGATCCTCAATAAAGGGAAGGTGAACTCCAAAGCAGCAGCTATTTCAGCATGAACTGTTATCATTCTTTCTGAGTCATATGCTATTCCTCAGACCAGGACAAACTGGATAATTCAGAAAATGTCATCTCTCCCTTTTTCTTGCCCAAGTTTCCACATTTGTAAAACGAAGCTAGTAACTGGATGATCTCCAAGGACTCTTCAGTGTCTGATTTTCTATGATCTTCGGTCGAATCTCCATCTTTGATAAGAGCACAACACCATCTTTCTTTCTTGGAGCCCCACCCGTTCAAACACTGTACCAGATTGAATTTCGGAGCTATTAGGGCACACATAAAGGGAATACAGTGGTAAAAATCCTGACCATATAATTGAACCCTTAAAGCTGTTTGGCCAGGAACAAAAAGAACTTTGGACTCGCCTGTTTAGGCTTAAAGGAAAACACACCTACACAGCCTCCAGTTTGCAAGAACGCAGGAACCCGGGCTCTATCAGCTATTTCTCCAAAGAGGGTTGTTTTGTTTTTTGTAAAAAAGCCATGATTGTGTGACTGTATTATTTATATGCCATCCACAGTATTTACATTTCAAGCCCCACACTTTCCAGGGAAACCTTTTGTTCTCTTTCTAATGAGGGCAGAACCTGGATAGTCTCAAGTGAACCAGCCAGTGTAGAACTAGCGCATTTGGACAGGGGAGAAAGGGAGAGAGGAATGAATCACAGAGATAGGCTTGGCCAAAGATTCCAGTCCAACAGGCCTAGAATGGGGTGTTTTTCCAAGTTTTATGGCAAGTTGACTTAAGGAACCCAAGCTCCAACCCGCGGGGAGGGCCGACTTTTAACTGGATAAACCAAGAAACAAGAGGGATCCTTGATGGGTCTGTTTGGCTGAAACTGCTTCATGTCCAGCAGCATCGGTCCTGGGGAGTGTCTGTCAAAGTTCAGTTTTCCTGGTATTGGTTCTGGGCTTCCTCAGGACTTGCTGACAGGCCTCTGACAGGCTGAACTAATGTAAGCTATGAGATAGCACAGGGCCATATTAAGTTGCCATTTTGGGGAGTGTGTGGCTGATAAAATGGTCCAATGGGACTGGGACAGTGTGGCACTGGCACGAAAGGCCTGGAAAGCAAATGCAGATTAGGAATGGGGGGTCCGCTCCCCTCTTCCAGCAGGCGCTCCAAAATTCTTTTTCTAAGCTGGAGAGAGAATGTCATGTAATGGAAGCCTGGAGGTAATAGTTTGCACTGGGATCTAGCCTGAGGGACGCCAAGGGACTCAGAAAGAGCCAACACTTTATAGTGTGCACAGAACTTGCTTGCCTTTTAAAAAACCTCCTTTTAAAGGAGTTCCTGGGGAGTTTTATTCTCTTTTTACAGCTGAGGAAACTGAGGTTCAGAGACTCATTAAGTCTAGGAATATATAGCTAACATTATATAGCATTTATGATATAGCAAGCACTGTGCTAAGCACTTTACAATTATTATTTCATTTGATCCTTACTATGACCTGTGAGATAACTGTTATGTGATCCCATTTTACAGATAGGGAAAGTGAGCTCAACAGGTTAAGTGGCCTGCCTAAGATCACCCTTACTAGCTGGGCACATTTAACTCTCTTGTTCCTTATTCCAGGCTAGATGTTCCATAGTTAAAGGGACCTTAGAACTTCCTAAACCATTCTCATTTTGTACATTACAGAATAACAGTTTTGAAGCTGGCAGGACCCCTAAAATCCAGCTAGTCCAATTCCTTCATTCTCCAGATGACAAAAAAGAAGCCCCAGAGGCTGAGTGTCTTGCCTAAGCTCCCAGAGCCCTCATGAAGGCTGGTTCAGATCCCAGACCTTCAAATATAGAGTCTTCTGTATTATATCCCGATCTGATTTGTTACTCTAACCCCTGCACTATTCATTTAACAAGATTGTCTTGAGAAGCAAACAAAATGTATGAATGCACCTTAACTATTGTCATTGATGTTAAAAATAATAATAAAGAGAAGATGGAGAAAGTAGCACATAGTATTTAAATCTTTAGCTAGATTTAAAGGTTGACAACATGATTCCTACTCTGATCTATGGACAAGTTACAACCTCCCTGATTTAAGTTTCCTCTTTTGCAAATGGAAGAATTTGAACTAGAAGACCTCTTTAATCCATTCCATTATAGCATCCCAGCATCTGGAGTTAGAAGGGAACTTCTATATCTATGAAGTATAGCACTATTTTACAAATGAGGGAACTGAGGCTCGAAATGAAAAAAAAGGAACCTGAATGACTTAGGGAAAAGCCTATCATCCTTCAGGGCTTCAATTTTCTTAATTGAAGAGGTGAGACTATGTTTTCTATGGTTCCTTCCACCTATAATACATTATATGGACTTCTGGATTTGTCTAAAATCACACAATTTATAAGAGGCTCAATCCTTTGGCTCCTCTCCAAAGTAGCATGTTGCCTCTCATGTGAGGAGAGGAAAAAAAAAATCTATCTGACTGCAGAGGGAACTCTTTAACCAACTTAGTTTGTGTTTGTTTATTGTTGTTGTTTAAACAAGTGTACAGAAAACTGACAGCCTGGCAGAGGATGACTGTAGGAGAGTAGGATAGTGCTGGAAAAAAGTATCAGAAAGACCAAATCTTGCAACAGGTTTAGCACTGAGTGACAGTTAAAAATGACTTTTTTAAAAAAATGGGAGTCCTTTATTTTGTTCTGTTTTGTTTTCGTTATATTGGTTTTAAAGAGCAGAAAAAGAAGTGTGAGCCTTTTCTCATGGTGGACCATGCTAATAGATGATGGAGAGAAGGTCTAATTAAAAAAAAAAAAGTTAGTTGGGGTTTGTTATTGTGTATCCACATCAATCTCTTTAGATATCTCCCCTTTTGTAACCCACTGCAACAAATACTCTTTGGCTCTCCAGAATTTCTTCTTTAAGCATTTCCCACTTTTCTGGGTTCACTTCTTTTATAGAATTTAATTCGTGGACTATGTCCCTTTTCTAAAATTAGAATGTATTCTTGACAACCCTCCTTTTCTAGCATACAATCTAGGGGGAAAGGATGTCGTTTCCATCCAGCTCCGCAGTGTTGAGAATAAAAACCAGTATAGAATGATTCCTAATTTCTTCTTCCATCTTTGGCAAATACAATTATCTATAAGGTAATATTCATGGCGGTGTTTTTCCCTCCCTCTGGAAATGGGGCCAGTATTATCCACTGTGGGTCGGGGTGTGAGCTCGATGAAACGAGCTTGACAAAGCGCTGCCAAGCCCTTCTGCGAGACGGGCTGGTGAAGAGGAAGGTGTTAGGATAATGGCAAGTGATGTTGACACCTGCTCTTGTTGTGTCTGGTATCTCATTTTCTTAATAGAAGAAAAATGGGAAGAGTTGAAAAGTGACAGAAAATTGCTGCTGAGCAGAGAAGCAGTCTTCTGATTAAAAGCATGCAAGGAGGATGTTCAAAGGCACTCCGAAAGCCAAAGACGCTGCCAAGAAGTCACTTTTAAATGGGAACAATCCACCAAACTCGAGGGGCCCGCTGACTCTACCACCGCTTGCCCATCGCCTAGAGCTTTGGTGTAAAATCTTTATGTCATGTTTCTATCACTTTGGAGGCTGAAATCAAAGTACTCAATGATCATAATACTCAGAAGTAGAAAATGTAAGCTTCAGGAAGGCAGAAGCTGAGTATCTTTTCTATTTTATTATTGTACTTCTTTATCTCAAATGCTTGGGAAATTATTTATACTTAATAAATAGTCATTACATTGAATTCAGTTAAATGGATAAAGAATTAAAATATTGAATAATATTATCATTTTATCTCAACTCTTCTTTAAAGTGAGGATAATGAAAAAAAAAAAAAACAGAAAACTTCCTTAAAAAACTGCAAAGAAATTTGAGACTTCTACTGCATCATGAAACAAAATGAATTTGAATTATTTCAATTTAATGATTGTTATATGTGTGTGAGAGAGACACAGAGAGAAAAAGAGACACAGAGGAAAAGAGAGACAAAAAGAGAAAGAGAGAGAGAAAGAGATAGAGAAAGAACAAGAAAGAGATAGAGGAAGAGAAAGAGACAGAGAAATAGCTAGGTAGAGAGACATAGCCATTTCAGGTGAGGGAAGTGTAAACCCCTTCTCAGAGTAACGATTTTTTTTACATGGAGGGAAATGTTAAATTTACATTAGAACTTAGTGAAACTAAAGGTTTTTTTTTTTTTTCCATCCAAGTCTGCTGACCCTCTGAATTGATGCACAGACCCCAGATTAAAATCTCTCCTCTAGGGAAAATGGTTTCTCAGCTTGGAAAATTGAGAGTGCAAAGTCCTTTGGAAGATAACAAGCCATAATGGAAAGAATGTTGCCTCTGGGGTCATGATACATTTTGAAATTATGCCTCTGATACTTACTATCAGTGTGACTTTGGCCAAGTTACTTAACCTTACTCCATTTTTTCACCTGTAAAATCCAGGGGGCCAGATTCAGGGATTACTGAAGTCCCTTCTAATCATAGATACATCTATGATAGAAAGAAAGAATTTTTATTTAATGTTTACTATGTGCTAGGTTTATGGGGTGGCTAGGTGGAGCGGTGGATTAGATCTGAAGTCAAGAAGTCAAATCCAGCCTCAAACAATTACTAGTTGTGTGACCCAATCCAAGTCACTTAATCCTCTTTGCATCAATTTCCTCATCTGTAAAATGAGTTAGAAAGGAAATGGTGAACCACAGCAGTATCTTTGCCAAGAAAATTCGAAAAGGGGTCAAAACAAATCTGACACTGTTCTTGTTCTTGTTCTTTAAACACAGCCAGGTGATAAAAGTTCAGATCTTTTATTATCTCCAATATAGCCCGGTTAGCTTAGAGGCCTATCTCTCTGCTTGGTTCCAAGAGCTCTTGCCGCTTTGTCCTTTGCTTCTGCCTCTGCTTTCTTCAGCCTCCAGAGCCAGCACCACTCTTCATGTCATTCCGGTGAAATCTCTCAAAGTGCTCTGTGTCTGCACCAGAGTACTCCTCTCCAATGCAGCTGAACTCTCTTCTGCGACCAGCCAGCCAAGTGGAATATATTCTCTCTTGCCTTGCCTCGGAGAGAGGGCTTCTGGCGTAATTCAGCTGAAATCTGACTGAGAGCCTCTGTCTGTTTCTTTTATACAGGAGGGATGAATTGTGGGATACGAGAGAGAGGGATAATGGGTTTTCTCCCATAGTGCTCTCTGGCCCAAAGAGCTTCAAGGGAGGTGTGAACTCACAAAGTTTACTTTGTGAAGCTGGCATACTTGTGAACTCCAATGAGTAAAGGTGCAAACACAAGCATTGTACTAATTAGTTCTACTTAGTACCTTGTTTCAGGTTCTGCCCAAAACATCTTCTTGTAAGATTAGATCAACTCTAATTAGTTAGCAGTTTGTAAGGATTCCAACATGACACTACTGGGAAAATGACTGAATAACAACAAATAGTAAAAATGAAAGAAAAAAGAAAAAAGAAAAAAAAGAAAAATGTTTAGAAAAACTAATCATGTAGACAAATTCTGATGTCATATAAAGTACCTCACATGCATTAATTGGCCCCATCCTTTGGCAAAAGAACTGGGGCAATGTGTCTTCTCATGTTTCTTCCTTGAGGCTAATTTGTAGCATCTATTATCAATTGTTTTTGACTATCAATTTTTGTTATTGCTTTCTCCATTTGTTTTATTGTAGTTATTATCTATATCATTTTCCTCATTTTTCTTTTCTGTTGCATCAGATCACACAAGTCTTTCTGTGATTCTCTGCATCCGTCATGTTCATCTTGTCTTATATCCCATTCATATTCTATTATACTTACGTACCACAATTTGTTCAGCCAATGAGCATCGACTTTGTTCCAAGTTCTTTTTTTTTTTTTTTTTTTTTACTGAAAAATTTCTGGCTATCAATATTTTGTGTCTATAAAAGCTTTGTTTTAGTGGTTGACCTTCTAGGGACATTTTTCCTAACAGTTGAATCTTTGGATCAAAGTGGATAGATATTTTTGTTCTATTTTTTGCATAATTCCAAATTTCAGAATTTTCCAATTATGTTGCAATTTACAACTCCACCAACAATTGATCATTGCGCCTGTATTTCTCTAACCCTCACACAATTAAGTATTCCCATATTTTGTCATCTTTCTTTGGCAATATGCTGCGTAGGAAGTGAAATCACAGAGTGGTTTCAATTTGCATTTCTCTAATTATTAATGTTTTGAAGCATTCCATCATGGCTGGTAATAGTTTACATTTTAACCACTGATTTGATATCCTGTAGCCACTCTTTTGGTGAATGAAATCCTGTTAGTTTTTATAAATGTTGAATATTAGATCCATAACAGAAGTATTTGATATAAATTCCCACTCTTATTCTGGATGTCAAATGGCCAGGAAATGGCATGGTAGTTCCCAGTAAGACAGGGTGAAGGTCCCTCTAGTAGAGACCGATCGGTTGGGCTGAAATCCAAGATATTCCTATGGAACCTGATTTTTTTTTTTTTTTATGAGCCTACCTATCCATATCCCTAAAATGAAGATATAAGAGTAGATGAATTCTAAAGTCTGTTTGAGATTTAAGTCCATGACACTATGATCCTTGAAAAGATTTTTTTTTGTCTTTGGGGGTTCCATTGAGGGAAAGATGCATTAAATAAGATTTTTTTTTTGTCTTTGGGGGTTCCATTGAGGGAAAGATGCATTAAATATATATATATATATACAGAGAATGGGGCAGCTAGGTAGCACAGTAGATAGAACACCAGTTCTGAAGTCAGGAGGATGGGAGTTCAAATATGGTCTCAGATACTTAACACTTCCTGGCTGTGTGACCCTGGGCAAGTCACTTAACCCCAATTGCCTCAGGGTGGGGGGAGGAGGGGGAACAGGGAAGAAAAGAACAAGATCATGTAGTGTGGGATAACAAGATCAATAATCCATTTAAATTCAGCAAGCTTGCATTAAGCATTTCCTATGGGCCTTCCCAGTGACTACTACTGCATCTTACATTCTCCCCATACACTTTTGTCTCTGAGACTCCCTCCTCTCACACCAGTTCATCTGCCATCTTGTACTTGAAGTCTTTCTTAAGCCCGCAGCCAAAATTCCCCTGATTTATTAAGGGGAATTAATAATTCCCCTTAACTAATTAAGCAATTAATAGGGAAATACTTTAGCTGTTGTGATTGTTTACTCATTTTCCACTTGTTTCTTACTTTCTATGACTCCATTCAGAGTTTTTATGGCAAAGATCTGGAGTCATTTACCATTTCTCTCTCCAGCTCATTTTGTAGATGAGGAAACTGAGGCAAACAAAGTTAAGTGACTTGCCTAGGAGCATACAGTTAGTAAGTGTCTAAGGCTGGATTTGAACTCAGGACTTCATGATTCCAGATCCAGAGCTATCTCTATTGTGCTGATCTATACTTCTATTTATTCATATACATATATTGTATATATGTATTATATGTATATATGTATGCATAAACATATACATTCATGAGTGTGGAAAATGTTGACTATAGAGAGAATCTCAAATTCCTCATTCTGTATATACTGCACATATATATTTATATATATACATACATGCATACATATATAATGCACATACATGTATATAAACTTATATATCTATATATACATACACTTGTATATGAGCATGTATATGTAGACATGTGTGTGTACACGTATGTAACTTCTTTAATGTGCATCTTGTACAATATTGTATGTACAATATCTCCCAAGAGAATATAAATTCCTTGAGGGCAATTACCATTTTCCTCTTTTTCTTTGTATCCTGCTAAGAGACTCTGCATGATGTCTCATCAGATTCCTCGTGATTGTTTAAAAATTAGAATATGTTGTTGGATGGAGCTGTAGACTTCCTTGCTGAATTATTCTCATTTCCTAGAATAGAATCTTCTACAAGGGAGCAGAGTTCAGGTATTGTTCTGTCTGAAGGCAAATAGAATGGACATCTGTTCTTGCAAAAAGTCTTTCCTTCCTGATGATTTTGTGTATGATTTTCTGACTATATCTATGTTTTGCCACAGAGCCTCCATCCTATTTATTTAGTCTGTGTTGGAATCAGGTACCTGTATACATGTGACTTGCCACCATTAGAATATCAATCCCCAGATTGCTTGCTATCTGGGAGGAGGGGGAAGGAAAGGGAGAGAGGGAGAAAAAAAAAAAATGGAATTCAAAATCTTCCAAACATGAATGTTGAAAACTATCTTTACATGTGATTGGAAAAATAAAATACTATTTATTGAAGGAAAAACAAACAAAAAAATATATAAGTTCTTTGAGGGCAGAGGTCCTTTTGTGTTTAGATTTGTCTCCACAGGACTAATATACACAGATGAATAATGAATCCTCATTTAAGTGAACTGCCTTCAAGGAATTGTATTAGTTGGGGTAAAGGTTTCCTCTTATCTCTAGTTAGAGCAAAGGATGCTGAAAAGCAATATGGTATGGTGGATATAATCAACTTGATGGAGCCAACAAAGCTTGAACTCATTTTCCATAGTTGACACGACAGATGTGAGATTGGGAGAAATCATCAAAATTCCCTACGAAATGAAGGGATTTGACCGGATGGCTTCTGAAGTTTCATCTAGTGCTCTATCTACCATCCTAGGAATAAGACAGCCAAAAACTACAAAATTTACATGCACATATATTTCTATATACATACATATATATATAAGCATATATGTGTGTGCGTGTGTGTATATCCAAATTTAGTCCTGTCTCACATCATCAATTGCTTCTAAGCCATCTCAAATTAAATATCACATATCTAGGGTAACATGGGAAACAGAAGTCCTCATCTTCTACCTTCTTTTCTTCCTCCTCCTCCCAAAAACACCACTTAAGAACCTCCCTATTGTTGTTGTCATTGTTGTTGTTTATCCTTCCTTCTCAGGAGGGTGATCCATGACATGCAAGTGATTTGGATTTAAACGAAGGAGGCTGTGCAAAGTTACCACTCTCACTTTCTCCTCCAGAACTATCTGGGTCCAGTGACAGGACATAGATCAGGATGACTGGAAATATCCTGGAGGCAGTAGGAGGCAGAAGGAGGCCTTTTTAAGCAGAATGTTAACAAGTCTCAGTTTGATGAAGATCACACTCAATCATCAAGTAAGAAATGAGGCAAAGAAGGGCTTCTTTTATCTAGACAAGAAATATAAGAATCTGGGAGAGGAAGACTCTCAGGATTTCTGGCCAAAACAGAAACAATTGCTGTTTACACTCTCTGAGCCGATTAGAGTCCAAACAATGACCAATTAGTGTTTGATCTGGGACTTATACTTAACCAATCAACGAGAGCCAGAGTGCTATGGATTTAAGACATCATCCTTATATAAGATATTTAACCCCAAGATACTTTTCAAGGCTTCATTGTTCAAAATTTATATTCCTTTGGATAGAGCACCAGTGGGTAAGGATATGATACTCTATGAACAGGGGGAAGGAAAGAAAGAAAGGAAGAGAAAAGAAAGGAAAGGGAGAGAAATGAAAAGAGAAGAAAGAAAAGAAAAGAAAGAAGAAAAGAAGATAAAAGAAAAGAAAGGAAAAGAGAAGAGAAAGGAAAGGAAAAAGGAAAAGAAAAAAAGGAGTCACTTCTTCCTCTTTCTCCTTTTCCTTCAAAAAGCACTCTCCCCTTTGGAATCTCCATAGTACTATTTTTAAGCTTTTTATTTTCAAAATATATGAATAGATAATTTTCAACATTCATTTTTGCAAAATCTTGTGTTCTCAATTTTTCCCCTCTCCTTTCTTTCACCCCTTCCACTAGATGGCAAGTAATTCAATATATGTTAAACATATGCATTTTTCCTATATATATTTCCACAATTATCATGCTGCACAAGAAAAATCAAATCAAAACAGAAAAAAAATTAGAAAACAAAATGCAAGAAAACAATAGCAAGAAAATAATGAAAATAGTATGTTGTGATGCACATTCAGTCCCCACAGTCCTCTCTCTCATTCAGTCCCCACAGTCCTCTCTCTAGGTGCAGATGAATCTTTCCATCACAAGACCATTGGAACTGGCCGAATCACTTTGCTGTTGAAAAAAGCCATGCCCATCAGAACTGATCATCCTATAATGTTGTTGCCATGTACAGTGATCTCCTGCTTCTGCTCATTTCAATGGGCATCAGTTCATGTAAGTCTCTCCAGACCTTTTTGAAATCATCTTGTTGATTTTTCTCATAGAATAATAATATTCCATAACATCATATACTCTATATTGCTATTGAGAGTACTCCTTTCTCCTCAGGCACCCAGAGTCACAGTCTTATCCTTGCCTCTTCATTCCCATTCATCCCACATATCCATTCTATTTCTCAATCTCATCATCCCTAACTTCACATCCCATCTCCATCCCCCATTCTCTGTTCTCCTCATCGCCACCCTACTACTTCACAGCCTTTCATCTGGATGGCTCTAATAGCTTTGTGATACCTCTTCCTGCCTCACCTCTCTCCTCAGGTGCATCCTCCACTCAGCAACCAAAGTGGTTTTCCTAAAGTGCAAGTCTGACCATATATCTCCCTATTCAATGAATTTTAGAATCTATCTAGTTCTTTTGGAATTAAATATAAATTGAAATAGAAAGCCTTTTACAATATAGCCTCTTTCTCCCTTCCAGCCTTAACCATTTACTCCACATATTCTTCTTCATACATGATGGTTCATTTCACAGTTCCATGCTTTTTCTCTGGTTGTGTCCCATATGTGGAATCCCTTCCCACCCTAACCCCTAAACTTTCTTGGATACTTTCACGACTAAAACCCCACATTCTACAAAAGTTCTTTCTTGATTCTCTCTCTTCTTCCTCCCAAATAGTGACTCCCCTCAAAATCATCTTCTATTGTTTATATGCATATATAATGAAATCAATGTACATATCATGAATCTACATAATTATTGGAATATTGTCTCCCCCAGTTGAACATATCCCTTGTGGGAGCAGGGCTATATTGGGGGTTTGTTTTGTATCCCCTACACACAGTTTCTGGCACATAGAAAGTGTTTTTAAAATTCTTGTTTGACTGACTACACACACACACTTTTCAAATTTATCTTCTGTGAGTGATTTCATCAGTAAAGGGAACTCCCAGAAAATCATTCCATCTATGAAGATCAGCAATTGTTCTGTAATCGAAGCACTCTGAGATAAAGTGACTTGCCATCTAACAGACAGGTACGTGTCAGTGCTGGGACTTGGATCCCAACTTACTGGTTTCAAAATAGACATGAAATTTGTTTTTCTTAATTAAAAATGACGGCAGATCGCCATTTGTTTAAATTTGTAGACAGGCGTATATAAGAGTGAAGCCAGATGAAACTACACAGAAGGGCAATGATACAGCAGAGGGTCCGGCTGTCACAAGAGCATGGATCCAAAGGAGAATCCATGTGATCCTAATTTCTACAAAGGCACAGAGAGACCCTGCCCGTAGTCATAGCTAAACAAACTATGAATGATGTGGAATATTGCTATACTGAGAAAAAGATGAAACTGAAGAAGCATGGTAAGGTTAACTGAAGTATAGTGAAGTCTTCACCCACCATCAGTGGCCACTAAAGCTCCTAGGATTTTGGGGGTCTACATATTTGATTTCTCATTCTAGGCTTTTAAAAATGGAGATTTTCAACTGTTCTATAACTAATAGCGTTGAAAGACAATTTAAGGATATTGTGGATAAGTAAACCAGACCCTTAGCTCACTATTAACTAAGAGTGTTGAAAGAGAATCTAAAGATATTGTGGATAAATAATCCAGACCCTTAGCTCAAGATGAGAATGTGTCAGGCTCAAAGCTTCCTGGAGTCAGACTCAAAATGGAGCCTTTGGATCCGTACTTTACACAATTACAATAAGGATCGCCAAACAAAACCCATCAGCCAGGTTTTGTTTTGTTTTGTTTTGTTTTGTTGTTTTCGAGAAGCCTTTCCTGGCAGAGATTCAGTGTTAGTTTTAAATAAGCATGGCTTTCGTTACACTTTTATGGGATATAACCTAGAAATCTCTCAGTTCTAGATTCCATCTCTTGATGATATGAAAGATCAGTTTTGGAATAAGGAAGGCCTAGGTCTACTTCTTGCCTCTGTCACTTACTATCTGAGTGACCAATCATTCTGACCTAAATAAGTTTATTTCTTGTTCTTTTTTTCTTCTGAAGCAATTGGGGTTAAGTGACTTGCCTAGAGTCACATAGCCAAGAAGTATTAAGTGTCTGAGATCAGATTTGAACTCAGGGCCTCTTGACTTCAGGGCTAGTGCTCTATCCACTGAGCCACCTAGCTGCCCTAATAACTTTTTTCTTAAATAGATTCATCAGAAAACATTAAGAAGCTTTAAATCTAGTTTAAATCTGACTGGAGATGTTCCAAAGTGGAATGAACTGCTGTGAAAGCCATGAAGTTCCCCTTCACTAGGAGGGTGGGGGGAGGGAGAAGAGTCTTCAAGCAAAGGCTGAATGGCCTTTTGTCAGGGTTATTATAAAGGGACCACTCGATCAGGTATCAGTTGAGTGAGATAATTACTGGGTCCCTTCTGGTTCCAAGACTGAAATTATGGTATTATGGGACCTTGAGCAAGTAACTTTATTTATCAATCAATAAATCCATAAATCTCTCCCTGGTTCTCAATTTTCTAAAAAAAAGAAAGTTGAACAGCCATAGAATTTGAGTTTAAATGTGCCTCAATGGACCATATAATTTAATTGATGCTAAAAAGGAGTTTCCACTGTCACATGCCCAACAATCTAGCATCCCAAGACTTCCAAGGACAGGAACTCACTGACTCTTGAGAAAGCTTATTCAAAGGCAGTTCTCCTTATCAGAACTTCTCTCCAACATCAGGACTACATTTGCCTCTTACAACTGCCCTTCAACCCAGGGCCAAACTGAACAAGTCTAATTCTGTGTGACTGGAGGCAAGTCACTACACTCTGCTTGCCTCAGTTTTCTCATCTGTGCAATGTCTAATAAAAATAAATGTCAAACTACTCAGTATCTCAGTATCTAAGAAAATCCCAAATGGGGTCACAAAGAGTCAGACAATTCAACAATAAAACTCCTCATAAGAATCCTTCAGAGACAACTATCATAGCCCAGGCCCTGCTAGTCTTTTCTTCTTCCTTTATTTATGTAATAAGCATCTACAAGTTAAAAACAACCATGTGAGAATAAATAAAAGTAGAATGCTCCTATTACCTTACACTTAAATAGCAGAATTGAAAGAAAAACCTAAGTCTGACTACTTTAGGGTCTGAATGTCCTCTCCCTTTACTTTTAGTTGCAACCAGTTGTCTTGTTAGGCAGTGAGCGACCTCCTCATCCCTGCAGGAGAGTAAGAAGTAGCCAGATGACCATTTTTAATGAGACATTTTGCAGAGAGTTCATGGTATAGATGGTGGATGGAATCAGCAGGAATTAAGTTCTCTTCTGATCAAAATCCCATCATCAATGAATTCTAGAATCCTAAATTAAAATCCTTCATATACTTCTTGATCTTTTTTCTACCACAACCAGGTTATCAATCAGCCCATTATCAATCAACAAGCATGAATTAAGTGCCTTCCATGTGCCAGGTTCTTAAGCTAGGTACCTGAGGTACAAGGCAATCAATCAACCCAGAAGCATTTATGAAAAGTCTTCTCTTCTGGTCATGAAAGATTCAAATCAATTTGACAGTCTTCAAACATTTGCTAAACGCCTACTCTGTGCCAGGGCTTGAGGATACAAATCAATTCATTTACAAGCAATTATTAAGTGCCTACCCTCCGCAGACGCTCTGTTAGGTGCTGAGGATGCAAAACACTTCATCAACCCTCAAGCATTTACTAAATGTGCCAGGAACGAGGGGTACCAATCAATTAATCCACAAGCATCTATTAAGTTCCTACTCTGTGCCAGGCCCTAAAGACACGAATCAATGAATCCACAAGCATCTATTAAGTTCCTACGAGCACTGAGGACATAGATTAAGTAATTTACAAGCAGCTACCTACTCTGTACTAGGTCTTGGGGAAGAGAAAGAAAATAAAACAACTATGGACCACTGGCTTTGGAATCTGAGAACCTCATTTCAAATCTTCCCTTTGTCTCTCAACACCTCTGGAGTCTTTCTTCCTCTTTGGACTTCAGTTTCTTGTCTGTAAAACAAAGGTTGAAGTTGTTGGTCCAGAAGCATCCCTCCATCTTCATATTTTTGTCCTCGGACTCTTAGGGCCAGATGGCTTCTCTGCAGCTGGTGGGGACCATCTTCCACATTTGGGGGTTTTCCCGGCAGAGATCCCAGAGTTTTGGCCAGCTCATTTTTTTCCCCAGCTCATTTTCCTGATAGGAACCTGAGGTCCAGATTTGAACTCAGAAAGACAGGTCTCCCTGACTTCAGTTGGAACCACCTTATTTTTCCTTGAAATCATTAAGAGGGGTTAACATTGAAAATGAAGAAGAAGGCCCCTGGCTCACATGTCATTCTCCCTTCTGGCCAAGTTAACGAGCCTAGGAAGGCCATCTTTGCTTTAAGTCGGCTCTGCTCAGCACTCAGAATTTGGGGGGCTTGGGAAATGGGAAGCCAAGAAGAAAGGTCAAAGTGCATTAGAAGTCTATCATGTTACTTCTTGTTTTCCCTTCTTCAGAAATAACATGTGTTTTTCTAATCGCGAGTGTGCTCCTGGCTTATTTATAAACCGGATCTGCAAAGGGGAAAAAAATAACTGCATGCCCTAAATTCAGCTCTCTCTCCCCTGTGCATTATGTCTCTTTGTAAGCCTGAAATGCAGTTTACAAGAAATAAATCAAGCTTGAAGGAATTAAGGCACTGAGAAAGAATGCAGAATGTCTAGAGCCGAGAGACGCTTCACTGAGGGAGATACTGGTTTCACTACCCACAAGGATGCTGGGTGATGGGATGGACCGGTTTTAATGGTGGGAGACCCTTCTGGGGAAGCTCTGGAAGAAGAGGTCATTCACTCATCATCTTGAGTTTGAATTTTGTTAATGAGAGCACCAAAAGGTGGAGAGAGAAGACATCTATGGCTTAGAACGGGAGAGCGATATTCTGAGGGACTGAATCTTAGGCTTGGGAAGGGAGAGGCAAAGAGATCAGAGGGGAAGAATTTCAAAGGTTCTCTTGCTCTCTGGATTTTTTTTTTTGTTTTCAGATAATAGAGTAAGGATTTTGAAGAGCAGAAAGGATTGGACATTTTTTAAATGTTGAAATTATTCTCAATTTCTGTTAAGGGAGTAACAGTGATCAGAAGTTATAAGGAGGCTGATTTGAGCCCAATCCAAAGAGTATCATTTTTCATTCATAGGTGTGATTTTAGTCATATGGAAACTCCCTTTACCTATATAAAATCACACTGGCCTTTAACTTAGTCTTATTATTATTATTATAGCTTTTTATTTACAAAATATATGCATGCGTGCACACTCTTGCAAAACCTTCTGTTCCAAATTTTTCCTTCCTTCCTCCCTACCCCCTCCCCTAGATGGCAAGTATTACAATACATGCTAAAATATATGCTTTAATTTTAGTCTTAGAGTTGTATAGGGTACTAAGAGGCTAAATCATTTTCTCAGTGACACAAAACCAGCATATGTCCAAGGAAAGACTTTTAATTTTGATTTTAATAACTTCAAGGCCAGCATACAATGTAGTAATCTTATTTTTTCCCCCTTTCTAACAGTTGGAACTATCTAAAAATATAATGGGCTCATTTATGATGTAGTGAGCTCTTTATTGCTAAAAGTATTCAAGTGACGAGATACTGATATTAAAGTGGTTCTCTCATAGTAGGTCGGAAGTTATACTGGGCCCAAGGATTCACACTCTGGAATTCTTATATTTGTTTTTATTTTGTATTCTGATAACTATTTCAATATTATTAGTTTCCTTCATAATCCATTTAAAATTACTTTCCTCTATGCCCAAAGGACTAGCAAATTGTGTATATCCTTTGATCCATCAGTGTCTCTAATGAGTCTGTATCCCAAAGAGATCATAAAAAAGGGAAAAGGACCCACATGTGCAACAATGTTTTAAATATCTTTTTTGTAGTGACCAGGAACTAGAAACTGAATTAGATGCCCATCAGCTGGAGAACGACTGAATAAGTTCTGGTATATGGATGTTATTATTGTTCTGTAAGAAACAACCAGCAGGATGATTTCAGAAAGGCCTGGAGAGACTTACAGGAACTGATGCTGAGTAAAGTGAGCAGAACCAGAAGATCATTGTTCTCCAATGATCACCACAACAAGCAACAACAAGATTATGTGATGATTAATTCTAATGGACGTGGCTTTCTTCAACAAGATGATTCAAACCAGTTCTGATAGACTTATGAGGGAGAACCATCTGCACCCAGAGAGGGGACTGTGGGAACTGAGTGTGGCTCACAACATAGCATTTTTACCTTTTTGTTGTTATTTGCTTGCTTTTTTTCTTTCCCATTTTTTTCTTTTTGACCTGATTTTTCTTGTGCAGCACGATAATATAGAAATATGTATAGAAGAATTGTACATGTTTAACATATATTGGATTAGATGCTATCTAAGAGAGGAAGATGGGAGGAAGAAAGGGAGAAATGTGGAATACAAGGTTTTTCAAGGTTGAATGTTGAAAAGTATTTTTGCATATATTTTCTAAAATAAAAATCTATTATTAAAATATTATTTTCCTGAGAAGAAATCCATAGGCTTGGCCAGATTTCCAATGAGTTCATGGCAAATAAAAAAGATCAAGAACCCCTGAACTAGACAGATTTGGGGGAAAAAGGAATGAAAAAGTTAAAGAAGGAAACATTTATTA
Organism: Antechinus flavipes; assembly: GCF_016432865.1. Lineage (NCBI taxonomy): Eukaryota > Metazoa > Chordata > Mammalia > Dasyuromorphia > Dasyuridae > Antechinus > Antechinus flavipes. Next base: position 467,340,200 of record NC_067401.1, read on the forward strand.
AGCACTTCCTATGGACTAAGATCGCTATTAAGGGCTTTAAATACATCCCATTTGCTCCAACAACAACCCTAGGAGGTAGGTACTACTATTATTTCCATTTTACAATTAAGGAAACTAAGTCAGGCAGAGGTCAAGTGACTAGCTCAGGATCATACAGCTTGCAAGAATCTGAGGTGGGATTTGAACTCATGTTTTCTATCCTTCAGGACCAATGCTCTATTTACTAAACCAGATAATGGAAGATCACTTACCAGCTATGTAATCTAATACAAGTCATTTAACTTCTGTCTGACTCAGTTTCCTCACTCATAAAATCGGGTTCTTTCTTTCTTTCTATAGTGGTTATAGAATCAAATGAGGTAATATATGTAGAATGTTTGCCATACTATCTGGTACACAGTAAGCACCTAATATATACTCTTTTCTTTTCTAACTTTCCTTTCAGTGCTCTTTCTTTATTATGTTTTAAGTTTGAAGTATAATTAGGAAAAATATTTTTTTAAGTATAATTAAGAAATGCACCATAGGACAGAGGAAAACTTCCTAACATATTACCAGAGGAAATGATTGAATTTTCCTAGAGGACAGCTTTCAGGATATTAGAGTTCAGGACAGCTAAGTAGCACTGTCTAGGAGTGGATAGAACAATGTCGACATGGAAATGAGTTCAAATCTGACCACTTTGCGCTTACTAGCAGCACGATCCTGGACAAGTCACTTAATCCTGAATTGGCTCCCCACAAAAAAAAAAGGGAAAAATACAGATCTATGCCAGAAAAAAAAATAAGCTTGGAGGTAAAGAGATCATAAGAATCACAAAAATCACATTAGTGTTCAAAAAGCAAAATCTTATAAAATATCTCATTGAATACCACTGTCATCTACTGTAGGATTTAATAATCCCATTTTACAGATGGGAAAAAAGCTCAGAGAGTTTAAATGACCCAGCCTCAGTCACATAGAGAGATTGAACCCAGTTTTCTTGGATTCCAGCACAACATGGTCTCTACTATTCCACATACTTTCTCTCATCGATTAGGAGACTCTCGAATTATGGGCCACAATTCTCCACTTTAACTACAACAACCTTCTGGGTCCAGATTCAAGTTAATCAGTTTGAGGGTTAAAATCATTTCTGAGAATTTCGACCCTGGGCCAAAGCACCCTCAAGCACATAGCATGATCTACTCATGGTTCCGTTTAAATAGAAAACACAGCAGGGTGCTCTTTTGGTTCCAGAATCCAGAATATTTTTACCATTTGAGGAAATCTTCTTTGAGCTCTTATAACAAATCAAAATGGTTTCATTTCTTAATAGCTTTTTTTTCCCTAGCATCAATAAGCCAGACCCAATCCTTTGTGATTTTTTTTAGAAACTTTCCAATTCTGAATGGTTAACGCAGCCATTGGCAGCTGCCAAACAGATGCAAACCTTTAGGCTTCACGTCATTGCTAATCCAGGCATAAGGAAACAATATGGTACAAGGTTGTCTCCTGTGAAGAAAAGCTAAAGGAATCGCATTTATCTTTGGTCATGCTTCAGAGGAAGCAGGATTCCATCAATATGGTTACTTCATTCATTTAAGCAACAAGCATTTGTTAAGTTACTGCTAAGTACTGCAAATACAAAGCAAAAAATAAAATAAACAACCCTCCCCACCCTCAAGCAGCTTAAGTGCTCCTCAGTGGATATATTACCCATATGCACAGGCACTTACACGTACACACACTCACACAAACACACGCATTAAAGGTAAAGAAATTTCATGGCAGAAATCATTAAAAACCAGTAACATCCCCAGAGGCTGAGGTCATAACCTATTCCTACATTAGGGAGCAGAATAGATAGAGTGGTATCCTTCAAATCCTACTTTTGACAATCATGAGCTTTATAATTCACTTCACATTTTACAGCCTCAGTTTCTGCATCCGTAAAATCACGAGAACGATACTAACAGCTTGATACGAACAAGTCATTGTAGAGTTAATATATATTATATACATAATGTATATAGAGAGTTAATATATATTAATATAAAGAGTTAATATATATACTGTGCTTAGAGAAATTTAAAGAATGATATAAATGTTAACCAGTTTTTATTATGTAAAATCATTTCAGGAACCTTAAGACATTATATAACTATTAACTACTGCTGCTAATACTTCTGCTGCTGCTTCTAAATGGTTTTCTTGCATTGCTTTGCCCCCTCCCCCCAAAAAATAACCTCATTTCCTGATGTCCCACTTTCCAGGGAGGATCTTCTTTGAACTTAGGGCAGATTTCAAAAAAACATATATAAATCACCTGCAGGTTCACATCCAAAAGTCTTTGCAGTTTAATAGACTTGACTACACCTTTTAATTCTTTTTTTTTGGAAGGGGGGTCCCCTTTTCTTAAATCTTTGCAGTTGGGCTTCTGACTACCTCATTCAATGGAAACTGTTCTTTCCAAAATTAAAATATATTTTTTTCTAAATTCACTGGCTTTTTTTCAATCCTCGTTCTTCTTCATCTCTCTGAAGCCTCTGACACTGTGTCACCCTCTTTTTCATGAAGTGCTCTTCTTTTTAGCTTTTGGGACTTTTTATTTAACTAAGTACTTCTCAGTCTCCTTTGATGAATCTTTACCCGGCTCACAGCTGCCAACAGTGACTGCCCTACAGGACTCTGTCCTTGGTCCTCTTGTCTCTATAGACTGTTTCACTTGGTGATTTCATTAATCCTCAGAGATTCAATTATTTTCTCTATGCTAATAAAATTTATCCAGCTCTAACCTCCCTCCTGATCTTTAATCTCAGACTTCAAATGACTTTAAAAGTTTCAAACTGTAGGTCTTTAAACTTAACATCTTCAAAATCAAACTGCATATTTATCTCCCAATATTCCTCCATTCCAAAGTGTCTTTTCTGCAGAGGGCACCCTCTGCCATACTCCTCATCACCTAGGCTCATAACCTAGCTTCATCTTAGTCTCCTCACTATCTCTCCCCCATCAAACCCCATCTGCTACAAAACCTGTCATTTTACCTTTGCCATTTCTCCCAAATAACGCCTCTCATTCCCTATCTCCCCTAGCACAGGTTCTCTTCTCACATTGTGCCTTCTGCAAGACTGTCCTCCACTCCAAACCAAAGCCACCAAAGTGCTTTTCTTACATCTTTGTGTTCTTACTCACTCTGGTGACTCCCCATCACCTCCAGGATCAAACATATAGTCTTCTCTTTGAAATTCAAAGCCCTTTGGAACCTGCCCTTCAGGTCTCCTCACACTTCATGGTGTTTTGGGTTCTTTCCAACATATTCCAACCCAGTGTCATTGGCCACTTTGCTGGTCTTTGAACAAGACCCTCCATTTCCTAACTGGGTACTGTCACTGCCTGTGCCTCATGCTTGGAACGCTGTCCTTCTTCATCTCTGCTTCCTGCCTTCCCTCATCCTAGATAAACTCCCATCTTCTACAGAATATCTTTCCCACTCCAATTCCAGTGGCGTTCCTATATGTATATTCAACTTATCATGCGTGTGTACCATGTTTCAACATAGATATTTGCATTTTGTCTCCCCCATCAGACCATGAATAACTCAAGACTAGGAACCATCATTTATCTGTGTATCTTCAACATCTAGCACAAATGTCTGGCACATAATAATTACTTATAAATTATCTGACTGATTGAATTGACCTAGTATTACAAAACCCAGAGTCCCTGCTGTACCAAAGTAGGAACATTGAGGGAGGAATTAAATCTTCCAATAGATTTTCAAACAATTTTCTAGCTTTTTGTACACGGTGAAACCAAATGTGCTAGCAGAGGGGGGAATCATTGGCACTAGCAACTAAAACCCAGACCTACTTTCTAAAACTTAAATTTGAAAAAAGCCCATACCTCAGCTTATTCTGTTTAGGACATTGATGTGAGGTAAAAGAAACGATTATTAATGAGCAATGACTGGGGAAGATTCAGAGTTTCCCTTTTTTTTTTTTCAGTCATCCTTCCAAAGTGCAGTCTCTAACAGATATTACTAATACTGAGGTTGAATTAACTCTCATCTAACTGTATAAGGAATTTAATCCAAAGTGGGGAAACCCATGGTGTTCTCAATACATTTGGGTGGGGACAAATTCTTTGAATAGATTGTGCAAGGTTGAGCAATTTAGAAATAAATGATATAAAGTTATATCTTCCAGCCCTTAATTAGAATGGGTCTACCTCTGATTGTAACTTTCATTCTTCTCATTAATTGTTAACCAATCAAAGTTGATTGCTAGCCTCAGGAATACCCACTCTTCCAAAGGCGTATAAATCCACCATCATGATTTGTCTTTGGTCCAAGAAAGAGATGGTCAAAGGATCACTCCTTTTATTTAAAAAAAAAGTCCTGGTGTAATTAATAGAATGATTAATTATCCAGAAATTTTAAACATCTTAGAAGCCAGTAGCTAACTGCTACCAGCTGGCTATTCCAGCTCTTCAAAGGTTCCTTCAATTCCCTAGATGTTCAGGTCCAATAAAGAACTCTTTTTCTAAAGATATCTTGCCCCATGGAGACAGAATAAGTCAAATAAATCATTTATGAGATGACACACAGATTAAGGGACAAAATAAAGCAGATCTCTCTCAGCCAAATCAGTACAAAGACATAGATTCATTATAAGTATATAAAGAAAAATATGAAAGATATGTAGATCTCTCTGTTTTTGTGTCTTTCTGTCTCTGTCTCACACAAGCACAAGCACATGCACACACACATGCACATCTATTTTCAAATTTTCTGAAGCCAATCTAGGATTAGTTGAGAGTTGGGTGCATTAAAAAACAACAACAACAACAACAAAAAAAAAAAAAAAACATCTTTGTATCTGGTGTTAAATTTCTAATGGTCAAACCTATTAGATCTGAAAGATTATTGAGTCTTACTTTCCTTATCTTATGAGAAAATTGAGACCCAGAGCTATTAGATATCTTAATAGATATATTAGATAGTCCTAAATGTTTGTAAGCCACAGAGGCAGGATTTGAACCTAGTTCCACTGGTATTAGTATTTGTCCTGTACCACACTGCTTTCCAGAGCCCAAACATCTTCTTTACTTTTTCCTCCATTGGTGCATCTTTAACCAAAGGTTGCAGAACCATTTTCTGCCATTTCTTAAGTTATAAATTAAAAGTAAAAAGAGACTTGAGAGTCATTGAGTTCATTCCCTCATTTCCTAATATGGAAAGCAAATTCCAGTGGAATCCATGATCACACTTGTGGCTAAACAGAACCAAGGTGTTTCTGTTTGGATTTTCCTTGCCTTCCTTTAAGTCCCAACTGAAATCCAACCTCCAACAGGAAGCCTTCCTCAATTCCTTTTAATTCTAGTAGTTTTTCTCTGCTAATTTTCTCCTTTTTTATTCTGTACATAATTTGTTTTGTACATTTTTTTTGCTTGTTTTCTCGCCTAATAAATGATAAGCTACTTGAGGGCAGGGATCACATTTTGCTTCTTTTTATATCTCTAGCACTTAGTGCAGTGCCTGGTAATCTTAAATGGTTTTTAATTGATTGATCTTAGTTAGATTAGTTGGACTCTGAGGTTTACGCTCACTCTGACATTTTTTCAATGTAGTCTCCTTACTTCCTATTCAGAGTTTTTTTGGGGTTTGATATTTGTTTTATTTTTTGACCTTTTTCTGTCCACTTCTTTCCTTTCCCACTTCAAGAATTGAAGGTCAGCATGTGAGACTCCTTCCTCTTGCCCTATCTATTACTATAACATATGATCTATCAGAAAGTGTGCTGAAATTGGAGCCGGAGAACAGGAGTTCATCTCTCCCCTCTGTTCCTCCTGCTTGTATGACCATGGAATAATCATGTAACCTCTGAGAGCCTCAATTCCATACGAGAGGGGTTGGACTGAAAAGCTGAAGTTCTTCGAGATCTAACTCTCAATATGATGAAGGAATATTTAACACAATAAATAAAAATAAAATACAACTGAGTTAACATTAACTTGTGTTTTTCTTAGTCAATATGTGGCCAGAAAGGATCTATTTCTACTGGGTTTGAACCCATTGTTATTGAAACCATAGATCATGATTGTAGCCATTCTAATCTCTCTTCTCAAAAGATACCTTTCAAATCAAAGGATTAACTTTGCCATCTAGAACTGTTTTTTGTGAGCTGGATATCCATCAAATGCTAGATTTGTTAACAATATGGTGGAATATAAAGAAAGGCAAAAACATTGTCTCCTCAAAGGAATTCATAATTTAATGGAGGTTGAAGGAGAAGGTAGGTGGACATAACATGCAATGACTATCTACAATGAGAATGCAATTTTTAAAGAGCACCCTTCAAAGGTTAAAAAAAAAGAGGTAAAATGTAAGTCCTTCAAGGACAAGGGTGATTTGGCTTTTGTCCTTGAAATACATAATCATATGTGTTGAGTTGAGTTTAATCACTACTTTATGTGTGTCAGAATATTATCTTTCCTATGATTTTTGTAAGAACTCAATTCTATGGAATGATGGATGGTGTGTGTGTGTGTGTGTGTGTGTGTGTGTGTGTGTGTGTATTTGTGTGTATGGGGGCACCTGAAAAAATTATTCATTGGTACATCAATCTACCATACAGACAAAATGAATATTTCATCTATTTTACTTATCACATTTGCCCCATTTGTACATTATCTTCTGAAAAAAAAGAATAAAACAAATTCTCCCTATACATGTTTCTCTCTAAACAACTTCCACACTCAACATCAAGGTTGTGTGAACCCCTCTGGTCCTCTCATTGGCTCAGGCTGAGTCCAAGTGGAAAGACTGGTTCTGACACAGTTTTACCCATTTTCCTGCCAACCCTGTAAATCAGCTCAGATTCCCCCGAAATATTACTCCTTTGGAACTTGGTCTCTGGCCTAGAAGGTGGAGCAAAGCCAGCCTTAATTACAAGCCTGTAATAAAACTCAGGACTGGGGCTACTTTACCACGTTCCTATCCCTAAGCTTCATCTTGCACCATATTTAGGAAAGAGCCCAATGCATTTATGTTTTCAGTAGTATATATTGGAAAATCCCAAACCTAGAATATTCAGCCATTTCATATTCTTCACCACTCAAGAGCTAGAAGGAACCACTGTATCTATGAAGAAACTGAGGCAGAGTTTAAATACTCAGGGTCACACAAGGAGAATCAAAGGACACCGAACACTAGTAACGACCTCGGAGGCTTTGTATCCTGAGCCCTCCATTAAACCACAGAATGGAGGCTCAGAAAGAAAAAGTGAATTGTCCCATGTTGTCCAATTACAATTTTAGGACTACACATTTTGAACTCATATGGGAGTCCCTAAGACTTAGTTCAAATGTAGCCTCAGACACTTTCTAGCTGAGTGATTCTGAGTAAGTCACTTACCTTCTGTCTGCCTCAATTTCCTCATGTATAAAATAGGGATCACGAAGCCTCTATCCTCCTCATTTGTGGTGAAATGAAATATAAAGGGTTTTGCAAATCTTAAAGTGCTATATGAATGCTGCCTAATATATCAGAGGTCCTCTCCCCCACTTTATAGAAGGGAAAACTGAGGTTGAGGAAAGTGAATTAATTCGTCTAAGGACGTAGAAAGTAAGATTGAAACCTAACTCTGAGCCAGCATTTTGTACCCCAATGACTTTCCCAAACTTAGGCACTTTTATATGATATCTGAGAAGTTAGTCCAATTTTGTCTTTCCCATTTGCCCATTTTGTGGGTTAGGTTGGCGTTGTGCTCACTGAATCAAGGTCCAGAAAGAGCCCCCGTCACAGAATCCATGGTCCTCCCAAACAGTTTGCCCTAATTATCCACAGAGTGAATGCCACTGAATTAGGCACATGCAGAGAAAACTGATATGGCTGCTGAGTCAATACATATATTTTAGAAGAACTCTGAGGATGGAAAATGAATTGGGCCCATAATGACCCAGGCAGAGGAGCAGGCCAGATTGCCTCAAAGATTTTTTCTGCTTGGCCCATGCTTCTCTTGAAAATGAAGGCTCACAAATGCTTTTTAATAGGAACATTCTAGAGTTAATCCTATAGAGCAGCAAGATATGGAACACATAGGCTTTAAATCCAAAAGGAATTGCCCACAAAGGGTGACATACAGTGATGGTGAACTCTGACCAACGAGGATATGAAAGAATAAAATAATAAAATGTCCTGGGGGAATGGAGGCTCTAACACCTTCTGTTGGCTTGTCCAGCCCTCCACCCTGACCCCTTCTGAATCTTCCTTCCCATCCACGGACCCTTTAATCAGAGCCATTGGTCTCCATGCTGTTCCTCACAGAACTCACCCCATTCTCCAACTGAGCACATTTCCTGGCCAGCCCCATTCCTAGGAACCTCTCCGGTCTCCTCTCAGCTTCCTGGTCCTTCTACAAGTTACAAGTCTCTGCTAAAACTTCATCCAGTACTCTTCAACATTAATGCTTTCCCTGTGTGATCATCTCCAAATTAACCTGCCTACCACTTGCTTGTCCATAGGCCCACCACCATCCTGTGCCAGGATAAGTGTTTAAAAACACTTGGACAAAAAGCAACCATAATTCCAGGAGACTAATTATTCTACCTTCTTCCCATAAAAAGCTGATGGTCTCAGAATGCAGATTGATTTTGGGGGGTGAGATGTCTACTGAAAGAGCTTGTTTTGTTTGACTATACATTTTATGATAGGCTGTGATTTTCTTGTTTCCTAAAAAGTCACGGTGGTGAAGGCAAAGGAGAGTGAATTTGGAACTGAAAACAAAATAAAAAATTAGCCATAACCCCTAATAAGTGTTTGTTGATTTGAAAGAGCAAGGAATGTTGGGATAATGACTAGAGGACCTCACGGTACTCTCATAATGTTAAGAAAAAAAAAAAAAAGGAGGCTCCTGGGCAAAGTTAGGGACAGACATGGATAAGAGTGACATCGCATCCACAGGCTTGGTGGGGCTACACACTCTAATATGTTATAATCCATACTCTAACCAGTAAGATTGCAGACCCTTTGAAGTACTCCAGTGCTTTTCTATCAGGTAATTCAAACTGTGGGCTCCTGAAAGGCCAGTGGAGTGGCCACCCCATGCTACCAGTATTGAATTCCATAAGAAAAGCAGAGTAAAGGATGTCATCTGAGGGATACGTGAACAGAAAAGGCACTGGGACAAGCAGTAGAAATGAAGTAAGATGGCGGGACAGCCGGATTCCCACTGACTAGTCACCATTCAATGGGAAAAGAACTAGTAGTGTCCAACCAATGAATGGATTCCCTTTAGCAGATGGAGAGAGGTCATGGACAAGATGAGAAGACATGGTTGGCTTGGCAACCTGGGGCTCTTCTCAGTCTTTCCCTGAATCAGAAAAATAAGGAAGATGAGAACTCCTTAGATAGCAAGAAGTCTCAACACTTCATAATTACAGATGAGAAACTGGGTTCCAGAGACATTAACTTGTCTTTTGGCAAGTAACTTAGTGGAAAACTCAAGACCCCACTTACTCCTGTCTTCTACATCCCCAAAAGGGGTGTCTGGGGAGGAGTGTGGTGTTGTGTCTTGCAGCCACTTAATGAATGCTTGTTGACTGATTGATAGAGAGTACAAGCGGAAGAGAATAAGTTCCATTTTTCTCCTCTCTTCACTCACCATATTATTCCAGGTGAATTGAATTCATATGGAAATGGGACGGCGTGGGAGAAAGGACATTGTAGTCAGGTGGAGAAAGATGAATTACCTTGGAAATAGGTTCTATAATGTCCATGGGTCCCATTATTTTTGGGAAGGGGTAGTTGACTATCTATCTTTGGGGTTCAATACCTATTGTGGGCAGCTAAAAAAAACTATTGAGATTCTCCCCATTCCTACAAATAACTCAAAGCCAAGAAGATTGAAAGTCTAGGGGAACTATGAAAAAAATCAAAGATGAGAGATTCTCTCTTTTGTTTTGGGGGTAAATTGAGGTATTTAAGGAACCATGAGTTCCATGAAGACAGAGATCAAGGCTTGTCTAAACTTTGGATCTCTCCTGTTTCTGGGACAATGCTGTGGATGTGGCAAGCACTTTATAAATGAATAGCTGCCACAGGGAAGACGAATGGCACCATTTGCAGGGCAGAATGAGAGACAATATGGAGGAAGGTTGACAGATTTTGGATTAATTATGGTGAAAAACTGGCTTCATAAGAACTGACCAAAAGCAGAATAAGTAGCCATGGGAGATATGGGTATGTATACATACACATGTGTATATATATGTAGATACCAACATATTTCCTACTTTGTAAAAGGCAAAGAGGACAAAATAGAAAAAGTATCCCCTGCATTGATAGATGTATTTTTCTCACCTGGGAATTCCCATATATGAATGAAATATGGAACTATCGAGTCCTTCATACCTCTACCTCACATACAAAATGCAAAATATCCCACATCTTTTTTTCCCACAAACACTTATGGTTCATAACAAAATCAATATCCATGTAATCAATATTGTTTGGTAAAAGGGAAAGAAAAAATGTCAGTGGAAAGCTGCCAGTGAATAATTTCCATTATCCACAATTTTAATCCCTCAATGTTCTCTAGATTTATAGCAGGGCGGCAGTCATTTAATCCAATCTTTTTTTTTTCTTTTCTTTTCTCATTTTTTAAAAATTTAATGTCCTTTTTTTGGTAATTGTTTCTTGTCAGAATCATTTGAGAAAGTCACTCCTTACTCCTCATCTCCAACCAAGTGAATTTTTCCTTCTGGAAGTGAAGTCAATCAAGTAGCACAAAGGAAGTTCTCGGTGTGGGCAAACTCCCCCAGAGTCACCCACATCTCCAAGGAAAGGGGAGGCAGTTTTCTTCATCTCTTCTCTGGGGCCGAGACTATGTCTACCAAATTTACAATGCACCCACAAGCTCAACTTCTAGGGAAAGAATTCAAGGCTCACAAAGGGAAATGGACCTGGACAAGATCACTAGTAGCAGGTTACAAAATCAGAAGTAGAACATGGTCCCTCTTGCACCAAACTCTAGAACGCACCATGTTTGATGAGAATGTCGGACACCATCCTGATCTGGACACGGACTTGAGCTCTTATACCCTTTCATCTATAAATGACAATAACAATAGAGCTTACCTCTCAGCACTACTGGGTCAAATGACCCATATGGCCATAGATCAAATAAGATAATACATGCAAAGTACAAATGCAAATCTTAATGCTAAGTATACATAAACCTATTATTACAAACATTATTTCTGTTGAAGACTGATAAGAAGCAGACGGTGATCAAAATGGAAGGGATCATTCAATCCAACTTTTTATTCTACAGTTGAGGAAACCAAAGCAAAGAAAAACAAAGGATCTAATTGCAAATAATACAAATTGGAAGTTGTCGAGCAGGGGTGGGATTACAAGCCCAGGCCTCAGAGGTCTGGATTCTAAATCCAGATCTCTTTGTTTTACCACCTTTATTTTCTATAGGAGTAAATTCTCTAAGCCTCGGGCTTTTCAACCATAAAAATGAAGGTGCTGGGATAGATGAACTGCCAATTCTCTGGCAGCATCGGCATCCTGGGATTCTGAAAAGATTATCTCAGGGCTAGCACGGAGACCCAAATCTAGCAGCTAACTTACCATATCCTTGGAAACGTCACCCAAAGGACTCATTGACAAATCCAAGTGAGAGGCTGTGAAACAGATGCTGAAATTCCAGATGTGCCTTTGGAGAGCAGAGGATTCTGGATTCTAGCTTATGCTTTATATCCTCCCCCACCCTACTTTTACCAGCCATATAAAGGAAACGTAGATGAGGAAACCAAAGTCAAGGCCCTTAGCAGAAGGGAGTGGGGAATAAGTCCCATGGAATCAGGCCCAGAAAGCATATCTGTGCATATTTTCCCCCAATTAGATGAGAAATTCTTTGAGAGCAGGCTCTGTGCTATATCTGTCAGTGCGGGACCTCATCGCCTCTCACTTGAACTAATGCAGTAGCTTCCTTCCTTGCCTTCCTGCTTCCAGCCTCTCCCCTCTCCAATTGATTTTCCATTCATTTGTCAGAGTGATTTTCCACAAGCCCAGGTATAACCCTGCTGCTCCCCTGCTCCCAAAGCACTAGTGGCTCCCTATTGCCGCTGGAATTTGGCCTTAAAAAGCCACTCTTAGAAGAAACAGAACCAGGAGCAAAAATTATATCCACCCTGGGATTGTGTGATTATGTGACTCATTAAGGCATTCTCTTTAAAAAAAAAAAAAAAGTATGGAAAAAAAGGGCTCATGGAACCATTTCAAATTTAGTTATGTGGGGTCAGGGTGGTGAGCAGAAACATGTAAAGGCTGAAGCTGAGCTAAATAACTGATAAAGAGAAATACATAGAGAATAATTATATATTATATATACATATTTATATCTAATGGTAGCCATATCCAAGGCAGGGGTGGGGGAGGTGAAAAGAAAAAGAAATTTACATGATAACTTTTATTATCTATTTAAAAGGACCAGCAAGTTTTACATAATAAATTTGCAGTTTAATGTGCAATTATTTTTTTAAAAAATTATATTATGTTATGGAAATGCTTCTTTTCTCCCATAAGTTAAAAAAAGAAAGAAAGAAATATCTATACCATCAGACTTTCTCCCTGCTTCTCCTCCTCTGAGGGCAGTGCCCTTATTCGAAGTGAGCCAAAGATTTCCCCCAATGAACTAACTACCCCCTGAGAATCTCTCCAATATTTTCCCCTTTCACAATTCCCCCTGCATCCACGATCATCCTGATCTGTCTCTTGTCACTGGCCCCAGATAGCTTGGAGGAGAATGTGGGACAGGGGACCTTGCACAGGCCTTCCTTACTGCAGTCCACGTCACTTGCATATCATGAGCTCACTCTCCTGATGTCATGGTCCTCTTCAAGAATGAAGGACCAACAATAATAACACAACAGAAGATGAGAATTTCTGGGGCTTCGTCTCTGCCAAGGAGTATAAATGAGGTCCCCAGGCTCTCGAGGAACCCCTTTTTCTGGGGCTCTGTCTCTCCATGGAATAGACACGTTGCCTCTGAAGGGATCTCATATCTCAGGAGATTATGGGAGAGGTAATGAGAAGGATCACAAACACAAACATGCAATGGTCAATTCTCCCTCCCTTTGCAAGCTCAGGCACATAGTGGGATGTATACCTAGGTCTCTACTATCCCACCTGAGTGTTGTTTCTGGGAGAGGACTTTGGGGGCATCCAATTGATGAGTTACCTGGATGTTGAGCCCTCCAGTTCCCTTTTTTCTCTCAGCTCCTAGGACATTGTGACTAGGAAGGTATATAGTTGACTGAACAGATCATGATCTAGAAGTAGATCATGTTCCTTGCCTTCCTGCAGGATAAACCAGTTATCGGTACATAGAGACTGCCTGATGCTTAGGAGGATGAATCATTGGCCAAAGATGGAGTCACTTCTGCTGGCCGAGGGCCTGGCAATGGCCAATTTTCACATAATATCCTTCAGATTATTCAATGCTGATCCAAGACAAAAATAAAATTCTTAGCTGTACAGAAATCGTCTCCCGTCCCACCTTCTCTTGTAAAAGGATCCTTCTTTTCTTCTCTATACTTTTCTGTCTTTTGATCATAAATATAGCAGGATAGTTTTTTCTACTTTTTTCTGGTGAAACAAGGTGCTTGTATATATGGAGGGTGAAAGAGGCTTCCTTTTATCCACTCCTTCTTTAGTTATGATATGGGGTAATTTGGGTAATACAACCAAGTAATGACTATTGAGATCTGAGGGGCAACTTGGGAGAAATTTGGGCAGAGAGGTGGTGTAGTGGAGTCAAAAAGACCTGAGTTAAAATAAGACCTCAGACACTTAATAGATATGTGATCCTGGGCAAATTACTAATCCTATTTGCCTCAGTTTCTGCATATGTAAAACAAACAGGGAAGGAAATGGCAAACCAGTTTAGTGTTTTTGCAAAAATAAACAAACAAACAAATCCCAAAGGGGTCATGAAGAATCAGCCGTGACTGAACAACCAAATTGCTCTGTCAAGAAATCAGACTAATGGAGAGCACTCATTGGGGTGAGAGGCAGATTTCTCTCATGACTGATAGAGAAAGAAAACTATAATTTCATCATGGTAACTGAATCTAACCTAGAGTTCAAGTTGTGTCTCTCTAGAAGCCCAGGGGCACCGATGTCCCATCCACACTGCTGCAAAATGCCCAAATGCTAAGCAAGGTTGAAGGGAGAAAGATCCTATTTCCCAACTAAGAGCCTCTCTTGGGAATGTCTTTCACATATGCAAATCTCATAATGAAGATTCTAAATAGTCAGGGACCAACTGTGTTCTGGACACAACGTAAAAATATTTTCCAAGTCAGGAATTATATGAGCAAAATTATAAAAAAGTCTCCACACAAATAAAGTCAGACTTAAATAATTGGAAAAATATTAAGTGCTCTTGGATCGGCCGAGCGAACATAATAAAGATGACAATACTCCCTAAACTAATCTATTTATTTAGTGCTATACCAATCAGACTTCCAAGAAAATATTTTATTGATCTAGAAAAAATAACAACAAAATTCATATGGAACAATAAAAAGTCGAGAATCTCAAGGGAACTAATGAAAAAAAAATCAAATGAAGGTGGCCTAGCTGTACCTGATCTAAAATTATATTATAAAGCAGCAGTCACCAAAACCATTTGGTATTGGCTAAGAAATAGATTAGTGGATCAGTGGAAAAGGCTAGGCTCACAAGACAGAATAGTCAATTATAGCAATCTAGTGTTTGACAAACCCAAAGCCCCTAACTTCTGGGAAAAGAATTCATTATTTGATAAAAACTGCTGGGACAATTGGAAATTAGTATGGCAGAAATTAGGCATGGACCCACACTTAACACCATATACCAAGATAAGATCAAAATGGGTCTATGACCTAGGCATAAAGAACGAGATTATAAATAAATTAGAGGAACATAGAATAGTTTATCTCTCAGACTTGTGGAGGAGAAAGAAATTTGTGACCAAAGATGAACTAGAGACCATTACTGATCACAGAATAGAAAATTTCGATTACATCAAATTAAAAAGCCTTTGTACAAATAAAACTAATGCAAACAAGATTAGAAGGGAAGCAACAAACTGGGAAAACATTTTCACAGTTAAAGGTTCTGATAAAGGCCTCATTTCCAAAATATATAGAGAACTGACTCAAATTTATAAGAAATCAAGCCATTCTCCAATTGATAAATGGTCAAAGGATATGAACAGACAATTTTCAGAGGATGAGATTGAAACTATTACCACTCATATGAAAGAGTGTTCCAAATCATTATTGATCAGAGAAATGCAAATTAAGACAACTCTGAGATACCACTACACACCTGTCAGATTGGCTAAGATGACAGGAAAAAATAATGATGAATGTTGGAGGGGATGCGGGAAAACTGGGACACTAATGCATTGTTGGTGGAGTTGTGAACGAATCCAACCATTCTGGAGAGCAATCTGGAATTATGCCCAAAAAATTATCAAAATGTGCATATCCTTTGATCCAGCAGTGTTTCTATTGGGCTTATATCCCAAAGAAATACTAAAGAAGGGAAAGGGACCTGTATGTGCCAAAATGTTTGTAGCAGCCCTGTTTGTAGTGGCCAGAAACTGGAAAATGAATGGATGCCCATCAATTGGAGAATGGCTGGGTAAATTGTGGTATATGAATGTTATGGAATATTATTGTTCTGTAAGAAATGACCAGCAGGATGAATACAGAGAGGCTTGGAGAGACCTACATGAACTGATGCTAAGTGAAATGAGCAGAACCAGGAGATCATTATACACTTCGACAACGATATTGTATGAGGACATATTTTGATGGAAGTGGATTTCTTTGACAAAGAGACCTGAGTTTCAATTGATAAATGACGGACAAAAGCAGCTACACCCAAAGAAAGAACACTGGGAAACGAATGTGAACTATCTGCATTTTTGTTTTTCTTCCCGGATTATTTATACCTTCTGAATCCAATTCTCCCTACGCAACAAGAGAACTGTTCGGTTCTGCAAACATATATTGTATCTAGGATATACTGCAACATATCCAACATATAAAGGACTGCTTGCCATCTAGGGGAGGGGGTGGAGGGAGGGAGGGGAAAAAAAATCGGAACAGAAATGAGTGTCAATATAATGTAATTATTAAATAAAAAATTTAAAAAAAAAATATTTTCCAGTTCACCAAGATACTGATCACCATTATCAATAGTTACAGATACTCCAATATCCCTTTAAGATTCAGGATGCTCTATGTGAGGGATATTATACATATATATACATATATATATGTATATATACATACATATGTATGTATGTATATATACATATACATATATATGTGTGTGTATGTATATACATATATATATATATTATACTTCATATCATTCCCATTTTATAAAGAAACTTGAGTCTCAGAGAAAATAAATGATTTTCTTATGAATGTGAAAAGTAGTAACAAAATCTGAACTCAAGTTTTGCTGACACCAATCTAGAACCCTATTGATTATGCCTTCCAGCTCTTTGTTTTGATACTGCATTCAAGCAGAGATTGTGCCTTTGAAATAATAAATGGGCTTCCAATGTGGAGCAACACTTCCAGGGTCAGGAAGGCTTTAGCAAAGGAACTGAGGGATCAGAGACTTTTCTTTCAAATTTTGTCCTCATGGATTTGTGTTTCAACCGATCCCCAAAATGGAAGACCACAAATAGTGAACAGGATGCAAGTCTCCTGCAGTGCTAAGTTCAGAAAAAATAGTGCCTGCAAGTAAGTGTTTGTGGCGTGGTCCTGGGCCAGGGAATGATTCCTCTCATTGGCTGATAATGGACCACTCAGGGAGCCTTTCTCATCTTCTGTGTTCTAAGCGCACACTCGGTGAACCATGATGCATAGTCTATGAGATCATCCCCATCCCTGCATTCAATTTGCTGTCCTGAGCACTTGATTTGCCCAAAGGAAAGCCTGGAAAGGAAATTATCTTGTATTGGCAGATTTTTGCAACCTGAAATTGTTCCATTTGTAGTAGGAATAGCATTTCATGTAAAGACAGACTAGTGAACATGATTTCCTTCACAGCCCAGCTCTGGGGCCACCTTCTAAATCAAAGATCCTTAACCTGGGCTGTGTGGAATTATTTTTAAAGCTATTTTGATAACTGAATATCAATATCATTGACCCCCTTGGTAATTTGTTGCATTTAAAAACATCATTCCAAGAAAAGATCCATAAGCTTCATCAGACAGATCACCCAAGGGGTCCAGAACACAAAGTAGCTTAAGAACTCCTATTCATTATATATATATTGTATTTAACATATACTTTAACATATTCAACATATATTGGTCAACCTGCCATCTGGGGGAGAGAGTGGGGAGAAGGAGGGGAAAAGTTGGAACAGAAGGTTTTGCAAGGGTCAATACTGAAAATTATCCATGCACAAATATCTTGTAAATAAAAAGCTATAATAATAATAATAATAATAATAATAAAGATGTGTTCTAAATCTCCCTAGTTTCCCATATAGCAAACTGATCTCAATATGCTCTTGTTGTTCAGTTATTTCAGCCATGTCTGACTTTTCATGGCCCCATTTAGGGTTTTCTTGGCAGAAATACTGGAGCGATTGGCCAGCTCCTTCTTCATATTCTATAAATGAATAAATAATGATAAATAGGGTCAAGTGACTAGCACACAGCGAGCAAGTGTCTGAGACCAGATCTGAATTCAGGAAAATGAGTCTTCCGACTCCAGGCCTGGTATATCATCCACTGTACTACCGAGTTTACTCCCTACCCCATTCTCCCCTAATCCATGCCTAGGGATGGTCCTAATGATTTCACTGATTCAGGGAACTCCAAAATGAGAAAACTTCATCTACAAACACAGAACTTCAGCTTCTCTCTACCACAGCCTTAGTTGTCCATCATTGAGTGATCTCAACACTTACTCCCAATCTGGGAGGCAGGGCTTGAACCCAGGTTTCCCTGGCTCTGAGCCCAGATCTCTCCCATCTTCACCATGATGTTTTTTTTTTCACATTTACCTGCTACCATAGTGTAGCCCAGTATATAATCATTTTTCCAAATATAACTGAGTCATTCAATAAGCCTTTGTCCAATATCTGCGCTTACCAAGCAAGCACTGTCCCCTACAGTGCAGGAACTAGAATAAGAGGGAAACAGTCCCTGCTCTCAGAGAACTTCCAATCTAATGAGATTATTCAATATTCCATCCATTTAAGGAAACTTGCAATGAGCACTGGCTCTCTGCCATGGATTGGGACAGAAAGGGGATATAAAAACAAAAAAGTAAAATGACACTCTTGCCCTCAATGACTTTTGTTTGAGGAAACCACATATAATAGATTGGAAGTGTATGAAAAGATGCAGGGAAGTAGAGAGGGAGAAAAGCAAGGGGGGGAGGGGAGAGGGAGGGACAGAGACAGAAAAAAACCCCAGAGAAAATGCTCATTAAAATAGTGGGAAAAAAGAAAATGTTTGTCACTTTTCCAAATTAAGGAGTCATAGGAAGGGAGCTTGCTTAGCTTCCCTAATGTAAATGCCAGCATCTCAGGACAGCCCTTAATGACCCTATTAAAACTAATTTTCTTTCGTATCATAAATGGCTCGAGACAGAATTTAGGTCCCAGGCTTCAGTTTATGTCTACTACAGACAAGAAACATTTATTAATCCCGTTCTATGCACCAGAAACCGTGCTAACACTGAGGGTACAAAGAAAAGGGGGGGAAATAGTAAATATTCTCAAGAAGCTTACAGTCTAATAGGAGCTCTTCAAATTCCAATTCTGACACCTTGTAGGCGATCTAGAGTTCCAGACAGAAGGGGAAAAATGTTCAGCGTTTGTGGCTTTCCAGTCCAGACAATCAGGGTGGTTTGTGCAAAAATGTGCCACGGAGAAATTCAGACGTGGTCCCTCGTGTACTCCCCCACCAACCTCCACCTTGGTAAGATTTTATTTTAAATACAACAGGGTGTTGGGACGGGCAAAAATCCACCCACAACTCCAGGTGTCCCATGGCAGAAAGAAGCCAGGTCATTCTTTTCCCAGGGCTCGTGGTTGGTGCTGTGCATGTGGATTCAAGACTCTTCTGATCTGGGACCAGATCAGCCACAAGGATGTGTATTGCTTCAGCCCAATTTGGCACCCCGAGAGTCTATTACCTATGACAGGCCCCCTTCCCTTCCCACCCAAGCTCGACCCCCCAGATGGGCTGAGAAAGAGGGATAGGAGAAGCCTGATGTTTTGACTCCCATGAAGCCAAGAGGAAAGAAAATCTGGCTTCTTGTCTTTTAGACTGTAATAGTATCACGTTGTTATTAAAACGATGAGACGCAACCCAGGCGGGGTGTCGGGTGAAAAGAATCAAAGACAGGGCAGAGCATTGTAAGAGTATCTGCACCTGTTGCCATATCTCCCGGGAACTGAGATTTAAACCAGAGGGACCGGGGGCCTCCCCCTGACGACTTCAGCTATTGGCAACTTGCTCGTTATAACTTGAAAAGTTAAAAAAAAAAAAATCAAACTCTGCCAACAGCTGTAATTTCAACCCAGAAATGGAAAGTCTCTGATTTCCAAATACTTAAAATTTGAAGGTTATTTTTTCCTCCAAATTCCTTTTCAACATCAACTTTCACCTCCAATTTACAGTTATAAGTAAAAGACAACAATTAGCCATGGAGATTTCCCTCCTTGGATGGGGGCTAACTGGACAAAGAAAAATCGAAAATTAAACTACAGCTCAGCATCCTTTGGGAGCCTCTGACAACTCCCAGAATTCCTCCTTCCTTCTGATGGTTCTAAAGGCAAAAATAGCCAAGCTGGTAAAAGACATACAGAATTACTGCAATTAATCTTAGTAGACTCAACAAGAGCTGCTTTTCATAGAGCAATCTCCATATATGTCCATGTGCATATGTATCTAGATGCATATTTCTTTACTTTTTTCCATGCTTCTAAACCTTTCATAATGTAGTAATAAAGTATAACTTATCATGTTTTTAATTCTTTTTAAAAGGTAGGATAGTGGTCAGCGTGGTGCTGTGGATTGTGGTAGCAGCATCAAAGCAACACTAGCCCTGACACTAGCCAAGTCACCAAGTTCAAGGATCACTTTTATCCCCAAACTCCTCTTCTCTCAATCAGAATTAAATAAACAAGCAAATGATTTATTAAATGAATAGATGGATGAGTAAATAAATGAATTTTGTTGTTAGATCATGGGTGATTCTTTGTGACCCCATTTGGGGTTTTCTTGGTTAAGATACAGGAGTGGTTAGCCATTTTCTTCCCTAGTTCATTTTACTGATGAGGAAACTGAGGCAAACAGGGTTAAGTGACTTGCCCAGGGTCACAGACCTAGCATGTATTTGAAGCCAGGTTTGAGCTCAGGAAGATGAATCCTCCTGACCCCAGGCCTGGGGCTCTATCTACTGTACCCTTAATACATAGATGCTGCCCCATTAATAAATAGATAAATAAATGAGAAGTAAAAAATCATAAACATAGCACCGAGTCTTCTTTCTTCCTTAATTACAATAAATAACATTTTACAAATTTGAGGGGGAAATCCCACTGAAACTTTCCCTTCTTTTCTTCATCCTTATTTCAGTTCCAAAGACGTAGTGCACCACAGTGGATGGAGCTGGCCTTGGAGTACAAGAGACAGAATTTAGATATCCTCTGGCTGTATGGTAAGCCATCATCTGGGTAAGTCACAATCTCTCCAGGCCTCTGTTTTTCCATCTGTAATATGAAATATTAGGGTTTCTTTGTGTGCTTTGGGGTCTATTCCAACTCTAGATTTGTGATCTCCCTTGACCTCCTTGAGTTTCCTTTCCTCACAGGTGAAGGGATTTTTATATAGAAAATGCTATAGCTGCTGTTGACACAGTTCACTGAATGGCAGCTCATGGACATTTATGAAGGATGGAGCAGCATCAGGCAGCTGAGAGTAGACTGGATTGGCACTCAGAGTCTGAGGTTTAAATTCAATCTGGGTCAGGAGGAGCTGAGTTTTCCTGTCTGTCTACCGCAGAGACAAGAGAAGATGGCGTCTGACTCTACATCTAAGATCATAGATAGGAAACTCCACTTCTTCCCTAAGTTCTCCTTGCCTTAAATTCCCCAATCAAAAATTGTTTGTGACTTGAGACTTCACTAGCACTTTGTCTCTCTCCGGCACACGTTCTGGTGCTTTTTCACTGATTCTACCCTTAACATCCAGAATGGCAGGAAATCTGTCTCTAGGGAAGCAGTGCTAGAGCTCAGAGGGAATTCAGAAACCATTACTGGAACGACGCATCTGGAATCAGGAAGCCTGGATGAGATGGGCTACAACTGCTTCCAAGTCTACGATCATGAGATATTGTACAAGACCTGTCCCCGAAGACCTCACCTTCTTCTGACAATGCTCTGTTTGGACAGATCATTTCTCTTGGGAGCTGGCTTCTAATCCAACCCTGACAGCCCCTCTCCTCTGCTACAAGGTGAGGATGACGGGAAGTGGAAATTGGTGAGTATATGTTTCAAAGGACTTTCCTTTGATTTAAGATGTGGGGACAGAGAAAAGTTCTGGGCCAAAAGCAGAGGAGGTGAAGGGAGGGAGGGGCGAGAGAGAGAGAGAAAGTTGAGGGAACTTGGAGCAAATGAAACTTAAGATTCCCTGAAAGCTGTGTTTTTGGCTGCCAGATCACCTCCTTCCCTTAAGATGTCTCCTAGAATTTCCACCAACTCCTTTCCCAACTTGTTGTGAAGGAAGCCAGGAATCTGCAGAGTTAGCCACAAACTGAAGGACATCTGCTCCCGCCTGGCACGGAGAGCCTGAGTATGCACTGGTCACCATGCTGGATTGTGTCGGGGTGAAGCAGTCTGGCAGAGAGCTCCTCACCTGCTGCCCTGGTCAGACAAGGCGGCGTCCACTGCCTCCCCTTTGACCTTGAAGGGCTCGGTCTGTCCTGGAGCCAGAGCTCCCAGCTGCTGGTGCGGTCAGCTCCGTGTGCTTCTCTGCTGAATCAGATCCTCGAATGAGCCCTCCGTATGGTCTCCATCAAGAACTCCGGGCAGGGAGGGAGGCAGGGAACCACCCTAATCAGGTGACAGCATCTGTCCCGTTACTGACCCCCTGGATACACGAGGCGCCTGGGCTGGGGTGTGAGATGCCCTTCACCCGGCTTTGCAAATAGCTTTCCCAACAATCACCAGAGCCACAAAAACCACAACACTTTCTGGCCCACAGGAGCTGTCCACTCGTCAGGCAACAAGCATAATAATAGTTCATGGAGAGAGACCCTCTTGGGCTTTGACCACCACAATATCTCCTGTTCCCCAGACAGGTGCTCTAACTAATTCCGTTGAAACCCAAGATGCTGGAAATTTGAAGCCATTTATTTGGCAAAACAAAGATATTTTTAAAAATCAGAGCTGCTCATATTTCTAATGTACTATGGCAGTTCACAAAGTGTTTTCCTCGCCCTAACCAGAATCAGAATCCTAGAACTCCAGCTGTCTACATGTCTACACATAGAGTCACCACTTTCATAAAGCTCAAAAGCAATCATCCAGCCTCAATAGGAAGACCCTCATTGGGGTTTGAAATAAGACAGACATGGCTGCTAAGAACCATGAGGTCATAGCCCTATGGTACTTTGCCCAGGTCAGGCCACCCTGAAGTTGATCAACATTGATAAGTCGAAGAATTTAAAAGGGAGTGCAAGAAGATCAACAAAAAGCTTTGAAGGAGCTGAGCATCTTTAGCCTAGAGGAGAGAAGAAGCCTTAGAGGAGTTAGGATAGGTTTGTTTGAAGCTTCAAGTGTTTGAAGGACAGTTGTGGGGAAGAAGGATACTATTTGTTCTGTTTGATCTCACAAGTAAAACTGGGAGCAGTGGGGGGAGGCTTTAAAGAAAAACATATAGACCTGGGAGGAATACTTTCCAATTCAGTGAGAGCTGTCCCAAAGGTAAGGGGCTGCCCGAGGGCTTGGGGGTCCAGCTTCCTTGAAGGTCTTCAAAAAGAGAAAGGAGGATCTCTTATAATAAGAATTCACTTGGTGAATGAATTGGAGCAGATGGCCATGAAGAGCCCCTTCCATCTTTTAAATTCTGATTTCTAAGACAGTCAATTCCATCTTTTGAACAGCTATGTTTGTTAGAAACTTTATCCTTAAGAGATCTGTTTGCAACAACCACTCCATTATGGGTTCCTGATCCTGTCCCCTGGAGGAGACAGGAGCAGGTCTGATCCAACAACCTTTCAAAGAGTAAAGTTCTCTAGTTCTTTCCTAACCACTCCCCTCTTCTTCTCCAAACTAAATAAATCCACTTGCTTTTATCAATTACTATAAAACATCCACGATAAGTCATTTTACCATTCAAGCTATCTTCCTCCAGATGCAGAGGCATTTCCCAGTGTTCCTTCTCCTAAAATGGGATACCCAGAGAAATGCCAAGGATTCTCATGCCCACTCTCCTAGTGAGGAACACTGGGCTTGGACTGCTTGTGATCACATTCTATAAGGGACCATGTCACTTAAAGCTCAGATCTCCATAGCTCCTACCACAGCAAAATCTGTCCTCTCTCTTTCCAGGATCCCCAGGGGAAGGAAACATGAGAATCTTATCCACCACGACCCAAGGCTCCCTTTTCTCCTTGCCTCAACTCCCTCAACTCCCCAAATGTAAGTACTCTCAGAATCCATCCTGGAGAGTCTGGAAGTTCTTGTTTGATGGCTTTTAGAGCTTAGATGAGATGGGAGTCCAAAATTCTATATCTTCTAATGGTAGGTTCTGAGGCAAGACAATTTTCCTTGCTGCTGCCTCTCAAGATCCCTCCAATTTAATTTTAATTTTAATTTCCAATTTTCCCAGAAGTTTTTGTTAAACAGTGAGTTCTTATCCCAAAAGCTGGACTTTGGGTTTGTCAAACATTAGATTATTCAAGTCATTGACTTTTTTTCCTGTGAACCTAACTGATCAATCACTCTATTTCTTAGCCAGTACCAAATGGTTTTGATGACCACTACTTTATAATATAGCTAGGTCTGGCATAGCTAGACCACCTTCATTTACATTTTTGGACCCTGCAGTCCTCCCACACTGTCATCAGAACTATGTATGGAACCCAATGCCTTGGGCCTTCCACTCTGCTGTAACACCTTTAGGATTTCTTGGCCTTTCCTTCTGCTCTGAAACAGAACTTTTTCTAATATATATATATATTTTGCTTTTAGCCTAATTTTATTCATGCTTGTTTTGGGATGGAGAATAGATCGTTCAGTAAAAACATACAGTAAAAATAAAATATATCTACAGCAATTAAGTACCTTAATTACATTCATGCACACAATCTAATATTACAATAAAAAAAACACAATTAAGACTTCTAGGAGCATTTTATAATAATGTAATTTCTACTTTCTCTTTGTAGCTAGCTAGATCAAGTATCCCCCAAATGCAAATTTCTATAAATAGCAAGTGTTTTATTTAAAATGAACACAAGAATATTGAATATGTGGACAGCCTCAGACCAAGTTGATACAATATTCAGCTACATCAGCAGCAAACTATGGTGTCAAAGGGAAAAAAAAAAACTTTATTTGCAAATAAATTTCAAAGAATAAGTTCTTTCTATAATGAAATACAGAAAATACAATGACTTGCTAAAATAAACAAAATGGGTATATTAACACTTCACTGTAGAAAATGAATACAAACTGCACAAAGAATTATATGTAGACAGTGAATGATTTTTATTGAGAAGTTACTATAAAAATGCAGGCTAAAAAGTTCATGTTGGGAAGCTCTATGGAAGATGCATGTCTTATCATATTTCTGTCACCTTGAGATAGATAGCACATGTGCACAAATTCAGCATTCATTTTCACTGGCTGTTGATAGCATGTGTTTTAAGAAATGTGCACAGTATGGAAAAACTTGCAAATACTCATGAATGAAAAATGTTCTAGAAAAAAATAAATAATTTCATGAATTAGATAGTCTCACTGTGTAAATTTCAAGGCAAGATTTTTCCCCCTGCAAAATAGATAACCATTTTACTGAGAAATATTTTTACTTGATTTAATGCATCTCTTTTGTCTCCTCCAGTATTGCCTTATTTTGCTCTATTTTTAAAATTTTTTATGCAAATGGTATCCGATTTAAAATAAAAACTATTTCACTTATGAAAAGTAATTCTGGATTTAAAAAATCAAGAACTAATGAAATCCACACTAAAATGACATCATCTGATTCAAATTTAAAAATGACACACTGGTAATAAAAACAAAAACAAAACACATTTCATGAATACAAAAGGAACTGTCTGCTGAGTGTTTTAGTTCAGATTTTTCAGAATGCTGCTGTATGTTTTATGGGAAATCAGGGGAAAGATTTCATAGCAGAAGGTGTTAATGTGGCCTGTATTGATTTAAGTGGCAAACCAACTAGACTGAAATTGTGAGATACCTATAGCCTCAAGCTGCTTGTGAAAAAAGGAACTTTCTATTATTGTTAAGAAAATCCTCTTCACTTTTCCTTTCCTCAAACTTGCTATTTTTTACTGACTCAGTTTCTAGCATTTCTTTATCTTCCTTCCTACTAAAAAAAATTGTCATTCTATCAAACATTTAACAAACTATTAATTCTAATACTATGCAAACTATTTGAAAAAATAGGGAAAGAAGAAGTTCTACCAAATCCCTTTTATGAAACAGATATGGTGCTGATACCTAAACCAGGTAGGGTGAAAACAGAGAAAGAAAATCATAGACCAATTTCTCTAATGAATATTGATGCAAAAATCTTAAATGAAATGTTAGCAAAGAGATTACAGGAAGTCATTCCCTAGGATAATATAGCATGACTGAGTAGAATTTATACTAGGAATGCAGGGCTGGTTCAATATTAGGAAAATTATTAGCATAATTGGCTATATCAATAACCAAATTAACAAAATCATATGATTATCTCAATAGATGGAGAAAAAGCATTTGGTAAAATCCAACACCCATTCCTATTAAAAACACTAGAGAGTATAGGAATGAATCAAGTTTTTCTTAAAATGACCAGAAGCATTTATTTTAAACCATCAGCAAGCATCATATGTAATGGGGAAAAACTAAAACCATTCCTAATAAGTTGAAACAAAGTTGCTCACTGTTACCATTACTATTTAATATTGTATTAGAAATCTTAACTTCATCAATAAGAGAAAAAAAAAGAGACTAAAGGAATTAGAGTAGGTAATGAAGAAACCAAATTATCACTCTTTGCAGATGATATGATGGTATAGTTAGAGAACCCTAGAGAATCAACTAAAAAAACTATTAGAAATAAACCACAACTTTAGCAAAGTTGCAGGATACAAAATAAATCAACAGAAATCATTTGCATTTTTATATATTACTAACAAAGTCCAGCAGCAAGAGATACAAAAAGAAATTCCATTTAAAATAACTGAAGATAAGATAAAATATCTGGGAGTCTATCTACCTGCCAAGGCAAAGTCAGGAACTATATGAACACAAGTACAAAACATTTTCCACACAAATAAAGTCAGATTTAATCAACTGGAAAAATACCAATAAATACCAATACTCACGGATAGGCCAAATGAATATAATAAAAATGACAATACTATCTAAATCAATCTACTTATTCAGTGCTATACCAATCAAACTCCCAAGAAGTTATTTTACAGATCTAGCAAAAATAATAATAAAGTAAATCTGGAAGAACAAGAAATTCAAGGGAATTAATGGAAAAAATGTAAATGAAGGTGGTCTAGCCATGCCAGACCTAAAACAAAAGCAGTGGTCATCAATACCATTTAGTACTGGCTAAGAAATAGAGTAGTCAATCAGTGAAATAGGTTAGGCTCACAGGAAAACAAAAATAGTCAATGACTCTAATAATCCAGTGTCTGACAAATCCAAAGACCTCAGCTTTTGGGATAAAAACTCACTATTTGACAAAAACTGCTGGGAAAATTGGAAATTAGCATGGAAGAAACTAGGTATTGAGCCACACCTCACACTATATACCAAGATAAGGTCGAAATGGGTTCATGATTTAGACATAAAGAGTGATATTATAAGCAAATTAGAAGAATATAGGCTAGTTTACAACTTGGATCTATGGAGAAGGAATATGTGGCCAATGAAGAAGTTCATTATTGAACACAAAATAGATAATTTGATTATATTAAATTAAAAGTTTTTATACAAACAAAACTAATGCAGACAAGATTAGAAGGGAAGCAACAAACTGGGAAAATATTTTTACATTCAAGGGTTCTGATAAAGACCTCTTTTCTAGAGAGTTGACTGAAATTTATAAGAATTCAAGCCATTCTCCAATGGATAAATGGTCAAAGGATGTGAACAATCTTCAGATGAAGAAATTGGAATCATTTCTAATCATATGAAAAGGTGCTGTAAGTCACTGTTGATGAGAGAAATGCAAATTAAGACAATTCTGAGGTACCACTATACACCTATTAGATTGACTAAGATGACAAGAAAAAATAATGATGAATGTTAGATGGGCCTTGGGAACAGTGGGATACTAATACATCATTGGTGGAGTTGTAAACTAATCCAACCATTCTGGAGAGCAGTTTGTAACTATGTGCAAAGAGTTATCAAACTGTACATCCCCTTTGATTCAGCAGTGTTACTACTGGGCTTATATCCCAGAGATTTTAAAGGAGGGAAAGAGATCCACATATACAG
This sequence comes from Antechinus flavipes, assembly GCF_016432865.1. Classification (NCBI taxonomy): domain Eukaryota; kingdom Metazoa; phylum Chordata; class Mammalia; order Dasyuromorphia; family Dasyuridae; genus Antechinus; species Antechinus flavipes. The sequence goes on from NC_067401.1 coordinate 467,367,987, forward strand.
AAATATTTGTGGCAGCCTTTGTGTAGTGGTGAGGAACTGGAAATTGAGTGGATGCCCATCAGCTAGGGAATAGCTGAATAAGTGATGGTGTATGAATGTTATGGAATATTATTGTTCTGTAAGAAATGACCAGCAAGATGATTTCAGAGAGACTTGGAGAGACTTACATGAGCTGATGCTGAGTGAAATGAGCAGAACCAGGAGATCATTGTACACAGCAACAACAAGATTATACGATGATCAATTCTGATGGATGTGGCTCTCTTCAACAATGAGATGATTCAGACTAGTTCCAATGATCTTATGATGAAGAGAGCCCAGAGAGAGGACTGTGGGAACTGAGTGAAGACCACAACATAGCATTTTTTTTTCTCTTTTTGTTGCTGTTTGCTTGCATTTTCTTTCTCATTTTGTTTTCCTTTTTGAGCTGATTTTTCTTGTACAGTATGATAAATGTGAAAATATGTATATAAGAATTTCATATGTTAAAGTATATTGGATTTCTTGCTATCTGGGGGAGCAGGGTCAGGGGAAAGAAGAGAAAAAAAATGGAACACAAGGTTTTGCAAGGGTGAATGTTGGAAATTATCTTTGCATATGTTTTGAAAATAAAAAGCTATTACTTAAAAAAAAAAGAAATCAAAGGCAAATTCTTGATTTTTCTCCCTTTTCAACCAATTGCTGTGATGCTTCCTCAAGAATTATTTGAACTTTAATCAATTTCTTCTTTTCACATTTTTGACTTGCCTTTCTTATCAGATTTTTCTTTCCTTTGTCCTTTCCAACTAGAAAAATCTATAATAAGTTTGGCTTCAAAGTAATGGTTAACTTCACTCTTTTCACCAAACTGAGTTATCTAAATATAATGATGTCCTCATTTTTTAGCTATGAGTGTGGCTTCATTCCAAATCACAATACTTATTTTCACGATGATCTGGATACTGTCAACAAAGCTCCGTAGAGAAATGGATCAAAGACAGGATCTCTCAGCTACTTTTCAGAATCTCCATCCAAATATTTTTGAGGATCTACATGTGCTTCCTCTTCATCAGTGACATCAGAAAGAGCCCTTTGGTTAGAAGAACTTCTTCATTAACAAAGTTAATGTGAATAGACTGATGCTGGTCTGAAAATTGACAATCATGGTAACTTTCATGAATTTTATCCATGAGCAAAATATCATCAATTTCATCAGCAATGTGAAAAGGAAGGCTTGAGTTTTGTTCATCTACTGGAAAAGATAATTACTCATATAAAGATGGGACAGAGCTTCTTCTGCTGTCAATCAATTCAATGTCAACATTAATATCAAAATTTGCTCCGGGAAGTCCAGTGCTTCACAATTCATGTCTGGAAAGAGCTGAATCAAGGATTTGTATGGCTCAATCATGTCATTTTTCATGTAAACTGGGATTTCACTGAGAAGTTCCTGATGATCTTCCTTATGTATAATGGGAATTATCTGCATCTGTTCAAGTTCACATGCACTGCAATGGGTTTTTTCCCAGTCAGCATTTAAACAAAGATGCATTCTGCAGCCCACATGTTAATGGTTTTTGTACAGTTGTTAGGAGAAAGTAAAAGTCATGGATATCTATACCATTTAGTACCCAATCCTTTAGAAAGAAGCTGCTTATGGAATAATGGAAATCCATGATCCAAGCAAGACAAAAGTCACCTATCTTCACCAAGTCTTTGGTATTGTTTTAAAAATAAAATTAGCTGAGATCTCTGTGCAGTATATTTGTCGAATGAATAAAGTTGAATCTATGTAACAACTGATACATGAAAAATCTGACATGTTCCTCCAGTAAAGGGCTCTGCCCTAGCAGATTAGCCAAGTCTGTCTCCATGTTCTCCTGAATAATGTAAATACTATTCATTTCTGTCAGAGAGCCCACATCATCTGTTAATTCACTTCCACTGGGACCAAGAACTTCAAGTACTTTTACAATGTCATCAGGGTCATGTCTAATAATTTTGATTTTGCATAAAACATGCTTAACATTCTCAGGATCTGTAAGAACAATTTTCTTGACAACATTCTTGTCACAGTCATTATCAAGAGCAGAAAAAACCTATGGCCATGAGTACCACAACCCAGCGGTTTAAGTCCATATACCTAAGCCCATATAAAAACCATGAATGTTCCTGAGATTTTCAAACTTGTCTGCCATTTTGAAATATTTAATATTTTTTTTTCTTTTCAAAGTAATAAACATGTATAAACATGGAAGAAACTTGTGGGAGAAAAAAAATCTGCTTTCATTACAAAACGATTTCTTGATACTCAATGCATGTGGCAACCAAGTTAGGGAGTTCTTAAATCTACAGCTAGACACCCAGTGAAAGAGTGCTGGAAAAGGATTGTGGACTGCTTGCATTTTTGTTTTTCTTCCCAGGTTATTTTTACTTTTCTAAATCCGATGTTTCTTGTGCAACAAGAGAACTGTATAAATATGTACATAAATATTGTATTTAAGATATACTTTAACATGTTTGACATGTATGAGACTGCCTGCCCTCCAGGGGAGGGGGTGGAGGAAAGGAAGGGAAAAGTTGGAACGAAGTAAGCACAAGGGACAATGTTAAAAAAAAAAAAAACACCCATGCATATGTTCTATCAATAAAAAGCTATGATAAAAAAAATTCTATAGCTAGTAAACTCTAACTCATATTGAGAATTAGAAAGGTTGTAGTATCCATAGCTCAGATTAGAGGAAGTTACTTTGCAGACATTTAAAGAAAACTCTCAAGAAACTCCAAACAAAATGAAATGATGCTGTCTTCAGCTTTCCTATGCTAAATGAGTTAACATTGACCAAAACAGTGAAGAAATGCATACACATTCTCCTCATGGCATAGATATATTTGGTATTGGATTGGTCCTGAGCAGCAGCATTTTGGGGAACTAATAAACACTGTTAGATTTTTTTTTCCTTTCCCTCCTTTGTTTACTATTTATTTGACTAGGAAGCTCTGGTAGCTGTTGGTTTATAGAAGACGCCTTTTGTTAGTGATCTGGTGGCCCTAGCTCACCACAATCACAATCAAAGCTACCATCCATCTTATTCTGTGACAAAGAGACTTCTTGGACACATCGGACACATAAGATCGTTTCTGTTTCTGGCAGTTTGGGTAGCAGTAGTTTCTCCAAGATTTTTACTTTTCCTCAGTAGCCATCTTGTTACCCCAGCTCGTGTATAAGTAATTCGTTTTCCCCCCAAAATAGAGCGTGAGCTTCTCAAGATGAGGGACTGTTTTGATTTTTTTTTAATTTATTCCCCTAGCACTTCGCAGAGTGCATAACACAATAGTAATTACCTAATAAGTATTTCTTTCACTTGTTCATTCATTCTAGGACACTAAATGAATTGAAAGTTTGACTTGGAATGGAGTATTTTTCATTTGATCTATGGACTCTTATAAAAATGACAAAAACTGATTTCTTTTTTGTACATTTTGCCCATTTACAGTCAAGGTTCTGAGAAGAGTTCCATAGGCTACACTAGACTGTCACAGATATACGTGATTCCCCAAAAGATTTTTTAAAATCCATGCTTATAAAAATCAAAGAGAAAAAACTTAGTGACCTCCCAGCTTACCCAAATCCAGTGAGCCACTGGGAATTGTGCATTGAGCACTAGATGATTGCAGTTCAATGACCTGGTTTCAAATACTGACTCTTCTAGTGGGAGTGTGGTACAGGGAGAAAGATACTCAGTATAGAGTCAGAATGCCTGGATTTCAATCCAGGAATCTTTTTTTCTCTCTATCCAGGTTCAATTTATTTAAATGGGCCTCAGTTTCCTGCTAAGTAAAATGAGGATGGGCTAGATGAGTATCAAGATCCTTTGAATGTATAAATAAATCTACAGTCATTTATTGCTAAATTGTTCAGTTTTATGGAGAACTCTCCCTTAGGAAGTAGCAAAGACTTAAACTATCAATTCTAGTTCAGTGTCCAAAGGACAACATGATCTTGTGCTCTAGAGATGAAGAGAACCAGAGATAACAACCTCACCAACAACAATAATAGCATGTATGTAGCACTTTAAGGTTTGGAAGATGTTTTACACATCTTTTCCCTCATTGGATCCTCATGACAATACTGTGAGGTAGGTACTTTTACCATTCTATTTTACAGATGAAGAAATTGAGGCCAGGCAGATAAAGTGACTTCATTAATGCGAACGTGCTTATTTTTATAGATGACCTCTCTAAGATCATGTAGTTACTTACCAGGCTAGTAAGAGGTCACAGAACACTGGATTTGATTTCTTCCTTACCTTCCTTTTTTCCTCTTATTTTTTGTATTTAAGTTCCTTGAATGCAAGGGAACACTCACTTATTTTCTGCAATTTTTAAAAAATTTTTCATCATATTTTATTTTTCTGAATACTTGTAAAGATAGTTTTCAACATTCATTTTTATGAGACTTTGTGTTCCAAATTTTTCTCCCTCCTTCCCTTATCTCTCTCCTCCCCAAGACAGCAAGTAATCTGATATAGGTTATAGGCATGCAGTCCTTTAAACATATTTACACATTTATCACGTTATTTAAGAAAAAATCAGACCAAAAGGGGGAAAAAAGCATAAGAAAGAAAGAAAACAAACAAACAAAAATAAAGGCAAAAATACTATGCTTCAACCCATATTCAGTCTCCATAGTTTTCTCTCTGGATGTGGGATTTTCCATCCCAAGTCTATTGGAAATGCCTTGAATCACCAAGTTATTGAGAAGAGTCAAGTCCATCCTAGTTGATCATCACATAATCTTGTTGCTACTGTGTACAATGTTCTCTTGGTTCTGCTCACTTCACTCAGCATCTGTTCATATATCAACCATTTTTAATAGAACAATAATATTCCATAGCATTCATATACCATAACTTATTCAGCCATTCCCCAACTGATGGGCATCCACTCAGTTTCCAGTTTCTCACCACTACAAAAAGGGCTGCCACAAACATTTTTGCACATATAGGTCCCTTTCCCTCTTTTAAGAGGTCTTTGGAACTGTTCGGTTCTGCAAACATTTATTGTATCTAGGATATACTGCAACATATCTAACATATATAGGACTGCTTGCCATCTAGGGGAGGGGGTGGAGGGAGAGAGGGGAAAAATGGGAACAGAAGCGAGTGCAAGGGATAATGTTGTAAAAAAAAGTTACCCTGGCATGGATTCTGTCAATATAAAGTTATTATTAAATAAAATATTTTTTAAAAGAGCTCTTTGGGATACAGAACCAGTAGAAACACTGCTGGACCAAAGTGTATAAGTAGTTTGATAGCCCTTTATCCTGCTCCATTTCTGTATCACTCTGGGCAGATTACTTCAGATGCTCTCTCTGTCCCCTAGTTTCCTCCTCTATTAGAGTTTATTAGATCCTAGAATTGGCAATTTCAAATTGGAAGAGACTCAAGGAGCCACTGAGTCCAACCCTTCACTTTTCTGACATGCCCTAGGTCACGTAGATAGGGTTAACCCACATCCCCTTATTTATTAATAAATGCAATATTCATTTCACTAGTCTGCCCTGACTCATGGTATGATTTAAAAAAAAAATAGTTCCTTCTTTTTCTGTGGGTCCAATAGATGTAAGATCAGGGACAAAAATAAATCTTCCTTAAGGGAAAAAGATATTAGGTGGGGGATGGGTTTGGAGAAGTTGAGAACGCAGTAGAAACCCAGGCTTTCAGAGCTTACAATCTGGCTTTTGATGTTAGCATTTATTTATTTTTGGTGAAGACAAGATTCTCCAGTTTTCATAAAAAGGCCTATAAAACCTTGTTAAACAAATGTTTCACCAACTTGTGGAACCATCTTTAAAAAGTGCTCTGATTAGTTCTGTGTAAAGCAAATCAGAAACACGTGCATTTCACTGCCCTAAAAATGGCAGATGGCCCAAGTTTGGGGAAGAGGGAAATGGATCTGAACTTGGGGACAAAACATTTTCCAATGAGTTTGGGATACTCGAGGAGCTGATCACAAGGCTAGGATTGACTGTCTCTCCTTCCAGTCTCCTTAAGAAAAATCTGAAAAACTTGAAAGTCTTTCTGAACTTCAAAGAACTTTTATAAACAAAATTCTGATGAGTTCAGGGTAAAGGAATCAGAAACATACGGAATATATTTCCCATCATGGCCATGGGTGTACAAGATGGAAGCACAAGCAGTTGGCAAAACCCACTTGGGGACGTCCTGAAGTTGACACAGTGGAAGAAGAATTTGACACAGTCAGTGAACTCCAAATGCCCTAACTGCAGCCAATCCTTTCTGTTCAAATGCACTGGACACAAAAAAGCCATGATTCCTCCTTCCTCTCATCACACCTTCCAAGAACGCTGTCAAATATTGGTTTGAGAAGTGCTCTCTCAACTTCTGTTACCCATTGTTTTTTGTTTTTTTTTTTTTGTTTGTTTTTTTGTTTTGTTTTTTTTTTTTTTGTTTTTTGCAAATGTAATTGACTTAAATCTTAAAAAGATATATTCACACATAAGTATATAAGCAAAACTGCTGGATACAAATACTTTATAAAATTATTCTTTGTTAAAATATCATTCTTTGAATTTTAAGCATTTACTGGTGCCAGAAAATTCAATAGCTCCCTCTTATTTCTTGAAAACAACAACAACAACAACAACAAATTTAGCCTGGCATTCAAGTCCTACATTAATGACTTTGATGTATCTTTCCAGATTTAATTCAATAATTTTTATTATAATTTATTATTATTTAATTCAAATTATTTTATTATTTTATTATGTACCTTCCCAGATTTAATTCAAATAATTTATTATTATTCAAATTATTATTATATTATTATATAAATTTTATTATATATTATTAAGCTCAAGTCAAGGTAGACTACTTACTCTATTCTTTGGGCTCTTCCTGAGTCACTTGCCTCCCTGCCTTTAAATTGAATGGATAATCATTCACCTCATCTCTGCCCACTTTTTAAATCCTTCCTTCAAGGCTTAGCCCAAATACCACTGCCTGGAAGAGATTTTCATTAATCCAACTGGATATGATTTATCCCTATTTGTACCCTTCTCTGTGCTTTATTTGACATCTCTAGGGCATTTTATCACAGGATTCTGGAGAAAGATGTGAAATAGAACTCAGCTTCTATTGAGTTGTACCTGTCCATTTTACAGATGAGGAAATTGAGGGTCAGAAGAACTAAATTATTTGCTTCAAGTCAGTGAGTGAACTGAGAAGTGAACTTGGGTCACAGATAGGACTGTGGATCTGGAGAAGAAAGGGCACCAGACACCAATGAATCCAACTTCCTTGTTTGACACATGGGATTAAAGAGAAGTGACTTATATAAGGTCATTTGAATGGTCAATGCAGATTTTGGATTCTATAACCCCAATCCTCTGCATTTTTAGCTGAACCACTGTCTTCCCCAAACCATCACAGTTGTCTTGTGGCCAACCAAAGGCAATTCAGGCCTTAAAGGTCTGCCATGGCTCATTTTAACAGGTCTTCCTTGAGTGTCCATCCAGCCATTTCACTGGAGACTGAGACTCAAGAAAAAAACTAGCACTGTCCCCAGGGAACTTACAGGAAACCCCCCTGCATACAGATAAATGCACTCTCCCTGTCCAAAGGAAGACTTGTACACGAATCTGTAATAGCAGGATAATAATGGCGGCAGGAAGATTCCCTCCTTTGTCTTCTACAGGAACAGAAGAAACCCAGTTCCCCTGTCTCATCTATGGGGAATGCCATTCTATCTGACCAGATCTCCTTAGAGGAAGGGCAGTTATACCATTTCTTTAGCTCCTTAACCACACCGTTCCCTTGCCTGAACTGCCCAAAGTCCTGAGATGTCTACATTCGGAGGAAAATCCTCATGGGCAGTGAAAACTCCCCCTGAAGTCATTCCTCAATGATTAAGAAACACTTTTCTACCAAAACCTAAGAAATAGGTTAAGAAATAGAGTAGTTGATCAGTGGAATAGGTTAGGTTCACAAAATAGTCAACTATAGCAATCTAGTGTTTGACAAACCCAAAGATCCTAACTTTTGGGATAAGAATTCATTATTTGACAAAAACTGCTGGGATAACTGGAAATTAATATGGCAAGAATTAGGCATGGACCCACACTTAACACCATAACCAAGATGAGATCAAAATGGGTCCACAATTTAGGCATAAAGAACAAGATTATAAATAAATTAGAGGAACATAGGATAGTTTGTCTCTCAGACTTGTGGAGGAAAAAGAAATTTGTGACCAAAGATGAACTAGAGACCATTACTGATCACAAAATAGAAAATTTTGATTATATCAAATTAAAAAGCCTTTGTACAAACAAAACTAATGCAAACAAGATTAGAAGGGAAGCAACAAACTGGGAAAACATCTACAGTTAAAGGTTCTGATAAAGGCCTCATTTCCAAAATATATAGAGAATTGACTCTAATTTATAAGAAATCAAGCCATTCTCCGATTGATAAATGGTCAAAGGATATGAACAGACAATTCTCAGATAATAAAATTAAACTATTTCCACTCATATGAAAGAGTGTTCCAAATCACTATTGATCAGAGAAATGCAAATTAAGACAACTCTGAGATACCACTACACACCTGTCAGATTGGCTAAGATGACAGGAAAAAATAATGATGAATGTTGGAGAGGACGCGGGAAAACTGGGACACTGATGCATTGTTGGTGGAGTTGTGAATGAACCCAACCATTCTGGAGAGCAATCTGGAATTATGCCCAAAAAATTATCAAACTGTGCATCCCCTTTGATCCAGCAGTGCTACTACTGGGCTTATACCCCAAAGAGATACTAAAGAAGGGAAAGGGACCTGTATGTGCCAAAATGTTTGTGGCAGTCCTGTTTATAGTGGCTAGAAACTGGAAATTGAATGGATGCCCATCAATTGGAGAATGGTTGGGTAAACTGTGGTATATGAATGTTATGGAATATTATTGGTCTGTAAGAAATGACCAGCAGGATGAATACAGAGAGACTTGGAGAGACTTACATGAACTGATGCTAAGTGAAATGAGCAGAACCAGGAGATCATTATAAACCGCAACAATGATACTGTATGAGGATGTATTCTGATGGAAGTAGATTTCCTAACTAAGTTTCAAATGATCAAGGATGGACAGAAGCAGCTACACCCAAAGAAAGAACACTGAGAAATGAGTGTAAACTGTTTGAATTTTTGTTTTTCTTTCCTGGTTATTTCTACCTTCTGTATCTAGGGTATACTCTGACATATTTAACATGTATAGGACTGCTTGCCATCTGGGGGAAGGGTGGAGGGAGGGGAAAAAAATGGAACAGAAGTGAGTGCAAGGGATAATGTTGTAAAAAATTACCCTGGCATGGGTTCTGTCAATAAAAAGTTATTAAAAAAAAAGAAAGAAAGAAACACTTTTCTGGTTCTACTCTCCCCCTCTCAAAAATCCTGAATATCATCTGAATATCATCTGTCAAATCTTATTCTTCATCCCCCACTACTGAGTCCCTTATTCCATTCTCCTTTACTCCCCTGCTCCTCAAAGTGTCCCACTCTAAAGCTACTCATGCCTTCCTCCCTGTGCTCTGAAATGCCTGTTCCATAAAGGAGTCAAAAGTTGCTGGAATCTTTCCTTTCCTACTCCTTTCATTCTCTGGCTTTCACTGATCAAGCCCTAACTTTCCTCAATGCAACAGCCTCTCTGATCTTCCTTTCTAGAACCCACTGCACTTTTTCTCATTCTCAGACTCACCAGTCATTGAGAGTTCATTTGGGATGTGTGCTTCCCACTGTCACTTCTTGATTCTCTAGCATCACTCAGTAATTTTTTGAAAAAGGAAGAAAAAGGAAGCATTGATTAAATACCTACTGTATATACCTACAGCTTATTCAGGGTATGGGATGTTCCACCTCCTCCTTTCCAATGCTTGCTCAAATTTTGCATAGGTTAAACCCCTCTATTGAAATGTTTTCCTCCCTCATATCTGGCTGCAACTTAGCACAGGAGACTCAGTAAACTGTCCTTGGAAAATGGAAGAAAAGAAGGGAACAAGCATTCATTGAGTTGCAATTATACCTACTGGGAACAACAAGGTGACAAAGTGGATAAGGTGCCACATCTGGAGTCAGGAAGACTGAATTCAAATATGGCCTCGGACACTGAAAAAGTCATTAATCTTATTTTTTCATCTATAAAATGAGTTGAAAAAGAAATGGCAGTTCTTTGTCCAGTATCTTTGTCAATAAAACCCAAATGGAGTCATAAAGAGTGGACATGATAGAAATGATCAAAGACCCCCACCTACTATGTGTCTATCGTGCTAAGCTAAGCTACTGTGCTATCCACTATGGAAAGGTTAAGTGTAAGAGCTTTATAAATATTATTTCATTTGATCCTCACAACAACCCTGGGAAGTAAGTGCTATTATTATCTTTATTTTATAGTAAAGGAAACTGAGACAAATGATGACTTGCTCATGGTGATACAACTAGTAAATATCTAAAACTGGATTTAAACTTGATTTTGAGGCACTTACGGGACACAACAAATGTGGGTTTAGCCTTTGCCAAAAGTGAGGGAGTGAGGAAAAGAAGGAGATGGACCATCACATACCCCAAATAACAAAAAAGCCAGTTCAACTAAAGTGTGGAGAATTTGGGGTGGAATAAGGTAGTTGGGAACCAGATTGTAAAAAGCTTTAATTGCCAAGTAGGGGGCATTTGCATGTGACCCTAAGACACTAGGGAGCCTCTGGAGATATTTGAGGAAGAGAGTGACAGAGCCAGATCTGTACTTTAGGAATAGATATTAAACTTTTAAGTACTAGGGATGGAGTTGGTAGGAAAGAACTAGAGAAGAAACCAAACTTTGTTCTAAAAAAAATAATAAATCATCACAAGGTAGTTATTGCCAATGGTCAAAAGAAATGAGTCACTGTGGAGCTGGCTCCACTTCAATTGCAACTTTCTCGTCACTGGATTCTTAGGAATCAGGTTTCCAAAAGAGAAAACCAATTAATCAAATACTCAGCAGTCTCCTCTACCTTTTACTGTATAGCTCTTGTTACTCCTTCTGTTTCATGTTCTATGAAAACATGCTGTTTATTGACAAGCTAGGATTATGCTGCCTAAAATATAATTTGCATTTGCAATTTTCTGCCCCCACAGGTATAATCAATCTTGGCCCATGGCAGTCACTCCCTAGTAAACTTTTACCTCATTTTACACACTGCCTTACTTCACAGATTGGAGTGCCCTGAGGTTGCTTTTTCCTCTCAAAGGGCTGAGCTGGAAAAAAAAAAGGAACTCATAAAGTAATATCATCTGCAATCATCTCTGATCCAAGCCAACAATGACTTCTCTCGTCTCACCCTGCTCGTCAATAATCATTGTCATAAGAATTCAATAGAATGGAAACTCCTTGAGGACAGGTATTATTCATTTCTGTCCTTACATTTCTAATGTCTGGCACAATGCTCAGAATATTATAAGTGTCTAATAAGTACACCAGATATTGAATTTGATTTATAATTTATTTTTTGTACTCCGTAGTGACTGCCAAAATTCACAAGGTGGCAATTCTAGAGCATCCTTAGGGCTTTCTCCCATTTAAAATTACTTGGTATTCATAAAATGTTGACTTACCTTTATTGCTATATCCCCTCAGCAGAATATAAGCCCTTTGAGGAAGAGACCTATTATTTGATTTCTTTTTCTACCCCCAACCTAGCCTGGTGTCTTGCAGAATCTCTTTGCTGAACTGAATTGAACTGAATAAGAGAAATATTTGAATCATTTCATGGCTCTAGGGCAATTTCTGTAAGACTTAAACTTTGAGACTAGAATTATTTACCTTTCCTGTCTGGAAAAGTCACAATTCAATTAAACAGTTAATTGTCAAGTTTATGATTTATACTTTTGTCATACAGGTATCATATGGTCGTGTTCTCGCAAGTATATTCCTCTTTCTCAGGATGGTTAGATCATGGGTCATTCAGATAAATCAGATATAGGATCACAGATTAGAAATTGACCACATAATCCAGTTCATTGGAACTTAGTCTGGGGAAGCCTACAGGTTAGACCACTTCTTAGAACGATATCATATATGGGATTACAAAGGAAAACAATAACATCAAAATATAGCTATCAAAATATATATTTTTAAAAACCAAGTCAACAGATCTCAGGTTAAAAAGTTCTGATGCAGTCCAATTCCCTCATTTTATAGAAGAGGAAGCTGAGATGCAGAGAGTTTGGGTAACTTTAGTCAAACAAGTTAACTAGTAAGTGATAGAGGTGAAGTTCTAACTCTGGTCCTCAAACTCCAGAGCCAGCAATATTTCCATTGTACTGTACAGGGCCCAGATTCTTAAATTGTGGTTTGTGGCCCTATGTGGGCTCTCATGGTTGAATATGGGAGTCACCAAATTATGATTTATTATCAGCAAATGCTTGATTTGTATACCTCTTATATATATCTAGGATCCATGTAAAATTTTCTGATACCATCAGTCCCTTATCCTCAATAACTATTTTTTCTCCTACTTCTATAATCCATAGTTTTGTTTTTATTCTTGGATCCTCATGATTCAAAATGGCATTTATCTCCTTCAGTCACAAAGATATTAAAGAGATCTATTTTCCACATGTCAAAAGTAAGTTTCTCTTCTATCTAATTAAAACTAGAATCTGTCATATACCTAAAATAGATAAAGGTACCAAGATAAAGAAGCATTTGTGACAAGGAATTTGGAAAAACCATAGTCAATATAGTCAAGGCTTTGATTGTTCTGGTCACCTGCTAGCTACTCTTTCCTTTTGGCCTTCAAATGAAGACCAAAACCTTGCTGCTTCCTAGAAGCATAAAAAGAGAGCTTTATTTTAACATGGGACAGTTGAAAGCCATCAGATCTAATTTCCCTTTTCTCCTTAACTGGTAAAGACAAGTGTCAAAACATCTCCACGAAAAGAAAATCAAGTTTGCTTTGATTGAAAAAACAAAAGTCGCTATCATGGGGTCACTTTAGCAGTTTCTCATTTTCTAAAGAATTTTCTCAGAGTCACTTATCTGCAGGATCATATCTGTCTCTCATTTCTGGAACTTTTCTTTAAAAAAATAAAAGAGAAAAGGAAAGAAAGCAGGTTAAAATTAGCTAACACATCAACTCAGTTGGATTTTTTCTAGACTCAAGATCATTCTTTGAAAGTCTGGAAATGAAAGAAGTTTCAGTGAGATCCCTGCAAGGGTAAGATGGTGATGGAGAACCTTCTTCTACATACTGGATGAGCATGGGAATGAAAAACATTTTGTCAATTAAGAAAAAAAGAACTTAAAAATGTATTTTAAAAAAATCTTTCTCAAGTAAGAAAACAGTTTCTGCTACCAGACCAGATCTGGAGCAGAGTTCTGGTCCTTGCATATCACCATTTAGAAGGGGCATTAATAAACCAAGATACATCCAGAAAGAGCAAGGATAAGATGGCAGGGGACTAAAAATCTTCCTAAAATAATGGGCCAAGAAATAAACTAGGGATATTTATTCTATAAAAAGGAGACTTAGAAGGAGAATGAATATTGTCTAAGTATTTCAAGCGTAATTGGACTTGGCCAAAAGAGATTTCTTACTAGGAATATATGCTGCTGGATGGTGCCGTGGATAGTGTGCCGGTACTAGAGCTGAGAAGATCTAAGTTCAGATCAGTCCATCGGAGTTCTACTCTGTGCAGCAGAGTTTAATGCTTGGCAGTTCAGATAGAGAAAAGGCCTCAGTGGCCATTACCATACCTTGCCAGGTAATCTTCAGAATCTTCCTAAGGAAATTCAAATGGAAATGATTTTGTTTCCTGGCCTGGTGCTGGTCCAGGTTTCATAGGTGTACAAGCATGAGGTCAGTGCAGTGACTCTGTACCCCTTCAGTTTGGTGGGCAGCCTAATACCTCTTCTGTCTCCCACACTTTTCCTTCAGAACCTCCCAAACACTGATTTAAGTCTGGCAATAAAAGGGTCAACCTCATCATCTACGTGTCCATCCCTGGAAATATGCTGCCAAATTAAGTGAAATTATCCATAGTACTCAATATTTCTCCATTTGCAGGAACCAATGGTTCTGTGTATGGATGGTGTGGTGCTGACTGGTAGAGAACTTGTGTTTTCAAAGTATCAATTGTTGGGCAAAATTAACAAAAACATCAGAGAATGGATCCTTATTCTGTTGCATCTCAGCTTCAGAGACTGAATTGAATGCAAAGTCATCTGAGGACAAGAAGTCACACGCCAATTCTGCCTTCACTTTAGCCTTGACCGATAGTCTTTTCAAGTTTAATAATTTACTGTTAGTGCGGTAGTTGACATAGATACCATTTTATCCCAAGTGATGGTGTCCAACAACAACACCAAAAACAATATACTAAAAAGCAAGCACACAGCTCTGCTTCGTTCCATTGGTGACTGGGAAAGTTCAAATATGTAGCTAATTATATTACTGTATTGTACAATAGTATACTAACATAATACTTTGTATTGTACATATATAGTAATACATATAAATATATTAATCTATTAAAATATAATACATAATTATATATGTGGTATTATCTTTGTACATATAATTATGTACATACACATATATTTTATACATTTGTATGTGTGTGAGAGAGACAGAAACAGAGCAAAGAAAATGGGGGAAGATTATCAACCTTCCAGTTGTCAAGATAATAATCTATTTCTATATTAGCACTACTGGGAAGCTCGAGTTAATTTTCAAATTGCCTCTGTCATTCCTGTTGGCTAATTGGTGGCAAAATCCAGAGAATTTATTTAGTATATCCTTTTGGAATAATTCCACTATTCAATAAATCATAAAAAGTCTCAGATCTGGAAGCAGACAATGCTTTATTCATCCATCTATACATCATTTATTTACTTATTTAATTAATTATTTTATGACACTATCTTCTAGAAGGTCTTATTACATCTATTGGTATCTCCCTAAGACTCAAGGTCTTAGGTCTACTACTAAATTCCTGTGGAATTAAATTGAATTGAATAGAGTAGTACATGCAATTAGCTAAAACTTTTCTGTCCCATGTGGTCTCAGTAAATAGTCACTCAAAGACCTCCAGGGATAGAGAATCCCTAATTCCTAATTCCTAAACCAGCCCACTTCTCTTTTGAGTAGCTTTAATTATTATCAATTTTCCTTCCTTGGATAAATATTAGAATGTAGACTTCTAAAATTGATTTAAAGCAAAATTTATAAGTGTGATTAATCTACCTTTATAAAAGACTAAACCAACCTTTCTCAAACTTCCATCTGTAGTCAAAAAATAAACTAAAAGTTAAATATCTATGCCTTTATTAAAGTCTTTTTAAAATGTTCATTAGAACAGGGCCAAGAAGAGAACAGAAGAAGAATATATTAGAGTCCCTTAAAAACCATCTCTCTCCACACACTATCCCCTCAAAAGAAAAGCAGTTCAGGGTGAAGAAAATATTATACATAGCTTTCTTCTCCTATTTTATTATTTCTAAGATCAAATGTTCACCACCCCTTTTCTCCAACAAGATTTTCTCTTATTTCTCTTTCAGCCCAAACTTTTTGCTTATTGATCAGAATCCAAATTTTTAACCAAATTCTAGCCATAAGTACAAATACATTGTGTCAAATATGCATCTAAAGTCAAGTTTCCTTCCTTCTATTAGTATCCCTAATTCACAATGTATGTGTGCATTTGTAAAAAAGATTCTTGATGTAAGGGAAAAAAAAAACATCTCTTATGAATCACTAAGCTATTCAATTGATATTCTTCCTATACTTGTTTCCCTGTGGAAATTAGATACCTTGGCAGATGCATTTGGGCAGATTTTTTTTCAGTCTTTCTTTAAAATATAAAACCATCTGGATTAAATTCTCAAGACTCTATGAAAAAAATATTTTTATTGTTCCATATTAGGTGTACTCTATTCCTACCCAAGAGCCTATCAATACTCTATTTTATGCCATGGTATAAAAGAACCAAATCTTCTTCTCAGACAGCACCTTCATAACCAGCTGTTCATTTCCCAAATCCAGCTTTCTCTCCTAAACTTTTAGTTGGAAATATTGATGAAAATACCACATGGACCCATAATGCCTTTACTTTCTTTCCCAGGCCTTTGCAATGTTATGCATTCTATTTTAGATTCCTTCTAACTTTATCTTTTGTCCCTACCAGAATCATAAGGAGTGGACTTCAGGTTTGAGGAGTCTTAGAATAAGAGAGGAGATAATGAAACACAGCACTCCTGTCTAACAGAGCAGTGGGACATTTACTGGAATTAGATATTGCATACATTATCAGCCATAATTTCTGTGCTTGGGATTTTCCTTAATAATCTTTTTTCTTTGGAAAAACAGACTTATGTAGTGCAAAGGATATCCATAAATTTACTTTTTTTTTTGAAAGAAATGTTGTAAAAATGTCTTAGAAGAGTCTCTACTCCTATCTTAGAAAAGCTTTCTGGGAAGCAGTAGCTTTCTATGCCAGAAACAAGTTAAAAAAAGACATGCTATCAGCTTAACCAGTGGCACCTTCCCTAATCCTCAAAGGGGAATCACCAAATATTATCAAGATGTTTTTTTAAATTGATGTTAATGAGAATGTTCCATTGCATGAACACAAAAAACTGCCTCTTTTTGAGGTTTCAGTTTCATCTCTCAGCCTGCATCCATGACTATACCTCTTCCTCCACCAAGTACCATCATCCTTTCCACCTGGAAGATTCCTTCTCTCCTGAGGAGGGATTCTCTCTGATTGGTCAGTTCCTTCCAGCATCTCTGTCTTAAGAAAGGCCAAAATTATCCATGTTCTTCCTCTTTAGTCTCTACTCCTGCATCTCTAGACTTCTTAATTTTCCTTCTCCTTCTTCCCTTTTCAGATACCTTCTATACAGTGTCTTCTCCCATTAGAATATAAGCACTATGAGGGCAAAGGATGTCTTTTAATTTTGCTCTATTTATATTCCCATTACTTAATAGTGAGTCTAGCCCATAATATTTAATAACTGGATTTGACTATTAAAACACCAAATATATGACATAGTTCCGTATGGTCAACAATCTTCTTTTTTTCTTTTCTTCTAAAATGTATTTGTTTGTACCTTCCAAAAACCCAATTCTTGGCATATCATAGAAAAATCATTAACTCCAGAATGAGAGGACCTGCACCCAAATCCCTCCTTAGCCACTTATTGCTTGTATGACCCTGGGCAAATAACTTCACCTCTAGGCACCCAGTTTGCCCATCTGGAAAATGTGATTTCTGAGCTCTCTTGTTTCTCTAAACATATAAATCTAATATTTTAAAAAGAAAAATATAGTGCTTGCTATTTTAAAAGAAAAAAAGCATAGTCTATGGAATACATTTTCATTCATTTCAAACATCAGCAAGGTTATGCTTAAAATTCTGAGAAGTTGGTTTCAACAATACATGAACCAAGAATTACCAGAAGAACAGGCTGGTTTTTGAAGAAGAAGATGAACTATGGACCAAATTGCCAACATTCATTGGATTACAGACAAAGCAAGGGGGCTTCAAAAAATAAAAACACTTACTTCTGCTTCCTTGACTACACTAAAGCCTTTGACTGTATGAATAACAACAAAATATGCCCTCAAAGAGAAGGGAGTATTAGACCATCTTACTTGTCTCCTGAAGATCATGTGTGTGGACTAAGAAGCACAAATTAGAATTAAGCATGGAAGAACTGATTGATTTAAGATTAGAAAGGGAGTCTGACAAGACTCTATATTGTCACTTTAGTGACTTAACTTATATACAGAGAACATTATATGGGATGTCAAGAAGAATGAATCAAAAGTCAGGATTAAAGTTGCCAGGAAAAATATCAACAGTCTCAGATATGCAGACAATATCACTCCTCTGACAGAAAGAGAAGAATTAAGAAACTCCTTGATGATGATGCAAGAGGAGAGTATAATAGCTGGCTTGAAATTTCACATCAAAAACAAAACTAAACTAAAAACAAACAAACAAAAAACCTTAAGATCTTGGCAAATGGTTCCATCACTTTCTGGCAAATAGAGGAAGAAGAAATAAAAGTAATATCAGATTTTATATTCTTGGTCTCAGATATCACTGAATATAATGACAGAAGCCATGAAATTAAAGGATTCTTGCTTCTCACAAAGAAAGCTCTGACGAATCTGGACATCATATTAAAAAGCAGAGACATCACCTTGTTGACATTTTCAAAGCCATGTTTTCCCCAGGATCAACATATGAATGTGAAAGTCAGAGTGTAAGGAAAGCTGAGCGCTGCAGAATTGAGGCTTTCCAATTGGCGTGCTGGAGAAAACTTTGAGAGTCCCTGGGACAGCAAGGAGATCAAATCAATCAATACTTAAAAGAACATGATGAAAGCTATTCATTGGAAGGTCAAATACTGAAGCTGAAGCTTAAGTTATTTGGTCACATAACCAGGAGACAGGATGGATTGGAAAAGACTTTGATGCTGGGAAAGATCAAAGACAAAAGGAAAAGGGGACAGCAGAGGGTTAGATGGATAGATAATGTTATAGCAACCAATATGAGCTTGGAAAAAACTTTAAGAAAAATAGTGTTGCAGGATACAAAATAAACCCACATAAGTCATCAGCATTCTTATATATCACTAACAAAACCCAACAGTTAGAGTTACAAAGAGAAATTCCATTTAAAGTTAACTACTGATTGTATAAAATATTGAGGAATCTATCTGCCAAAGGAAAATCAGAAACTTTATGAGCAAAACTCCAAAACACTTTCCACACAAATTAAGTCTGATCTAACCAACTGGAAAAATATTAAATGCTCTTGGATTGGGCGAACAAATATAATAAAGATGACAATACTACCTAAACTAGTCTATTTATTTAGTGCTATACCAATCAGACTCCCAAAAAACTATTTTGATGACTTAGAAAAAATAATATCAAAGTTCATATGGAAAAACAAAAGGTCAAGAATTTCAAGGGAATTAATGAAAAAAAAAAATCAAATGAAGGTGGCCTAGCTGTACCAGAACTAAAATTATATTATAAATAGTGGTTACTAAAACCATCTGGTATTGGCTAAGAAATAGACTAGTTGATCAATGGAATAGGTTAGGTTCAAAGGACAAAACAGCCAATAACTTTAATAATATAGTGTTTGACAAACCCAAAGATCCCAGTTTTGGGGATAAGAACACATTATTTGACAAAAATTGCTGGGAAAATTGGAAATCACTATGGCAGAAACTAGGCATTGACCCGCACTTAACACCGTACACCAAGATAAGGTCAACATGGGTTCATGACCTAGGCATAAAGAATGAGATTATAAATAAATTGGAAGAGCATAGGACAGTTTACCTCTCAGATCTGTGGAAGAGGGAGGAATTTATGACCAAAGAAGAACTAGAGATCACTATTGACCACAAAATAGAAAATTTTGATTATATCAAATTGAAAAGTTTTTGTACAAACAAAACAAATGCAGACAAGATTAAAAGGGAAACAATAAACTGGGAAAACATTTTTACTGTCAAAGGTTCTGATAAAGGTCTCATTTCCAAAATATATAGAGAATTGACTCTAATTTATATGAAATCAAGCCATTCTCCAATTGAAAGGATATGAACAGACAATTCTCAGATGAAGAAATCGAAACTATTAATGGACATATGAAAATATGCTCCAACTCATTATTAATCAGAGAAATGTAAATTAAGACAACTCTGAGATATCACTACACACCTGTCAGATTGGCTAGAATGACAGGGAAAAATAATGTGGAATGTTGGAGGGGATGTGGGAAAACAGGGACACTGATACATTGTTGGTGGAATTGTGAACACATCCAGCCATTCTGGAGAGCAATTTGGAACTATGCTCAACAAATTATCAAACTGTGCATACCCTTTGATCCAGCAGTGTTTCTACTGGGCTTATACCCCAAAGAGATACTAAAGAAGGGAAAGGGACCTGTATGTGCCAAAATGTTTGTGGCAGCCCGCTTTGTAGTGGCTAGAAGCTGGAAAATGAAAAGATGTTCATCAATTGGAGAATGGTTGAGTAAATTGTGGTATATGAACATTATGGAATATTATTGTTCTGTAAGGAATGACCAGCAGGATGAATACAGAGAGGACGGGCAAAACTTACAGGAACTGATGCTAAGTGAAATGAGCAGAACCAGGAGATCATTATATATCTCAACAATGATACTGTTTGAGGATGTATTCTGATGGAAGTGGATCTCTTAGATAAAGAGAGCTAATTCAGTTTCAATTGATCAAGGATGGACAGAAGCAGCTACACCCAAAGAAAGAACATTGGGAAATGAATATAAACTGCTTGCACTTTTGTTTTTCTTCCCAGGTTATTCATACCTTCTGAATCCAATTCTCCCTGTGCAACAAGAGAATAAGAGTTCGGTTCTGCAAACATATATTGTACCTAGGATATACTGTAACCTATTTAACATGTAAAGGATTGCTTGCCATCTAGGGGAGTGGGTGGAGGGAGGGAGGGGAAAAATCGGAACAGAAATGAATGCAAGGGATAATGTTGTAAAAAAAATTACCCTGGCATGGGTTCTGTCAATAAAAAGTTATTAAAAAAAGAAAAGAAAAGAAAAGAAAAATAGTGGAGGCTAGAAGAGCCAGGTATATTGTAGTCCACGGGGTAATGAAGAGTTGCATATGACTGGATGACTGAACAACAACATATAGTTTATTGTACTTTTTCATGCTCACCATAGCATGAACACACATAGGTAGGTAGGTAGGTAGACGGATAGATGGATGTAAATATCCTTTTTTCCATTAGAATGCGACTATCTGTAGCATGAGGGATTTTTTATTTTTATCTTCATATTCCCAACATTTAGTGTAAGATCTGGGAGACTGACTACCTGGGGAGGTATTCAATAAATGCTTATTGATTGATTTTGACAATGTCAGTCCATTATCATTCCCATTAGGACAACTTGTAGACCTCTCTTTCTAATTATTGAGCAAACTTCTACTGAACTCTCACAATAATCTAAAATGCCTATTTGCCATGTCTGTCCACTACTGTGTAGACTCAAGTTATGGGACAGCTAGGAAAGAGTATGAGATCCTGGCAAGAATGTATTTATTCTTAGGAAGTTCCTCACCTTCTCTCAGAATACTTTCTCAACTGCTTTTGATCAATAATCAATAGTTTGAGGTAAAAGCTAGTCAAGAAACAGCTGGTACCCTGGTGATACTCTACTGGCTCAGAAGACAAATCCAAGATCAGACAGTTTGTATCCCTTCATTCCTCTTTTCTCTGGTTCTCAGGGAGAGTCTTCCAAAAGCCAATTCACGTCCTGCCCATGGAAACTTCTTTCCCAATTCTTCCTTTCCCAGTCAATGCCTTCAGATGAATCCTTTTATCAAAACTTGGAGTGATTGCCTTGCCAGAACTATTATATTCCTAACGCCTTTGAGTCCAAGGTCAACTAAGCAGAAATTCCTTGATGGGAGGGACTATTACATTTTTGGGTTTTGGATGCCTTCCACTTACACAGTGCCAACCACCGAGTAGGCACTCATTAACTTATTTAATAAGGTTAGCTATAGGAATATCACATGAAAGAGGGATTTGACTTATTTACTTTGGCCCAGAACAATGGGTTTCAAAAAAGGCACCTTTCCCTACCTCCCAGAAGCCTTTAAGAAAAGCTTGGATGAGCACAGAAACTGGGGCTGGAATAGAGTCGATTATTGTTTGAGTGTGGGTTGGATTAGATGCCCTGTGAGGTCTCTTCCAACTCTGTGATTCTGTGAATTTGTGATTCTTCTCAAATAAAAGCAGCCAAGAATCAGGGATTAGGAAAATGGCACTGTTTAATGTTAAAACTTCATGTCATCAAGTCTTAGCTGTCAGAAGTCTTTCCAAGAAAATACAGGAAAAGGTTACTGAGAGAGGTCAGGAAACCTCCCTTCTCTGGAGATCTCTTCTGGGAGAACCAATATGTTGGGAAAGGCTTAAGGGAAGCTTGCCAGATAGAATAGATGACCTCTCAAGATCCCATCAAAAATTCTGAATCTGAGAGGGTAAGATTGGGGATTTTTCTTACTGGTAGAGGAGCAATCCATGTGGTTTGACTTCAGAAGTTCTGATTTAAATCAACATGTTTTCAAAGCACCATAAGGTTGTATTTTTCCTGGACCAAAATGATATTTGTAATTAATGATCGATCATTGTTTGAGAACCTTGTACTTCCTTTTCTTTATAATTAAGTGGGTCCCAGAATCTAAAAGGGAAATATTTAGATCAACTAGGCAATGAAATACTTTTAAATCCCTTCAAAATAGGGCAGAAAGACATTATGGTACAAACAAAACTGGACTATTTCAAAGAACTGTGACTTGTTGACTTCCTTCACCAACCCAAATCAAAACCCTTGGATATATATCTGAAGAATACAGAGCAGGGAAGACTTTTTGGTTTTTGTTGTCGCATTTACTTATGGTAGGTGCTTAAAAGTTTAGAGAATTGAATATTTGCAGGGATGGGTAACTAGACTGTAAACTTCTTGAAAGCATGGACAGATTCATTGTTATGTCAGTAACTCTACCATCTTACTCAGTTTGTAATATAATCTTAAGAAATAATAACAGCAATGACATAGTAGTTTGCATTTTGCAAAGAGCTTTGCACATGGTGCTTCATTTGCTCCTAAAAATAAAGCTCTGAAAGAGGTATTATTATGATCTTTATTTTACAGAAGAGGAAACGGAGGCTGAGAAAAATTGTGGCTTATCCCAGTTCATGCAGCTAGTAACTGGATGAGGCAGGATTTATAATCAAGTCTTCCTGAAACAGTTATGGCACAATGGAGAGAACACTGAGTTTGAAATCAAGAAAATTCAAGATTAGTTTCTGATTTTGCTAGTAATGACTTGTATAACTAGGAGCAAAACATTGTTTGCCTCAATTTTCTCACCTGTAAAGCAGAAATGATAACAGCACCCTACCCCAAAGGGTTGCTGTGGAGATTAAATGAGATCCTATTTATAAAGCACCTGGCACACAGTAGGTACTTAGAAGAGTTTATTCCCTTCCTTCCCATTCCAACTGTATGGAGTCCTCTGTTCACTTTACCACACAGCTGTCTATTCAAAAAATGAAAAATTTTCATTATAGTTTTAGTGCTTAAAGAGAATATAGAAATCAGTTAGTCAAATCCTCTCACTTTATAGATTACAATCTGAGAGATGGAGATAGAACCTGTGTCCTGAGTGTCACAGCTAGAAAGTGTTCGAGACAGTTCAAATCCAGTTCTTTCAGATTCCAAGGCCAGCTCCCTAACTACTGGTCCCTCCTTCCCTCCCTCCCATTTTCCCTTTCTTCCTTCCTATTATATTTGTAAAACCACTTACCTCCAAATGTTATACTTCAAAAATCTTCTTTGAATCACTAAGATAGAAGTCACTTTTCTCTTTCTCTCTGTATCTTTCTCCGTGTGTCTCTGTTTCTGCTTCTCTCTCTCTCTCTCTCTCTCTCGTTGTCTCTCTCTGTGTCTGTGTCTATCTCTCTGTCTCTGTCTGTCTCTTTCTCTCTGGGTCTCTCTTCTCTGTCTCTGCTTCTCTTTGTTTCCATCTCTGTCTCTCTCTGTTTCTGTCTTTGCTTCTTTCTCTCCTTGTGTCTATGTCTGTCTTGTCTCTCTCTCTCTCTCACTCTGTCTGTGTTTCTCCGTCTGTCTGTCTCTCTATATATCTCTGCATCTGTTTCTATCTCTGTCTCTCTCCCCACTCCGACTGGGGAAACCCCACAAATTTCTTCCACATTTTCTCTTCTATTTAAAATTATAGTTATGTCTCCCTTGAGACTAGTCTCTCCAAGGGTAGGTCCAGTGTCTTCTATATCTTGGCCTCCCACCCACCCTTGGTCCTAATCTAACGGCTCCCTCATGGTTTTAAATGCCCACTGAGCCACGCCAAGTGCAGAAGAACATCCCCACAGGATCTGCTTCACGTAGGCTCCCCTGCTTCATCCCCAACAGGCTGCGTAGAGCCGGGTCCCCTGCCTTGCCTTGGTGATACACATCTGGCCAGACAGCCCGGTCGTGTGCAGGATTCTCCTGGGTGGGGGTGGAGACAGATGGAGACAGCGGAGGGGAGAGGGCTCTTCTTTTCCCCAGGCTCTCTCTCTTCCCTGTTGGCTCACTTCTTGAGAAGTGATAGTGAGGAGGAGGAGGAGGGCAGACAGGTGGCTGCCATGTTTCAGGCTCTGGGCCAGCCCATCCCAGACAACTAGGTTCATCTAGGCCACCAAAGCCCACCTGGACCTTCTTCGAAGCTCTCCTATAAGCAGGGCAAGTGTTCTCTGAAGTGGTCAGGCCCGGGTGAGGAACACTCCTGAAAAGGCTGGTCAGAGCTCTGCTCCTTCAAGAGGTCAGGAGATAAGCTGAGGCAGTCTTTCAAAAGAAAATAACAAGTGGCAATAACAAAGCCAGGAGCTTTCTCGCTCCCTTGGCTCTGCAAAGCTCATGAGGCCGTCTGTACATACACGCAGGCTTTCCTGAAGCCCCCCTAGCTTGGGAATTATCTTCTCTTTCTTTTCTTTTTATACTTTTTTATTCATCATACCCATAACACAGTGTCTCACACATAGCTCTTGCTTAATATGTGCTTTAATTAATTCACTGATCACCAAAGAATCAAAGCTAATATTAGTTTTGGGGACTACCATCTTAGCTTGTGCATATTGAGTTTATTGTCCATTTTTTCACATTTTCTACCTTTAGACCTATCCCCTCTACCCCACCATTGTACAGATTTCTGAAACTCAGTCCTTATTGTTTTTTTATCTAATTAGATCCAGACCATTATTCTGATCCGTAATCATGTTTTAAAATTCCTTTTATTTTTCCAAATGCAAATTTAACAGATCTTTCCTGATCCCTTTTAATAGCAGTGCTTTCTTTCTGTTGTCTCCAATTCATCATAAGCATGTGTGTGTGGCTTGTTTCTCTATAGTTATCTGCAGGTTGTCTCTCCCAATAGATCTTGAGCTTCTCCAAATAAGAACTGCCCTTTACCTTTCTTTGAATCTCCAGTGCTTAATGGAAGCCTGGCACACAGTAAGTGCTTAATAAATATTTATTGGCTCACTAATCAGAATGCCATTTCCATCTTCATCCAAGTCACTGACAAATAAATGAAACAGAACAATGCTAAGGTCTCTAGTCGGCATTCGTTCACTGAATCTCCCGGGAACCGAATCATCCAAGCAGCTCTGAACGTACCTGACTAAGTACATCCATCCCATATATCTCCAAGATGTCACAAGGATTGCGCAAGAGACTTTATCAACTATTTCGCTGGAAAGTTAGTATATTCTATCTATGACATTTCTCTAATCTTCCAGTTTAGTAACCCTGTCAATAAAGGTTATTTTTTTTCCTGATGAATATGCACTGGCTCCTAATAATCACTGGTCCCCTTTCTAATTACATATAAACCATCCCTTTAATAACTGTGGAATTGTGGCAACCAGACAATCCAAAGATAGCAAGCTATAATTAGAAAGTACGAGCTTTTTCTTCTTTTTGAAAATCTGGAAAACATTTGCCTATTCACAGCCCATAAATTCTGTCCCATACTTCATAATTTAATTTTAAAAGTTCTGTTATTGAATAAAGAAATAGAAGTACTTTTAAAAAAATCACCCTGGTTTATAGCTCTTTCTGACCTAGTGAATTGAATTCATTGAGGACAGCAAAAAGTCCTCACATTATTTCTACAAAATCCTCTTGGATTTTTCAAATGTGATTTATCAAAGAATTATAGCCTGATTAAAGTGTTTACAAAATTGCTAGATTTGGGGATAAAACTTCTGAAAATGGAAATAAGATTTCTTTAGTTATGCTCTTTGCTATTATTCACAGCATTGTTTATAAAATTGCTATATTTGGGGATGAAACATCTGAAACTAGAAATAAGTTTTCTTCAGTCACATTATTTGCTACCATTCATGTATTTCTTAAAATATTTTAGTGCAAGAACTCTATCACTGTTTGGTTATTAATATTGTTAATTATAACTGACAACACATTAAAGCTGACAGAGAAATAGGCAATATATTTAGAGAGACCCTACTCACAGGCAGCTTGGCAGGGTAGATGGCTTGGGACATTCACAGCTTATTAGATCTGAGTGACATTTGAAGCATTTCATAACCTGTTCCCTCCATATGTTCCCAGTCCTCACTGCCTTCCACACACATTTTAACCTATAGATGCTGGACTCTTTGTGATCCCTCCATTCATTCACCCCAGGTGTTTTTCACTGGCTACCTTGAATGCTCTTCCATCTCCCATCTCTCCTATCTCCTAGCTTCCCTGACTTCTTTCAATCTCTCTGCTAAGTTCTACTGTAACAGTTGGTTCATTGCTGGGCTCCAGCTAGCAGAAGAGACACCATATTTGATTATTGACTGACCCAGTTATGTGCCAGGAGTTTTCCACATTCCAATAACTGGTTTGGCTAGCTCCATCTAAGCCAAATTTGCAAGGAATACAAGGTGTTCTCAATCAAAATCACTTTAGAAGACTTTCCTAATAGTTCTACTCAATTTGAACCCCTGAACCCACTTGATGTTTGACTGCCCTTGAGTTCCCTCTTTCATTTGATCTTTGTGGATTTGGCCAGGAATTGAAATCAGAGGTAAGCTCAGAGACCAGATATTCTAAGTTCTGAAATGGGGATACACTGAATACCACACCATTACTTGTCTTTGCTAGGACTAAAGGGATGGGGAGTTGCATGCTTGCTTATATCTGAATAATAAGTTGCCAAACTTATTATCCTTGAGTGGAGACTTACCTTCTTGTCCATGCTCTCCCAAAATCATAACAAAGGATTTCCCCCCAAGATTTCTTCCCCTTCCTCTTTAACAAGGAAACACCTTAAATAACATATATATAGAAGAAAAAAGGAATGGAAAATAGAAAAGAATCATAAAAACTGAGAAATACACTGAAAAAGTGTAAAAATATATATTGTGTTGCACATTAGAGACCTCTTCATCTCCATGAGAGACCGGACGCCATGTCTTCTCAAAGCCCTTGGGCCCATGCTGATTTTGGGTAATTTTGTAGCATTTCCTTTGGGTTGTTTTGTGGAGATGTTTGGTGTAGATTTTTTCTCATTTACATTTTTGTAGACATCGTATATATTGTTTCTTTATTTGTTTTACCTTTGCTTTCTAACAATTTCTGGCTTTCCATGCTCTTCTGTAGTCATTCTCTGGAGATGAACATCTATTTATTGCTACCACACAAAAGTGATACTTTTAATATTTTGGGATATATGGGGACTTTTTTTCTTTTCAATGACCTTTTTCGGGCATATTCCTAGGAGTGGATTTTCTAAGTTAAATGAATGGTCATTTTAGTCACTCTAATTCCAAAATTCCAAGTACTTTTCTTTAAAAAAAAAATAAAGCAAAATAAAAACAAAAACTAAATGACAGTTTCACCAACAATACACTAGACTGTCTATTGTAATTTGTATTTCTTTTATTATTAGTTGATTTAGGGCACTATTTCTTATGGTTATTAATAGCAGTTCTTTAAAAAAAAACTTTTCATATCCTTTAATCACTTATCTATTAGAGAATGGCTTTTAGCCATATATACAAATATAGAAACACATATCTGTATATATAGTTATGTAAATATATATATATATAGATGCACAGACACATACACAGATATACATATGTGTTTCTTATCTACACATCTTGAATATCAAACTCTTCTCTGAGAAACTGAGAGAGCAAGATTTTTTTCCCTGTTTCCCTACTTATCCCCCAAAACATTAATTTTATCAAAACTTTTCAATTTCGCATAATCAAAACCATCTATTTTACTTTCTTTTATCAATTTTTGGTTAAGAATTATCTCCCCATAACAGTGAAAGGCATATGATTGACTTCTCTGAATGGTGGCTTTTTGTTGGTCCCTAACACAAATGACTCCATGTTGGCTCACTGATTGACACAGCTATGTCCGAGCAAGTTCCTATGCATCCAATAACTGGTTTATCCAGCTTCATCTAAGCCCTATATGCAAAGTATGCAATGTTCTCCTGATCATAATCAGTTTAGCAAACTTTCTCAATCTCAATGCCCTTGTATCAGATAAGGAGCTGAGAGTCAAGCTGCCAAGGTTCCCCTGCTAGTTGGTCCCTGGGAATCTGCTAAACAACAATAATCAGAAACAAGGACAGAGACCCCAGTGCAGGATTCTCAACTGGGGATTGACCAGAAGATTAGATCCTGCAACCACTATCTATGTTTGCCCACAGGACTGAAGGATGGGGAAAACTCCTCTTTGTTTATCCGTGAGTAATAAAACTTCCTGCCTTGTGAACTTTGAGTATGTGAGTTCTTCTAATATCTTACTCACAATCTAGAATACTTAAAAAAAAAAAAAAAAAACTTTTTTTTATTAGAGAATAGCTTTTAGATATTCACAACACATAAATATATTATTACATCTATAATATATAACAGATAGATGCATATAAGTATACATACATACACATGTATATAAATACATATATACAGATATATAAATACATATATATATATATATATATATATATATATAGCACATAAATGAAGATGCATATGCATGTGTGTTAAGTGTCACTATATCTTGGTTAAAAAACTCTTCTCTGAGAAATTGGATATAAAGAAATGTTTCTCCAATTGAGCACATCTCTAATTACCCTAAATATATTCATTTTGAAATATGTTTTTAAAGTTTATACAATTAATTTTTTATACTTGTCTTTCTCAATTTGGGGCAAAATTGTCCATTTCCCCCCATTTATGAAAAGGATTTGATTTTTTTTTTAATCACAGCATCTTTACTATTAACTTCATGTAATGATGAATTTATTATAGAGTAAAGTATAACATGGGTGTAAGATGTAAAATAGTCTGTCAGGCTGTTTTCTAATTTTCCCTGGAGATTAAAAAATCAACCTAAAAATACTTTCAAATCAGTTGATGTTTTTGAGTTATCAAATTATTCTATTATCGATAATTATTTGAACCTTTGTTGAATTATTCATCAAATTTTGTTGAGTCATATTGTTTCTGAGTCTTTCTTCTTTTGTCTGTTCCACTGAGCTACATTCTATTTTTTAAACTTGTGACCAGTGATTTTGATTATTTGTGTTTTATTATATATAATTTGATATGAAAGCACTTTTCCCCTTTCTGTCCTTTTTATTTTCTTTGATTTTCTATATTTGTTTTTATCTAAATGAATTTATTATTTTTTACTTATGAACATATACTTATAAATTTGATAGATTTTTTCTTTTTGTTCTGTTCATGAAAATGCTCTATATCTTAAAAAGAGAAAAATACAGTACTATTTTATGAGATTTATTCTGGGCTGTATATTTTGTAAGGTTCTAGTGATAAAAAGGAATATTTCTCTTTCTTTAATAATAATTTCTCTTCACATATGCATTGTAGTATTCCAAAATGTTATTAGTTGAAGGAAGCTTTCTACTGACAACTAGTCCAATAGACATATCACAGGATTCCCCACCCCAATGTAAACAGTAAGTCATTTTGAAGACTTAGAAGAAAGGGCAGCTCATCCCTAATGTCTATGGTGTGAGCACAGGTAGAATCAAGAGGAATCTTTCTTAGCAGAGGCTCTGGATCTAGCCTAGATGACAGATAATGACCATACTTCCCTTCTTGCTTCAGTGAATAAATAAA
Organism: Antechinus flavipes; assembly: GCF_016432865.1. NCBI lineage: Eukaryota > Metazoa > Chordata > Mammalia > Dasyuromorphia > Dasyuridae > Antechinus > Antechinus flavipes. The sequence goes on from NC_067401.1 coordinate 467,397,797, forward strand.
AACATGAGCCTATTATGAGGAAGGGACCTCGGAGGGTTGGGGGAGTGAGGGAAGGTTATAGGAAAAGACTGTACTTGACTTTAGCCTGGAAGGAAGATCAGATTTAAACAAGAAGAAAAGGGAAAGACATTCCAGGCCAGTCAGGCAGGCAGTCAAGAAGGACTGATTAAGTATTCTATGGGCCCAATCTTATGCCAGGTAAAAATAAGGGGCCTAAGGAAACACTGAAGTGGAAACAGGATGAGTTGAATTTAAACAAGGAGAAGGCTGTACTGGTCAGACCACATTTGGGAATCTTATTTGCAGAAGGAACTTGCTGTTGGAACATGTATATGGATAAAATTACATATATTGCCCTCCACTACCCAGTTAGGTAGCTCTTTTAACAAAGCATTAAAAAACGAGCAAAGAAGTAAAAATGAAACCAAACAAGAAAGTATCTCAGGAAAACCGATTAATTCATCAAACAAGTCCAACAGTATATGCTGTATTCCACACTTATTGTTCCTAACTCTAGGAAGGGAAAAGAGGGTTTTCTCAATCCTAATCGTCAGGTCTAACTATATCCCCTCCACAACACATACATTTGTTGTGGCGACTATGCCTGACTTTTTGAGACCCCATTTTGGCTTTCTGGGCAGAGATACTGGAATGTTTTACCATTTTTATAGATGAGGAACTGAGGCAAACAGGTTAAATGACTTGCCCAGAGTCATACACTAGCAAGAGTCTGAAGCTGGGATCAAAGTCATGAAGATGAGTCTTCTTGGTTTCAAGTCTGCACCATAGTGCACCTGGCCGCCCCAAGAGTTTCTTATGAAAATAATTTTCTATTGGATTCTTGCACTGTGACTTGTTTGGTCACTAAGCATAAACTTGGTCTCCAGGTTTTACTACCACAAAATTTGTCACTCTTAATACTTTGGTCTACATAAGGCCCTTTATTTAATCATTTGCTTCCTTAAAGCATATGTATACCATGAAGTGAAATCTGGGTCAAAGAGTATAGAGATTTTAGTTATTTTCTTAGAATAATTCCAACTTATTTTCCATAATGACTGAACAAATCAAAACTCTACCCATGAATGTGGTGATTTGCCCTTATTCCTATAGTCTCCCTTCCCCAACCTTAATTCCACTTATTGTCACCTATATCAATTTACTAAGTATAAGGTGGGAGTACTGAGTCTCCAATAATTATGAATGAAAAGCCTTTTGTACTATATAAATACCTATTGTTCCTATTGATAGCATGATTATCATCATCATCATCATCATCATCATTATTAGCTCAAAATCTTGAGATGACTGCATTCCCAAAGATCTCTTCTCCACTATGCTGAAAATAAACACTTTTTATAGAGCAATACATGGATGTTCAGGTACATGGTTAACAATCAGGGAAAAGAGTATGCAGACACCTTTAAGTTTAATCTGTTTTTTGAACATTTCTTAAGTCTAGGTAATTATCCAAACAATAACTCAAGTCCTGATTTGTAGAGCTGGCTAATTGCTTACATGTAAATGCTTACACTACAAATTAAACAATTGTATGTCATGGGTGAATTAGAGGTCTCATAAGTCATGAGACCTAACAGTTTTTGTTCTTTTAATTTTGCATTTTCTAATTAGTAATTTGCAACAATGATTCCAATGGAGGAGAATAGCATATAATTTTTTTTTCTTTTGAGAAAAATTGAATGTTGTTCTATATTATCACATGGGCCATCAATTTTTGGAGGATGAAAATCATTCTTAAATACCATTAACAGAAGAGAATAAAACAGACTGAGCAAAAACTCTTCTTCATATCTTATTTTCCCTCCAAAGGAGTCATCATATAGATTGGAAAGGCAAAGAATCTAGATTTAGATGGTATCAGTTAAATCCTCAGTGCATACAGATGGGGTAGGGCCTGAAGTCTGGAAAAGCCATCTTTCTGAGTTCAAATTTGGCTTCAGACACTAACTAGGTGTGTGATCCTGGGTAAGTCATTGAATCCTATTTGCCTCAGTTTCCTTATCTGTAAAATTAGCTGGAGAAATAAAGGAAAAAGCATTGCAGTATTTTGACCAAATGGGGTCACTGAGAGTTGGATGTGACAGAAAGATAACTGAAAGTTAGATTATAGCTCTTTCCATATCCAATTGTTAACTGTGGTGAAATCATGAAGTCAGTCACTTCAGCCATTCCAATGATATTTTTTTTTAATCTATACCTCTAATTTCAGAATTCATCTCCCACTTCCTAGATAGAGATGAGGGAAAGCCAGTCACTCAGGGACCAGATTTCACTAATGCAGCTACTGACCATGCTTTAGTACAGAAAGTAAGAATAGTATTTGATTACTGTGTATTAATTCTTGTTCCTAAAGCAAGAGGGCAACGGGGGAGAATTTACAAGTAGAACAACAGAATTGGCCAAGGAAGACAAATCAGAACAAAAAGAACTTGGGAGGGGGGGACTTATAATTCCATAATCTAAGATTTTGATCAAAATTTAGTCATTTAACATAATTTTAAGTATATCTTCCCGGTGATACTGTCTTCAATTCATCAAGAAATGGTAGATGAAATACTTCTTAGCTGTGTGACCCTGGGCAACTCACTTAAACCCCAATTGCCTCAGGAAAAAAAAAAAGACACACACACACACACACACACACACACACACACAGAGAGAGAGAGAGAGAGAGAGAGAGAGAGAGAGAGAGAGAGAGAGAGAGAGAGAGAGAGAGAGAGAGAAAGAAATAAAGAAGGTGAAGAGATGCTAGTGATGTCAGTTTTAGCTTTGATGGAAGGTCCTTCAAAATATTTACATGGAAATGGCGCACAGACAGTACAATATTTAGTGGAGAAAGGGTCAAGCTTGAGTTGACTTGGGTCCAAACCCTGCCTCTGACATCTGTGAACTTTTTCCCAATGAGAAAATGCTTCAGGTAATTCTTTCCACTGGTTATAGTTAAAGATTTGCATCAGGGTAGGGAATGGAGATGCCAGGAATTTTCCATTCCAATGAAATCACAAATACTGAGGGTGAATAAATTAAATTATGATTTAAAGACAAAAAAGCATTTCTAATCTTTCTGAGTTGGTCATTGTGCTAAACAGTTTATTATGCTTCTCTTATTCTAAACTTTGCTTTTTCCCAGGAAGGATTTAGAGAGTCTCCATTCTCCTAGTAAAACCTGAAATTTCTGTAAAGCACACTTATTTCTTGATCATCAGTAAATTCTTGCTCTATTTTTTTCAGGGGGTGGGATGAGAACTTCCTGGTCAATTATGAAGAAGATTTGTGTTACCTAGAACAGCCGAAAGTGTTCTGCTGAAAATTCTAGGCAATGAAAAAGCCTTGACTTTCCAAAGCAAATGGTCAAGGGGAAGATTCCTGGGTGCTGTCAATAGAAACTGTCTCAGGAGCAAGCCAAGGCCTGTATATATCTTTCACATTTCTATCAGTGAACACTACATGGTGGATTCTCAAGAGAGGTGCCTGATAGTTTAGAACTCCCAACTCCAATGTGGTGGCAAAATTTGGAATGGATATGACAAGGGACATTGAAAGGGAAGACTTATGTCTTATGTCTTAGAAGGAATAAATTCCCAACCTACCAGCCTATAAAACTTTGAGGAAAAACTTACACAAAAAATCAGCCATCTATAAAGAGAGAAAAACTTCTATCTGATTCAGGAGAGCAGATTTTTTCTAGTTTCTAAGGGTTAGAAAACTAGCAAAAAATGATAAATCAAGAAGCCCTACTGAATAGAAATCATATGGAACCAGTGGTAGTAATAAAACTTTGATTTCACAACCTAAAATCACCCATGAGGGAAATCCCTTAGGAGAAAAATATAAGAAATATTCTATGGATAGGAAATGTTTTTATTACATAAAAAATTTTTAATTTTGATCAGAAAGACTACACAAAAATGAAGGCCCAAGAATAGGACATCTATGATAAACAGTGATTCCACACAAAGGAGATTCTATCAAAATGATCACTGTGATAAAGAGTTCATTCAGGGATCAGACTTAGATGCTCATCAGCAAATTCACAAAGAGGAAAAATTCTCTAAAGGGGATCATTGTAACAAGGGGTTCCTACCAAAAGCTGACCTCAGTAGTCATAAAATAATCAGGTAGATGAAAAGTTCTACAATTGTGACCAGTGTGATGAAGAATTTATTCAGAAAGATCGCCTCACTTACCATCAAGGAACTCACACTCAGAAAAGAACTTACAAAAGTGATCAATGTGAGAAAAGGTTCTTTTCAACATCAAACCTGAATGCTCATCAAAGAATCCATACAAGGGAGAAACCCTATAAATGCCAACTGTGCGGCAAAGGTTTTGTGCGTAGATTTGAATGCACTAGATACCAGAGGATTCATTCAGGGAGAAACCCTATAAATATAACCAGTGTGGCAAAGGGTTTGTTCAGAAAGGGCAACTTAATACACATCAAAGGAACCATATTGGGAGAAGCCTGTAAATGTTTATCAGTGTGGAAGAAAATTCAGTGATCCATCAGATTTGAGTCAGCATCAGAAAGCGCACAACTGGGGTGAAACCCTATAAATGTGATCAATGTGGAGGAGAATATAAATTTCCATCAAGTTTGTCCAGGCATGAAAAGGTACATACAAGAGTGAAACCCTATAAATGTGATGAGTGTGACAAAAGATTTTCTCAGAAAAGCCATCTCGCTATTCATCAAAGGATTCATACAGGGGAGAAACCCTATAAATGTGAGCAGTGTGGAAAAGAATATAAATTTCCATCAAGTTTGTCCAGGCATCAAAGAGTACACAAAGAAGAGGAAACCATGTAATACAATCATTGTATTAAATAACTGAAATATCAAGTAAGTTTTAGGATATATCAAAAAATCCACCAAATAGGAAAAGTTTAGAAATGTGATCAGTACCTGAAAGATCACCTCACTGATCCACTGGGGAGAAACTTTGTCAGTGTATTTTGTTTGTAATCAGAGAATCACCTGTAACATGCATCTGAAGGGGAATTCCCTTACCAAGTAAAAACCAACTCTAATTGGTGGACAGTAATTTGATCACAAGACTCAATGTCTTGAGCAATCTGGCAGGGGAACTTATCCTCACCTAAAACACTGTCTGGTACTCTCCTTTATGAATTGGGTTACCCTAAACTTACAAGGACTTCTTTTCCCGAAGATAAGAACTCACCCAGACCTACTGAGTTTATACTTTAAATAGAAGTTAGTCTCCTAGTTTTGTATACTCTAAGAAGTTAGATCTCCTATTTAGGTGGGATCCCAAGATTAAAGAGCATGTTCTTTGAAGATGAAAAGTAATCTCATCAATCAGTCCTACTCTTCAGAGACTGGCTTTAACTAGAAAGGGCCATGAAAGGAAATTAAGGAGGAAAAACCTGGCTCCCAATTTAATAATTGATTATTAATTTAATAGTATAAGAATAATTTCTCTCAAAAGGAGAGAAACTTTGGCTTAAAAGTAGAGAACAAAGTCCCTAGCCTCAAAAATATAGAGCTTTATTTTATCACTAGTGTTTTCTCTTTGACTATCCCTCTGGTTTTACAAGCCACATATATATTGCGCAGATAGATTTTTCTCAGACTTCTCCTTCACTCCAAAGAGATATTACATGTTTTTTTCCTCCTTAAATAAATTTATTTTTAAAAAAGAGATTGTTTAAATCCCTTCTGCTACCCTCTACCACTAAACAAATTCTAAAAAGAAACAAAACAAAATTTTTTTTAAAATTACTATGTTGTATGCAAAATAAAACAAATTTTCATATCAGCTATGTCTAAAAATGTCTGTTTTCTGCGTTCTATCAATCAATCAATATTTCTTAAGTTCTTACTATGTGCCAGGAATAACTTTAAGCTCTAAGCTCATCTTCCCTCTCTCAGAAACTGAGAGACAGGTTCTAGCTTTATTAGACTGATGGTTCATTGTTCAAAATTCCAAAACCTACCCATCATTTTTATCTAAAGGTATTTATGATTGTATATGTTGTTCACTTCATTCTGCTCTGTTGAATCTACATCAATTCTTAAAGGTCTTCCAATTTCCCCTGAAATTGTCTATTTCATTATTTCTCATGGTACAATATTCCATCACATTCACATGCCATGGTTTGTTTAACTATTTTTCAATAGGAGGTAACCTTTTAGTTTTGCAATCCTGTCTAGCACAAAGAAAGCCACTATAAATATTTTTGTACATTTAGATCCTTTTCTTCCTCCTTTGCTTTCTTTGGAGGTATAAGACCAACAATGGTCTTAACAAAAAGATCAAACTGGGTCAATAGAGAGTTTGGTAATTTCTGGGGCATAGTTCCAAATTGTTACCAAGAATGGCTGGGCCAATTCATAATTTCCCCAACACTGCACTGGAATACCTGTTTTCCCACAGTGTCTCCAACATTTGCCATTATCTTCTATGCAGACACAGCTAGGAGGTAAATGGATAAGTGCTGGTCCTTTAGTCAATAAAAATGAGTACAAATATTCCCCTCAGATACTTACTAGCTGTTTATTCCTGGATAATTCACTTTAACTCCTGGATAATTCTTGCTCGGTTTCCTCAACTGTGAAATGGGGGAGATTTTATAAGGAGAGATATTATAATTTTCTATTATATTAATAACCCATTGTTAATCAGGATCAAGGCTTTTTTTCCCCCCTCATTCAGGATCTTCCCCCTATAAGTCAGTCAGTTTCTGAAGGACATTGTGGTGAGAAGAGATTGCCCAAATCTCCCAGGAACAGGCTCCTTCACATTGGGCAGGATTTAATCCGACCAGAAAACCTCACTTCTGAAGCAACTAGCAAACATCACTTTTGTTCGGAGTATAAATACAATCTAATCTAGATAAATTCCAGCCCGGAAGTACTAGATCTATGCTCTTGCAACCTCTGCTACAATTGAGGGCAACCCAGCCATGAAGATGAAAATGACTCAGAATGGTCTGGATAGAAATGGACTCCTTAATTCAAATTTCTCCAGGAGTCTCACCATCAAGTCACAGTTCTCAGCAGGAGTTGCTGAAGGCTTTCAACCAACTTTCTCATGTGAAAGTCCGTCGTCAACCATTAAGTGTTTACCTGTCAATAACTGTCAACTTGTCAGCAACTGTCCCTCCTTTTTCAAAGATATTTAAGCATTCAATGATTTCTATGTTTTTCAAAGAGAAACCACTGACCATTAACGATTATCAGCTAGTCTAATTAATAAATCGATCATGAATTATCCGAAACTGTTTGTCTTTTCATTCATCTCAATAATAGCACCCACCACACAAAGTTATATTGAAGACCAAACGGGATAATATTTGTTAAGCTCATAGCAGCATGTCTAGCCCAGAGTAGGAATTAAATAAATACTTATTTCCCTTTCCCTCTTTTGTCATCTTTGTCAGTCTTAATAGGTTTGAGGTAGAACTGCACAAAACTAATGTGACAAATAACATTTGATTTTAACCAAAGTAGCAAAGGAATGTAAAAAGAGAGTCTGGTGAAATTTGTGAGAACCTATAAATTTGAGTTTAATGTTTAAACTTCAGGAGATTGGTGTTTAAAAAAAAAAAGTTGGCCTAAGATGTGATCTAGAATTGGAATTTTATAGATGAAGGAGACGTTAGAATCATAGCAGGAGATTCTCAGAGTTTGAAAGGATCCTAGCAATCATCCAGCCCCATCTGACCCCCCAAGAAGTACTTTCTCTACCAAATTTTCAATAAATTGTCTTCAAACCTATTTTGAGAGTAAGGGCTCCTGAAGTACAAGGGCCTTTTTTTTCCCATTGCTATTTTGCTATATATTAGCTTCTTGATCAGGGGCAAGTCATGGAATTTTTCTTCATCTTATGTTCAAAATAAAGATATTAAATCTCTTTTACTTAAAGGTAGCAAGACTACACTGGAGCTGCCCAATAGTTGTCCTATTGGGGTTCATTCTAATGATCAAAACTTCATGCCCAGCTAAAAAATCTGATTGTAACTTTCACCAGGGTTAGGCAATACCACTGTTATCTCTCATCTATATGATAAAGGCTGTAATATTTGAAAACAAATATACATTGACTCTATCACATTTTCTTTCAGTTTAATAATGATAATAAATATTTACATATAAAATTTATCCATGTATTTATTTATGTTTAATATATAAATATTTATATATGTAGACATATAAATTTGTATTTCAATATAAAGTTTATATAGTTTTCTAAGCTTGGCAAAGACTTTTATGAACATTAGCTATTGTCCACACTTTACAGGTGAGGAAATTGGACTGGGAAAAGTTGTCACTTGTTTAAGGTCACACAGTTAAGTGTCTGAGGCCAGATTTGAACTGAGGTTTTCCCAATTCCAAGTCCAGCTCTTTCCCAACTTCACCACTGAGCTGCTTCCTCTGTCCCTGGTCCTCTTCTGATTTCATTTTCAACTCTCCCATTTGGTGATCTCATTATTTCCCCTATATTATGTGATCATCTTTCAGGACATTACTTCCAGATCAATTGATCTAGCTCAGTTTCTATGCTGTGTTATGTCTGTTGGATATTTTAACTTGGAAGTCCCCAAGGCATCTTAAATTCAAGATGTTCAAAACAAAATGCATTGTCATTCATCCTGAAAGCTTCCCATCTTTCCAATTTTCCCATTATTGTTCAAAGATTCAGCATCCTTCCAATTACCTAGATTTTATATACTCTAGTTATCTTACTCAACATACACACATACATACATGTGTACAAACACTGTTACTAAATCTTCTGATTTTTTTCTTGCATTTATCTCCTCTTTTCTCTATGCATAATCAACATTCCCTTACAGGACCTCATATCTTCCATCCTGAATTTTGACAATAGCTCTTTGTAAGAGTAGGATTGAAACCATCCCAATAAGTTTATATTTACTACATAAATAAGATAAAAATGTCTCAATCAGTTACTGATGAAGTGGGATAACTCAAAGCAATATTTTTTTTTGGTTGACTAATGGTTAAAAACAGGTATTAATTTGTTAGAATGGAGTAAGTCTAGGAAAGAAAGTATTCCATTTCTAGATTTTACATTAGAAGGAATAGCTTTAATAGAAAAGTGAAGTCTTAGCTCAGTCTTGAATTTTTCTTTTGCTTTGCATAGAGAAGTCTTTTTTTTTAGCTTTGAAGGATGAGGAGGATGTTAGATCTCTTATCTTTCTATTAGTCATCTCTCATTGTACCCTCAGGAAGGCTAGGGCTCCCATCTTCCTATCTGTTTTCTGAGAGCATGTCTCATCATCTGGAGGATATTTTAGAGTATATGTTCTTACTGCACCACTTTAGCAAAAACTTTTTTAAAAAGTAATTAATGTTGCCTGATTTAATTGATAATGATAGAAAAAAGTATGTCAGTGATGGCTTGAACTTTTACCATCCTGACTATATCCTAGGATCACAGATATAAAATGTAGCCAAATTCTAGGGACTTAACTGGTAAGTGGAAGTAGGAGTTCAGTGATGATCCTCAGATGTTACACAAACTACACTCCTAAATGGTTTCACAATTTTGATCTCTCCTTCCCCCAAATCATCTTCCATTCAGCTTCAAAGCTTTGAGCCATGATAACTGGTGGTTGTCAGGATGTCAACCTATTCCATTGGTTCTTTCTCTAGCTCTCTGAATCATATGATTTTAAACATAAAGTCATCAAATTGATTGGAAACCATCTGCAAAGTAACAGTATATTAGGAATTAATTAATTCTTCTCAAGGGCCTATATGTGTATTTCAAAACTTTTGAATAGGTATCTCATGGATACCGATTTTTGACATAAATTCATTCTTGTAACCCAAGATGCTAAAGTGGATAGAATGCTGGTTCTGGAATCAGGAAGACCTGTGTTCAAATTCTGTCTTACTAGTAATATGAACCTGGGCAAGTCTCAACCTCTGTTTGCCTCAGCTTTCTAATCTTTAAAAGTGGGGTTAATTAATAGTACCTGCTTCCCAGACTTGTGCAGATTAAATAAAATAATATTTGTAAAAGTACTTTGCAAACTTTAAATCATAATATAAATAATACTTATTATTCTGTGAACTTCTAAAATATTTTTATAACTGTATTTCAGTATGATTGTTTTCCTTTATGCCCTTATTATTTTATATTATGCATTCAAAAACATTATTTTGAGAAGATGTCCAGAGGCTACAGCAGATTGCCAAAGAGTTCATGACATAGTGAAAATGTTAGGTGCCCTGGTCTAGATTGTAAATTCAATTAGGAGTGAAATGTTATCCAAACTTTGTAAATTAACCCCTGCCTTGCCCAATGCTCTCTGACTGACATTTCTACAAGGCTTTAGGGTTTCCAAAGCATCTTATCTATTACCTCACTCCATCCTGACAAGAACCTTGGAAAATAGTTGCTGTTATGTGGAAACTAAGGCAGACAGAGGTTCATCTAGATAAGTATCATCTAGATAAGAACAAAGAGGAGCTGGGGGGACTTGATCCCACTAGATCCTTGACACTGGGAATTCTTCTAAGTCTTTACCAAGAACTAGATGAATCTATTGAAGTCATTCTTTTGAATTCCATTCTGTGGTCACTATCACCAAACAACCTGCTTACAAAATGAGATTCAAACAAACCAACAAACTCTCCTAAGGTTTTAAAGATCTAATAAAGTAATTTGTTAAATGACCACTAAGGGTCAACCAATCATAATAAAAACCTAATATTTATCGAGCCTTGTAAGGTTTGTAAATCACTTTGTATATCTGGGGGGGGGGGAGCATTTGGGAAAAGCCAGGTTAAGGTTTCTAAGATCAAAGCCAGAATTGTGGAGGAAAGCCAAGTCAAAGTAACTTCATTTACATCAAACTCTTCACCTCTCCCCAGTCCAGGAACCCATAAAGCCTCGGGGCAGTTCTTCAGAGCACTCCAACTACAGACTAATTTTCGAGTAGGAATCAAAGTAGTTCAGCCCCAGGACAAGTAATTTAAAAGCCAAGGCTGAAGTCTGATCTGGGAAAGTTAAAAGGAATGCAGACTGCCCCCAAAGAGGTGGGCTGTTTGCTTTTTCTGCCACCTTCCAAGGTTCAGTCTGGAGTGAAGATAAACAGTTGTGAAAGGTGGAGGGGGGGGGGGGGGGGGGGGAGCGGTGATGTGTATGTCAGACTTTAAGAAAATAAAACACCAGACTAACTCTTCTTAAAGATATTTGTGTGCAGGCATATAGGCTGGCCTGGAGGTAAGCTGAAAAGTGCACTAAGACTTTGGGGACTCTATTCTAAACCAGCGACTCAGGGTGTTCTCAGGTAGAACCAGGTATCAGAAAAAGAAACCTGAATTCGGAGTCTGGAAATTTGAGTTTGAGCCCTAGAACCAGAGCTTGCTGATTATGTTATGTCATATGGGTTTTAATATGCTTTGTTGAAACAAACTCATACATAATTTACTAAAGCAACATATACACATGTGCTGTGCGTGCATGTATGTGTGTAAATATTATGTGCCTATATGTAAATACGGTGTATTATGCTTGTGTGGGTGTGTGCATAAGTGTGTATTTGTATGTATGCATGGATGTATTAGGTGTACATGTTTTGTATCATGTATATTTGTACTGTGTACATGCATTGTGTGCATGTGTATTTGGGTAAATATTATGTGTGTATGTGTGTGTGCATCTGTATGTATAAATATATATGTATGTGTATATATGTGCACCTGTATGCATATATAAATATATATGTATGTATGTATGTGTATATATATGTGTGTGTGTGTGTGTGTGCACCTGTATGTGTGTATAGATATATGTGTATGTATATGTGTGTGTGTTGTGCATGTGTGCACTGTGTATTTGCATTATGTAAATCTGTATTGTGTATATGCATTTGTATGTGTATATAAGTGTGTATCTGCACACATTTGTATGTATGTGTGCATGTTTTGTATTGTGTATATTTGTATTGTGCGTATTTGTATTTGTGTATGTGTGTAACATGTATGTGTGTATGTGACATGTGTGTGTCTGGGAGTCGGAGGTACAGCCCCCGTTAGGTTCCAAGTCTCCGCAGGGATAAATACTTCCAGTTTCTTGGTCAGCTCCTGGAACGCGGGACTTCCAGCACAGAGCGGCTGATAACAGCTAACATTTAGAGGCCAGAAGACCTGAAAAGCCAGTTCCCATGACCTGATCTCTGAGCCAGAAGGAGGTAGGCACCTTAGGGAGCCTCGCTGCACCCATGGAGCCTGTGGAAGTCTGGTACCTTGCCAGGGTTCTAACACTGGAGGTGTCCGAGCCCAGAAGCCATAGCGATAGGAACCCAGCCAGCAGCCCAGTGGATAACCCAGTGCGGGCTTGGACTCAGGAAGAGCCAAGTTCAAATCTGACCTCAGACACCTACTAGCTGTGTGATCCTGGGCAAGCCACTGAGACCTGTTTGCCTTAGTTTCCTTATCTGCAAATTTTCCTGAAGAAAGAAATGGAAAAGCATCCTGCCAAGAAAACCCCAGATGGGCCACAAGGAGTCGGATAGGACTGCAACAATGAGCCGATCACAAATATTTGTCTCTTAGTAATAAATTGTTGGAAGCATGAAAGACTAAGTGACCTTCCTCTTTATATATTTTCTTCCCCCATTAGAATATGAGCTCGTTATAGACATGGGTAGCATCCCAGGCTCTTCACAATGCAGCTGTCACATTTTAAGAGTGAAATGCAGGATTTGCACCTGGGTATTCCTGGCTCAGCTATTCTAGGTTGCCTTTAATCTTTATTTTTATTTCAGATTTTTATTATTTTATTCATTCTGTTATTTATTATTATGATAAATGTATATTTATCATATATTATGATATATTATAATAAATGTTTTATACTATAATATGTTATATTAATAATAATTAAAAATATTACAGTATATAGTATAACATAATATTTATAGTATAAAATAAAATTATTATGCTTATTTTATATTATTATTAATAATAACTAAAGAGATCCTGGGCCAGATTCTGGCCTCATTTAATAAATAAAAATGAAATTTTGAGCTTTGGGCCAATACACTTATTAACACTACTTTAGTGAGCATTTGGAAAGCTTCCCATGCAGTAAATGGGACGAGATCAGTAATTATTTTTTTGCTGACAAAAAAAACAAAGACTCAGGTGATATTTCCTAGTAGCACTTGGAGGAAAAATTTCCCGTCTTCTCAAGACAGGGCAAAGATCCCAGCCCCATTAAGGATCGCTGGGTACCACCCGGTTCTGAACAGACAGAAGGATTTGTTGGACACAATGGATTTCTTTTCTTAGCAGTCTGAGAATCAAAACCAGGAAATGGCCAATTTACATGTGAAGCAGTGATTAATATTTAATGTTCTCGAGGACATATGTTCTTCTGAAATGTCTGTTCATCTCTGCTTCAGGGCAAGGTGGGGAGGCCCAGAGAAAATCCATTTTTTATGAGGCGTTATAGAGCACAGGTGGCCCAGATGGGAGGGCAGCCTGTGAACTGAAACTCCTGCAGGGGATTTCTTGGTCTTCAGAGACCAGGACCAAGTATGTTCTGCAGGGAGGGAAGCAAGGAAGGAAAAGGTTTGCCAACTCCAGCACCGCATAAAATGTTTGCAAAAATAGCAAAGGAAGAGATTCTACTAAATCCCTCCTATGACAAAGTTATGATCTTCACACATACGCCTGAGAGAGTCAAACGCAGAAGATTTTATAGGAAAATACCCTAATGGACATAGAAGCAAAAATTTTCAGTAGAGTATTAGTAAAGAAGCTACAACAGCATTGTACAAAGATTATTCCCTACGACCAAGGTGAATTTAATGAGGAATATAGACTAGATTTAATAAAAGGAAAACCACAAACAACCATATTAATAACAAAATCAACATATGCAATTATATAGATGAAGAAAAAGATTTTGTCAAAATATAACATCTAATTTGTTATAAAAACACACTAGAAACATCAGAATAAAAGATTCTTTTTAAAAAAAGAATAGCATATATCTAAAATAAAGAATTACCATTTTATATGAGATAATCAAGAATACTTTCCACCTAATTATGATCATTGTTACCACTCTTAATAGAAATAATAATAATGTAATACTAATATGTAACATTTATATGGCACTTAATATTTGTCAGGTATTCAATTACGACCTTTACAAATATCTCATTTGTTTTGCACAACAACCTGGGAGTTAGTTACCATTATTATACCCATTTTATAGATAAGGAAGCTGAGGAATACAGAGATTAGTTGACTTGATGTGGATTTGAATTCAGATCTCCTTCACTCCAGGTCTGATACTCTTTCAACTATATCAATTTTCTGCATAATGGAATATTAAAAGTTCTGGGAATTGTGATGAGACAAGTGAAGAAATTGAAGGAACAAGAATAGGTTTGAAAAAAAGAAGCAAAATTATCACTTTTTGTAGATGACATGATAATGTATTTAAAGAATTCCCAAATTAGAATCCAAAGAATCCTAAAAACTTATTAAAATAAGAATTTCCGCATATCTGCAAGATTTAAAATCAATCCACATACATCATCATTTCTATATACTAACAATAAAACTCAACAGGAGAAAATACAGAAATGCTACTTAATTATGCAGAATATACAAAATATTTGGGATTTTTTTTACCTTCTAAAATATAAACAAGAAATATAGAAATATGACTAACTATAAGGTACTATTTAGGGAAATAAAGACTCACCTTAATATTTAGGAAAATATTAATTGCTTATAAATATGAGTCAAAATTATAAAAAAAAAATTATCCCACCTAAATTAATCATCTTATTTAATGTCATACAAATCAAATTACAAATGATCATTTGTAATTTGCAGATTACAAGTGGTCATAATGATGAAATTCAGATAGAAGCAAAAAAAAAAAAAATCGCGTCTCAATGAAAATAATGAAAAGAAATGGGAACAAAGAAGCCCTACCCATGTCAAATTTCAAACTATCCTATAAAGCAATAAGTCTCAAAACAACTTGGTATGGGTTAAAAAGATAGCAAAGTGTATCCGTTTAACAGATTAGATATATACAGCATAAACAAATGTTTCTATTTCTCTTTTAATAAACACTAAGATGCAGGAACTGGGATAAAGATTCATTATTTGATAAAAACTGCTGTAAAAATTGAAAAAAAAAATAGATTTAGCTCAACACTTCACAACTTATGCATGGATAAAATGGGTATGTGCCCCAGATATTAAAAAAAAAATCACATGAGAAATTAATTATAGGGGGCAGCTAGGTGGCACATTGGATACAGCAACAGCCCTGAAGTCAGAAGGACATGAGTTCAAATCTGGCCTTAGACATTTAACACTTTCTGCATGTCACTGGGCAAGTCACTTAACTTCAATTGCCTCAGCAAGAAAGGGAAAGGGAAAAGGGAAAGGGAAAGGGAAAGGGAAAGGGAAAGTGAAAGTGAAAGGGAAAGGGAAAGGGAAAGGGAAAGAGAAAAGGAAAGGATGGAAAGAAAAGAAAGAAAGAAATTAGAGAAAAATATTTTTTTAAAAATCAATAAATTCATGAATGGAAGAAAAGTTTTTCTCCAAACAAGGGATATAGAGAAGCACAAAAGATAAAATGAGCATTTGTGATTACATAAAACTTAAAAAGCTTTTATTAAAAAAAAAAACCCAAACTTAGAGATTAAAAAGAAAACAACTGAGAAAACATTTATGTACTAGTTTCTTTGTTAAAAGGCCCTTTCCAAGATATACATAGATCTGGTTCATAAGAATGTGATCCCTTCCTAATTGATAATTGAGTTGAGCATATGAAAAGTCAATTCTCAAGGGAAAATAATTCAAGCTATTTATGTCCATATTGCCCAAGAGAAGTTTTTTTCTATTATTTTAATAACCAATTATTAAATTAAGATGGAAGTTTTTCCTTTCTTTTTTCCTCATTCAAGTGTAAATGTATGAAGAGCATTGCTTATAGACCAGGTTGCCCAAGTCAGCTGGATATGGTGCTCTATGATCTTGAGTAGGATTCCACCCAACCAGAAGACTTTACAAACAGAATGTAATCTAGGTGAATTCTTGTCCTTAGGAAATAAACCCATGTCATTTTATGCCATAATTAGAGACTAGGGGAACCCAATTTATTAAGGAGAAAACCAATCAGAGTAGATTAAGTAGAGATGCATCCTTTGTCCTGATTGTTGGCAGCAGTCAAGTCCCATGATCAAGCCACACTCTTAGCAGGAAGAGCTGAAGACTTTTAGCCCAACTCCCACCTTAACTGTTCACCAAGTAAAGTTAATTCTTATCTGTCAGGGCACCTCCTTTACTAAAGGGATTCATTCAGGGATCAAGGTGACATTGTCTTTGGTTACCAAGAGAGACCATTGACCATCAATTTAATGATCGTCAGCTAGCCTAATTAATAAATTGATTATTAATGACCCAGAAACTCTGTCTCTTGGCTTTTCCTTCCTCCAAAAATTAACTAGAGAAATGAAAATTAAAGCAACTCTGAGATTTTAGTCCTTTAGCAGCAAAGATTATAAAAAGGAATGTTATATATAATATTGAAAATCTTGGGAAAACAAGCTTATTGAGACACTGTCAGTGAACCTGTGCTTGTGATCATTTTAGGAGGAATGAAGAATTATTTACAAAATAATTACTAAAGAGTGTATGTCCTTTGACCCAGATATATCATTGCTAGGCTTATATCCCAAAGAGAAAAAGAGATAAAGGGAAAAGTCCTACATGTCCACATATTTATATTTATAGTTCAAATATTTATAATCAATCTTTTCAATATAAAAATAAACTGGAAATTAAAGAGTTTATGATTATTTTAAGGAGTGGCTAAATAATTTGTGGTATATAAATATGATGGTAAATAAATATTATGCTATAAGAAATGAGCACTTGAGATGGCATAATAGGGAGGACAGAACCCTTAGAACTGGCCTGATTTCAATCTTGTCTCAAACATTGACCATCATATAGTCATAAATCACTTAAACTCTCAAAATTCAATTCCTCATTTATAATTGGGATAATAATACTTGTAAAGATTATACCAAAGAATTGTTATCAACGAGTTATGTCAAGAAGTGTTTGTGAAGTTCTTACTGTGTGGTAGACAGTGTGCTAAGTATGAGAATATGAATAGAAGCCAAAAGGAAGGCGATCCTTGCCCTCATGGAGATTATAGTCTAATGGGAAAAGACATGTAATGTGCTCTGAAAAGCATCAGTCTTGCAAAGACAGAAATTCAGAGAACCTTATTGCAGGTGAAAAAGATCTCATTGGTCATCCAATTCAGCCTCTATCTGAATTATAATATAATATAATATAGTATATATATAGTATAATATAATTGAGTGATCACTCAGCCTCTGCTTAGAGACTTCTGGGGAGCAGGGAACTCCACTTTTTTAAAAAAATTTTTTGCTGAGGCAAATGGGATTAAATGACTTGCCTAAAGTCACACAGTTAGGCAATGTTAAGTATCCGAGACCAGATTTGAACTCAGGTCCTCTGACTTCAGGGCTGGTACTCTATCCACTGAACCACCTACCTGTCCAAAATTCTAGTTCTTGAGACAGCCTAAATGATTTTTGGATTGATGATTGATGATTGATTGATGGATGATGATGATGATTGATGATGAGAGAGAGAAAGAAAGGGTAGGGGGAGGAAGAGAGAGGATGAAGGAGAGAGAAAGAAACAAAGACAGAGAACTAGAAAGGAGAGAGAGGCAGAGACAGTGAGAGGGAAACAGAGACAGAAACAGAGATAGAAATAGAAATGGGGGAGATTTAATAAGCCCTTACTAGGTTCCAGGAAGTGTACTAAATACTGGAAATAGAAATAGAAGTAAAAAGACAGTCTCTGTTCTCAAAAAGCTCACATGATAATAGGGAAAACAACCCATTAAATGGAACAATTACTAGAGAGGAGTAACAAGGTAAAGAACACTTCAGGGAGGCTGAGACATGTATGGACTGTTGGAGTATGGCTGATATGAGTGCTTCCTTTTGGTTAATTTTTTTCTAGCTACATACAATAACTCTATGGAAGTTTGACTAGTTTGGAACTGAATAAACAAAGCAGACTTTTCATACTAAAGAAAGATCTATTTATTAACATGATTTCTAGTATTTTTAAGAGAAATGAGTGCTCTATCTTTTGAAAAGTTTTTCTTTTTCACCTATTGATATAATCACAAGATTTTTGTTATTCTTGTTATTAATATGATTAATTATGTTTATAAAAGTTTTAGTGCCAAAGTAATGCTTGAATTTTGTTATAAATTCAGCCAAGTCACAGTGTATAATCTATGTCATATCTTTTTGTAATCTCTTTTCTAGTATTTTATTAAAATTTCCCAATATTTGTGAGTACAATTGTTTTATAGATTTCTATCTCAGTTTTGATTTGACACTCTGCATTAGGTGTCAAAAGTCTATATTTAGAGGACTTCTGGGTAGAGAGCCAAGATGGCAGAATAGAAAAAGCACTCAATTGAGCTCTCACAAACTCCCTTCAAAACACTTTAAAATAATATCCCCAATCAAATTTTGGAGTGGTAGAGCCAACAAAAGATCAGCATGAGACATTCTTCCTGTACAAGACAACTTAGGAAAATGGCAAGAGAACTGTGACAAAGGAATGGAAAATGACCTGAAGTGCACTTGGATGAAACACTAGGGATGGAACCAGATAGTTCTGAGAAGCAACAAAAGCTTTGGGAGATCTCAAGCCAGACATAATCACACTACCTGAAAAGTACCCCAAACTCCTGACCCTTTAAGACTAACTCTAAAAAATCAGTATGGAAGGAACCTGAAGCAAATTTGAGACAATTCCTCTCTCTCATCAACCACCACCATTATCACCTCTCAATTGGGAACAGAACCTAACCATAAAATAAAGTTCAATAGGTAGAAAATAAACAGGAAACAATAAGAACTCAACCATAAAAAGGTACTATTGTGACAGAGAAGATCAAGCCATAAATGCTAAAGAAACAATGAAGACAAAATAGCTATATGCAAAACCTTTAAGAAAAAAAACAATGCAAACTGGATACAAACCCAACAAGAATTTCAGAGCTAATTTTTTTTTTTTCAAACTCAAATGAAACTGGCAGGGGTGGGGAGGGGAATTAGGTAAAGAAATGAAATCAAAGGAACAAAATTATTTTTAAAAGTAATTAACAACCTGGAAAAAGAGACACAAAAATAATAAAGAAAATATGACTTGAAAAAATCACAACTGACCAAATGGAAAGGGTGACACAAAAATACAAAAAAAAAAAAAAAAAAAAAAAGAAACACAAAAGCTCACTGAAGAAAATAATACCTTAAAAATTAGGATGGTGCAAGAAGAAGGTAATAACTCCATGAAACATCAAAAAAAAAAGTCCAAAAGATGAAAAAAAAAAAAAAACAGAAAATGTGAAAAAAAATCATAAAAAAGAACTATTCTAAAAAATCCATGGAGGAGAGATAATTTAATAAGTATTGGACTGAAAACCAAGATCAAAGAAAATATTTAAGGCAGCATATTTCAAGAAATTATCATGGAAAATTGCCTGTTATTCTAAAATCAGAAGGTAAAATAGAAATTGAGTTCATTGATCATCATTTGAAAGGGATCCAAAATGAAAAATTCAAGAGTTCCCAGGTCAAAGAGAACATATTTCAAATCAAAAAGAAAGAAACTTGGAGCCATAATCAGGATTACACAAGATTTATCAGCTACCATGTACAATGAATAGAGGGTTTGAAATATGAAATTCCAGAAGACAAAAGAACTGACATTACAACCAAGGATAATACCTAGCCAGCAAAACTTAACTAAAATCTTTCAAGTGATAATGTGGAAATTTAATGAAATAGAGGATTTACAAGTATTCCTGGTGAAAAGATCAAAGCTGAATAAAAATTTGACATTCAAACACTACTCAAGAAAAAAACATTAAAAAGATAAATATGAAAGATAAATCATAGGATTATATCAATAAGTGCAGAAAAATCCTTTGGGAAAAGTACAAATGTGATTCTTATTAGAAAAACATTAGAGATAATAGTAAAAAAAAAATGGAAACCTTCTTAAAATAAGTAGTATCTATCTAAAACTAAGAGCAAGCATTATTTATAATGGGAAAGAACTAAAAGCTCTCCTAATAAGACAAAAGATGCTGAAAGGATGTGCACTATCATTATTCAACATTTTACTAGAAATACTAACCATAGCAGTAAGATAAGGAAAAAGAAATTGAAGAAATAAGGATAGGTAATGAGGAAACAAAATTACCTGTTTTTGTGAATACTTAAAGAGTAATGCCATAAATGAATTAGAAGAGCATGTGGAAATATATATGCCAAATATATGGATAATAGAAGAGTTTATGACTAAACAAGAGACGATCATGGGAAATAAAATAGATAATTTTGATTACATAAAATTAAGATGCTTTTTCACAAATAAGTTTGCAGACAAAATAGAAAGAAAACAAGAAACTAGAAAAAATTTCCAAATAAAGACCTCATTTAACAAATACATAGGCTACTGAATTAAATCTATATTAAAAAAAAAAAGCCATTCCCCAGCTGATAAATTATCAAAGAATTTAAATGGCAGTTGTCAAAAGAAATAAAAGCTATCAATAGTCACATGAAAAAAAAAACATTCTAAATGATAAATGATTGGAGAAATACAAATTAAAATAAGTCTGAACAATCTTTCAGATAGGCTAATATGACAGAAAAGGAAAATAATGAATGCTAGAGGGTATGTGGAAAAATGGGACAATAATACATCTTGATGGAGTTGTGAACTAGTTCAATAATTCTAAAGAATGTTGTTTAGAAATTTTGGATCTCTTAATACAGCCCAAGATCACATTGGCTTTGGGAGAGGGGATATTCAACATCCCCCTGGATAACCTATATTCAAGCAGGAATCCTCCTAAAACCTTGTGATTCTTTTTTTTAAACCTCCCAGAAAAAAGGGGGGGGGGGAGGGAGGGAGGGGGAGATAGTGTCTGTTAGAAAAATGCTAAAAAGATTTTTTTTAAGGATTAAGAAGTGTATGAAGTTGGTTTATTTTTCTTGCAAAATAGGGGTGATCCACCCAAGGGGAGTCCCCAGATAAATCTTTACTTATAGATATGGAAATGGGCCTTTTGTATTCTATCCTGAAGTGCAAGGTCCCTGCTACATCCCCCCAATTGGCTGGAGATGATGAAATTAAAGTAATTCTTGGTCCTCTAATTGCATGTTCCACCTTGACATGTTTCCCCCTCCATCATACAACTCATGTTTTAAAATGGCATAAAACTCCTCTGTTGGGGAAGAGAAGTTAATATTAATTAAGTCGTTAAACATATACAGTCATTGCTTGCCGTTACCTTTATCCTACTTTGTGTTTTGGATTAATTTTTATCGGTTGATCCCTTCACCAACTCAATATCGTGTTTTGTACAACTAACTCAGACAGCTGACATGACTTTTCTCTAAAATCCTTGCCCTTACATAGAAATAGAACTCTGTAGGTTGCCCACATTGTCTGCCCTCTTTAATGGAGAAGATACACAAAGGAAACCGGAAAGTGGGGACATGATGTTCCATGGAGAAACTGATGGAATATGAAGACTCTTCATATTTGACCCTTTAATAAATGAAAGCAACAAGAGGATTTTATTGCGCCATTTCCCACCTTCTAATAAGATGGGAGAGGCACCTGGGGGACTAAGAAGGTATTTATTATTAAAAGTTAAATCTCTCTGGGTAGTGGTGAGATTTCAGGCGATCAGCTTATCCTGGACAAGGCACAATATTCCAAGGAGACCAAAGCAAGCAAATGGAAAATGAAGTTGCCTGGAAAGTCCAGAGCTTTCTGTAAAGTAAGGTTCTTAGTATAAATAAACAGGAATCGGCCCTACATATTCACATTTACTCCTTCCAAGCCTCTTAGTATCAGAGGATCTAGAATTAAATGAAACCTTTAGAGAGCTATTCATCCAGCCCCTCCTTTTCCTAGTCCCAGGGAGCTTAAGTGACTTAGCTAAGTTCAATCATTCCAATATGAGTTAGTAAACAGTAAAAATGGGATTCAACTGAAGTCCTCTGGCCCTAGAGCCAGCACTCTGTTATTCCACACAGTCCTTGCCAGTTGAACAGATGTGTCATATGAGCTAGCATTCATATAATGCTTTAAAGATTGCAAAGTGCTCCATATGTTAGCTCATTTGACCTTCAATGAACCTTTTGGGGAAAAAAAATGCTCTTATCTCCATTTTACAGATGAGGAAACTGAAGCTGGGGGAACTTAAGAGATTCAATCAGAGTCATGCAGTTAAGTACATGAGTCAGAATTTCTTGACCCTCAAGTACAACATTCTATCCAGAGCACCACCCGGCTGCCCAAAAATACTGCAACATATCATTCATTTATTGTTGGTTCTATTAATACAGTATTTATTGATATAGTATTCATTGTTATTTTATATATTATTAATTTATTGATATGGTATTTTTATTAATTAATATGATGCTTCTACACTGAATTTATTGTTAATTTATATATATTAGTTTATTGATAAGGTATTTTTATTAATTAATAAGGTGCTTCTATACAGCATTCATTGTTAATTTATGTATTATTAATTTATTGATAAGGTATTTTTATTAATTAATATGATGCTTCTATTAAAATATAATATTATTATTTCTTGCCTTATGTCAAACTTGCTTCTCCTCAGAAGCCTGAGGGATCCAGATCAGTTAAGTTTCAATATCATAAGGAAAAGGGAGAGGTAATGCTTTAAACACAAACATACAAAACCCTCCTTTCACTTCACACTTTGGAGCTCAGACAGCATGGCTGCCAAATTCCCACCAAAAAATGCCCGGAGGACACATCCTCAGCAGCACAAATGGCATCTCCATTTCAGCAGATCTTTTCATTGGGTTTCTTGTATTGGGGGACTGAATCACACCTTCCTCATCCCTCCACACCTGGCCCTCACTTGATTTCTTCAAAATCCTTCCTACAAATGGATTTCCCTTATGCTTCCATGGGCCAGCAGGAAATCACTGGTCACTGGATTTTGTCAACACTTGAAACTGTTCACTAAGTACTCACTAGGCACCTACTGTGTGCAAAGCCCTGTACTCTGTTCCCAGAGCCCATGATAAAAACTAATACTGCAGAGAGCGCATATTACACCAAACTAGAAAAGCCTGAGCCTCAAAAAGTCAATAATTTGCTTTTTTTTTTCCCCCTGAGGATTTTCAAGCTTAACCAGCCCATCCCCTTCCTCATGTCCTCCAACTTTCTTATAAGAAACACAAAGAAAAGATTTATTGAAATAGAGAATTTCTTTTCTGAGCCTAGCTTAGTAGTAAAAGTGGTTACTCACCGAAAGTTTGGCTCCTGAATAATAAGCTTTTTCTTTCTTTCTTTCTTTTAAAGCCACAGAAACTCATGAAGACCATCTCCCAAGCTATGAAGTGTCACGGTCTGAATCCCTGGAAGCCGTCCACCCCCACATCCCTATTGGCACGCTGGGATGAGAAATCCCTCATTTCCCCAGTGGAATCAGAGGATCCCCCATTGGAACCTGGACAGCCCACCTAGCCCAAACTCCTTCCTTCTGCAGGGAAATAGACTGAGGCATAGGCAGGTAAAGCTACTTACTCCTTAGAGGAGAGTGTCAGGCTTGCTGCACAGACTAAATTGGCCAAACTCTGCTCCCTTTTTTAAAACATAAAAATTAAAACAAAGCAATACCATCTGACGCTGCTTCTTTTCTGCTCTAGGAGTCAAGGAGGCTGGTTCTGAGTCACTGTCCGTGACCTTTCAGGAGTCCCACCCTTTCTTAAGCCTCAATTTTCTCCCCCAGAAAATGGGAACCATGGACTAAATAATCTCTAGCATAATCCCCTTCTGGATGAATTTTGCGATGAATCTATGAGTGATATACCCTCCATTCAACTCCATGTTCATCTCCTCGAGGACACAGAAAGGATGATAGTTCTTAACATTATTGTGAACTGGAGATTTTAAATGTTACTGAATGCAAAACTTTTATCTGGAAAATGTTCATAAAACCAATAAATAAAACAAATGATTTACAGAGAATGATTTGCCCTATGTCAGACAAGTACTAAGTATATGAGGAGACATTTGAATCCAGGTCTCTTAGACTCTAAAATTCACTGCTCTAACCATTATGCAAAGCTGCCTCGCTCATAGTCTTTTATCTTTTAATTTCTTCTAGCACACAGCACAGTGATTTGTTCTGACAAGGTTAATTGGATAATTCAGTTGTATGAAGGAAAGTCTCTATGCCAAGCATTTGAAGGGTCCTTGGAAGACATCTCATTCAACCCATAAGTAATCAAAAATCCCATCAACAACACCCCCAGTCTCATCTCCTGAGCCTGTCCACTCCTGAAACGTTTACAAAATTTGGTTTTTTTTAATGTTTAGTTAAAATCCACTTTCCTTATTCTGATTGTTCTCCCATATATTTAATATATTATGTATATATCAATTTATTATGTGTTAATATGTATAATAACATTTTATATTTATCTAAAAATAAAATGTCGCCTCTCTCATTAAACTATAAGCTTCTCAATGGCAAGTTAGGATTTGACTTTTCTCATTGTATCCCTAGCATATTGCCTGATGCCCAATAAGTACTTAATGACCGACTCCCTGGATTTTTCATCCATCATTCCTATAGTAAGTCTGCCTTTCACAGTCAAGAAAAACCAGTCTGCTTAGTCCCTCTTCTGCTTGAATGTATATGTGTATATACATACATATATATATGTACATGTATGTGCATATACACATACACATGAATTTTAAAATAAGTATACATATTATATATAGTAAGCATATATATATATATTCCCATATATATTTAATGTAGATAATATTAAATATCTTGGTATACATACTAAATTTACATATACAGTATTATATGTATAATGCATATAAAATTAAATGTATATATATCTATTATATGTATATAATATATATATATATGCCTCTTTCCCTCTCTCCCTCCCTCTCTGTATTTTTCTTGCTTTCTTTTTCCCTCCTTTCTTCCTTTCCTCCCTCTCTGTCTGTCTCTCTGTTTCTGTCTCTCTGTCTCTTTCTCTTCTCCCCTCTCTCTGTAATATAATATAGTACAGTACTATATAGTATGTACAGTATAGTATCGTATAGTATTGTATTAGTTTAGTATAGTACAGCATACACAGACATATTTAATTTCACTGAGCCAGAGGAGCAGACGTATTCCCTAAAGGCAAAGAGATTGAAATCTTGAACATTTATTATTTGTTAATGATCCTTCCAGACCTATGAGTATATAGGCCTAAATAAAAGTAGGAAAAAATAATATGAAAATAGCTGGAGTAGCCATAATATAATGGGAACAATATGAACACATTGTCCAAGAAAAACCCTAAAAGTCTGAGTAATAATAGGCCATATTCAGTGGAAAAGAACAAACAAACAAATAAACAAACAAGCAAAATCTCAGGAGGATGACACATACATGAAAACTAAATTACCATAATAATTCTCATTAATACATACATACACACAAATAAGCAGCTGGACATGGATTAATTGTGAGCTTGGTCTCAGAACTAAATGTCTTCCCTGTTCTCAATGAAGAACTTTGTGTTCAATGGAGTCCAAAGGATTTTCCGATGCTATCTCACTCTATGTTCAAAAAGAGCCTGGAAGGTAGATACTAGAGGTATGATGATCATCCTCCCTTTATAGATGAGATAACAGAGGATTTGTCCAAGGTCATAAGTGTCAAAGTCAGGATTTTCACTTATTTTCTCGTGACTACAAGGACAATATTCAACATACTATTTAGTTACCTAGCTACTCCCATTAGAATATAAACTCTGTGAAAGGATGGCCTTGCCACAGACTCATCTAGTGATCTGCCCATTATACAGATTTAATACATATTTGTTAAGTGAATGAATGAATGAATGAGTTCTCTGAAGCCCAGGAAGGTGCTATAATGTGCCCTGCATAGCAGGTTCACTTTGTTTTGGTGCAGATTTCCACTGGCAACAAAACTAAAAGTTTCTTCTCAAATAGCTTGCCTCCTCTGATATCCATCTAGGTACCCAGAAACAGTATGATTCTCATAAAGAGTTCTCAGCTTGAAGTTAGAAAACTTGCAGCTCTGGTCCTGAGAAAATTAAATCATTTCTCTGGGTCTCGGTGTCCTTATTTGTCAAATTGTACTAATTTTAACTACCTCATTAGTTTTTTGGAAGAAAAGCATCTTGTAAACTGAACTCTGCCAAAATGGAAGCTATTACTAATATTATTAGTATTACAATATAATTACTAAAAAGTAAACCCACTTTTTAAAATAATTTACTATTTTCCTTCTTTTTAATATAACAATATCAAGGCATCCAATATTCATCAGTAATAGTCAAGTATGGTGAGAAGAGTTTGAGATGGACTTAATCAAAATCATCTGATTTATTATTATTTCCTTTTTTTTTCCAATCTGCCTGGGCTCCCTACCCATGAAAAACCTGAATTTCTGAGGATTCAAAGCTAGGAACAAGAAACAAAACAATATTTTGAAGCCCTAAGATCATGAAAATAGCTCAAAGGAGCAGTAATTCCATTTTCTGTTCATTGCTTATGTTCCTAATGAACAACTCATAATCTTCAGGCCTACCTCGCTAAGCCACTCTTGAGGTTCCATCTGCTCCTCTTACTCATGCCTTCAGGATCTTATAATTAAAATCTAATTAAAGTCTACAGCATGTAATAAAGAAAACACTTGCGGAATGCCTTTGATTCCAGAGGGCAGGATAACATTTCAGCATCTTGAAAAATGAATTATCTCTGTTTGTTTATCCAGCATCTTAAAAATGGAATTAAAAATGGAAATTCCCATCTTCTGTGATTCTGCCAGTCACACATTATAGAAATGTGTTTATAATAATTCTACATTTAGAGAATAACCATAGACCTAAGTTTGAAGAAGTCTCTCTGTCTCTGTGTCTCTCTCTGTCTCTCTCTCTCTCTCTCTCTCTCTCTGGTCAGTTCTGTGAGTCTAAGGCAGGATAGAGTGGTTAAAAATGCTTATGAGGTACCATCCCTTTCCTAGATGATGATCATCCTCCCTTTACAGATGAGATAACGGTGGATTTGTCCAAGGTCATAAGTGTCAACGTCGGGATTTTCACTCATTTTCTCATGACTACAAGGACAATACTCAACATACAATTTAGTTACCTATCTCCAGTTATAAGACACTCAATGATCAGAGGGATTAGACTTGTTCTCTCTGACCCCCAGAAGGCTGACCTAGAAGTAGAAATTTCAGAGACATTTAAGCCTGACATGTAGAGGAAGAACAAAACAAAATACCTCATGATAATTATAACTCTCCCAAGGTGGAATGGGATGCCGTGGGAGCTCCACCTTCACTGTAGCTCTTCAAGGAAAGACTGGGATTCCCCTTAATGGGTATTATGTAGTGGGGATTTGTGTTCTGGTTGGGGTTGGCTTCCGAGGTCCCTTTCAATACTGGCTTTCTAAATGTGGTAAACAGAAGATTAAATTAATGACCACGTTCCATCCCCCAAGCTTTCTGGGGTCCATAGAAGCTCCTCGGTCATTTAAAGTTCTTCCTAACTTGGCTCTTTTTTACTTATATTGTCTTTAGTCTCTGCTACATACCCTAATACACTGGCCTACATGCTGTTCTTGAACACGGAATTTTCCTTCCATCTTCGTGTCCTTCATGTCTAGAATGCTCTGTCCATCGCCTCTTCACCATCATTCTCCGACTCATTACCAAACAAATAATATCAATACACAATAATATTGGTCGGACATGAGCCCTAATGCTTATGACCCTAATCTTAGTTTCTGTGGATTTTTTCAAGACCTAGTTCCAAAGCAATAAGGTTTTCACAGTCTCCTTGCTTCTTTCTTTACCTGTTCAACTCCCTTCACTCACCTGTCTAGATCTTGACTATATTATCTATAATAGTATAGGTGATATATAGATAATATATATTATAGATAAAATGATATATTTTGTCCCCCTTTAAAATACACTGTCCTGGAGGCATTTCCATTCCTAGCACAGTTCTTGGTATGTAATAGATGCTTAATAAATACTTGTTGACCGACCACACCAGTCTGGAGAACATCAGACTCACAGGCCAGAGTCTGAAGGACTTCTCTTGCTTTTTGGGTACCAGAGACTTGTGCCCTTTGCAGTCTCCCTCTCCAAATGCTCTCTCCCCAGCTCCCCCACGTGCATCCACTCCTGCAGTCAGGTCAGATGCCTTAATAGTTTCCAGAACAGCCGGCAAAACAAGCGCACACCTCTGGGGCCAAGAAGTTTCCTTGTGTTGGCCCTGATTTTCATCATTAATGATTTTGCCTTGGTACCAGCCCGCTAATCGAGTACATACATGCATCCACTCCCATGGAAAAGTACAAATGCCTTCACCCCAACACACGCAGAGCATGAGTCACGGCAAGTTCCGAACACAAGATTGTTCTCATAATTATATTAACAACAACAATGGCGCACACGACCATAGCACGTTGCAATTAATGTAGCGCTCTCTCCTTGCAGCAAAACGGTCCCAAACAGTCCACTGGTCCAGCAACATCAGAGCATCCCATATTCGTCAGCAAGAGTCGAGCCTGGGGAGGAGAGCGTGAGATGGACTCGGCCAGAATCTGAGGCTCTGAGCCATTTAAGTGATTTCCACAAACTCCTGGGCCGAACAGCCAGGACGGACCGCTAAATTCCAAGGTCTTTTCCATCCCTGTCTCTTGGCTGTGAAATCTGTTTCCAGATGGAGGCAGCATCAAGTCCCATAAGATGAAGGCAGAAGATTGAGAAAACCTTTAGAATGGCTTCCAGCTCTATATTCTCTGTTCTGAAGCCCCTTCAAGTGTATAATTTACTCTAAGGGCATTTAGCTGGTGCAGTGGATAGAACATTGACCCTGGACTCAAGATGTGGGTTCAAATCCAGCCTCAGATATTTACTGTGGAGTGATCCTAAGCAAGTCTTTTAACAGCTTGCCTCAATTTCCCCTTCTGTAAAATGAACAGGAGAAAGAAATGACAAACCATTCCAATATTTTTGCCAAGAAAATCTCAAATGGGGTCACATAACCAAACATGATCCAAAGGACTAAACAACAATAACAACGTTATAAAGCACTAAAAGTTCTCTGAACTCTTCCAGTCTACACTCGGTGCTAAGATCACAGAATCATTTATCTAGAAGTGGAAGAAACCAGTTGTCTTAGTTTACAATGGAGAAAACTAAAGCTGAGAGAGTTTATGTGATTTGTCCAAGATCAATTAGGTGAGCAGTAGAGAAAATAAAAAGCTACATCCTCTGACTGGGACACTCTTACAATGGTGCCAGGAGAAATCTCCCCTAGCACTGACCATCTCTGTTCTAGGCCTTCATAGCTCCAATAATCTCTGTTCTAAGATCTTCTCCAGTTCCTGATCTCTGTTCTAAGGTCTCCCTCACCTCCAGGTGAGGCCTTCTCCAGGTCCAGCTATCTCTGTTCTAAGATCTTCTCCAATTCCAATGATCTCTATTCTAAGGTCTCCCCCACCTTCAATATTCTGTTCTAAGGGCTCCCCACCTCCAGTGATCTCTGTTCTAAGGTCTTCCCCAGTTTCAATGATTTCTGTTCTAAGCTCTCCCTTGATCCCAACTATCTCTGTTCTAAAATCTCTCCCAGATCCATTTTGGATTCAAATTTTGACCTTCTGTCTAAGGTCTCTTCTACTTCTAACATTCCATATTCTAAAGTCCCTACCAATTGTGATATCCCTTGTTGTAGGCTCCCTCCTAGTCTTACCATTCTATGCTCTAAGGCAGAAGTTTCAAACTCAAGACTAAGTGACACAAAACTCCCATGTATGGCCTGAACCAGATTAAAATGAAACAGGGAAAAAGTTTAGCAAAAATAAATAAAAACACAACAAAGATGTTAATTTGTGATTTTCTAAGTAAATACATGTTCATGGAGGTTTCTTTTCTATTTGAGTTTGCTATCACCCTTAAGCATCCAACCCCTGGAATTCTCTCCTTCTTAAGGTCCATGCTATCTTTGACACTCTCTTAACTGAGATTTCATGCAAAGAAAGCCTTACCCCTCCTACCCTAAACGTTCTACCCGGACCATCTCATGCATTCAACAATCAACACCCGATCTCCATATTCACAGACTTGCTTTTGGAACCAACTTTGTTTGCCCTTATGTACATCTTGAAGCTATTAGGGCCTACAAAGGGACTAAAAATGGAAAGGGGGGGTTATTTTTTGATTAGTTGTTGTCTATCATGATGCCATTTGGGGTTTTCTTGATACAAATACTGGGATGATTTTCTATTTCCTACTCCAGTTCACTTTACAGGTGAGGAAATTGAGGCTACCATAGTTAAGATTTGCCCAGGATCATAGAATGTGGAAATGTCTGAGGACAGGTTTTGAAATCAGGCTTTCTTGCTCTAACCCCTGGGCCACCTAGCTGCCCAAAAAAGAGTTTAGTGGACTCCAGAAGGATATTCTGCAAGTGTGAGATATCATCACTCTTAATTAACGAGAACTTGAGACAGAAAGTCAGAAATTGGAGGGTTTTTCTGGCCAGGTTCTCCAGCTTCTGGTTGACTTCAGTTAACTCTTTCTACTTTGGCCTTGTTGCCCATGGAAAGTTCTTTCTCCTTCATCTTATAAAAGTTGCAAGATGTTTGACAATATTGGGAAAGACAGACTATTGGGCTCAGGGATTTCATGTGGACAGATGCTCTGAGAGGAATCTGAGTAAAAGGTCAACATGGCAGCCCCTGCCAAGAAGGGCATTCTCACAGGGATTGGCCAAGCGCCCTGAGGTGCAGGAATCCATCACAATTGGACCCATCTGTCCAAGTTTTCGGAACTGCTGTAAACACAGAGTCAGAGCCCGGGGAGGCACAGAGACTCTCCCAACAGCTACATTACTTTAAAGAGAGAGGCAGCAGATGGCTTTATCCACCTGCAACATGAAGGCACAGAAGCAGAAAAGCCTCCTTTTTTATTCAGCCATGTTCTTAAAAGTTCTGTGTCCTTGATCCTGGGGAGATTTTATAGGATTTATAGATTTTATATCAGGAGATAGGTCAGAAATGAGACTGTGTTCTAATTTAGGTCAGGGAGTCACAGGTTTGGGATTAGAGGAAGGGAGGGAGAGAAGAAGGAAGGGAGGAAGGAGGAAGAGAGAAAAGAAGGGAGGAAGGGAAGAAGGGAAAGAGGAAGGGAGGGAGGAGGGAGGAAGGGAAGGAGGGAAGAGATATGACAGGAAAGGGAAATCGATAGCTGCTGGTTATTCAGTCCTACTCCCTTGTATTAAGACATACTGGATTGTAGTGCAAGTGACTTGGAAATTAAGCAGATCTGGAGCCTAATACCACTCTAGACAGGTATTACTTGTTTGCTTTCTGAGTCTCAGTTTTCATATCTGTATAAAAGGGATATATGTGTTGTGAGGATGAAGTCTGATGATAAAACACAGTAACCATAAAGCACTCTCTCAGTGGGAGTTCCTGTTGCCTCTTAAAGCCTTGTTATCCCATCCAAAGCCCAATAAGAATCTTGCATCCATACAAGAGCCTCACTGCAGGGGCCCGTTGAGCCTTATAATGTGATGTTCTCTTTGTGTTACTGAATGTTTATTCTTTCATTAAACATTTCCCTCCCACCTGAAGCTGCTTCCCCAGCCTCTGGAGCACTGTGGGCTGCCTCGTGGCTCACTCCTCTGGTCTAAAGCATTTCTGGAGCCTTAATATATGTGAGGGATGATTATCAGATAAAGGGCTTTGGGAACCTCTGACATGGTTCAATTAGAATGGGGTGAAACAGGGCCCTCCGCAAGTTCTTTAATCTCTCAGTGTCCCAAGAGTCTCTCTCAGATGATCAATTTTTGGTAGAGAAGATGCTGACTTGAATTTAAGTAGGTTCTTCTCTAAGCGTGCCCCTTTTCACCATGATAAGCACTTTTCCTGTTATTCCATAAAATATTTTGTAAATCTTAATGTAAATCTTAACCATTGTTACATAAACCTCCAAGCCCCACATAAGCCCATATGTCATAGAATAGTCATTTAATAAATGCTTAGTGATTAATTGATAGGCACAAGGACTATGGTGGTGATAAGAACAACAACAGTATTTATATAATTACAATTAATATGCATTTTACATATCTTACCTCATTCCTAATTATATAATAATCCTATGAGCAAATACTGTAGTTATCCTCATTTTTGTTCCCATTTTTGAAGTGAAAGAACTAATGATTTATCCTGGATCACAAAGCTAGAAAGAGTCTGATCTTCTTCCTAACAAGGGTTGGGAACTTCCTAACAAGGAGACAATGAGATGGTACGGTGGGTAGCACGGCAGACCGTGAATGAGGAGGACTTACCTTCCCAAGTTCAAATCTGACCTCAGACACTTCCTGTGTGACTCTGGGCAAGTCACTTTACCCTGTGTGCCTCAGTTTCCTCATCCATCAAATGAGCTGGAGAAGGAAATGGACCACCATTGCAATATCTTTGCCAAGAAGACTCCAAATGGAATCACCAAGAGTTGGGCACAACTAAAATAACTGAAAAACAAAGTTAAGAGCCCGTAGCTTCGGTTTCCTCCACTGAAAATTAAACCTGTTGTCTACTTAAACATTGAGATTTCTTTCAGCTATAAAGGTTATGGCTTGGGAATTTTGGGTTCTGTCTTTGTTTTCCTGGCACTCAATGCAGCACCTGGCACAGAACTGCTTGATACAGCTGAAATTCTAATTATGTATGTGCATTTTATGTACTATGTGTGTGTACATGTTCCCCTGCATGCTTAAATGTGTATCGTGTTTGTATAACCTTCAATGATGCTCTTCTTTGAAAAGGGTCATTTGTAAAGTGGTTCCTTATTTGAGCATGGGTGGACCTTAATGGCCTTCAAGGGTCTTCCCACCTCCAAAATTCTGTGATTTGGGGATGTGAAAGAAAAAGGAAAGGCACAAGAATGACGGGATCTTGAATGGGAAGGATTATTTGTTAATATGAACACAGAGCTGGGAGGAACCTGGACATCATCATCTGGTCTAGTTCCCAAAGGTGGACAGTGGTTGAAATGGATTTCAAACCAAGGTGCTCCGACACCAGACCTAGTGGCCTTGACATTCTGCTTGATGCCTTTTCCAAGGAGCAAAAGTGCCAAAGAAAACCAAGCCTTCCCCTGGATGTCTCCCCCCTCAATCTCCTTGTTTTTTCAACACGTCTTGAGATATTTACCACTTGTGTTATTCTGGCTCACTTAAAGCTATGTAAGGCGAATCCTCCAACAAGCTAAGACATAAAGACTGTAAAAATATTGATGCAACTGCCAAGGGTACGCTGTATTTGACCTTCTATTAATAAAGACAAATTATTTCATTTCTCTGATATTTGAGTCTGCTCGAGCTTCCCTTAATTCCAACAGTATTCCAGCCCAAAGCTACTGGGGCTGCTGGGAGTAAGAATGGGGGCGGGGGGCCGCAGAGGGAGGACATGGAGTTAGGTTTCTGATTTACGAGGTGAAATATTAGTCTGATTTGAGAAACTGAAAATCTGAGCGGACCTGGGAACAAAGTGAGACTTCCTGAGTGATAACAACCCCAGCAGCCTGACTAAAACACGATGGAGGGGAACAGCTGCTCTGGAGCAGCCAGGGGCAGTGGGATACGCAAACCACATGGGGCCCCATGCTCGGAGCTGCGCAAATTAGGTCTAAATGATGAGGAGGGAGCCTGTCCTGGACACTGTCAGCCAGAGGCGAGATGATCCTCGGGAAGTCACAGAGGACAGCCTTGCTCAGGATGGCTCGGAGAAAATGGTTCCTGAGCTAGCACCCCCTCCGTTTCTGAGATAGTGGGAACTTAATCATAATGAAAATAAAATGGAGAAAGATGGATCTGTCCCATCTTTGAGGGCCAATAATAAGAGAGCTAATCTGTCATTCAGCTTCTTACTCATTCTGGCTTCTTCCATTTGCCTTATTTCCCCCAAGATTTCCCTAAGTTATAATAATGATAATTTTTAAATATCTCATCTGATCCTCCTAACAACTCCAGGAGGCAGGTGCTATGATTCTGTCCCTTTTACAGGGGCAGAAAGTTTGGGTGATGGACCCAGAACATTTAGCTAGATCTTCTCACTCCAAAGCCAACTGTCTATTTACCGTACTACCTGGGCACTTCCTTGCCAGTAATGATAAATATGGCATTTTAGAGGCAATTTGGTGGATTGCTCATGAGTTTTTCTTATTGTTGGTCATTTCAATTGTGTCTGACTTTTTATGACCCCATTTGGGGTTTTCTTGGCCCCAATTGGGGTACTGGAGTGGTGGGCCATTTCCTTTGCCAGCTCATTTTTCAGATGGGTAAACTGAGACAGAGAGGGTCAAGCCACCTGGCCAAGGTTACACAACTAATAATTATCTGAGTTTAGGTTTGAGTTTAGATCTTTTTGACTAAGTCTAATACTTTTCCAACGTGCTATTCAATTTCTCCCCTTAAGATAGTTACTTGAAATCAAATAAGTAATTAATGTTTGAGACAGGACTAGAAACCATGTCCTACTCTTTCAATTTGGCTTTTTGGATTTGCCCTAGCTTCAGGGAAACTGGAGAAGGGGAAATGCTGTCTAAAAACTGAGGATTCAAGATTTGCCTGGCTTTAGAGATATACACATATAGATGTGTACGTGCATGTTTATATATATGTGTGTGTGTATATAACTGTATATTTGTATATATATGTGTACATGTACATCCATGCATACACATGTGTATGTATTATAGAGAGAGAGAGATGTGTATATGGTTATATATATGTATATATACATATATATGAAAGACATGCTTTTACTTTTCTTTTAAACCTTATGAGGTTTCCTGAAGCTCCTAGAATCAGAGATTGAGCCTTATAAGGAACTTTCAAGGACACCCAGTCCAACTCCCCCATTTTCCCTGAGGAGGATCTAAGGATCATGTGGAAAGCGACTAACCTAAGATCAACCAGAAGTAAGTGGGAGCCTCGGAATTTGAACTCTGGTTCTCTGCGGCCCAGTCCAATGCTCTTTCTGCATATTATGTTGCTTATCTTTTGACTTTTACTTAGATCCTTCTGAACTCTGCCCATTCTGCTGTGATGGAGCTGAGAGCTAGAACCAGGCATACAGAAGGTGCTTAATAAATGCTGGTTGACTGTTGTTGATAGATTGTTCTGAACAAAGAAGCTTGGACTAGATCATTTCTAAAGTCCCTTGAGACAAAGTGGCAGAGTAGAAAGAATCTTGGGCTTGTAATCAGAAAGACCTGAGTTCAAAGGCAGCCTCAGGCTAGCTGTGTTCTTGAGAAAGTCACTTAACTCCTGTTTATCCCAGTTTCCTCAACTGTAGAAAGAGATTATACCAGCACCTGCCTTACAGGGTTGTTTTGAAGATCAAACAAGATAATACTTGCAGAGCCTGGCACAGAGTAAGCAAAATATAAATCCTTTTTCCTTTCTTTCCTTTCTAGATGGCTAGGACCTTCGAGGCATTAATGGGAGTCATTTTACAGATTATAAGTATCTTAGGTAAGATCTGAATTCAGGTATTCCTGCCTGCAAGTCTGGCTCTTTAATGACTATCCTAGCTCCAGAAATTCTCAATAATTACAAAAACCCTTGATTTGGGGGCAGGAATATTTATTGGACTAGAATTGAGGATATCGGGTGGTAAGCTCTAGCTCCTTCCCCCATCATGTTCTCAGTGGGAAGAGGCTTCTGTCTGATCCTTGACCCTCAAAGACCCAGCCTGATCCATCTCCTTGTTCTCTCAACCATTCCCTAGTTCAGTAAGGGGCATCTCTAACGTCCACGTACAAAGCACTCCCTACCCCTTTGCCTTCGACTGTACAGAGAATGTAAGGCTCGGTTTGTGTTGTATTTTGGTGGACAGTCAATCTCCAATATACATTAAAGATGAGGAAGGAAGAGGGAAACAAGGAGTAAAGAAAGGGGGCTTTCAAGATAGTGCTGTTTCCCTTTATGGAAGCTGGATGCAGACCACACTCCTCCATTGAAAGATATTTAAATAGCCTTTTAGAGGATGGACATAGGGCTGGTCTTTGTTGAGCCGGAATGGGTAAATTGTATCCCGAACAATACACGTCTCTTTAAAGTGTTAATACAATACATGACTTTGTGTTCTGGGGAAGGGAGGGAAAGAGCAACTGAACTTAAATTTTATGACACGAATTTGGGTTTTTTTAAAAGAACAAAATAAAAAGAAAGGGCACTTCAGAGCTGCATTCTCATCATCAAGAAACCACACTGGGCAAGCTCAGAGTTTCGCAGCCAACAGCAAACACATCCAATCCCTGAGATCATTTTCCTGAAATAGAAGACTACATATGTTTCTCAAATTTCACATCAAGCCATGGCAGAACCCAAGCCGTAGAGCTGGACTGAGCCAGCCCCGAATTCAGGCTTGGAAGTTGAAAGGCAAAGGGTGGGGGAGGAAGAAGGAAGAGGGCAGGGATGGAAAGGCTGGAGAAAAGACCATTCTTTTAATTATCAGTCACATTTCTTCAGCACCATCTAGACTTACACTACTCCCCCACCCCAAAACATCCCACCTCCTACGCCCCCTGTTCACAGTCCTTGCACTAGGGCTGCTTATCTGCAGTCCCTACTTTGTCAAATTAAGATGCATTGCTTTGGATTAGCAAGACTCCTTAAATTCAAAATGACTTCATGGTTGGCTCAGAGTCCAACGTCTCCATGGCCAGGTGCCAGGAACCCGTCTACGACAGCACCTCCCCTTTCTATACTGACCTGGCTGACTTTTTTCATGGCGGCAAACGATCCCAAGACTAAGCAGACGAGCTGTCACTGTTAATTAAAAGCCCAAACACCTCTCTCCAAAGGATCTCCATCTCCGTATTTATGTATAATATCGGACTTCTTCCCTGGCCAAGAAGGGGGCTGATGGGTTTGAAGGGCATTTGGAACCCATTAATTTTTCGAGAAGACGGGCTGCCAGGGCTCAGAGACCCAGGGAAGCTGGGACACTGAAGAAACTCCAAAGATGAATGAGCTGAAGAGCATTTAGAAAGCATATGGAGAACTCCATTTTCTAAAAAGAATAATATCAGCACCATAATAAGAGCTGACACGCTTTCCTGGGGAATGTGGTTTTTGGCACAGTGTAATGATACAAGCTGACAATTTTTCATATTCAGCAAAAAGAGAGGCAATCTTTTAAGTGATTGAGGAACAAAAGCCTGCCTGACTACGGTTTCTTACAGGCTTTAAAGAATTCTGGGCTAATGTCTTTTTGTGTTGGGTGGGGGACACTTGGACACGTGCAATGAGATGCATTTCAAGTCCAACCCAAATGAAACGATTTAATTCAACAAGCCTGTGTCGGGGCCCGCTCTCTGCTGGGGATGGCGGATAAAGACAAATATTAACTCCCTGCCCTTGGGAGCTTGCATTCTGCTGGGGAAATTAAGTAGACACCAAGACATTTCAAGAAAGAGAGAACACAAAAAAAATTACAAATAAAAATTGAGTTGGAGTTCAGCAAGTGCTTAAACTTTGCTTTGAAAGGGAACTAGGGATGAATTAATCTATCCAACAAGAAATATGTATGAAGGGTCCCTTATATGTTCCATACTGTGCTAGGGACTCCAAAACAACAACATTACCTACCCTCAAGGGATTTACACTGTAGTGGTAGAAGCCAATAAATACAAATTGTTGTTCATCCTTCGTTTGCCAAAAAGACCAATGACATCAGGAGGGTGATGTTGTGACTTGTGAGTGAATTACATTGTTTTGCTCGCTGTGTCTCCATTTAGATTGTGAGATCCTTGAGAGCAGAGATAGATTTTTGCCCTTTTTTGTATCTGAAAACCTGGCACATATCATGCTCTTGGGTGATCACTGTCCTTTGTTCTCAGAGAGGACCAAGATGATATTATTGTGTAAGAGTCAAGTTACCATGTCTCTGACTGTGACCGATCAGACCAATACGAGCTCAGAATACTTGGGGTGGATTCTCTAAATTTATGCATCTTGCATTTCTTTTGAGCTACTTCAACTCTGTTTTGCTCATAGAGCACAGCATCTTCTCGGACGTGAGCATGCCATGCTGGACAATCCTGTGCCAGTGTCACACAATCAATCCCAAACTTCAGAGAGATTCTGAAAGCGTCCTTGTATCACTTTTAAATATTTATTGCCTGAATGATTGACTTCCCAGACACATTCCCATCGGTTCCTCCTCTTGTCAAGGTCATGTTACAAAGAATACAATGCAAAACCATCGAGAATGGAAAACTCAAGGAAGAATATTTTCCAAAATCGTTTTAGTTTTCTTTTTCCATCGTGTCAATAGCCTCCAAGATCAGGGAAGAAAGAAAGTTCAAAATAGGAGAAATTTTTTTTTTGATATTCTTAACTATATATCATTCACCAAACTCAATGACCCCCATCACTGAGTCAAGGATAATAGCAAACTTTTCAGCCTCACATTTAAAGCCACCATAATTTGGCTTCTACTCTTTCCACCCTTGTCTCATGTTATTCCCCAGTGTGAACTCTTATTTTCCATCAAAATGGACTGCTAGCTTGCTGTGCCCAAAACACAACTCTGAAGCTCTGCTCTCTATGGCTTTGTAGAAGCTGCTCCCCAATCAGATATGGGCTCATCTTTTCCCTGCACTTCTCAGAATCTGTCTTTTGAGCTAGCCCTGCCATCATAATCAAGGGGAACAATCCTTGTAAAGAACCCACTAAGAAATTGCTTCTCCTGGGGCTAAAGCCTCTACTTCTTCGGTAGCCATACTTGCTGAAGACACAGAAAATCAAGTTCTCAACATCTAAGTCTTTGGCGCTGTGAAATGAGTTAAAATCAGAACTACATATTGGGTAAGAAAGAAAGAAGAAAGAAAGGGAGGGAGGAAGGGAAAAAGAGAGAGAGAGGAGGGAGGAAAGAAGGAGAGAGGGAAGGAGGGAGGGAAGGAGAGAAAGAGGGAAGAAAGGAGGGAAGGAGAGAGAGAAAGAGGGAGGGAAGGAAGAAGGGAGAGAGAGGGAAAGAGGGAAGGAAAGAGGGAGAGAAAGAGGGAGGAAGGGAGAGAAGAAGGAAGGGCCTTCCTTAAGGAGGAAGGGAAAGAAAGAGGAAGGGAAGGAAGGAGGAAGGAAGGAAGGAGGAAAGGAAGGAAGGAGGAAGGGAAGGAAGGAGGGGAGGAGGGAAGGAGGGGGGAAGAAAAGCAAAGGAAAGAGGAAGAAAGAGAGGGAAGGAAAAAATATATTGCAATAAGGGGAAAACAGTATAGCCCAAATCATTTTTAATGATAAATTGCCCTACTAAATGTTCTCAAGTCTAGAAACAGTCTCACTTTGGCCTCTCCTGGTGGCAGTTAAAGGGATTTCTCATAAACTCTCCATAATGTGTCTTTTCAAGATAACAGTTAAGTTCAATGTTTCAGAACATATACTTTCTTGGACCTTTGTCTCAACCAGTCTCCATCTCTCCTTTGGCCGAGATAGTTAAGACAGTTAAACTCTCATTCTCCTCACAGACTCCTGAGGAGGCTGCAACTGTTGACTCCTCAAGATTTCATTCTCTCAAAATTACAGCAATAGCTTTCAGAGTCTCTGCAGGAAGGGCCATTAATTCTGACCTCCACATAATATCATGAATTTAGGGCTGAAAGAACACAGAAGTAATCAAACATATTCTTTTTTTTCTTTTTTTCTGGAGGCTGATGTAGGTAAGTGACTCATCCAGTATTACAGAACTCAGATTCTCCCGACACCAGGACCAATACTCTGTGCCTGTAATTTGTTAAAGGAGAAAACTGAAGCCGGGGATGATTGTGACTATGGTTTGCCCAAGACCAAATATGGAGTTTCAGAGGCAAAATTATATACCAAGCCTTGAGACCTCAGGAGGTCTTTCTGCTGTGTCACAGAGTCTCTCATTTTCTTTGTTTCATAATAGATGCTCAATTAATATTTGTTGATTGAATTAAACTGAGTCAGTATACGTAGAGATGGACATTAGAAGAACAGTGAAAAACTCAATTTGGAACTCTTCACTCACCTGGGCAAGCTCTCTGTATCAGGGCAGGTGTGATTGGACCAGGGAAGAGGAGCTGGATAAGTGAGGCTCTCAGTGGGATATTCTGCCCCTCTTTATGCCCCCAGTTCACAACACATAAACACACACACACACACACACACACACACACACACACACACACATTACACAATTAGTTGCTTTTTAATGAGATGCAATCTGCATCAATAAAATATTTTTTTTTTTTTTTGCTGATGAGATCCATCGAAATATTAAGATAAAATCACATTTTTTTCTGGGTGAACAATTAGCAATGTGAGCTTATGGAACTTGTAGAGAATGGCACCTTCTAAATCAAGGGATCATAAAAGCAGCTGGTGGTGCAAGAAATGGAACACTGAGTCTATAGTCAGAAACACCCGAGTTCAAACCCAGCCTTGAGCACTTCCTAGCTGGATAATCCTGGGCAAGACCCTTAACCTCTGTCTACTCAGTTCCTTCAATTTTAAAATGTCTCTAATAAAAGTCCCACCTCCTAGAATTGCTGTGAGAATAAAGTAATCTCTGTGCCTCTTTCAGTTTAGTGTCTTGCACATAGCAGGTGCTTAATAAATTTTTGTTCTCTTCCCTTTTGGGAGTTAGATGTTAGAAGCCTTTTAATTAAACCTCTGCTGAAGAAAGGGGAAATGGATTGCCTAAAGTCACAAAGATTTAAATTTCTAACTCAGATCTTTGGGCCCCAACTCCAGTACATTTCACCATACCATCTCCCCTGACATCAAGTCTCTATTATGCTACTAAACACATCTATTTTCAACTTAACTACAGGACTTCACAGGTTCATAGATTAAGAGCTGGGAAAGGGTCTTTATATTTGTCCTTTTAATATTTCATCTTAGGTTCAGTCAATAATTCTAATCCACCAAATCCCTTTGCTGACCTCAATTCTGTCATCCACTCCATGAGCTATTTCTCCTGACCTGGGGGCAGCGGCAATTTTGTTAAGCATGACGCATTTTTACTTAAGTCATTCATGATACTGTTTATTAGGGACAGATATAAGGGTAGAGGCTTGTGACAAACCAGAAGAGACATTGCTCCAGGACGACATTGTTCCAATGATCGATTATCTTGGGTTGTAATGGTTTGGACAGCCTTAAATCTTTTTTTAAATCGGTTTTTATTGATATATTTTATTGATATTTATTTCCTTAAGCATTTACAGTTATCTCCAGGATATTTTCCTCTCCTCTTTTCTGAGCCTTCTATCCCATATAAATATATATATATATATATATATATATATATATATATATATATATATATAAAGGATAAACATGAATGCAATTAAAAGGTATTTTGAAAAAGTCTTAAAATGTGTGCAAGTGTAAAGCATGCAGCTCCATAAAGGGGTAGGTTAGACTAGTCTTAAATTTCTCAACTGTACCATCAGGCTGTGCCTCCATTTTATCAATATAAAAGAAAAGATGGAAAGGAAAAAGGAAGAAAGGAAAGGGGGAAGAAGGAAGAGGGAGGGAAATGGAAGAAAGGAGGAAGAAAAGAGGGAGGTGGGCAAGAAAGTAGGAAAAGGACAAAAGGAATGAGGGAGGGAGG
This sequence comes from Antechinus flavipes, assembly GCF_016432865.1. Classification (NCBI taxonomy): domain Eukaryota; kingdom Metazoa; phylum Chordata; class Mammalia; order Dasyuromorphia; family Dasyuridae; genus Antechinus; species Antechinus flavipes. The sequence continues at coordinate 467,439,648 of NC_067401.1, forward strand.
GAATAACTCATCTGATTCACCTGATCATGGGGCAAGTCACATAATCTCCCTCAGCCCCATTTTCCTCATGTGCTAAATGGATATGACAATAGTACTGAGAACTCTGGATTGTATGGCTTTGATAATCTTAAGCGGTTACTAAATTTCTGCTAAAGTTACAATTTCCAGCAAAAAGATAGCCTCCTCATCCTCATCATCATATCAGACAATTATCTAGCATTTAAAGTTTGCAAAGACCTTTGGATATATTGTCTCATTTGATCCAATCCAATCACCATGTTCCATTTCAAGAGATGTGAAGTTATTTACCTAAAGTCACAAAATAGTATACATGAAGAAACTGAGGTAAATAGGATTGAAACAGGAATTGAGCTCACATCCTCCTGATGCTGAACTAGGGATCTTGACAATTTTATAGTTCATACCGCTGAACTAAAGCTGGGCATTAGTGCTACACTATGGATTCATTCAGAGAGGGAATCCCAGAGAGACTTGGATAACTGTGGATATGACTCTTCATCTCTTCATCCAAAAGGAAAGTGTCAAAGCCTTATTAAAGTTATCCATCAATAAAAAGTTAAATGGCTACTGTTCTAATGATGATGATGATCTCTCCCATCAGGTTAAGAAGAAAGGCTCATTTTCCATTCTTCAGTATAGAGTTATCATAACTTTATTTTCCAAGGAAGTTTAGTACTAGTGGATCATTCTCAAATACAAAAAAATGGGGGAGGAGAGGTTGTGTGAATCATTTTTCCTAGAAGTCTTTGATGGGTTCTCATTTCTCAGAAGTCATTCTCAAAAAGAAGGCTGTTTATCAGCCTATTTTCACATCCACATTCAGGCTCTAAAGAGTCTCATGAGGCAATATCACTCAAGGCCTAAACAAAGCAGGACCTTCCTTTCTAGGAAGGATCTGAATTCAATCAAAATGTATTTTGATTCCTGAAGAGAATGGGGGCCGAAAGGAAAGGAAAAGCGTTATCTTGATCCTAATCGAGGAAAATACCATAGGCAACCAAATAAATTAGCTCTAAATTTAGAAAGTCAGATATTTTCTTAAATCTTTCTTTAAATTAGAGAGAAAAAAAAAATATGAGTCATATGAAAAATTTCACAAACTTCATGAATCTTAAAATTTTCACCCCAAAATTTCTAAAATAAAAAACAAGTGTGTAAATACTCCATGAAACTTAAAGATTGGTGCCTTTTTTCAAACTGGAATTAGGGTTTTAGCTCAGAAACTAAGAAATGAAGGGGACAGTTGAGATCATCTCTCTTTCCAGGCTGACTACATATTATATCTCTCCCCCAGTTCTAGATTCCAGCCAAAGTGGTCTATTTGTTGTTCCCCACATAGGACACAGGGGAGTTCTCTATCTTTTCTTCCTGGAATATGCTTCTTTCCCCCAGTTACCTCTTGGAATCTGATAGCTTTTGCTTAATTTAGCCCAAGAGGCCAGTTCTAACTCCCCTGGCTACTAATACTCCCTTTAGTATAATGGATATATGTGTATACAATATGGATATCTATGATCATACATGTATATATGCCTATACATATATATATACACATTGTATACATATATGCATATAGATATATATACTACAAATATATTATATTACTTATATACATATGTATTAATAATATTAGCAGTTAATATTTATATAATAGCTATTATATACCAGGCTTTCTGTTAAACACTTTGCAATGATTATTTCATTTGATCCTCACAACAACTTTGAATGATAAATATTTTTATTACCTCCTTTCATAGATGAGGAAACTGAGGCAAACATAGAGTAAATGATTTGTTCAGGGTCACACAACAATAGCAAGTGAGGCTTGATTTGAACTCAAGTTTTCCTGACTCCAGGCCTGATGCTCTGTCCACTGTGCCTCCTAGCTGCCCTGCACTTGTATATACATATAAAATACACAGTGATTCTCTACTATTTAGGCTAATTGTGGCCATTAATTAATACCAAGAGAACACTGATGCTCCATCAGCCAGCACCACACCATCCGTATGTGGTACCATCCATCACAGCAAATGGATGTAAGAAAATACTGTAGATAAGTTCAATTACCTTTGCAGGATCCTTTCTAGAGATGTCCACATCATTAAGGTTGGCACCCATGTTGCCAGAGCTAGTCCAGTGTTTGGAGAGGCTCAGAAGGAAAATTGTGGGAGAGCAGAGGGATTAGACTGGCCACCAAATTGAAGGTCTACAGAGTCTTAAGGTTGACCTTAGTACAGTAATAGTAATAGTATAGTACTCCTGTGAAACTTGGACAGTATATCAGCGCCTGCCATGCCAGAAAATTGAATCACTTCCATCTGAATCGTCTTAGGAATTTTTTGAAGATCACCTGGCAGGATAAGATTCCAGACATTAAGGTCCTTTCTTGAGCCCAAATACCAAGCATTTGAGAAGAACTCGTATATGAATGGTGGATGAGGGAGAGGATTCATCCAGTTCTCAGATTTGTATTTACTTGAAAAAATTTAAAAGAGTGAACTCCTGTGACTCTCATCACTATAACAAAGTCTTGGTAGTGCTGAAAGGATCTCTAGAGAGACCTCAGACAGGAGACAAGTCCCAGAAAATCTGGACTCAGAGGATGGCCATTTATGTACAGGAAATCAGCACCTGGAAGAACCTCGTTAAATATGTCATTTCTGGAAAACATTTTATCCAGAGATTGTTTTGGATGATTATTAGGAAATGTATTAAACATCAAACTCTGTGTGATGACAGGTGTCATCTCTGGTGAAATTGTAATTGCTTTTTAATTTTCCCCATTCTCCTTCATTGCTGTTGGTTGATCCCCAAGTGTTTGCTCTGGTTTTCCTGGTCTCTCTGTTCATAATCCAGTTTAACACAGTTCTTCCATTTGATTCAGGCTAAACTTAGGGAGATGTTTGTTTCTTCTCATAAGTGATTTTCCAGGCTGTTATTGAAGCCTTCAAGTGAGGGAGAAATTTCCTTATTCAAAAGTCAGTTGCACTTTATCATAGCTGTGCTTGGGAGACTTTTCCACCAACTCCCTTGTCTCGAGACTAAATCTACATCTCTTACATTCTTGCCATTTATCCTAGTTGTCTCCTTGGATAAAGAAGAACCAATCTTCCATGTGATGTTCCTTCAAATGTTTAGACATAGCTCTCTTTTCAAAACCAAACCACCCAATTTCACAGGATCATAGATTTCTGCACTGAAAAGATCTTTTGAGATTGTCTGATCTCACTAATTTAAACTGAGGACTAGAAGAGTGAAATTATTTACTTTTCTATTAATGGATGGAACAACTGGCATTCATTCTCAGGTTCTCTGACTTTCCGGGGCTCTCAACATTTGGGTCAACTTCCTTCCCACATTCATGTATCTGAGAAGGCTGAGGAAACATGGGGACTAAAAGAACGCCCATGGTAACCATTGTAGAACTCATCATGTAGTTCCTCAAATACCTACAATCGTCATCCTTAGAGACAGAATGTTATTTTGTAGAAATAGACTCCCTAGGACTTAGGAGGAAGTGAATCTGAGCCCTCACTCTGACATCTAATGACCTTTTTTACACCACGGGCAAATGCTGCTGCTATTTTATTTTCCATTTGCAACTCCCTCTTGCACTACAGATCTGTATCAATGGAGGGAATTTCCACACCAACAAATCCTCATTCCAATGAAATCAAAAGTACAAAGGTTGAATAAATTAAGTGATGAGTAAATGTCAAAGTATTTAAGAAATGTTTGTGCTAATCAATGTGTTAAGCCTATGATTACTTCTCTGCCTCAAAAGATCCCATTCTAAACTCCAAAAGAAACAGGAAGATCCTTTCCCTAGTTGGGGAGCGATTGGTAGAATCCTTATTCTCTTGGTCAGTAAATGAGAGAACACATGAAATTTCTCAAAAGAACTTTTATTTTAAGAACCTATATTTAGAGCAACTCTTTTCTCAAGGCCAAAGAACTGGAAATTGAAGGGGTCTCAACTGGGGAATGGCTGAATAAAATGTAGTATGTGATTATGAAGTAATATTATTGATCTGAAAGAAATGAGGAAGAAAAACCTGGAAAATCCTCCATGAGTTCAAGCAAAGTGAAATATAATACATAATAATAGCAAAGTTGTAGAATTATCAGCCTTTAATGAATTTGAAATTCTCAGCAAAACAATGATTCAAGATGACTTTGAAGGACTTGTGAGGAAAATGCTATCCTTACCCAGAGAAAGAACTGGTTGTATCTGAATACAGACTGAAACATACTTTTTTTTTTTTTTTTCTGGAGGATTTTTTTTTTTTTTTGCGGGGGGGAGATTTATGTTTTCTTTTGCAACATGACTTTTATGGAAATATTTTATACAACTTTACATGGGTTTCTATAGGGATGTATAAAGAGGAAGAGGTAGAATCTGGAATTCAAAAGGTTTAAAATAAATATTTTAAAATTGTTTTATATGTAACTGGGGAGAATAAAACATTTTTAAAGAATTTTTATTTTTAGATCTCTCCCCCAGTAAATTCCATATTTATTTTTAAGGAAAAGTAAGAATTTTCTGCTCAATTATAAAAAAGAATTGTGTGATTTAGAACAGTCAATAATATTCTGCTGGAAAGGCTAGGGAATAGGAAAGCATTAACAATCAGTGATGCAAATATTCAAGGGGGAATTTTTCAGGGAATCTGATCAACAGGACTTGCCCCATGGGCAAGGCTGGAGAAGTGAGACCTTTATAATTTCCATTAGAGAAATTATAGGGTGATTCCTCAAGGGAAAGTTCTCCATTACCTAGAACACCCAAAGTGTGTAAATTGGCCAGATTTGGAAATGGATCCCACTTATGACAATGAGAAGAAAGCATCTTTGATAAGGGCACAAGTCTTAGAAGAAATCTGAGATCAGTTTGCTAACCAGAAATCACTTGAAGAAAAACTGATTCTCAAAAAGTATTCTTCTATAATAAGGAAATCACAGACAAGACTAGCTTGTATCTGATTTGGTAGAATAGATTTCTCCAGTTTCCAAGGCAGAAAGACAAAAATAGCCAGCCAAGTAGTCTGATAGAATAGAAATCTTATGGATCTAATAGTAAGAAATTCGTGTTGATTTCACAATTATTTGTCAAGTAGTAGAGAAATCCCCTGGGAGAAAAAGCTAATAAATATTCTATGTGTTGGAAATGTTTTTGTCTGACAAAAAAACTTCATTCTCATCAGTAAAACCACAAAAGAAGGAAAAATCATAATTATGATCACTGTGACAAATGGAGGACTTCCAGAGAAAAGACACAAAATGTAATTAGTATGACTCAAAGGTTTTTCAGAAATCTCATTTCAATAGATAGCTAAAGATTCATATAAGAGAAAACCTCTATACAAGTGATCTGTTTGGATGAGAGTCAGATCAATCAAATTTGTCTAGGTATTAAAGACTGTTATAGAGAGAAAGCCCTTTAAATGCCCAAATGGTGTGAAATGTTTTAAAGTTTGATCATTTTCTTCATGAATATTAGAGGATGCATATGGGTTTAATCTCATAAATGTGATTAATTGGAATTCATAGATCAATTAAAGTTGTCACAACATCAGTGAGAAAAACTTTATAAATATAAAATTAGTAAAAAGCAATTCAAATATCAATCAAATTTTAGAGCACTCCATACAATCTATCAAAAGAAAAATCCTATAAATGTCAGTATGGTGGAAAATGTATTTGGACAAGTAAACTCAATGAACATCTGAGAACACACAAGAGAGAGAATCTACAAATGTGATCAGTGTGAAAGAGAATTCAGTGATCAGTTAAATTGGTGTGGACATCAGAGAATCCACAACACTGGGAAGAAATCCTACAAATATGATCAGAGTGGAAGCATTTCAGAGATCATTCTCCAAGAGGACCATGATATCAAAAGGCAATACTTAAGTGAATTGGATTGAAGTGAGGGAGGGCTGTGTAAGGTCACTACCCTCACTTTCCCTTCAAGTTAAGTTTGGCTCAGCATCATAAAATCCACAAAGTTGAGAAGGCCTATAAATATAAAAAACGCAATGACAAGTTCAGATATCAAACAAGTTTTTATATATCTCATAAAGTCTACCAAGAGTAGAAAATTTTAAAATGTGTTCAAGGATAAAGGATTCAGCCAGAAAGCTCATCTCACTACTCAAGTATCCACATGTGTTAAGATAGTTAGTTCACCAAAGATTTCATTCTAAGAATAGTCCAGAGCATTCATGAGTCCATTTATGGGGGAAATCCCAGTACATATAGTGAGTATAGGAGAGGATTCAACCTGCACTCAATTTTTATAGACATCAGAAAATACACAAGGGAAAAACTATTAATGTTCTCAATATATTGACCAAAAAATGTCAATTGTAAACAGGACTTGAGATTCATCAGAAACTTTATACTAGAGAAACTCTAAGATCTTATAGTATCTTGCCTCAGAAATTGGATATTTGTGTTTAGAAAAAGGATACTGAAAGAACTTCAGAGATACAGCTCAAGAAAAGGGTTGTCTTTTTTTCCCCCTCAGGGTGGTTTTGGAGTAAGTAATTTGACCTAAACGTTATAAGGGTCACATTTCAGACAAAGATCCATCTGTATTTTTTTTTTTATTACAGAGAATGTAGGATAGTGGAGAGACACACAGACTGGGGTCTCCAATTAATGATAAATGATAAAAAAGATAATAGAATCCCTCAGTGAGAATTCTCAATGACAAAATGATAATTACCAAGAAGGAAACAATGAAAAACTTTGCGCTGTACCATCCTCCATGCAAAGGATTGTTGTGGTTGTTGTTGAGTTGTTCACTTGTTTCTGACACTTCATGACATTTTGGAGTTTTCTTGGCAAAGATACTTGAATGGTTTGCCAGTTCCTTCCCCTGCTCATTTTACAGATGATTTTGGAAACTGAGGGCTAAGTTACTTGCCCAGGATCACATAGCTAGTAAACGTCTGAGAGCAGATTAGAATTCCAGACCTGGTGCTCTATCCACTCTGCCATCTAACTGTCTCTCATGCTAAGGGATACCAATATAAACAGTGGAAAAAACTAGTACCTGTCTTTTTATTCTATAGAGTCTTGGAAAGAAAGTCTTGGATAAGAAAGTGCTAGGGAAGATGAGTTGATCCACAGGGCAGTTAAAACACCCCTTCTAGAAACAATGCTTCTAGTGCACAAAGAAAGAATAGGATTGTGCAAAGATAGAGGGAGGTATCAGAACTGGAAAAGCAAAATAGGAGACAAAGTAAATGATGGAAAATTATCAGTAATTAGAATCCCCAATCACTAACATTTTAGTCAGCAATTAGTCTTTTTTTTAAATTTAGTTATTTTATTCTGAACTTAAGAAATTAAACAAACATTTCCATACCATAGTAAAAAGTGGAAAGATACATACAAAACAGTAAGTTCATTATATACAACCTGTTATTTTATATGTATATCTACATATATATATATCTACATATACATATATGTATATATATCTACATGTACATATGTATATATATATATATATACATATACATATATGTATATATATCTACATATACATATGTGTGTGTGTATATATATATATACACACACATATATGTATAACTTTCTCTTTTTCCCCCCATTACACATTAACAGAGTCTGCCTTAGGGGCAAGATTGGGGAAGTGGGAAACTTTACATTTCCACCACTGAAAACTATACAATGACTCATCTAAGGAAATTTCCTAATAGTTAGGAACATCAGAAGTATACCTTAGCAAGAATTGAAAATGTAGTTGCCTCAAAAGTATTTTCTCAGTGATTGCTTGGAGGATGTTTGCCCTGTAGTATGGAGTAGGAGGAAAGGCCACAAAAGGCCATTCTTTGTGGTTTATTACTTCCTAAAACAGCCTTTTCACTATGAATGAAAACTCTCCACCCATTTCATAAGATGGTCCCTGCCCTTCTGTAAAAGGGTTCAAGGATGACATGGAATACGTGTATTCTTAAAACAATCCAGACATGATCCAGAAATCACAATAGAAACATGTTTGACAGGAGGCCACATGTTGGGTAGATGCATGAGAAAGAAACCTTACAAATCTCATCGGTGGGCAAAGAAACTTTCAGAAGCATCACTTCTGGTGGTCAAAGTCACATATAGAAAAGACCATTTAAATGTGATCAGTAGGATTCAAATTACTGTTGGCATTCAAAACTGATAGCATTCAAAAACACAAGGGAGAAATCCAGTACATGATACCAGTTTGACAAATGATTTGTTTAAAATCATGAATTCACTGCATTTCAAAGGATAAATCTGCCTTTCTATATTTCCTATCCCTTTGTCCTAGTTTGTCTGCAAGACAGAACTGAGGAAAAAATTTCATACCTTTTTGATGTTATACCCTTTTCGGTCCTCAAAGACAGCTCTTGTGGCTCACAAATGTTTTCTCAAAGCCAAACTACCAAGTTCATGAATCCTAGATTTTCTAATGGGGTGGAGTCTTTGAGGTTCTTCTTTACTTTGAGGTAACTTTACTTTACAAATGGGAAAAGTATGGAAAAGTATGGATTATAAGAGTTTTTTACCAAATTTCCAAAGCTAGTAGCCAGCAAAGGTAAGATTAAAATCCAGGTTCTCTAATTCCTCATCCAGGGTTCTGACATTTCATCAAACTTCTTGAAAATGTTAAACAAGTTCCCAGATCCCAGGCTAAGAGCTTTCCTCTATTCCATTACTGCCTAAATTGCCTAATTTTCTAATAACCTCGACATAAAAATGTCAAAGACCAAATGGGTTAGATGAAAAGTTGAAGGATGTTCCAATATATTTCTGTTTATTTTAGTTTATTTAAAAATTATTTGACAAAAAGATATTATTTTATGTGACACATTTGGTAAAAATCTAAATGAAAACCACTGGTTTCATTCAGCTTTACATTTCCTAATGTATTTGTAATTAGCATGATGCTTAATGCATAGGAATCAGGATAGGGATTACATGCTATACGCAGAGTATTTTTAATCACAATTAAAAGCTTGAGTTTTTATATCTGTTCCACACTTCTAAAGAATAAGGAATGCTTCACCACTAAATTGTATACAAGGAAACCATTTATAAATAGCAACTTTATTTGATTCTCTAAATTTAGTTAAATCAGGAGGTTTGGGGTTTTTTATAAATTGGTAGAAAAATAGGAATTAAAATCCCTCTGAAACAGAAGAAACAGAGTCTTCCATTTGCCAAACTGTGGGGTCTAAAATAAAATCAAGACAATCCAATTTTATTCTTCCTTTAGTGATAGTGAAGCATCTTTAGTCCTGTATTTCTAGCCAATAGACCCATGGACACAGGAAGTGCCATGTAACGGGGCTGGAATCAATGATGGAAAACACTACCAGGTTATGAAGGGCCACCATATTAATTTCCACTGAACTGCTCACCGACTTTGTTACTAATGTTCAGCCATGGAGAATCAGAGAACAGAACCAATATCATTTCTTATTCACATTGAGACTTTCAGTTGCTTTGCAGAAGTCAACTTCTACTTGAGGGGAATTGGTAAAGTACTATATTGGTCCAAATTTAAATGCTAAAATCATATCTCTTTTAAAGTTAATAAAAAAAAAAATTCTAGGTATACAGAGAGAGTAACATCAATTATAGGCCACATTTGGGTTTTTATATAAGCTATCCATATTTGGACCAATATCAAAACAGACCCTTCATCCAGAAAAAAAAAAGGCTAGATATTGTTAATTATATTTCAATATATATTTCAAAAGTATTTTCTCAGTGATTGCTTGGAGGATGTTTGCCCTGCAGTATGGAGTAGGAGAAAAGGCCACAAAAGGCCATTCTTTGTGGTTTATTACTTCCTAAAACAGCCTTTTCACTATGAATGGAGAATCTCCACCCATTTTATAAGATGATCCCTGCCCTTCTGTAAAAGAATTCAAGGATGACATGAAATACTTGTATTCTTAAAACAATCCAGACATGATCCAGTAGCTTAATTGGGTTCCTAACATGTAACAGAAAGCCCTCAATCTTGGAGATTTTGATCTAAGTCAAAAACTCTACCTGCCTAAGGAAAAAAATGCAATTCAGAGATGAAAAAAAAGTCAACTATAATCTCTATGGTGCTGCTCTTTGAAAAGAGGAACTAGTTTTAACTGGTGCCCTAAATTTCTCTGATAACAAACAGTGGATAGATATTCATAATGGATAGACATTTCCAGGAAAGAAAAAATGCAATAATAAAATAAATTTCTCTCAAAGAGAGGGAAATTCTTGAGTTGTTGGCAAACACAATTCCTCTTTCTTCATTCACATACAGTTAAATTCATTTAATGTCTGATCTAGTGTCTCACATAATCCCATGTTCTCTTCTTTGGCCTGGGCAAGTTTTTCTTCTTTTTCCAGTTTTGCAACAGTTCTTTCCACAGATTCAACTTGCATCTCAGGTTGGAAGTTTGTCAGGCAGAAGTTTGATTTGTTTTTCAGAATATTTCTCAGATGTAACCACCAAGAATTTCAGCTTGTTGGTGGCCTTCTTCAGTCTTTCTTCCAGATCATCACACTGAAACTGATACCTCCCACCAAGCTCTTCTGTTCACTCCAGCTCACCCTCAAGGATAGCTAAACTTAAGGGATTATTTCTTCATAATTGTGATCAGCCTCCTTTGCAATAAACTTGGCTTCCTTCTGAATTTCCCTTTGCTCTTCATCCTTCATTGCCTGATTCTCAATCATCTCCATTTCTCTCTCACTCTCATGAAGTCTGTGTCCTTCAGTTTCTACAGGGCTATAGCCAGACATTTCTGGGCTTGGTCCAACTCCTCCTCAACTAGAGAAGAGAGATCCATCGATTCAGAGCTGCCACATCTTCTTCAGCTTCTTTACCCTGCTCTCACTTGCCATGCAATTCCTACTGCAGGCTCTGGAGTGATCCTCTGCCTCATTCACCTGCTGCTGCTAAGGCTTTCCTTTTTCATCACCTCTTAGGAGTTGAAGTCAGCCATGGAGACTAGTGGGGTTGGAGCATGAGACAGGATAGACTGGGAACACCAGGGCTGGTAGTGCAGTACCACTGGTCTGCTGCTCCAATATCTTTCTAGCAGGAAGTAAAAATTATCTGGAAAAGATAGCAGGACATACAAGGATACCAGTTTAAGATAAGGATCAGTCTTTGACTCATTGTGGTCATAATAGAAAGATTTGATTTCTTGTGATTCTTTCTTACTAAATGATTTGACTTAAAATAATAGCCATATCTGAGACAAACATCCATATGTATTATTATTATTATTTTAATTTCAAGGACAATGTAAGTTACTGGGGTAACAAAGTTGGAACCTCAAAGTAAGATAAATGCAAAAAGAACATTAAAATCTCCCTCAGTGGAAGGGCTTCTATACCAGAAATTTCCTCCAGGGTTGAAATTTTAGCTCAAGATATGAAGGAAAGAATCCTTATTAAGTTCTTACTCTGGGCCAATTGCTGTGCTCAGGGATAAGAACACCAAAACAGAGAAAGCGTTCCTATACTAAGGCGTCTACATTCCAATAGAGGAAAGAAATTTTGGACAAGGAAGTGCCAGGGATGATGAGTAAAAGCAAAAAGTAATTAAATCTCATTTTCTTCTGCCCCTTTTGCAGCTGTAATGGAAGAATTTTTTTTATCTAAACCAAGAGGTAGAAGCAGGATGAGGGGAATTGGAAGCAAAATAATTGGATGGGCAAATTAGGTAAAGGAAAATAATTTAGAGTAAATTGCCAGGGGACTTGGACTTTCACAATCACCATACTATTCTGGTCACTACTTAACCTTTTGACATACTCCCAGGTTCATACTGCCCCCCAGCCTGCTTACTTGCCTACTCATGAAATCATCAAGGAAGGATGAGGTAGCAAAAAGAATAAATGGATGTCTGAGGGAATAGTTATTACTTTGATAATGTAGTTCCCCAAATATCTACAAAGAAAATCATTAGAAGTTGTGTCATATATAATGGAGAGAACGACCAATTTGGGGATTAATCAAGGTCCAAACTGTAATACCAAGAGGTTTGTCAATCTTCAACGAGAACCCCAGGTAATTTTTTCAGTTTATAAATTACACGAGTTGCAGATCTGCATTATTGGAGTGAATTTTTCTACCAAAAATATCCATATTTTAACAAAATCATAGGTAAAGAGATGGAATAATTTTAATAACGATCATATGTAAAAATATTTAATATATTCTTCATACTAGCCATTGCACTAAGTCCGTGGCTAATTTTTGTCACTCTTATTTCATTCTCAACTTCAGAACACATTGCCCAATACAAACAACTATATTTTTGTCTAATTGGATATTGATTTATTAAATTCTCATCTACACACTCTGTAAATAGGGTAAGTAGAAATGTCTGAAAAGGATGGTTGACTCCTCCTCAGCAAATTATCTCTGTATTGTTTTGGGGACCTGGAATGAGACTATTTGGTCAATCTTGATGAAGGATTATATGATTTGGTACATCCAATAGTGGAAAAAAGTAGTGAAGCTTTAACTATTTGCAAAGTAGAAAATTGAGGGAGAAGATACTAGTCTTCAGCTCCTGATTCAGGGTAACTTCAGAGAGGAAGAACCTTTTACATTGCCAGCAATTAAAATACAGGGAGACTTGTCTAGGCAAAGTTCCCAATAACTTTGAATATCAAAAATGTGGACATTAGCCAGATACATGGATCCCATTCAGGACATTACAAAAGAAACATCTTTGGTACACTGATCTTGAGAAGTGATGCAGAAAAGAAACCCCACAAATGTTATCAGTGTGGACAGGATTTCATTCAGAAGAAAAATTCATTGCTCTTCAGAGAACTCATAGGAAAGAATCACAACGAGTGTGCTAAACTTCTCTTTCACAAATCAGAACAAATGGCTCATCAAAGAACCCACACAATGAAGAAACTGTCTTTGATCAGTTAAGATAACAACTTAGGGAACATCCTGGAATTTGATCCAGGTGAAAGAAAATATATGATCAATCAGATTTACAGAACCATCAAGAGGTACAGGGAAAAGGTAGGATAAATGTCAAAAAATATGAAAAAGAATATGTATTTTCCTCAAAATCTTCCTTTCATGAAAGGAAACATGGAAGAAATCAATTGTAGAAACACAATCAATGTGGCAGAAGTGTTTTAAACAAAGAAAATCTTACAACCATATTAAAAGACATTTTATCTATGTAACATGTAACATCTATGAGGAAAGTTGCTTTTCAAAAAAAAAAAAAAACAAAGGCTTTATATGATTTTAAACGTGATGATTTAAATGTGGAAAAGAATTAAGCGATCAATTCAATTTTACTTGTCATAAAAAATTGCACATGGGGAAGAAATATAATAAATGTGCATGCTGTTTAGCATACACACAAATTTATTAATCTATCAATTTATGTCAGCATAAGAGGGATTGGACATTTAGAGTTAGGATTAGAGTTGGAGGCATGAATTTAGCATTAGGCTTGAAGCGGAGGCAAAGGTGGAGATAGAGATCTACGCAGAGAGGACAAAAAGAATATAAACGTCCATCAAGTTTATCTCGACATCAAAGGCTACAGCAAGGACTAACCATATAAATGATATCAGTGTGGTAATTTTTTTTAAGAAGGTTAAAGTTATTATGCATAAGAGGATCCCTATAAGAGAAAAATCTTATCTATTTCAACAAGATCAACTCATTGCTCATCACAGGATTCACACAGGGAAGAAATGTAACAATAATGATCAGTGTGGAACTCCTATATGCATCAAAGGAAGAAGAGAGGGAAAAAAGAAACTATGTGTACATACATATATGTATGTATGCACACATAATATGAAAATTTTCAGATATCCTGTCTGAGTATTTGAATATCTACAGGTAATCTTTATAGTTGAGAATTCATGAGCCAATCAAAGCTTTCTAAGATTCAAAGCATGAATATAGGCAAGAAACCCTACAAATGTGGGAGACTAACGCAGACTCATACACTTCAGTTATCAATTGCTTCATTCTACTGTTTGTGGGCATCTTCCTCTTACCGTTCCCCAAAGAAATGGCAAACCAACCGATTTCTTTCTGCTTTGATTTTTAAGTCTCAGTTTCCTCGTATTTAAAATGAAGATAAGCAACCTGTTAGTATTTACTTTACAAAAGGACGAAAGATTTCTTGTAAACTTTAAAGCATGAAAAAATAAGTTGCCAGACCCTCTCTGGTTCAATGTAGGATGTATTTCATTGTACATCTGGAATATTTGTTATATACAAATATATGTCTATATACACATAAATGCAAATGTGCATGTTAGACATATATTATATCCTATATATAATATAATATATCATATATAATTATTTATTTTCCAAATTATTTATATTTATAATTATATATACTATATTATAAATTGTTTATATTTATAAATATTTAATATAATTATATATACTAATTATTTATATATTATACATAAAATTATTATATAATATAATATGTTATATTAGACATAATAGACATTTACCTATGTCTTTAACCATATACACATATATGCTTATGTATGTACATACACACACACACACACACACACACATATAAACCAACATTACGAGATTTCCATAGCTGTGTGCAATGATCTGGTTCTGCTTACTTTTCACTCTCTCCATGTTTTTCTGAAACCATTTTCCTCATCATATCTTATAATCAAAAGTTTGCCATCACATTCATATGTCACAATGAATCCAATCATTTCACTTTCAATTGATGGGCGTCCCTTCAATTTCTAATTCTTTGTCACCACACAAAAAAAAAGAGCTGCTACATAGCTCTATTTTTGTCTATATAGATTCTTTTCTCTTTATTCCTTTCTCAGTACAAAGCTAGGGCTCGTGGCCTCAAATGTTTCTCTCCAACCTGGTTCTGTGACTTAGCATTGGGATGTGCATGGTAACTGCCAGATGTTGATTATTGCTGTTCCCAGTGCTGGTATACAGTTCCTCTGAGATCTTTTTCTGTCTTTTTTGTCTGCCTTGGCCTTCTATACATTCCTGGTGCCTAGAATGCTTTCTGACATATGCATTCCTCACTAGATTTTATCTTAATGTTTTCAGATCTCTCTATCTCTCTAAGCTTCTCTGGGCTGACTCAGTGTGACTTTTTTTTTTTTACGATATGGAAAATATACTATATCAAATTCTGATTCCAGGGAAGGGATGATGAGGATGTAGACTTATTTGCTTCTTCTCATTCTACTTTGTCAATTTAACCTTTAGCCTAGAATTTCTTAATTTTTCCTTTTATGTCATGGACTCCTTTGGGCACTATGATAAAATCTATGGACCTCTGCTCAAAATAGAGATTTTAAATTTATAAAATAAAATGAATAGGATTATAAAGGAAACAAATTCAATGAAAACACAATTATTGGAATATTAATCAAACAATTGTACAGCCCTACATAAAGTACCCTTGTCCTAATCTGTCCCGGCTTGATGTATTGGGGCAATTCAAGCAACTGTCTCCCAAGGGAATGTGAGAGAGAAAAGATTTTGATGAAAAATTGAAGGATACCCTAGTATATCTTACCAGCATGAAGTAGAAGGGATTGTTAAAAGTCAGCAGGACTCATAATACAGTTATGTTCAAGAAAAAGTTGAATCTTTAGTTCATGATGGCTGTATTATCTTCCTCTGTATATGTACTCTGTGATTTCATTTATACTGATCTAGCTATATTTTAGATAAACATTCACCTGCATTTTCTTTTTTATTTAAAAGGCAATGTAATATAGTGAAGAGAGGAGAAAATTTGAGTTCTCCAAGTAAGGAAAATTGCAGAAAACTTAAAATTCATATAAAGGACTTAAAATGACAAAGTCTCATTCTATAGTTGGGGCTTCCATTCTAGGAATTCCCCCAGGAATGAAATCGTAAATGTAATAAGTGAATATATTAAATCTTCTCTAGACAGAGACTGTGCTATGGTTGAACATGCAAATGTAGTCACTGTGTTTAAGGAGCTCAGAGAAAGAAGTTTGGGGATAGGAAATATCAGGGATAATGAGTTAGTCTATAGGACAAGAAATCACTAAGTCTCACTCTCACTGTGTCTGTCTCAGTCTTTCACACACACACACACACACACACACACACACACACAAACACACACACTCTTCTAGAGCAATAGAAATATGTTTTTATTTTAATATCTCAAGAAAAAGGTGTAATTGGGAAGAAGAGAAAAGGGATAGAAGAAAGAATGGCTGGACAAATTAAGTAGAGAAGAACTTGGGCAAAATTACTACTGGTCTTAGAATTCCAATAAATTAGTTGGTTGCTGCTTTCTCATTTAGTATAGTCAAATGCATCTTTCCAATCAGTCTACACCACCAGTTCATCAAGAGAATATGAAACATAAAGAAGGTAAGTAGATGTTCATGGGGTCAGTTGAAGCACTGATAATCTCGTTCCCAAAATATTTACAAAGAAAATTATTAGATGCAGTGTCATATTTAATGGAGAGAAGAACCAACTTGATGGTTTGGATACCAATGCTTGTGTCTGACACTTAGTGATTTGATCTACAGGAAGGGATGCAGGTAATTCTTTCAGTTTGTAACTTAAGTAGATACTGCAGCTAGGCATCACTGGAGTGAATTTCCATAACATGAATTTTCTTTTTCCAATAAAACCACAGGTACTTGAATATACAATAAAGGTAACATGTATTTTTTGTGCCAATTGTAATACTTAAGGCATACTTCCTTTTTTGAGCAAAGAAAACCTAATTCGTCTCTTCTTCCATTCTCAGCAACAGAACATATCACACAATACAAAAAACAATTTCTTATCTGAGAAATTATTTATTAAATGGGTCAGCAAGTTAGGTTACTTGAAATTTCTGAAAAGATATTAATTTCTTGTTGACCAGTGAATTTTCTCTCAATTGGTTCAGGGTCTAGAGTGAGAAATACTTAATAATTCTTTATGAAGGATTATATGATTTACAATAATTGACAGTTCTTCGCTGCAATGTCTGGACTGAAGCATCTTCAAAAAGGACATAAAAAAGAAAAAACCTACAAATGTGATCACTGATAATCAGGGTGGAAAATGTTGCACTGGATGATTCTTTCACTAGACATCAAAGGATACATATAGGGAAGATATGTTACAATTAATAATTGTGTAATCACATTTGTATATTCATCAAAAAGTTCAAAGAATAAACTCTTTGCATGTAATGAGTCTGAAAAGTGTTTGAGAGGAGTGATTGTGTCTGGAGGAGCCATAGAGAAAAGATATCCTACAAATATGATCAGTGTGGAAAAAAATATAAATTTCTAAAACAGTGTATTCATCAAAAAATATTCAAAGGAGAGAAACTCTTAGGGTGTGATCATTGTGGGGAAGCATTTTATAGAAGTGATTTTCTCATCCCCCATCAGAGGTTGTACACAAAATGAGACAATTTACAAATGTGATCAATGTAGATCAGAATATAAACCTGAAACAAGTTTAAATAGGCCTTTAAAAATAGACAGAGAAGAGGAACTATAAATGTGATTTAGTATAATTTAGAAATCAATCAAGTCTGTCTGAGCATCAGACATATACACAAGTACACAACTCTATCATGGTGATCAGTTGGAAGAGAATTCATGAAACCCAAGATTGGGCTTCAAAGGGTGCATCCAGGAGAGAAATTATATAAATATCATAATGTAATAAAGATTTAAAATGCCAAACAAGTTTTACTTTGCATCATAAAACCCATCACTGAAGGGAAAAGTCTAGCAATGGGATTAGTGTCAGGGTTTGACCTGAAAGCTCATCTTACTAATTATCAGATGATTCACACTGGTGAATCACTGTTGAAGAAGGTACTGTGGCAAAGTCTTCATTCAAAGAACAGCCCTGAACATTATCAGATTCTGCTGAAGGAAGAAAGAATCCTTGTATATATGATGAATGTGGCAGATCCAGCCATCACTCATATTTTTATAGATGGTGGAAGAAATCTCATCTGTATTTATACACAAGGTAGAAATCATTGGGCAATCATGAACACGAGTAAGGTTTTGCAGAAGAGGAAAGACCTCCAAGTTTATCACAAAAGTTACTCTAGAGGAAGCCCTCACTGAAGACAAATGGAGGAAAATCTTAACTCCAAGACTGGATATTTAAGGGCAGGAAATCAATACCTGGAAGAATGGGTTAAATGTGTTATTTGTGGGAAACACTTATTTCAGAAGTTTTGAATATTTATTGGAAAGCATCTTTTTAAAATGGTGTTATCATAAGTACTCTGGATGATAATTTGAATTAATTATATAGTTCTCCTTTTTCTTTAAATTGCTTTTTCATTATAAGCACTTAATTCCAGTTTTTGTTTTGAAATCTTTCTTGATCTCTCAGTTAAAATTCCTCATCATGCAAAGAATGCTATGCCTCAGGTTCAGTTCACAGAGATTAAATATTTGAAGACACCTGGTTGGCCCATGACAAAATCCACTCTTCAAAGTCAGTTTTGAATTCATTAGATGACAGATCTATGTTCTGAATAGGTTCTTTGAGGTTGTCTAATGGCACATCTTCACTGTAATGCTGAGGAAACTAAGGCATAAAAGAGGTCAATGACTTGCCACAGTTTGCATAGAAGGAAGATGCTAGGGCTGAGAATCCAGCCCCATTCTCTGATTTCCAAACCAATTCCCTTCTTGTTTCCACATATGCTTCTTGAATGCATGGTTTCAGGACATGAATTCCAGGGTTCTCACCTTTCTGGTCATAGATTTTCCTATCTTCCTCCTCTTATCATCCCCCAAACAAAAACTAAGTTTTTTGTCTAAATTCTGATATTTCAACCTCTTGAAGTCTGAACAAGTTATTTAATTTGGATGAACTCAGTTTGTTTGTTTTCATAAATTTAAAATGCTGATAGAAAAACTTGTAGTGTCTATGTTACAAAACAAAGAAACTTGATTTTAACTCTTCACATATTACAGAAAAACAAGGTACGAGTAGTCCTTTGGCTTCCCAGTAGCCAATATCTTTGCAATCAGATTCTTGATCACATTAAGAAAATTAGTCCTATATCTGAGTAAATCTAAGATCTTTTTAAGGTTGGAACCAAATCAAGTCAACAACTTTCCAAGTTTCTGTATTTCTCTATGTCCTAATACATGACCATTCTGATATAAAGAAGCACAGAATTCAGCAAAAGGGTATTCTAGGAGCCTAATCATCCATCACACATTCGTGACACTGATCCAGGGTAGGGAGCAGTCTGTGAGCATAAGTTTATTCAGCTAAGAAATTGAATAGAATTTTAGAAAAGTTGGAAATAGTAGACTTCTGGAGAATACAGAATCAGAATGGAAAGGAATATGGCTATTTCTCAGCTAGTAATAGCATATTCACAGACGCAAAAAAGTCCATTATTAGGACACAAAGAAATGCAGAAACTAGAAACAAGAAAAACTGCTTTTTAGTATTTAAATATTTAAAGGCAACAATAATTACATCTAATGAAATGCCTTTCAAGCAAAGATTAAACATTAATTGGAAGCTAAATAACTAATTCCCAAAGAATGGCTGGGTCAAAGAACACTATAGAAACAATCAGTAATTTCATTAAAGATAATAACAACATACCAAAATTGTGGGACATAACCAAAGCAGTAATTTGGGAAATATGTGCTCTAAACGCTGAAATCAATAAAAGAAAGAGAAGATAGAATTTGAATTTTAAAAACCCTGGAAATCCAATTAATTATATACCTTCAATTAAATACTAAAATAGTAATTGAGAAAATCAAAAGAGAAATTAAAGTAAAAAATTTTTAAAAATTGAACTACCAAATAAATTAGGAACTTTTTTTGGGAGGGGGGAGGAGGATAATTATGTCATTACTAACTTGATTAAAAAATGAAAGAAAAAAGCTGAATTACCAGTATCAATAATAAAAAAGATATATTCACAACAAATGAAGAAGGAAAAAAAAAGCAATTCTTAGGAGCTATTTCATCCAACCATATAAAACTGACAGTCTAAATAAAATTGTTGAGTGCACACAAAACATATAAACTACCCAGATTAACAGAAAAGGGAGAAAATACCTAAACAATAGTTCTAATAAAAAGAATGACAACAATGAGACAATATATCAAAATTTGAAGGATGCAATGAAAGGAGTATTTTGAGGAAAATTTTTATCTCTAAACATATACATTAATGAAAGAGAGAAAGGACATGCAACTTAAAAAAAAAGAAAAAGAAAAAGAAAAATCAATAAAAGGACAAATTAAAAGCTACCAATTAATACCAAGTAGAAAACTTGGAAATCAAAGGAGAGTATAATAAAATTGAAAATAAAAAACCATTGAACTAATAAATAAAACCAAGAACTGATTTTGTTTCAAAAATAGATAACACATCAGATAATTTGATTAAAAAAAAAACAAATTATCAGTAATAAAAAATAAATGCACCACCAATGAAAATGAAATTAAAGCAATTGTTAGGAGTTATTTTGTCTAATTATATGCCACTTAAACTGATATAAGTGAAATGGATGAATCTTTATAAAAATAGAAGATTTCTAAATTAATAGAAAGGGTAACAAAATATTTAAATAATTCTGTCTTAGGGAAAAAAAACAAACAAATCACAAATGGACTCCCTAAGGGGGAAAAAAAATCTTCAGGACCAGATGGATTCAGAATTGAATTCTATGAAGCATTTCAAAAACAATTAATCTCAATATTATATAAACTTTTAAAAACAGATAAGAAGGAATCCTACAAAGTTCCTTTTATAACACAAAAATGATTTTATGTTTAACAAGGAGAGCAAAACAGAAAAGAGAATACTATGAATCCATTTCCCTAATGAATATTCATGCAAAGAATTTAAATAAAACACTAGCAAAAAGAATATAGTATATATAATAAAGATCATAAACTATGTCAAGTTTGTTCAATATTAAGAAAATAAGTATAGTTGACCATACTAACAACAAAAATGACCAAAAATATCCTATGATTATTTCCATAGAAGCAGAAAAAGTTTCTGATAAAATATAAGCCCCATCCTTTTTAAAACCACTAAAAAGCATAAGAATAAATGGATTTTTCCTAAAATAATAAATAATAGCTATTTAAAACCAAGAGCAAGTGGCTTTCTTAATAAGATAAGAGATAAAAGGATTTTTATTATCACCACTATTATTCAATATTATATTAGAAATTCCAACTATACCAATAAGACAAGAAGAAAGAAATTGAAGGAATAAAAATGGGCAATGCAAAAGAAAAGGAAAAAAAACTATCACTCTTTACAGATAATATAATGATGTATGTAGCAAATTTTTGAGAATCAACTTAAAAACTAGTTGAAATGATTAATGATTTTAACAGAGTTGCAGGATATAAAATCAACCCACATCAACCATCAGACATTTCTCTGTATTCCCAACCAAACCTAGCAGGAAGAGCTAGAAAAAGAAATTTATTTAAAAAAATAACTGTATACAAGATAAAATATTTGGAATTTTACTTATCAAGAGAAACCCAAGAACTATATGGAAACAAACATAAAACAGTCATTTAAATAAAAACAGATCTAAACAATGGAGAAATATTATAGACTTCCAGTATAATAAGAATGATAATTCTGCCAAAATCAATTTAATTATCGAGTGCCATAGCAATCAAACTATCAAAGGATTATTTTACAGAGCTCTAAAAAAAAATAACAATTCATCTGTAAGAACAAAAGGTCAAGAATATCAAGGAAATCAGTGAAAAATGTGAAGGAAGCCAATCTAATATTACTAAATTTTAAACTATATTAAAAAGTAGTAATCATGGTAGAAATCTTACACTGACTAAGAAATTAAGAGGTGGATCAGCAAAACAGATTATTGCGTATACAATGCACAGTGATAAATGACTACAATAATATATTTTTTAACATACCCAAAGATCCAAGTTTTGGGGTCAAAAAGTCATCATTTGACCAAAAGTGCTAGAAAAACTAGAGAACAGCATAGATCAAAGTCTCCCACTATATGCCAGAAAAATTCAGTATGGGCACATTATTTACATATAAAAGGTATTTTCATAAGCAAATTTAGGTAAGATAGAAAAGCTTATCTGTCTATAAAGATCTATAAAGATCTATAAAGGGAAGAGTTTATGATTAAATAAGAGAAAAAAGATCATGGGAAGCAAAATGGGTAATTTTGTTTACATCAAATTTAAAAAGTTTTTCACAAACAAAACTAATGTAATCAAAATTAAAAGGAAACCAGGAAACTGGGAAACATTTTTTATAACAAGTTTCCTTGGTAGAGGCCACACACACACACACACACACACACACACACACACACTCTCACAGATACAAATAGAAAAATATATCTGTATACTATACACACACACACATACACATGTATAAGTATACTATATATGCATTTATTTGTGTGTAAACACACATGTATGTAGAATTGAGGCAATTTTTTAAATGAATTTTTCCTCTTCTGCTTTCATATTCAAGGAATATTTAGCATGAAGAAAGGTCTTCAGCATGTTGTATATATTCCCAGTGGAGGATTTATTGAAGGACAGGAATAGAATTGCAAAGATTAAAAGCCCTCAGTGTCCTGTGGGGGAAGCAGTGGGTTCCTTGAAAGCAGGTAAGACCTGTAGTCTCCCAAATGTCAGGTGGACAGGTATAGAAAATTGTCCCAGGGGAAGCTAGATAGTGTAGTATAGCCCTGAAATCAGGAGGATATGAATTCAAATTCAGCCTTAGACATTTAACATTTACAAGCTGTGTGATCATTGGCAAGTCAATTAACTCCAATCACCTCAGAACAACAACAACACAAAACTGCCCCCAAAGACAGGGAGTTAGAAAGTTTAACAGAATTCTGCTCAAATGCATCAGGACATGGAGAAATCAAAATAGCAAAGAACCAGGACCACCAGGAAGAACTGAGGAGACCCAGTTCAAGATGATTTGTACCAGAGACAAGCCTGGGGGAAGAGCAACCACTCCCATTTTCTTGATTGAAAACTCCATAGTGATTTTTCCAAGGGAAAAAATTTTGAAAGGCTTACAACCTGAAAAGTTTATGCTTTGGAGGCAGAGACAAGACAGCCAAATAAAGGCAAGGACTTGTCTGAGTTTTCCCAAAATTCCCTAAAATAACTGCAAAATAAATCCTAAAAACAAATTTGGATATGGCAGAAGGATACATCAAAAGGATAGGGTGATACAATTTTCCAGCCCAAGACAACCTAGATGTCCAGAAGGATATATGTGTTACACTGGATTGCAGTCCAGCAAGGCCATGCCCATAAACCAGCAGTAGAGTTTACTGTTGATGGAATCACCAGGAGCTTCTGGATTATCTCAATCACAGATGGTAAGTGGGTCTAATATTTGGTCAGAAGGAAACTGCTTCATGGCACTGGCAACTCTGCTGCAAACTGCCCAAAGCAGTTCTGAATCTCAATCTCAGAGTGAGAAGATGCATTAGCAAGGGTAGGAACCTTGGTTACAGTTCAAGAATGTAAAAAAAAAAAAAAAAAAAAAAAAAAGTTTTGTACTCAGTCACAGAGTAGACAAAGACAAGAAGAGCAATGAACACATCTCCTTATGTCATACTACCTTGAAACAGCTAAAAACTGAACATCAAGAAATAGACTGGAAAAATGAAATAACAATAACAACAACAAAAAGAACAAAACATGGAAAGTTATTATGGTGAGAGGGAAGATCAAAATGCAAATTCAGAAAGTAACAAAATTGAGTAAGTCTCAGGATCAAAAATAATTGCTGCAAACATTTTAAAAAGGATTATTAAAATCAAATAAGAGAGGTAGAGAAAAATGGGAAAAGAAATAAGTGTAAAGCAGGAAAGTCATAAAAAAGAATCAACAGCTTAGTAAAGGAGATACAAGAACCTACTACAGAAAATAACTTTAAAAACAGAGTAGCTAAAGAGTTTTTTTAAAAAGCTCAAAAATCTACTGAAGAGAGATTAAAAAGCAGAATCAGTCAAATGAAAAAAGTACAAGCCATCAAAAAAAAAAAACACACAATAAAACAAAATCAAAAGAATGAAAAATAGGAAAAATGGGAACTAACTCTTTGGAAAAACAACTGACAGAAAAGAGATCCAGGAAAGTTAATTTAAGAATTATTGGATTACCTGAAAGCCATCATCAAAGGAGTCTAGACATCATCTTTCAATAAACAAAGAAGATGAATTTTAGCTCCAGAGGTAAAAATAGAAATTGAAAAACTTTTGAACATTCCCTGACAAATTCAAAAACATATATATTTTGGGAATATTCATCAAATACCAGAGCTCCCACATCAGGGAGGAAATATTACAAGCAACTAGAAAGAAATAATTCAAACATCATGAAATCATAATCAGAATAGCACAAGATTTAGCAGCTTTTACATTAAAAGACTGGAGGATTTGGAATATTATATTCTGGAGGGAAAAGGAGTAGAATTATAACCAAGATCCATATATCTAGAAAAACTAAGTATAATTCTTTGGAGGTGGAAATGGAGGTGAGAAAGGGATATGCATTTAGTGAAGTAAAGGATTTCCAAGAATTCCTGATGAAAATATCGAAGTTGAGTAGAAAATCTGATTAAAGCATAAAAGGATAACAAGGAAAGAGAAATTATAAGGTATTCAATAAGTTTAAACTGTTTACATTTCTACATGGGAA
The DNA here is from genome assembly GCF_016432865.1 of Antechinus flavipes. Taxonomy (NCBI): domain Eukaryota; kingdom Metazoa; phylum Chordata; class Mammalia; order Dasyuromorphia; family Dasyuridae; genus Antechinus; species Antechinus flavipes. The sequence continues at coordinate 467,464,443 of NC_067401.1, forward strand.
GATAATACTAGTAATTTCTAAGAACTTTATTATTAGCAAGATATTTAGAGTAAAATAGACAGAGGGCCCAAGTATGAGCTGACCATGATGGGATGATACCCTCAAAATAATGTAAGTAATAAAAGAAGTGCCCTGAAAGCAGGGAGAAAAAACAGGTAGAATGAGAGAAATTATTTCATATAAAAGCATCATAATAAAGCTTTTACAAGTGAAAGAGAAAATGAGGGGTGGTAGGCAACATTTGATCCTCACTTTTATTAAAATTAACGGAATTATATATGTATTCAGTTAAGTATAAGACTATATCTTAATTTACTGGGAAGTAGAAGGGGAGAGGAATAGAAAGAAATATAGCTTTTTCTTAGTTATACATAACATCTACACAAAAGAAAAACAGCAATATTAAATGTATTTTTCAGGTCATTATGCAATAAGAATTGCCTTCAATAAAGATCATGGGAACATAAACTAAAAATTAATTGGAAACTAAATAATCTAAGCCTGAAGAATGAGTAGGTCAAACAACAAATTATAAAAATAATCAATAATTTCATTAAAGATAATGACAATGATGAGACAACATACCAAAATTTATAGAATGACATCAAAGCAGTATATATGAAAAAATTTATTATCTCAAAATGCTTATAACAATAATAGAGAGAAAGAGCAGATCAATGGCTGGGGCAAGTAACTAAAAAACTAGAAAAAGAACAAATTAAAAATCCCTCATTAAACACCCACTTGAAATTCCCTAAAAATTAAGGGGAAAATTAATAAAGCTGAAAAAAAAGTTTTGAAATAATAAATAAAACTGGGAGCTGGTTTTATGAAAAACAACATTATTGTTTATTTCATTGGTTAATTTGTTATTTTTTTAAAAAAATAACGAATAACTATCAAAAATGAAAAGCATGAATCTAATGCCAATAAAGATGAGATGAATTATTAGAAACTATTTTGCTCAATTGTATTTCAATAGATCTGACAATCAAATTGAAATAGACAAATATGAAAATATATTTTGCTCAGATTAACAGAAAAGCAAATACTTAAATCACCCTACCTTAGAAAAAGAAATTAAACAAGACATCAATGCAATCACTGAGAAAATACACCCCAAAGAAGATGTATTCACAAGTGCATTTTACAAAACATGTAAAGAATAATTAATTCTAATACTATATAAACTATCTGAAAAAATAGGAAAGAATGAATTTTACCAAATTCCCTTTAAACAAAAATATAGTGCTGATACCCAAACGAGGAAGAGCTAAAATAGAGAAAGAAAATCAGAGACCAATTCTGGAATGAATATTGATGTAAAAAAAAATAATAATAAAATGCCAGCAAAGAGATTAAAATGATATATCACAAAGATCATAAACTATGAGCAGAAAGGATTTATACCAAGAATGCAGAACTGGTTCAATATTAGGAAAACTACAATTATACCTAACCATAGTGATAATAAACCCAACAAAAAACATATAATTACCTCAAGGAATGCATAAAAAGCTTTTGGCAAAAAAATGTAGCAATCACTCATCTTAACATACCAGAAAGAATAGGATTAAAGGAACTGTCCTTAAAATGATAAGGAACATCTAGTTATCATTTCATTAGCAAGAATAAACTGTAATAGAGATAACTTAGACAACTTTCCAATAGGACCAGAGGTAAAACAAGAATGCCCATTACCAACACTATTATAGAGTACTGCACTAGAAATGCTAGCTATACTAAAACAAGAAGAAAAAGAAATTAAGGATTAGCATAGGGAATGAGAAAACAAGGTTTGGTGGGGTGAATGTTGGAAACTCTCTTTGCATGTATTTTGAAAATAAAAAGCTTATTTTTTTTTTATTATTGCTAGATGAAAGTGGAAAGCAATTCGATGGAAACTAGATCAACCTCTCATATCACACACCATGGAAAGGCCAAATTTGTCTCATGATTTAGACGTGAAGGGTGAGAACTGAGTCAAATTTATAAGAATACAAGTAAATCCCTAGTGGATTAAATAATCAAAGAATTTGAAAAGATAGCTGTCAGAAGAAGAAATCAAGGTTTATCTCTAGTCATTTGCAACAATACTATAAATCACTATTGATTAGAGAAATGAAAATTAAAACTACTCTGAGGTACCATCTCAGATTTGCTAATATAACAGAAAAAGAAAAGACACATGTTGGAGGGGATGCAGAAAAGTTGGGACACTAATGAACCATTTAGTGCAATTGTGAATTGATCAACCACTGTAGAGAATAATGTGGAACTACTTGTATGGGATAATAAAATCGTGCATATCTTGTGATTCAGCAAAACCCACTACTAGATGTGAATGCCAAAAAGATTTTTAAAAATAAATAAATGAACTTATAAGTGCAAAAATATGTTTATCAGCTCTTTTGTGGTGGCAAAGAATCAGAAATTGAAGGGATGCCCATTAATTGGGGAATGGCTGACCAAGTTGTGGCATATGATTGTAATAGGATACTATTGTACTATAAGAAATGATGAGCAGGATGCTTTCAGAAAAATCTGGGAAGGCTTACATGAACCGATATAAAGTAATGTGAGCAGAACCAGGAGAACACTGTTCACAGTAACAGCAACATCACATAATGAGTAACCATGAATAACTTAGCAATTCTCAACAAAACAATGATTTAAGCAAATTCTTAGACTCATGATGAAAAATTCTATCCATCTCCAGAGGAAAAAAATGAAGGAATCTTACTGCAGATTGAAGCACAATTAAAAAGAAAAGTATTTTTTTTCTTGGCTTGCTTTGAATATATTTTCTTTTGCAACATAACTAATATAATATCATATTACATAATATAATATATTATGTTATTGCATATAATAATATAATAACTAATAATACATTTTGCACGACTGCACAGAAATAACCTATGTCAAATAGTTTGCCTTATTAAGGAGGGAGAATGGAAGAAAGAGAATATGGAACTCAAAATGTAACAGAAACAAATGTTAAGGGTTAAATATAACTGGAAAAAGTAAAAGATTATATTTTGAAAAGTTTTTGAACCTTTAAAAGATCAGGAAATCAAAAGGAAACTATCTTTGCTGGGGAAGCAAAAAAAAAAAATGTAAATGAGGCTATTTTGAAAGCAAAGTTAGTGCTCATGAGTAATCCAACTTTTGAAAAGAAGTTTAGGAAATCTCCTAATATAGCTTTGTCTGGGTACTGAATATCTGAAGGTAAATGAACCTGCCAAAATAATGAACTGAGAGCCGTCATGGAACTGAAATCCTATGGATATAGTGGCAATAACATAACATTTGATTTGAAATGTTCCTATTACACAGTTAAGAACTCACTTAGGAGAAAGCCAATACATATATTCCTTTGTGACAGTTTACTTTGCTTTTGAGAATAATATTTAAAATTATCAAAGAGTCCACTGAGGGGAGAAACCTAATAAATGTGATGAATGTGGTAAAGGGTTTGTTCAGCAGTAGCCCATCAATAGAAACTCTATAATTATAATTAGTGATGAAGCCATTTCAAATGTTGCTCAAATGTTTATAGATATAAATTATTCCATACAGAGAAGTCTTAAAATTATGAGGAGTATTTTAGCATGGGATTTGTGCAGAGAACAGTATATATTGACCTTATAAAAAATCACTAAGGGGGACTGGAATTAGATATGTAATCACTGTGGGAGAGATTTTATTCAGAGATTAAACTTCAATGATTATCAGAAAGCTCAGAGGTCTAGCAACCTCATAAAGGTGATAAGTGTTGGAGAGGACTTAGGTTATAATCACATGTTTCTAGACATCAGAGAGTCCTCACCTTGGAGAGATCCAATATATAGAATGAATGTTGCATAATATTAATTCCCAGAACTACCTCCATACTCATAAGAAGGCTCATATAGGAGAAAAAAGAAAACACTATGAACTGTGTGAGAGTGAATTCAAATGTTTTTATAGATATCAGAGAATCCACACAGGGGAGAAATTCCATAAAAGTGATGAATGTGGCAAAAGCTTCATTCATAGAGTTAGCCGCTACGTTCATCAGTGACTCCACACGGGAGAGATCTTACAAACGTAAGCAGTGTGGCAAAGAATTTGTTCAGAAAACAAACTTCCATGTTAATCGGAGAGTTCAAGCAATGGAGAAACCCCATAAATCAATGAATTTGACAAAGGGTTCATTCAGAGTACAAACTTTAGCGTTCATAAATGAGTCCACTTGGGAGAAAAATCCCACACATGTGATCGGTGTGGGAGAATATCCTTCAAGGTTCCGATTCGAACCAGAGAGCACGTATGTGACAATAGCTTCATATTGCAAATAGACTCCAATGTTCATAAGAAAGTCATCCCTGAAAAAAAAAAACAAGTTGAGGGGGAAAGGATTTTTTGTTGTTATTTTTCCTCCAAGGATGGAGGGATGTGTTCAACACCTCTGAGAAACCTGCTAAATGTAACATTGTTAGGAAAAGTTTTATTCCTAGCTCCAGAGTTAGATGCTATTCAGAAAGTACATGTGAGAATGAGATGACACGTGACCTAAAAAGCCTTGTCTCTGGTGACAAATTTATCTCTTTATAATTTTAGATTGTGCATTTCTAGTTGTTGCACTTTCATTATTGGTCTTTGATCAGAGTACCTCTTATTTTCTTTGGATTTTTAGTACAAAATCCTTCATACTCCAGTGTTTCCCTTCACATTTTACATCTCTGCATGCTGGAAAAATCACAGACAAATGACCAAGTTCATTGCCCTAAATTGGGAACTACCTCATGGAGGGAGATGAGATCCAGTTTTCTATCTATATTAAATAGATCTTCTAAAAAAAAAAAATGCAAGACTACCTCTCCTGCTAAGCTGCTGTTCCAGTCTTTGTTCTGTCCCCCTCTCTAGCTGTGAACAAAATAAGTTACTATGGCACAGCTCTTTGCAAGTCTAAAAGCACTACATACCTGCCAGCTACCATCATCATCATCATCATCATCACCATAACCAACCCCACCACCACCATTATCATCACTTGTTTCATTTATCCCATTCTGTTTAGTTCACCTCAATTAACCTGTACCAGCATCCCCCTGCCCCAACTAAAGCCTTTCCACTATTTCACTCACAATTGCTTCTGATTTCACTGACCCATATGATCTGTCTAAAGAGATAAACAGCCTGGATTATTTCTTTAGTTATCAGGATGATCTACGTGAAATTTGTCTGCATTTTGCGTCTCATTATTTATATCACCCTTTCGATGAGAAGGCACTCTATGTATCAATCAGAAGACATCTATTAAGTAGCAGCTGTGTGCCAGACACTGTGCTAAGTGCTGGGAATACGAAGATAAAGGGAAATAGCTTTCTAAGGGAGGGCGCTGGTGGCTGGGAAGGTCACGGCTGGTTTTTGTGTCGAAGGAGATACTGCAGTTCAGTTTTAAGGGGAACCAGGGAGTCCTTCAGGAAGCAGTGAGGGGGGAGCATATTCTAGGAATGGAATACAGCCTTACCAATCATTACTCTCTCCCTACCCCTTTCATTCACCTCTAAGCATTTTCTTTTTAGCTTTTCCAACCCTTCCTGCCACCACATGGAGGCTTTCTCACTTATGAAAATGGGACAATCCAAGTCCTTTCTGTTCTGTGGCTCTGATGAGAAGTCAAAGCTAGAAAGCTCTTTATTTTTCAGGTTATAACACTCCCCCCTAGTTCAATGGCTGGTAAAATGTAAACTTCCGTTTCTGGCCTTTCAAGTCCATCCCGATGGGACTCCAAACTACCCTTCTCTCTAGCCTGATTTCATCTTTCTGTACACTCTCTCCCTCTGTTCTTGCACTGACCTTAAGCAAACCAGACCACCTGCCACGTCCAAGCTTTTACAGAAGCTATCTCCTCCCCTGAAGTGCACCCCCCTAGACTCCCTTAACCCCTAACATTTCCTTTGGTTGAATTCAGGTGCTGCTTCTTCCCTCCCTGATTTCCTGAAATGACATTGTATTTACTGTGTATCTATTTTATTCTCAAGTGTCAGTACATTATTGTTTCCTCAGAGTAGCACGTTAAGCTCCTTGTGGGCAGGGGCTGTTTTATTACTCTCTTTGTCTCCCAGGACCAAGCACAGTGCCGGAAGCACAGGAGATGCAACAACTTAACGTTCGCAACTTGAGGCAACTTTGTTGAAGAATTATGTTTCAAGTAAGCCTTGAGGATGCTTTCTGAGCATCCTTTCACCTCTCAGTCCTTAGACAGGATGAAACTCTCATGTTCTGACTCCAGCTCTCATCTCTGACAGAGAGAGAGATGATAGATGGGTATGAATAGATAGATATACATACATAGGGATGTGCATATATATCTTCATATCTATATATGTACATTCATGCACATATATACATATATTAATGTACATATTGAGAAAGACAAAGAATACAGAATTTTATTCAGTTATTTTTCAGTTGTTTCTGATTCTTTATAACCCCATTTGGGGTTTTCTTGGCAACGATACTAGAGAGATTCGCCACTTCTCAAGGTCATTTTACTGATAAGGAAACTAAAGTAAATAGAGTTAAGTGACTTGGCCAGGATCACACAGCTAGGAAGTGTCTGAGGCCAGAGGAATTCAGTTCTCTCTCCTTCCTTCCCTTTCTCCCATCCATGCCTCCCTACCTCCCTCCTTTTCTCCCTCTGATTGACACTCACACACACACATACACACACACACACATACACACACACACACAGATAATGACAGAGATAGATATATGGGTGTCTGCCTTTAGACCACCTAGGTAGATGTAGTAGAGAGTGCTGACACTAAAATCAGGAAGAATCATCTTCATGAGTTCCAATCAGGCTTCAGATACTTTGTAGCTGTGTAATCCTGGGCAAGTCACTTAATCCTGTTTACCCTACTTTCTTCATCTTTAAAATGAACTGGGGAAGGGAAATAGCAAATCACCTTAGTAATTTCACCTAAGAAAACTCCAAATAGGGTCCCAAAATACATACATATCTGTAAACATACATTATTGTTGTGAGGATCAAATAATATTATAGGTTACTAGCCTATACTAAGTGCTATAGAAAAGTTAGTTGCTATCATTAAAAGAAGTGGTGCTTGCTGCATGATTTGGGGCAAACTTATTTGCTTTTTGGACTTTTTTCATTGTTTCATCATCATCTATCAAATGAGTCCCGACCATCTCTGAAAAGTGCCATATAAACCTGAGCCACTGTGGGGTCTTTGTCTTATCTGTGAATTTAGGACTAAATATACATTTTGAAGTACTTCCTCTAGGCCATGGTCAAGTAAAAGTAGCCTAAACTCGAGGTCTGCTTCTATCAATCAATTGTACAAGTATTTATTACCCAGTTACATGGCCAGACACTGGGCTTACTGGCTTTTAGACTTTAGGCAGGTTCCCCACGTTTCTCTGGTGAACCAAAGTTGCCCCTGTTTAAATAAGTAGATTGGACACGATGTGCTGTAAAACCCCATAAGCTAATAACTCTTGGGGCCTGCAAAGTTTACTTGGGGAATTGGCAGGAGAAAAAACCTGAACTAGAAAAGGAAGTGTTTTCGCTCTTTAAGGAAAACAAAAGGTTACTCACTGTTAAGGAAAGATGACCCTCTTCTCTAACCAAACTTTGAAGATTTGGGGCTACCCTCGTGCAACCACATTTCTGGGGATTTCAGTTTTCCCTTTTATCCAGCAGAAGGATTGGAATAGATGACCTACGGCGTCTCATCTGACTTCAAATCCTCAGATCTTTGAATGAGGGTGGGGAACGGTACAGAGGAACAGAGGCAAAGGTCAATCAATACATACAGTTGAAGTTGAACTCTTGGTAGTGATGTATATGTGTATGCACACGCACATGAGTCAAATAACCAATTGCCACGACAGTTGTACTGTCTTATCCCGGTAGGAAAGAAGGTTCTTGTTTCTCCCAAAATCTTTAAGAGGTTTCAGGAGGATTTTATCGATGGAAAAATGAATGAACCAATTAAAGATGGCATGGCACGCAAGGAATCTGGATGCCAAGCAGAGATTAGTTGAGGGGCCTGGCTCAGTGCATTGCTTTTGTAACCAGCTGCTTACCAGGAGAGTGGTACCCTGGGTGGTACCAAGCACTCAGTGTTAATGGTTGGATCTCAGCTGAAATCTGGTGGGATTGAATTACAATTAAAATGAGCACAACTAAGGGCTTGATGTGCCAGATAGGAAGTGGGGGGGGGGGAAGGGGAGGTGCACCTCAGAGGAGAAAAACAATAATCTAAGAGAAAAGGGGAGGCACCCAGAAGAAAGGGAAAACCCAGGAAAGTGGATGTAGAACAGGGAAAAGAAAGAAGAGGAGGATTCCTTACAGGATGTTGCTGCCAAGAAAACCGTTTTCAAAAGCTCAAGGCAATCTGAAATCCGATCTGATTAGCCTTGACTCTGTCTCACTAGAATAATAAAAAGGGGGGGGGGGAAGTGGCCCCTAGTATTTCAGGCACTATTTTCCAGGGCCTTTCCCAGACTACTTGGGCTCAGCAGCCTATTCCTCCTCCCTACAAAACATCAAATTTGAATAGGCATTTTAGCATGAATAATGCCAGCTGACTTTCTTCAACCCAGGGATAATTTATTGGTGTTATACACGCAAGGTTATATTCTTCTCCCTTGATCCTGAGCAGGGGAAATGGAAACGCTTTCCTTGTGTTTTTCTCTTTAGGACTTGGTTAGAAATTTGCTCCAGTCCTAACTACTGACTGACACATTCATTATAAGTTTGGCAGTTTAGACTTAAGAGACTACCTAGTCCAAATCTTCCTTTTAATAGATAATAATAGGAAACATTTACGTAGAACTTACTATGTGCCAGACACTATGTGCCAGACACTATGTTAAGTGCTTTATAATTATTAGCTCATTTGAGTCTTATTCCAATGGTGAGATGTTGGTGTTATTATCCCCATTTTACAATGGAGTAAACTGAGGCAAGAGAGATTAAGTGACTTGCCCTTGATTACACAGCTAATAATTGTTTGAGGATGGATTTGAATTCAGGTTTTCCTAACTCCAGCCCTGAGCTTTTTCTATTACACCACCTAGCTGCCCCAAATGAGGGCAAGAGAAGTTGTAGCATTTCCAAGGTCAGGGCTCTGTTTGGCATATCATCATTTGATTTTAAATTCAAAGTCTTTCCCACTACAGAACAGGGCCTCCGGTATCTATGAACCATTGGAGGGAGATATAAGAAAATGATGTAAGTGTCTCTCTATTCTACCCAACTCAGCCTCCCTCAAATTTGAAAGCAGCGATTGTCCACGTCAGAGTTGTGATCACCCAGAAGTGAAAGTTACCTAAGGGGATTTGATCTCTAAGATAATTTAGGAGAGATAAAGAAAGCACCTAATGGTCCTTGAGGAGTGCAGGTCCCCTGAACCAGAGGAACAACATTCTCAGACACAGAAATGATTAGCATCAAGGATGAGCAGATGACAGTGATATTTGAAAAACTGTGGGAAAATCAAATTAAGTCACGCCTGCGTTAAGTCAAGGCAACTGTTGTTTTGATCTCTGAAGAAGGAAAAGGAATAGAGTTTGCAAATTTGAGTTTGTTTTCATTTCTCAGAGAAACCTAAAGAGAATTATTGAAGAGACAATCAATGAAGAAGTAAGTGATCACAAAGAGCAAGCACGGCTTCATCAGGAACAATTCGTTCCAGACCAACCATGTTTCCTTTTCTGACAGATCAAATAAATGAAGAGAGAAGGTGGTTGCTGTTGGGATAATTTGTCTGAATGTACAACTGGACCCAGAGAATGGATATTAATGATTCACTGTCAGCTCTGAAAGACATCTTCAATGGAATAACTAGAATGTATACTTAGTTTGAGAGAACTTAACTTTCCGTCATGTGATTTCACTTCCACTCTTATTTCCAATGACTTGGGGAAAGGCTTTAATTATAAGCTTCCCACATTTGCAAATGGCAAAAAGCTGTAATACATGTCCAATACACTAGAAGGCAGTGTGGAAAAAATCTTGCCAGGCAAGAGCATGAAACTAAATCAAAAAAGATTTACTAGAGATCAATGCAAAATCTTATGCTAGTGTCTAAAAAATCAATTTCCCAAGCATAGAGTAGGGCTGACAGGCTTATAAAGAGTAGGGATGACATAGATAGGTATATTACAGATTATTCAAAGAAGATCTGGACAATGATTGAAATACAAACTCAATATGAATCACCTCCATGATATGGGAGATCAAAGAAACCTGGGATTTCATTGCTATAATTTACTTTCAAGTGAGGAAAGTCCCTCTACTAACGCAGATTAGCATTTTCTCTACAACTGACTATTGGAGAGTTGACTAGAGCATTAAGATGTTATGGGGCTTAGACAGCAGCACACAGATGGGATGTGTTAGAGATGAGATCTGAACCCATGTCTTGGCTTGGAAGTCATTTATCAGATCTTAAGCTACGTTAATAGGTCACATTGTATGTATAACACATAGGATGAGCAGATAAGAGTAGCGTTCTTATTTATTTTTCTAAATTGTACAGATTGTACTCCTAGGATCATGGGGCTCCTTAGAGGAGCTAAATATTCATCATCAGACTTATGCTTTCAATCAAACAGTGCCTTTGAAAGCTTCCTTTTTCCTTTTCTGAGCTAGCTAAAGAAATTGGTCCCAAGAGCCCACTATTTCCTGTCTCAACCTGGTAGAAGGATGTTAGCTATGCAAACTCCCCACCAGGAAGAATAACAAGTACCCCAAAGAACACACCTGGTCATCAAGCAAAGGAACACCCAGTTCCCCTTTTTTTCACTCTATGTCTATATCATAGCACCTCCTGATTTTCTTCACATCCCAGTTAAAATCTCATCTTCTACTTCTATTGATAATCCCCAATGGATCCTTTCTATCATTTAATCTGTACATAATTGTTTATGTGTTGTCTCTACCCACCCCCCACCCCCATTAGAGTGGGAACTCATCGAGATCAGAAACTGGGGTTTGCCTTTCTTAGTATCTTCAGCACCTGTACCCTTCACATCGTATTCACAATAAACACTGGCTAATGGCCTGATGGTTGGTTTATAAGCTGTTGAAATAAGACTGGATACATGCATCATTGTTTGAACTGTTTAGACTGGCCAGACTAGGTCTAAATACCCCTACCACAAACAGAAAAGTGGATGATTTCAGAGTATTTTACCTAGCATCTATAAAATATTCACATATATTTTTCTAACACCGCCCTTTTTTCTATAAAAAATTTCACAATACCTTTCTATTCAAATAACATCACTAACAACTACAGCATTTAATCAAAAACATCAAACACCATGATGAGAGGTAAAAACACTCAAATTGTCCTTTCAACAGATTGCCAACTTTTAATCTCAGCCTTCTGTCATCTGGAACTCACCCTGCTCCACTATTTAATCTGAATTCCATTGTCTTTTAATCTAGATCTCCACTTACAATTCTGCAGAAATTACACAATCTTTGTTTATTCCCAAAGCAGCTTTGTTACTCATTACTCCTTTTGATTCTCAGCAACTATGATTGTACATTTTATCTTCATTTTATCTATCTTTTTTGGTTCTTTTGTTTTTTATTCTCAATTTAAAGTCATTCGATTCAACACTACTGCTTAATCATGTGCTATGTGGTAGGCACAGTGTTTGGTTACTGGGAATAGAAATACAAAACTAATCCATATTTTATTATTTATTCAAATCAGAGGGAGTCTTTAAGCATACAGGCAACTAAATGTAAAAGATTTTAAAGTGTTTTGGGGAGAACTGGAGACTGACTTGGGAGAATACTAACAACGAGGGAGGAAATCAAAGATTCATGTAGGTAGTATCTCCTGCACTGAACCAAGGCCAGTAAGAAAGCTATGTTTGCTTCTGTGTTCTGCTACTTACTACCTAAGTGATCTTAGGCAAGTCATTTCAAGTCTCTTAGTCTTCCTTTAAAAAGCCACCATCTGGACAAGGTGACTTCCAAGCTCTTTCTTTGCACATATGGATATGGAGATTCCTTCAATAAATCAATCAAGAAACATTTATTAAGTATCTACTATTGGCAGGTACCACGTAAGCACAGGGGAGGCAAAAAGAGGCAGTTCCTGCCCTGAAGGAGTTTACAATCCAACAAGGAGATGACAAGCAAATATATAGAATGTAAGCTATAGGCAGGATACAGGAAATAATTAACAGAAGGAAAACACTGGAATTAACTCACCAAGGCAGTGAGAGTGAAGAGTTAAGTGATTTCAAGGTTAGTCAATTAATAAATGGCAGAAAAGAAACCAGAACATGGACTCTTGGGTTCCATTCAAGGTTCTTTTACCTTCAATATACTTTCCCTTAACAATAACAACTACTATGACTGTTACAACTGGATCCGATGATTTTCAATGTAAAAAACCTGTTTAACAGGCTGGTGAAAAAAAAAATGTTTTTTTCATGAGATTTACAGCTTGAAGGGTACTTAGTTACCATCTAGTCCAACTTGCTTGTCTAACAAGTAAAGGTGTAAACAGGTATGTGAGTTAGCAACCAGTAAGATTTGAGTTTGAATTCTGTCTCAAATACTTGCTAGCCATGTGACCCTGAGTAAGTCACTTAACCTGTTTGCCTCAGTTTCTTCTTCTGTAAAATGGGGACAACTTTAGCATCAGCCTCAAGAGGCTGTTGTGAGGATCAAGTTAAAGCACTGTACAAATACCAGTTATTTTGGTTTTAAAGATGATAAACTATAGCCAGAGAGATGAATTGCTTTTCCCCACATCTAGGAAGCAGTAGTATTGGAGTTTGAGCTTTGGCCTTCTGAACACAGTTCTGAAGAAGGAGGACCCTGGATTCTAATCCCACCTCTGATGCTTATTGCTTATTTGATGGTGGGCAAGATGAGTTTAACCTCAACAAGCCTCAGTTTCCTCATCTCTTCTAGAAGAGGAATGCACTTGAGATTCTCTCAGTTCTAGTTCTAGTTCTAGACTGGGATTTTAAAGTCAGTGTTATTCCAATCATGACCTGATTAATTATTGTTAAATACTGTAATAATAAAATAATTATTGTTGTTATAGAACAAAAGTCCAATAATGATGGTGATGAGTAAACATTCATACAATGTTCTAAAATTTAAAAACAACATTATACCTATTAATTTTGGCTTTCAAAAAATGTGTGGGGTATTATGGGTTTGACTGTTATTTGACACAAGAATAGAGGGAAATTCAGAGAGAGGGTTGTTTATCAATGGGTATGGCTATGAAGGATTTGAACCCAGTACGCTAAGCCCAGTCCCATCAGAGGTGACTTGAACCTAGTTTTTCCTACTTGCAAAACTACCACTCTAAGCATCATCCCTTAATATTTATTTTTATCTTTAATTTTTCCCCTCCCAGTCACTTCAAGTAGGATCACTTGGTGTGAGTGTCAAACCGATCATTCTACTCCTCCAGGATTGAAACAAAGAGATAGTTAAAAACCTATCATGAGCAACAGCTGCATTTGGGAACAAGCAGAAGTCCTTGGGGACCCGGGTTCAAAGATAACTCCATGGCAGGTACAATTGAGCATGATGGATGGAGAGTCTAGGGAAGCAAGGATGTGCTATCTCCCCTCCAACAGTCCCTGCCAATGAAATCTCATACCCTCTTCTACTCCCGGGAGAGCAACAAGCTGTAGCCCACAGAAGGAGATTGGCAGAAGGGGTCTGGGGTGAATAGCACGCCTGTTCCTGACTTCTCACTCTGACTAACGGTAATGACCTTCACACACATCAGTTTTCACTATTCGCCATTTGTTTCCTACAAATAGTTACGGCCATATTTATCTTTTAACACAAAATTCCCCTCCCCCTTTGACTTGTGCCTTCCCAATTCTCTAATTATGAGCCATGACTACAAGGATGACAAGATCCTAGGTTTGTGAATTCCCTGTGAATGGAGGTAAGAATAACACCTCTTGTGATTTCCTCTGAGACTCAAAACCCTGCTCATATAGAGATAGAAACACACCCATTGAGCAGTTATAAGTCTGCAGTCGATGTAAATTTTAGAGATAGCTGAGGGATATAGCCCAAGCTTGAGTCACAGCATATGCCATTTGTAGGAAAGTAGTGGGGATTTCCAAATGCATGCCTCAAGAATCACAAGATTCATTAAAGGATTCACAAGAAGGTTCCAAGAAATCATGGAGGATGGGTTAAACTGGGCAATGCTCTTCCCCCATCCCACCAAAATCAGTTGTATATATTTTGTATTTACTTATTTATGTGCATAATATCACAGACTTAAAGAAGAAAGGATCTTACAAGAGAAGAGAAAAGAAAAGAAAAGAAGCATTCCGTAAATACCTACCAGGCACTATGCTAAGCACTTTACAAATGTTATCTCATTGCATCCTCACCACAACCCTGGGAGGTATTATTATCCCCCTTTTACAGATAAGGAAATTGAGGCAGATAAGGGTTAAATGATTTACTCAGGGTCACATAGCTAAGTAGCTAAGGTCAAATTTGAACTCCATTTTTTCATTTGTTTGAATTTTTTTTTTGAGTTTTAACTTATTTGATATTTTATTTTTTGCCAAGTTTCATGTAAAAACATCTTTTAACATTTACTTTTAAAACTTTCCAAATTCTCTCCCCTTCCTCCCTTCTCATCCCCTTTCATTGAGAAGGCAAGCACTTCCATATAGGTTACTTGATGTAATTATGAAAAGCATTTCCATATTAGTCATGTTGTAAAAGAAAACAAAAAAAAAAGAAAACCAAAAAAAAAAAAAAGTTTAAAAAGTATGTTTTAATATTTATTCAGACATCATCAGTTCTTTCTCTGGGAATGGATAGCATTGTTCATCCTAAATCCTTCAAAATTATCTTGGATTATTGTATTACTGAGAACAACTAAGTCATTCACAGTGAGTATCTTAAAATATGGCTGTTACTGTGTATACATTACATTTCACTTTGTATCATCTCACAGAAGTCTTCAGAAGATTTTCTGAGCATATCCTACTCATTGTTTTTTTACAATACAATAGTATGCCATTATAATTGAATACCAAAATTTCTTCAGTCATTCCCAATTGAGGGGCATTCTTCCCCTAAGTTTCCAATTCTTTATCACCAGGAAAAAAAATTGTTATGAATACTTTTGTGTATATAGGTCATTTTCCTTTTTTTTTTTTTTTTTTTTAATCTGCTTTGAAATACAGACCTACTGGTAGTATTGCTCAGCCAAAGGGCACACATATTTCTTTTTTTTTCTTTTTTTTTCTAGTTCAGTACATGTATTTATTATGTAATGGAGTTCTACAGGATTGACACCTATTCTACAAGATTCACACCTGTGATAATGTAATTATAATAGAGTACATAAGCTGGGACAAACTTAGCTAGGTTCATTCATTCCATTTCACACCACCATGGGGGTAGGCCTGTCCTCCTTCATTTCTCCACTGAAACCAAGGTCCATCTGAACCAGACAGACTCAGAAGGGGACTGGACCAGACTGGGGGAAGACAGCGGCTGGAGGTTGGAGCATAAGCCCTTGGACTGAGACAGACACTGTAGTGGTGGTGGTCCTCCTGCCTCCCCCACAGAAACCAAGACACATTCCAGACAACCTCAAGAAAGCTAGTCTGGGCCCCAGGCAAGGAAACTAGATTGTGAAGGAGATAATAAAGCATTCGGCTTTAACACCTGGCTATTCTCCAGTGATTACTCTACTGAAACTGCTCCAGAGATCTCCAGAAAACTAACCAGAACACTACAATAATCATTCAATGCTGAAGCCACTGACTATATGACTCAGGTTGAAGTCCTTTCTTCCTTAGCTGAAGACCCAAATGAAGAAGAGGTTTTGAATGCCATTGAGTTCCTTTTATGTGGCAAAGCCCCTGGTGCTGATTTTATTCCAACTACATTTATAAAACAGGGGGAGGGGTCCATTAATCATACAACAATTGACTGAAATAAGGGCACACATATTTCAATAGCCCTTGGATCATAATTCCAAATTGCTTTACAGAATGGTTGAATCAGTCTACAAGTCCACCAACAATGCATTAATGTCTTATTTTTCCCCCACATCTCCTCCAACATTTGTCATTTTCCTTTTCTGTCCTATTAACCAACCTAATATGTATGAGATAGTATCTGGAATTATTTTAATTTGCATTTTTTTGAACAATAGTGAGTTAGAGCATTTTTTCACATGCTATAGATACCTTTGATTATTTCATCTGAAAACTTCATATCTTGATAATTTATCAACTATAATCATTGGGGAATACCTTTTTTAAAAATAATTTTGACTCAATTTTCTACATATTTGAAAAATGAGGTCTTTATCAGAGAAACTTGCTTCAATTTTTTTTTCCACAGTTACGATTGCTAAATGTATTTCCCTCCACCCTATCTCTCCATCTGTATTACTCTATTTTCTCTTGCCTCCCAATTTGTCCCTCCTCAAAAGTGTTTTGGTTCTAACTACCCACTTCCCCAGTCTCTCCTCCCTTCTATTATTCCCCTTCTCTTATTCCTTCCTCCTCCTACTCTCCTGTAGGTTAAGAGATTTCTATTCCCAAGTGAGGGTATATGCTATTCCCTGTTGGAACCAATTCTGATGATAGATTCACTCATTCTCCCTGATCTCCCCTATATTGCTGTCCACCATTTTCTTGGCTCTTTACATACATACATATATATACACACACACACATATATATAATAAATAATAAATTTATAAATAACATATTATATATAATTTTATTATTTATATTATTTAATTAAATGTTATTTATATTTTCTCTTTTATATGAGAAAATTTACCACATTCTGCCTCTCCCTCTCCCATTCTCCTAGTACATCCCTTATCACTGCTTAATTTTTATTTTAGATATCATCCTTTCATACAAATTATGAAAAGGTGATATCTAAAATAAAAATTCTCTCCCCCTTCCTCTTTACCTCTTTTTCTCTCCCTCCTCCCTCTCTCTTCCCCCTTCTCTCTCTCCCCCACCCTCCTCTCTATCGCTTCATTATGTGTGTGTATCTGTCTGTCTTTTCCACTTCTTTGTATATGTGTGTATTTCTTCTAACCGCCCTCATAATCAGAAAGTTCTTATGAGTCACCAATGTCATCCTCCCATGTAGAAATAGAAACAGTTTAACCTTATTAAATGCCTAAGTGCTTTAAGATTTCGCTTTTCTGTTTACCTTTTTATGCTTCCGTGTGTCTTGCATTTGAAAGTCAATTTTTCTGTTCAGCTCTGCTCTTTTCATCAAGAATGTTTGCAAATCCTCTATTTCTAGAATATTTTTCCCTTCAAGGATTATACTCAGTTTTACTGGTGAGGCAATTCTCGGTTGTAATCCTAGCTCCTTTGCCTTCCAGAATATCATATCCCAAGCCCTCTGATCCTTTAATATAGAAGCTGCTAAATCTTTTATAATCCTGACTGTGGCTCCATGATATTTGATTTTTTTTCCTGGCTACTTCTATATGTTCTCCTTGACCTGGGAGCTCTTGAATTTGACTATAATATTCCTAGGCATTTTCATTTTCAGATCTCTTTTAAGAGGTGATTGGTATATTCTTTCAAATTTCAATTTTGCCATCTGGTTCTAGAATATCAGGACAATTTTCCATTACAATTTCCATTACAATTAGGTTCCTTTTTTTGATCATGACTTTCAGATAGTCCAGTAATTTTTAAAATTATCTCTTATTGATCTATTTTCTAGACCAATTATCTTTCCAATGAAGTATTTTACATTGTTTTCTATATATTTTTTTCTTTTCAATTTGTTATATGATTTCTTGATTTCTTATAAAATCATTAGCTTCGATTTACTCGATTCTAATTTTAAGGCATTATTTTTTTCAGTGAGCTTTTGTACCTTCTTTTTCAATTAGTTGATTCTACTTTTTAAAGAGTTTTTTTTTCCCCTTTAGTGAATTTTTGTGCATTATTTTTACTATGTAGCTAATTCTGCTTTTTAAGGCATTCAGGAGAATTGACCATTTATACATTTTAGGATTTAGTCCAGACTATTTTTTAAAGTGTTGTTTTCTTCAGTATTTTTTTCTGCCTCCTTTATGAAGAGGTGGACTCTTTTTTTCACAATTTTCTTGCATCACTCTCAGTTTTTTTCACAATTTTCTTGCATCACTCTTAGTTCTCCTCTCAACTTTTCCTCTACCTCTTTTTACTTGATTTTCAAAATCCTTTTTGAATTCTCTCATGGCCTGAGATCAATGCATATTTTTTTTCTTGGAGGCTTTGAATGTAGGAGCTTTGACTTTGCGATATCTTTTGATCTTCCTAATCACAATAATAACTTTTGAAGGTCAGAATTTTTTCTGTAGTTTGCCCATTTTCCCAGACTATTTCTTGACTTTCAACTATTTATTAAAGTTGGTCTCTGCTTCCAGGGTAGAAGGTGTATTGTCCCAAGTTTCAGAGGTTTTGTGCAACTGTTTTCAGAGCTACTTCTAGAGATCTATAAGTTTTAAGCTCTTTCAAGATAGTATGATCTAAGGAAAAGTGTGTTTACTTCTCTTGCCCTGTGTTCTAATCTGTGAATGACCACAAGTATTCTTTTCTATCCTGGAATTGTGACAAAAGTCCCTGTTTCACTATAGGTACAAGTTCTGTTGTGCTGGTACTCCTTCTTGCCCTGGGACTACCATCTAGGACAGTGACTCTGATCCTAGACAAAGTATGGACAAAGCAACAGATATCTTTACTCCCAATACCACCTGGTATAATCCTTCTCATTTCACAATTAAGGAAATTGAGTCCCAGAGAAATTAACCAACTTGTGTGAATGGATCCAACCATTCTGGAGATGAGTTTGGAACTGTGCCCAAAGAGTTATCAAACTGTGAAACCTCTTTGATCCAGCAGTATTACTACTGGGCCTGTATCCCAAAGAGATCTTAAAGGAGGGAAAGGGACCCACATGTGCAAAAATGTTTGTGGCAGCCCCTTCTGTAGTGGCCAGAAACTGGAAACTGAGTAGATGCCCATTAGTTGAAGAATGGCTGAATAAGTTATGATCTATGAATGTTATGGAATATCATTGTTCTGTAAGAAAAGATCAGAATGATTTCAGAGAGGTCTGGAGAGATTTACATGAACTGATGCCGAGGGAAATGAGCAGAACCAGGAGTTCACTGTACATGGCAATAACAAGATGATGCAATGATCAGTTCTGAGGGATATGGCTCTTTTAACAATGAGATGATTCAGGCCAGTTCCAGTCTGGCTCCAGATGAGCCATCTACCCCCAGAGAGAATGAACCGAGTGTGGATCACAACATAATATTTTCACTTTTTTGTTGTGTTTTCTTTCTCATTTTTTTCCCTTTTGATCTGTTTTTTGTGTGCAGTATGATAAATGTGGAAATATGTATAGAAGAATTACACATGTTTAACATATACTGGATTACTTGCCATCCAGGGAAGGGAGTTGGGGGGACGAAGGGAGAAAAAAAAATTGGAACACACAGTTTTGTGAAGGTGAATGTTGAAAATCATCTATGCATATGTTTTAAAAATAAAAAGCTTTAACCAAAAAATAAATTAAACAACTTACTGAAGATCAAAGTAATAAGAAAACTATGACCTGATCACAAGTCAGCTGCTACAAAAATAACACTTTTTCTGCTGCACTAAGTTGACTCCTAAATGCTGCTTTCCCCTCTTTGAATGGAAATTCCATAAGATCAAGGTTCCCTCATTTTTGTTTTTGTATCCTACTCACTAAGCACAGTTATATATAACATAATAGAAATGATAGAATGATTCTATAATGTAAAATTACATTTTATATATATTAGTGATATTGTAGCAATATACCTATAATTATATAATGTATATGCATGATATATAATATGCATACATATATAAACTTATTATATAACATACATTAACATGATTCTATAATATGAAATATATATGATGTTAATATACTATACATACACACATACATACAATTATACCTATATATGTGAATAAGGGGGTTTTTCAGTACCAGATCTGTGGTATAATTTCAATATTTTGATACTTCGGGTGAAGAAATTCCCCTCATCAGCACCTAGTTTACATTTTACAATTTTAGAGAGTTGCCTGAGAGAGTAAGAGATTAAATGCCTTTTCCAAGGCCACATGATCAGTAGGTGTTCAAGTCAGGAAATGAATCCCAGCACTTCGTGACTCCCAGACTGATTCTCTATACATTAACCATTAAGCTATGCTTTCTCTTCTGTACTTAAAACAAATACCTTTTGAATTTAATTGAGTTGAATCATAAGTTGCTTATGGGTGAAACAAGAGCCCTGGAGAACCACTGGCTCTAAGAACCCATAACTGTTGCTTCTATAGGAGCCCAGGGTAAATTCTCCTATTCCCCTCTATAAGTAAAATTCTATTTCCCTTTTGATTCCAAAGGTTGATGGAGGAATGTTTTCTTCTTTCAAATCAAAACAGCTGGAAAGGCCCCCCTTTGCTGAGCTGGAGTCAATCACATCTGGGCCTGGCCTCTGCCTGCATCTCACTCCTAAGTATCCAGTTCTTAATTAATTGCTCTAGCTGAACAATCCCAAACCCCAAGGCTTCCCAGAACAGTTGTGCTGAGGTAGGAGCACTGGAAGCTATAAGATAGTTTCAAGATGTTTCAAGTATGTAAAATCGCATACAGATGTCCAAAGAGTACGTCCAGTCAAAATGAATTTTAACAGCCATAGCAATGTGTGAACCTATGCCCGCGGACATTATCTCGGGCAGGAAAAAGCGGGACCGATGTGGCGATTCACTTACCTGGCCGTGATGCCAGTCGCCTTCCATGATAAAAAGTCAGGGAGATCGAAAAAGTGGCCCGCCTTATCCCAGCAAGACTCTCTCAAGTTCTGTCATATAAAATACAATAAGATCAATCAATCTTTTTCACCTTTCCCCCCCAACATCTTCAATCGTGTCTCGAAATCATCACGTCCGGTCCAAACCTAATAAGGCCCATGAAAACATATTCAAATTGGAGCAGGGAAGTAGGAGAGAAACCATATCACATCAACTTGGAAAAAAATCAGTAGACATTAATTATGTATTAATAATATATACATATATAAATTAATAATACTTTAAAGTGTTTTTTTTTCCTCTCCAACAAAGTGAGCAAAAACAGCCTGTTCTTGAAAAGATATATAATTGTTCTTCCTATTGAAAGGACCATGAAGAGAGAGAGAGAGAGAGAGAGAGAGAGAGAGAACAATTAGTTAATGAATGAAATAATGTTTCAATCCTTAACCACTTTGGGCCAGAACAGGAGTTCCATAAAAAGATAGGAGCTTAGACTGAAGCCATCTTGTTCTTTTAATTTCTACACATACCAACTCACTCAAAAAGAAAAGTGAAAACATGGCCACCATCCTCAGGGAGCTTACTATCAAGTTCAAAATGAGCTGCCCTTGATTGATTTTCAACAATCACAAATCCAAAGAACGCATCTGGTAAGCTAATATAGACTCTGCCCATATTGAAGTCCCCTCCCTTTTTATGTCCCTCTTAACTGATTCCATTTCCTTCTATTGCTTTCATATCACCATTAAACATCTGGCTACAGGAAGAACAGGAAGAACTTCCCAAAACATGGGTTGCCATAAAAAATGCAAACTAAAAGAGAGGTAGAAAGAAAGGAGAAAGATTTTCTGGCCAGGAAGTACAGTACAAAAATACAGAATAATCTAAGCAAAAGGAGGAGCTGGTAAGTACACAGTTGGGGGCTTTAACAAGTTCAAATTACAAAGCCTGGACAAAATACACCCCAGTGCCCTGAAAAGAACAGCAGGTTTTGACTGCTAAGGTCCTGATTGTGATTTAAAAAAAAAAAAAAAAAAAAAAAAAGTTAAACAAAATTTCTGCATTTGAAGACAGGTAAAAAAAGATATTCTTGATTTTCATTTGGGGAGAGTAGTTAGTCAGAGACAGCAAGCACTTGGCTTGGAATTCTGCTTCAGATACTACTTGTGTTAGTTTCTTTATCTGTAAAATGGGAAGGGGGTAGATTAGTTGATCTCTAAGATTTTCTTTCAGCTCTAACTCTAAAATGTTATAGCCATGCCTGAATTGATAGAAACTGGGAGGGAGATCCCCCCAAAATGCAATAAAAAGACATGTTATTAGCCAGATTGTATTTATAAAAGAATCATCAAAAATGCAAGTGAAGATACGGATGGCACACATCATTTCTGCAGATTACCAAAAGCTGGAAGGGATTAGTAACAAGTTGAATGATAGATTCGATATCTATTCACCAAGATTATGCAAAATTCAAATAATAATAAAAATGTAATAAAAACAAATGAAAAGTGCCATATTTAGGATCAAATAATCAATTTCACAAGTTTTATACTGGAAAGATTTTGATAGGTAGCAGTCTGTGTGAGGAAAAAATGGTAAGAGGCAGGAAACTTAATTGTGTACAGTAAGTACAATATGACTAACAGAATTCTCGCAATCCTTGACTATTCTCGACCATGGAGAAAGCTGTGGTAAACTGACAGCATGCTAAAAAGCAGTGACATCACTTTCTGTAGAGCCAAAGCTACCGCTTTTCTAGTAGCAAGGTATTGGCTGTGAGATTTGGATTATATAGAAAGCTGAGCACCGAAGAATCAATGTTTTTGAATTCTGGTGCTGGAAAGATTTTTGAAAGCTTTTTGGATAGCCAGGAGATCAAATCAATCAATATTTAAAGCAACTAATTTAGGCTATTTATGGGAAGATCAAATATTGAAGTTGAAGCTTACTTTGGCCATATAATGAGAAGATGAGATTTGTTGAAAAAGAGACTGATGTTGGGAAAGTGAAAAAGGAGAAAAGGACAGCAGAGGATGAGATAAATGAGAAAATGTCATGGAAACAAGAAATGTAAAGTCGAATAGACTTTGAGAGATGGAAAAGGAGAGAAGGGGTTGGTGTGCCATGGATTCATGACTAGATGACTAAATAATAAAAGTGTTCACAATGAAAGCAGTAATGTTCTGCCGTGTATCGACCTGGTTAGGTCTGGAGTATTTTGCTTAGGTTTTTGTTTATGTTTTTGTTTTGTTTTGTTTATTTTGTTTTGTTTTTTGTTTTTTGTTAAGGCAATTGGGGTTAAGTGACTTGCCTAAAGTCACACAGGTAGGAAGTGTTAAGTGTCTAAGATTTTGATTCAGGTTCTCCTGACTTCAGAGCTAGTGCTCTATCCACTGCATCAACTAGCTGCCCCCATTATTTCTGAAAAGCATTGATAATCTGGATAAGATCCAGAGTAAGGTAGTTGGGGTCATATTGGTTCTGAACATCACTATATAAATAAAAATTGACTGAAGAAACTAGAGATATTTAACCTGCAGAAATGAAATGGAAAAGACAGTTATTTTAGTGTTCTAGAAAACCTGTGGATGTGAAATAGGGATTAGATCAAATGTTCTAATTGATGCCAGAAGTCAGAACCAAAAACAATGGCTGTAAAACTGGGAGGGGGAAGGCAAATTGAAGCTTGATATGCAAAAACAAATGACAAAACTGATCCATTATGAGAGCTATTTCAAAATGATACCAGCTTCACTGGGAGTTATTCAGTTTCCAATCACTGGAGGTCTTCGGGCAAAAGTTGTACAACCATTTGTAGGTGCCATATCAAAAGCTCATTTTCAGGTACAATTGGGCTATATGGATAAAAGTTCATGGTCTAATTTTAAATTCTGTAAGTCTGAATCACTGTTCAGTTATAGTTTGGTCTGCATATCCAGTAAGATCCTTTCCAACTCTGAGATTCTATGACCCACTGTTTCATTTTAAATATGTGTTGCCTTCCTTGAAGGCAGTGGGGGGGAATATGGGGAAAATCATAGAGAAAAGGTGGGAAAATATAGAATGAAAATATAGAAATATAAAAAGGGAAGGAAGGAGAGAAAGAGAGAGAGGAGAGAGAGAAAAAAGAGAGAGAGAAAAAAGAGAGAGAGAAAGGAAGGAGAGGAAGATGGGGAAGAAGGGAGAGAGGGAGGAAGATAGAAAGTTAGGAAGAGGAAGGAAAGAAGGGAGGGGAGAGAGAGAGAGAAGAAAAAGAGTGTAATGAAAGAAAAGAGAGGGTAGGGAAGGAATGAATGCTCCCTGGAGCCTGGGTTCATTTCTTCAGAAATGCTGACAGACCATATGTGAGTGATCCCATGCTGTTTTTTTTTTTTTCTTTTGGATGGAGCCCATGATTTTCAAGTGCTTTGTCATCAAAGGTTTGACTGGCCAAAAGTATATCAGGCCCCACTGATGTATTTTTCAGCTCTGGACTGCCCACAGGGCAGGAGTCCATAACACCACCCTCTGGCAGACAAAAGAGAGAGCTCTCAGCAATCACATTTCACTGAAGTCTAGCCTGGCTGTTCCTTCACTTGCCCTGGGGTATAGTACCCCACTCTATCAAAGGAGAAAAAGAGGGCTGAGAACCTGCTTTTAAAACTGTCCCCCACCTTTATTCTGTTTAATGGTAAGAACAGGTCTCTTGATTTAGTCAGTCTGACAGGCATAAGGACCTACTGTGTGCCAGGCACTATGATAAGTGATAGAAATATATTTATGTATGTATGTGTGTGTGTATATATGTATATATATGTGTGTGTGTATATATATATACATATGTATATACATATATACATATGTATATATATATGTATATATATATATGGAGAGAGAGAGAGAGAGAGAGAGAGAGAGAATGAATAAATAATCCACTAGTCTAAAGGAACTCACCTTCTAAGAAGGAAGACTCCAAGTAAGTATGAAATTATATGCAGCATAGAATGAATAAAAGAGAGAAAAACAGAAAGCTAATAACTATCCCAAATTAATCTTTTCCCTCTTTTGCCAAAATAAAAGCCCCAACTTTTTAAGCTCCACAAATCTGTGACCCAGGATGCAAGGTATCTGCTTCCCCATGCCAGTCCTGAAGCTCGTCAATCCCTAGGACTTGGAATGAATCAAAAGGATGGAAGGTTCAAAGAAACACATCCATTATTTGATAAAACCACAGCATTTCTCAGGAGTAGCATATCACTCAAAACAAAGCCAGCTGCAGAGTTCAACAGAGGGTGGAGAGCGTGTTGAGCGGCCACAAACATGTGAGCAAGCCAGGAACCATTGTGTCCTCCCCAGGGCAGAATGACTCTTCGGACCTCTCCTTCCCCCTGCCGTGGGGATCCACAGTTTTTTGAGGAGTAGGTGGAGAGGGGGCTGATATTCTCCAGTCCAAGCCATCCATCTGGGTACTGTTTTAAGACTGGGGGGTGGGGGTGGGGGGAACAAAGGAACAATGAGACAGGTGGGTATTAATGCAGGCTGGAAACCCTCCTCTACTGACTCTGCCACTGGGGAAGGGGCGTTGTAACTTGCAGAAATCAAGGAAACAGAAGTCACTGCCAGGGTGCTCCAGTATTTGGTTATTAATTACAAAAAAATGATAATCAGGCAGTTTGTGTGAGAATAAAGCCATCATCGATGAAAGAAAGCAGAGTCCTTTCTCCTCTTAACACCCCCTTGACAAATTGGTCCCTGAAGATCCTTAAGAAATTGTTTTCTAGCAAGACTTCTGGCTACAGGAAGAACAGGAAGAACTTCCCAAAACATGGGTTGCCATAAAAAATGCAAACTAAAAGAGAGGTAGAAAGAAAGGAGAAAGATTTTCTGGCCAGGAAGTACAGTACAAAAATACAGAATAATCTAAGCAAAAGGAGGAGCTGGTAAGTACACAGTTGGGGGCTTTAACAAGTTCAAATTACAAAGCCTGGACAAAATACACCCCAGTGCCCTGAAAAGAACAGCAAGTTTTGACTGCTAAGGTCCTGATTGTGATTTAAAAAAAAAAAAAAAGTTAAACAAAATTTCTGCATTTGAAGACAGGTAAAAAAAGATATTCTTGATTTTCATTTGGGGAGAGTAGTTAGTCAGAGACAGCAAGCACTTGGCTTGGAATTCTGCTTCAGATACTACTTGTGTTAGTTTCTTTATCTGTAAAATGGGAAGGGGGTAGATTAGTTGATCTCTAAGATTTTCTTTCAGCTCTAACTCTAAAATGTTATAGCCATGCCTGAATTGATAGAAACTGGGAGGGAGATCCCCCCAAAATGCAATAAAAAGACATGTTATTAGCCAGATTGTATTTATAAAAGAATCATCAAAAATGCAAGTGAAGATACGGATGGCACACATCATTTCTGCAGATTGCCAAAAGCTGGAAGGGATTAGTAACAAGTTAAATGATAGATTCGATATCTATTCACCAAGATTATGCAAAATTCAAATAATAATAAAAATGTAATAAAAACAAATGAAAAGTGCCATATTTAGGATCAAATAATCAATTTCACAAGTTTTATACTGGAAAGATTTTGATAGGTAGCAGTCTGTGTGAGGAAAAAATGGTAAGAGGTAGGAAACTTAATTGTGTACAGTAAGTACAATATGACTAACAGAATTCTCGCAATCCTTGACTATTCTCAACCATGGAGAAAGCTGTGGTAAACTGACAGCATGCTAAAAAGCAGTGACATCACTTTCTGTAGAGCCAAAGCTACCGCTTTTCTAGTAGCAAGGTATTGGCTGTGAGATTTGGATTATATAGAAAGCTGAGCACCGAAGAATCAATGTTTTTGAATTCTGGTGCTGGAAAAGATTTTTGAAAGCTTTTTGGATAGCCAGGAGATCAAATCAATCAATATTTAAAGCAACTAATTTAGGCTATTTATGGGAAGATCAAATATTGAAGTTGAAGCTTACTTTGGCCATATAATGAGAAGATGAGATTTGTTGAAAAAGAGACTGATGTTGGGAAAGTGAAAAAGGAGAAAAGGACAGCAGAGGATGAGATAAATGAGAAAATGTCATGGAAACAAGAAATGTAAAGTCGAATAGACTTTGAGAGATGGAAAAGGAGAGAAGGGGTTGGTGTGCCATGGATTCATGACTAGATGACTAAATAATAAAAGTGTTCACAATGAAAGCAGTAATGTTCTGCCGTGTATCGACCTGGTTAGGTCTGGAGTATTTTGCTTAGGTTTTTGTTTATGTTTTTGTTTTGTTTTGTTTATTTTGTTTTGTTTTTTGTTTTTTGTTAAGGCAATTGGGGTTAAGTGACTTGCCTAAAGTCACACAGGTAGGAAGTGTTAAGTGTCTAAGATTTTGATTCAGGTTCTCCTGACTTCAGAGCTAGTGCTCTATCCACTGCATCAACTAGCTGCCCCCATTATTTCTGAAAAGCATTGATAATCTGGATAAGATCCAGAGTAAGGTAGTTGGGGTCATATTGGTTCTGAACATCACTATATAAATAAAAATTGACTGAAGAAACTAGAGATATTTAACCTGCAGAAATGAAATGGAAAAGACAGTTATTTTAGTGTTCTAGAAAACCTGTGGATGTGAAATAGGGATTAGATCAAATGTTCTAATTGATGCCAGAAGTCAGAACCAAAAACAATGGCTGTAAAACTGGGAGGGGAAGGCAAATTGAAGCTTGATATGCAAAAACAAATGACAAAACTGATCCATTATGAGAGCTATTTCAAAATGATACCAGCTTCACTGGGAGTTATTCAGTTTCCAATCACTGGAGGTCTTCGGGCAAAAGTTGTACAACCATTTGTAGGTGCCATATCAAAAGCTCATTTTCAGGTACAATTGGGCTATATGGATAAAAGTTCATGGTCTAATTTTAAATTCTGTAAGTCTGAATCACTGTTCAGTTATAATTTGGTCTGCATATCCAGTAAGATCCTTTCCAACTCTGAGATTCTATGACCCACTGTTTCATTTTAAATATGTGTTGCCTTCCTTGAAGGCAGTGGGGGGGGAATATGGGGAAAATCATAGAGAGAAGGTGGGAAAATATAGAATAAAAATATAGAAATATAAAAAGGGAAGGAAGGAGAGAAAGAGAGAGAGGAGAGAGAGAGAAAAAAGAGAGAGAAAGGAAGGAGAGGAAGATGGGGAAGAAGGGAGAGAGGGAGGAAGATAGAAAGTTAGGAAGAGGAAGGAAAGAAGGGAGGGGAGAGAGAGAGAGAAGAAAAAGAGTGTAATGAAAGAAAAGAGAGGGTAGGGAAGGAATGAATGCTCCCTGGAGCCTGGGTTCATTTCTTCAGAAATGCTGACAGACCATATGTGAGTGATCCCATGCTGTTTTTTTTTTTTTTCTTTTGTAACATGTATAAAACAGAAATATATTTTCCATGCCATGATGTACCATCTACTTCAAATTGCTTTTCTTCTCAAGGAGAGAGAAGTGGAGGAAGGGAAGAAGGGAATTTAGAACCCATTTTTTTAAAATGTTAAAAGTTTTTGAAATTGAGAAATATTTAATGAAATATACATGGGAAGAGAGTGTGTGTGTGCATGTGTGTTTTTGGACTATAGATATCTTTGGCTTCTTCTTTTGAAAACAGCCATTCAACAACAAGATTATACGATGATCAATTCTCTTTACAACAATGAGATGATTCAAACCAGTTCTAATTGTTTAGTGATGAAAAGAGTCATCTCTACTTAGTGAAAGGACTGTGGGAACTGAGTGTGGTTCACAACAATAGCATTTTCACTCTTTTTGTTGTTGTTTGTTTTCATTCTCTCTCTCTCTCTCTCTCTCTCTCTCTCTCTCTCTCTCTCTCTCTCTCTTTCTCTCTCTCGCGCGCGTGCGCTGGTGTGATTTGATTTTTCTAGTGCAGCACGATAATTGTATAAATATGTATGCATATATTGGATTTAACATATATTTCCACCATGTTTAATATATATTGGACTACTTGCCAATAGCTGGGGATGGGGTAAGGGGGAGGGGGGGGGGCGGAATTAGAACAAAGGTTTTTCAAGGGCTAATGTTGAAGAATTGTTCATACATATGTTTTGAAAAATAAACAGCTTTAATGAAGGAAAAACTGGAGCCACTTATTAATTGGATAGTGACTCATTTTTATAAACTTGACTCAGTTTCCTACATATCTGAAAAACGTGCTCTTTATCAGAGAAACATGCAGTATTTTTTTTTTATATTACTTGTCTATGGTACATTTTAGCAACATGTAATTTCCCTGATTATTTCCTTTAACTCAATTTTTGCTTTATCTGAAGCCATGATTGCTACCCCAATCTTTTTTACTTCAGTTGAGACATAATTATTTTAACTGTGGTTTGCCTTTGTTTTAAGTTTCTTTTGTATACAACATATTGTTGGATTCTGGTTTCTTTTTTTTTTTTTCAACTGATAACATTTATTTATTAAGTTTAAAATGCATTTAAAAACCTAAGTACAAAATAAGAGAAAAAAGCATTGCCATGTACATATCAAAAAGTGAGAAGATTCAATATAAAGTCATATGTTTCTATTTCGAGAAATCATTTTTATTATGTTGGGCTTATCTATCCATGAACAATAAACATTACTTCAATTATTTAGATTTAAATTCATTTGCATAAAAATGTTTTGTTTTATTCATATAGTTTCTGAGTCTATTCTGGCAGGTATTCTTTCAGGTATTTTATACTATATAGTTATTTCAGATATCTAAAACATCATTGAACAATGTGGCTGACACAGTGTACTTTCTCTACTTTTTCTCTTTTGATTAAATCTATTTGCAAACAAGACAGATGGGACGCATTAGAGGCAATCTCAAGTGTAAGTATAAAGGAAGACTGGAAAATGCTTCTAGAAGAAAGGAAACAGGAAGTCAGTAGGAGGTGGATTTGAGAAAGGAGAATATAAAATGGCCAATGAGGAGTTAGCATTTAAAGGAGACCAATATCAACAGATTGTACAATACGTGGGAGGTATTGGAAGATTGAAAAGCTAAGAGTTTAAGAAAGGTTTCAAAAGCCAACCAGGGCTTTCTATTTAATTAGAGAGCTAAAAAGGAGCCATTGGAGTTTATTGAATTGGGGGAGGGAAGGCAACATATTGTCTCCTTTATTAGAATATAAATTCATTACATATATTGAATTTTTCATTTTTTTGTACTTGAATTGGCAGTGCCTGGAATAGGACCTGGGCCACAGCAGCTGTTTAATAAATGTTTGTTGATTGACAGATTGATTGATTGGCATCCCAATCTCAGTGGTCCATGGGATAGAGTATTAGACTTGGGCATCACAAAGAACTAAGCTCAAATCCTGCCTCAGACATTTTCTAGTTGTGTGAATCAAAGTCACTTATTCTCTTTCACCTTCAGTTTCTTTATCCATAAAATGGGGATAATAATTACACCCATCTCACAAAGTTGTTGGGAGGATGAAATGAGATAACCTATATAAAGTGTTTTACAAATATTAAAGCAGAATAAAAATATAAATTCTAGCTATTATTATCATAAATAATGATTGATTTGAATTAACTTCAAAATAGAGCACAATTGTAAAAGGTGACCTGCATCAAAATTAGCTAATTTTAGTCCTCCTTGATAAGCTAAGGGAAAAAATCATGACCTCTATGCTGAGGTCATTAGATTGCCATTATAGAATAGAATCAAGCCCCATAAAACCAGAAGAATAAAAACAGAGACTCTCTTAGAGTCAGCAAGTCAACCAGCATCCATTAATAGCTCACATTTACATGGTATTTTAAGGTTTGCAAAGAAAAGGCAATTGTATTGAATCCAGGGCTTGAAATAATATATATAATATGAGTTTGAATCCATCTTCAAACACACTTATTACTTGTTTGACACCATAACTCTTCCTTTATTTCCTCATCTTTAAAATGGGGATAGTAATCATACCTATCTCCCAGGGTTGTTGTGAGGATCAAGTAAGATCACTTTTACAAAGCACTTTTCAAATCTTAAGGAACTCTATATTTTAACTATGATGAGTATGAGGATGATGCAATTCCTATGTGCCAGATACTGCACTAACTACTAGTGACAAAATGATCAAATCAGCAAGCATTTATTAAGTACCTACTGTATGCCACATTAAGCATTGGAGAGACAATGCAAGAAAAACACAGTCTCTGTTCTCAAAGGACTCATGGTCTAGGTTCATATAAGATAAATACAATACAAATTAATTCAAGCTCATTAAATAAATCAGAAGTAAGAAAAGCTCTGCCCCAGCCTCAATTCCCAGAGAGTAGGTTTGTCTCCATTCTCTGGAGGGTTGAAAGCGAAGAAGGATCCTGGCCAAGGAGACTGCCAGGAAGACAAATCTCTTTTGTCTGGGGTGAGCGGGTCCTTTGGAGGGGTTTCATTTTAATTGGCAAATGGATTCATTCACTTCCTGGCCTGGCTGGCTAGGTCACTGCTGAGCCCAGGGAATGTCTGCCATACTCCATTCAAGAGGGGGCCGCTGGGCCAAGAGACAGGAAATTATTTCGGGGATATTTTCTGATGAAATGGGCTGGATGCTATCCTAGCGGCTTCCATCCATTCATTGATGGCTCTTATATTCCCTGCTCCAAAGTCAATTACCTTGGCTTCTCTTCCTTAGATATATTTCTTCCTAACCCTTAAATGGAAGTCATTCATGCTTCATCATCCTACTCTGCAGAAGAGACTCCTTTCAGAAATGTTGTAATGGCCACTTCCTTGCTCTCAGCTTCAGATGATCATGGCTCAGAGGTCACAGAATCACATAATGTGAAACGTGGATGGATCTAGTCACCTTCCAGTTCAACTTCTCTCCACAAAAGAGATCACCATTGAGCGGATTTCCAGCCTCTGCCTGAAGACAAGGAGCAGACTACCCAGACAGCCCAGCCCATTTCTGGAGAGCTTTCATTCATAAAAAGCCTTGCCTTCATAAAGTTTAAATTAGATTTTTAAGAAAATTTTAACCAAGGTCAATGCTAAATAATTAATAATTACCTTTGCACACTCTTCATCACTTAAATAGAGGGAACTGATATCATAGCTGAGAACAATGGTCACGGAGTTAGGGAGACCTGAATTCAAATCTGGCCTTAAGCACTTATTAGCTCTGAGACCCCGGGTATATCACAACCTGTTTGCTTCAATTTCTTCAGCTATAAAATGGAGGCAAGAATAGCACCTCTCGCAAGATTATTGTGAGATTATTATGAGAATCAATGCACTAATATTTCTAAAAGTGCTCAGCACTGTGCCTGACAATTTCCCTCAGCCTCTTCCCTTGATGAAGTGGAGAATCATTAATGAGGAAGGCTGTCTACACTGTTGGGCATAACTTTCATGATTACGTTGGACACAATTGCAGTGGTGATCAGTCGTTCTTTGGTGCAGGAGAAGATCCCCTAGGTAATCGAGGGGGATTTAATGGAAAAAGATTGTGCTGTAACAACAACAGCCATAATGAACACCCTCACTTTTTTAAAAAGGAAAAAAAGGAAATAGCCCTCCTTAGAATTCTAGGCTGATGCCGTCTTAAAAGATCCGAGCTACCCTAGAGACTAGTCAAATATCCTATGGAATAATGGATAGAGGATTGGATTTAGAGTCATGATACTCCGAGTTCAAATCTTGTGTCTCATCCTCACAAAGAATATAACAATGGGCAGTGACAAGCTGTCTAAACTTTAGTTTCCCCATATGTCAAAATTTGAAACCAAAAAGGGTGAAAAATATAATTTTCCTTGAAGAGTTATTGTAATAATGAAATGATGAATATAAAAGGTAAAAGAAACATGATTATTGTTATTATTAAGTATCCCCTGATATGTGATATGAATAGGATTAGACTTAGAAATGAAAAGTTCTTTATGGAAAAGACATCCTGAATGGGAGTCGAATCCCAAGTCTACTACCTGCTTCCTAATTGTCTAATGCTTAAAAAAAAAAAAAAACAATGATTCCAGATATTGGAAAAGACTCAATATTTGCAAAAAATTCTGGGGAAACTGAAAAAAACATTCTGGCAGAAATTAGGTGTAAACCAACATGTCACACCATATATCAAGAAAAATGAATACATTACTTAGATACATATGGTAATTACCCAAATAATCATAGAATCAAAGAAGAAATTAGATCTTTTAGGTCTTTGAATAAAAGAAAAGTTCATGACCAAACAAGGGATAGAGATGGACAACAAATAATTTTTTATATAACCAAAAATTTTACATTTAATTTTTTTTGTAGAAATAAAACCAAGTTTAATCAAAATTAAAAGGGAAGATATAACTTAGAGGGGGGGAGAGAGACTTGCAATAACTTTCTCTATTAAAGGTCTCATTTTCAAGCTGTGTAAGCAAGTGATTCAAATTTAAAAGGACAAGAAACAGTTCTCCAGTAGATAAATGGCCAAGAGAGAGAGAAAGAGAGGGAGAGAGAGAGAGAAAGGAAGGGAGAGAAAGAAAAAGGGAGAGAGAAAGGAGGAAAGGGGGAGAAGGAAAGAAAAAAGGAGGAAAAGAGGGAAGGGGGAAGCAGGAAGGAAGGGAACTCATTGAAGCATTTTTAAGTGGAGAGAAAAGAACAGAACAAAGGCCAAAAAGAAGGGTTGATGAGCAAAAAGACTTAAAAAGTTATATATTGATCTAATACATTTAAAAAGAAAAGTGAGGTATACATAACAGATACCTACAGTTTCCTGTACAATTCTCTTTCCCTATTCTAATACATATGCACACATACATAAACCTGTTTTGTTTGGTGTTTATTAATTTCAGATTATTAATTAATCTCCCTCTTCCCTCCTCTCTCTCTCCCTTTTTCTTTCTCTCCCTTCCCTTCCCCCCCCCCTCTCTCTCTCTTTCTCTCTCTCTTGTCCATTTATCTACTGGAGAACTGTTTCTTGTCCTTTTAAATTTGAATCACTTGCTTACACAGCTTGAAAATGAGACCTTTAATAGAGAAAGTTATTGCAAGTCTCTCTCCCCGCCCTCCAAGTTATATCTTCCCTTTTAATTTTGATTAAACTTGGTTTTATTTCTACAAAAAAAAAATTTTAATGTAAAAATTTTGGTTATATAAAAAATTAATTAAAAAAAATACAAAGAGAAAAATTGTCCTCAGGCTAGCTAAACTTCTTGGTCTGATACTCCTTTATTACTATATTATCTTGGAAAAGCCATTTCATTTCTCTAGGACTAAGTTTACTCATTTTCGAACTGAGAGGATCAGATTATAATCCTCAAGGTCCCATCTAGTTCTAAATACTGAGCTTTTATCTACTGTTAATTGCTTTGATTCTGTTTAGAGTCCCTTACAAAGAATACTTCTGAGGAAACATCTCATATCAAATGCTGACCTTTTCTACCAGTCCTTTTTTTTTTTAATGCTAAGAGAACAGCATTTGAGAACTCAGATGTGACCCACCAACCCAACCATGAATTAGGAAGCTCTGAGTGATAATAGGCTTCTACTTTTGCAGATAAATGATGGGTAAATTTTGAGATATTATTCTATCTACATTTACTGGCTTTTTTTAATGGACTGAGACATTAGTATTAAAATGACCATAATTAAACAGTGGTTTGTTATTTAGAAGTCCAGGAGCATCAATGATCCAGTATGTAACCTCTCTTGGTTTGCAAGGGATGAACTATATCCAAGCTATATCCCTGTGAGGAACTTCTTTTTTGTGGGGCTCAGTTTCTTCATATGTAACAAAATATAGATGAGGCAGATAAACTTAAATGTCCCTTCTGGGTCTTGTATCCTATCATTTCACAATATTATAAATTAAGCAAATTCAGAAAAAGAAGTGTAATTAGTTAACTCAAACTATGTTCAAAGTATTGCTCAAGATGAAGTACTTATAGCAAATATATCTAACTCCATGATCATCATAACTGAGAATTGAACATGAGGATTGGGAGTGGGGGAAGATGGGTAGTGCAAGAATGCATGAAGATCTCAAATAATTGCATTCAAACTTACTTGTGAAGGATAAGAGAAAAGGAAAAAAAAAAGAATTCAAAGAGCAATATAAAGAAAAATGACGAAAAAGAGAACAGAAGAGAGAAAAAATAAAAGAAAAAGAAAGGACAATTTTAAAAGAGCAGAAAAAAAGTGAACAGAGAGAAGAGGAAAACATGAGATGGCTTTGATGAGAAAGTGTAAAAACATTAAATAAATTACAAGGTAGAGGGGGCAAAGAATAGCATAAACCAATCCAAAGTGCCACAGGCTCAGGAAGAGGAAAACGCCAAGTGGGAAGGGTGGGAAGCAGAAGACTGCTGCCCCTGCTCCATAGTCACATCTTTTCTCAGGGTGAATGAGCTCATCCATGATGTCACTGTCTCTGAGTCATCCCTCCACCGGAATCAGAGGTGAGAAAAGGCCTGTTAGGTCAGCCAGTCCAACCCTCCTGCCTACTAGGGTCAATGCAACAGTATATTCTCTGGGGCTTTGTCTTGTCTAGTCTAGTCCTGAAATGACTCAAACAATGAAGACTTTCACCTAAATCAGTGAGAGAAATTTTAACCATTTCCCCACTGGGCCAGAAATAACAAATGTGAGCAAATTATAGCTGCTTTTTACCCAGCCTATAAGTCTGAACTTGACAATCTTTGGAACCAAATTTCTGGAACAATGTTTCCCTCCCTCCATTCTCTTCCCTCTTCAATCCATCCTATGAAGAGGTGGCAAATCAATCAATAAACATTTATTAAGTTCCTGTTTTTTTTTTTTTTTAAAGAACAATACTAAGCACTAAGGATACAAAAAGGGTAGGGGGAACAATCCCTGCCCTCTAGGAACTTACCATCTAACAAGAGAACATGAGCAAGAGAGTGACTTAATAGAGCTTGTTTTTTAAAAAAATATTTTAGCACCTGAATGGAAGATGGATTTGAAACAGGGAGAATTGAGGCAGGCAGACCATAAAGAAATTATTGTAATAATCTAGACAAGAGTTGATGAGGGATCAATAAAAATTCATTAAGGAGATCCACAAGTAGAATAGGCTACTTCAGGGAGTAGCAAGTTCCACATGACTGGCAGCCTTCCAGAAGGGAATAAATTAACAATTTTTGGTAATGTGTGCTTGCACTGCTAATCGGAAAAGAAGTGGTTTTGACTGATAATAAGATATAGCCAGATAACCAAAGAAATCTGTTGCTATTCTGAAAATTTTGTTTTTAATTCTCTAAAACCATAATTTTTAGAGACATTTTCAATGTTGTGATGGAGCTGCAAGTGGAAGGCACAGCTATGAGAATGAAGGTAAGAATAGAATTTAAAAACTGAGTAAATGGATACCCACGGTTTAAAAAAAGCAGGATGCTCAATACTCCCTCCAGTGAACACAGGGCATATTGAATTATGGCCTGACTTCATGGAACCTCCATAGGAGAGGCACCCACTCACCTCACCTCCTTCTCCCCATTCTCCAGACAAAATCTATAGCAGATGCTCTAAAAGTAGCTAACATGACCCTATACCCTCTTCAAAGGTTAAAGAGAATTGTGTCCTAACCTGACAAGTTCTCTCCACAAACGTTCCAAGGAGATGACCTAGCCTGATACAAGAGATGAGATTACATGTGTTTTCTTTTTGTGTAAGAAGGAAAATGAGATTTATGATGAAAAAGGAAAATGAGATTTTGAATAGAAAAGGTCACCAAGGAATGGCACAGCTGAGGTCTTGGCTCTTTATGAAGGTTTATATCCCATTGTGAAACACAGTACCAGCCCCGAACTGTTCTGGGACAGAATAAGAGGATAATTTTGTTTTTTGTTTTTTGTTTTTGCTCTTTTTAAAGTGGAAAACATCCTTGCCTTTGAAAATCAACCCAGAGTTATTCTCCAATTGGTAAAGCTATGAACAGCTAATTTTTTGAGGAGGGAACCAAACAATTTGTAGTTATATAAAATACTGATTTCCTAAATCAGTAATGACTAGAGTTGTAGATTAAAACAAACTTGCGATATCATTTTATATTTATTAGATTGGGTAAAGGTGGCGAATTCTGAAGGGATGTAGAAAATTAGGATACTGATTCATTCCACAATGGTGGAATTGTGAACTAATCCAATGATTTTGGAGAGCAATTTGTAATTATACCCAAAGAGTTATTAAACTTTCTATATTCTTTCACTCAATAATACCTGTATTTGATTTGTTTTCAAGAATGATTAGGAAAAAAGAAAAAAGAACATATATGTTTTTTAAATGTTTAAAGCAATTTTCTTTGTAGTGGCAAAGCACTAAAAATTGGAGAGGGATGCACATCAATTGGAGATTAACTGAAGAAGTTGTGTATTCTGTATTATGTATCATGGGTGTATATATGTGTGGGCATATGTATATGTGAATTTGTGTGTGTGTGTATATATATATATATATATATATATATATATATATAATATATATATATATATATATATATATATATATAGTGTATGATTGTGGTTGAATAGTACTGTGCTATAAGAAATAATGAGTTAGTTAGATCATCTTAGGAAAAACATAGATTTGCATGAAATAATGAAGAACAAAATGAGCAGAATATTGCACATAGTTACATAAATGTTGTTTTAAAAATAATTTTGAGCCAATAACTCATTTTTAGCTATTATGAAAAACCAAATTAACTACAAAGAACATACAAAGAAAGACACTATCTGCATCCAAAGAAAGAACTGATGAATAGTATGTACACAATGATTTTACATTTATATTCATATTTGTGTCTAATGGTATCCATCTCTAGGGTTAAAAGCTGAAGAAAAAAAAAAGAAATTTACATGATAGTTTTATTATATATTTAAAAGGAATAGCAAGTTGTACATGATAAATTTGCAATTTCATGTGCAATCTTTTTATTGGACTGTTACAGAAATGTTTGTTTTATTCCATATTTAAATTTTAATTTTAATTTAAAAAATGAAAAAAGAAAATCAACCCAGAAGATGGAAGTTCATTGGTATGCTAGCCCCAAATTAGAAAGGGCACTGCCACTTTACCAGCTGTATCACCCTTAAAAAGTCATTTCTCCCGAGTTTCCCTCATATTCTTTATCTGTAAAGCCAGGTAAAGGGAAGGAGAAGAGATTGACCTATGGGACTATGGACAAGTCATTAGAATTCTGGGTGGGTCTCATTTCCTTATTTCTAAAAATTCATTTAAGAGGCTCATGAAGGACAGATGAGTGGTGAAAAAGTAAGAACAGATATTATATCCACATCCTATGAAACATCCTAGAATATGTATGTGTATATGTGTGTATATATATATATATGTATATATATATATACATATATATACACAAACACACACACACATATATATACACACACACATATATACACAAACACACACACACAGATATATATACACACTCACACACACACAGATATACACACACACACACACAGATACACACAGATACACACACACACACAGATACACACACACACACACACACATATATATATATATATATATATATATATACAGTATTCTATAAGAATCTGTGTGCTATAATATAAATATAATATCCTGTAGTATCAACCCCCTAAGTAGTCTACATGTTCTCTCTATATTCTCTAAAGACTTCTAAAACTGGATAGAAACATGGTAAGTGATGCAGAACAAAATAAAACTTCTTCTGCCCTGACCCTGAATTTTTTAAATCTAAAATCATATTTATGTTCTAGTTGAGACAGATTAATGGTACGGTGGATAGATTGTGAGAGGTGAAATCAGGAAGCTCAAATATCCCCTGCTTTGAGGTTTTTCATGATACTCCTACTCCCCTCAATTCAATTTCCTGACTGTTAGTGCTGGCCCCTCTCATTACTTCCTGTTAATTTTGTATATATTTTATGTATACTTATATTATTGAATGAAAAAGGTTTTATTAAGCTCTTACTCTAGTGCCAAGCACCAGGATACAAAAACAGAAGTTAAAGTCAGTCTCCTCCATAATGGCCGTTACACTGTAATGGAGAAGAAAATACATATGGGATAATAGTGGACAAAGGAGAAAATTGTGGTCTGAAAAGTTATAGGAATGATGAATTGGGCCACAGGGAAACAAATTGACACATCCCATCCAGGAACAATGGCAGAATTGATTTTTTTTTATCATGGCTCATAGTTCCATAACTGAAGATGAGGTGGACAGGTGAAGAAAAGATAAAGACAGCAAAGCTCTGAAGAGGCCAGAAAATAGAGAGTAGAGTAGAATGATTCCAGCCAAGTCATTTTACCTTACTCCATAAGCCTTAGTTTTCTCAAGTGCAAAATGAAAGGGTTGGATTAGATCAGACAACTCTTTTTGTTTCACAGATTCCTTTGGTAGTCTGGTGATAGGTAGAGACCTTATCTCAAAATAATGTTTTTAATGCAAAAAATAAAATTATATAGAATTGCCTTGAAAATTAATTACAGTGAAAGAGCTTACTATTTTTAAAAACAAAGTTCAGGGATCCCAGGTTTGGCAGCCTTGGATACAATGGCTTCTGAGGTTCCTTTCAGATCTAGGCCTACGTGTTTATAATCGGTTCTGAACATGGCAACTTGGCTTTTCCTGAAACTGGTTCTAGAAAAGCAAATCCAAGTAAACTCAGGAGGGCAGGAGGAACCAGGACAGGAGTTTCTCTAAGAGGTCATATGTAAGCCTTGTGAATAGAGAGCTTGCCCTCCCTTATTTTTGTCTCCATAACCCTAGAGTTTAGTACAGTGCCAGACACACATTAAGTGCATCATAAATGTTTTGTAAGAAATGACCAGCAGGATGAATACAGAGAGGCTTGGAGAGACTTACATGAACTGATGCTGAGTGAAATGAGCAGAACCAGGAGATCATTATATACTTCAACAATGATATTGTATGAAGATGTATTCTGATGGAAGTGGATTTTTTTGACAAAGAGATCTAACTCAGTTTCAATTGATCAAGGCAGAAGCAGCTACACCCAAAGAAAGAACACTGGAAAATGAATATAAACTGCTTGCATTTTTGTTTTTCTTCCCAGGTTATTTCTACCTTCTGAATCCAATTCTCCCTGTGCAACAAGAGAACTGTTCAGTTCTGCACACATATATTGTATTTAGGATATACTGCAACCTATTTAACATATATAGGACTGCTTGCCATCTAGGGGAGGGGGTGGAAGGAGGGAGGGGAAAAAATCGGAACAGAAGTGAGTGCAAGGGATAATGTTGTAAAAAATTACCCTGGCATGGGTTTTGTCAATAAAAAGTTATTATAAAAAAAATTTTTTAAAGTGCATCATAAAGATCCATCGACTGATTGATTGGTACTTTTCCTCTGCTTTTATTGTGAATGGGTCTCTTTAAGAAGAAGCTCCCTCTAACTATTAGCAGCTCTTCAGTCAGAGGGTTACCCAGAGTCATGAGGAATGATAACCAGAGTCACACAGCGGGCATGTAACACAAGGAGGAAGGAACCTGTTCTTCCTCACTCTCACTCTAGCCACTAAACCATGTTGCCTGAGTTTATTTTATATTTACTCATGTCTATATATGTTGCTTTCTTCCAATAAAATGAATTGTTTTCCAGGAAGGGGACATAATTGTCCTTTGTGTCTCTCATATAGTATCTGGAATACAGTAGGTGCTCACAAATTGCTATGTAGCTGAATCAATCTCATGTGACTCTATAAAATGAGTCACTGTTGGAATATTTGATTAGCAGATAATAAAGAAGGGTCTGGGAAGGTTTACCAGATGGGAAACATTGCTTTCAAAGGGAAAACTTTAGGAGACAAGAAAGTATGTCTGTGAGGGAGTCCTGGTGTTATTTTAAAAGAAGCAGGGACTGATTGAGCAATTGGGAGAACCAAGAACTAAGCCCAGGTCAATTTTAAACCGCTTTGTGATCTTGGGCAATTCAGGGCTCCATGAGTATGGAGGAAATGGGAAAGTTTAAGCCGGGAAGAATGACATTCAATAAAGGGCCATGAGAGTTATCTTCAAGTATCGGAAGAACTGTCATGAGGAAATGGGGTCATCCCTGTTCTGGTTGGTCCCAGAACCAGGAACAATGTGGGGAGGCTGCCAAGAAGGGGGTTTTGACTCAATATGAGGAAAAATATCTAAACAGAGATATCACAAAGTATCACGGCCTGCCTTGGTGGGTAGCAAGCTCCTAATACTGGAGGTCCTCAAGAAGATGAATGACACTTGTTGGAGACTGTATAAAAGGGATTTTCAGTCAGTTCCAGGTTTGGACTAGAGGGTCACTGAAGTCCTTCTAATTCTGAAGTTTCTGAGTTTACTTTTCCCTGATCCAGTTTACTCAGTGTAAGCTCAGGGTACGCCTATCATGACCCCCACTTTCTCTGCCCACACAAATGGAACCTTTCCTTTAAAGCCCAACTATATTCTCCCTTCCTTTGTTAAGGACTTCCTCAAGTATATGAATCTTTCTAGACATCTAGCATATTTAAAAATCAATATCATTACATATATTGGATTTAACGTGTACTTTAACATATTTAACATGTATTAGATTACCTGCCATCTGAGGGAGAGGGTGGAGGGAAGGAGGGGGAAAGCTGGAACAGAAGGTTTTGCAAGGGTCAAGATTGAAAAATTACCCATGCATATGTTTTGTAAATAAAAAGCTTTAATAATAAAAGAAATTCAATATCATGCTACTCAATATCAGTCCAAATGTCTTGCAAGATCATCACAGTATTTCAGGGATAGTAGCCTTATCTCCTGAATGAGACTGGAAAGCCAAGAAGGAAATAATATAATACAGGAAGTATAAAGATTGTAGTCAGGAAAACCCACTGTACAAGGCAGTGGAAGATATCATTCGCCTTCTAAAGATGAGTAAACTGAGGCTCGAAGAGTTGATGTGAGCTGCTCTAAGTCACACAGGTCTATTAAGCCGTGACACTGAGTCTTCTGAATTTAAGTCATGATTTCCCACTAGTGACAAGCTAACAGTTAGTTTAGTAGCTTCATAAATAAAAATATTGGGGAGTATCAATTAATGAGCATTTATTAAACACCTACTTTGTGCCAGGCACTGTGCTAAGTATCTGAGACACAAAGAAAGGCAACAACCATCCTTGCCCTTAAAGACACTGCTTTCTAATTGAGGGTCCAATCTGAAGTTGCATGGCTGTAAGGGAATTCCAGTGTGGAAATGCCTTCTACGAATGCAGACTGTAACCTACTAGATCCCAGCAGAACCCTCTGGTTGTCATTCTTTACCCTTATCACATGACCCCTCACCATCTCTTCCTATCATACATCTTCCAAATGATGATATATTTGATTCCCATTCTTCTTCAGCATTCCCCTCATGTCACAGCCTGTTCACACCCACCATGTACATATGGAAGCATTAAAATGGTCCAGCCCACCTTTGCCTGATTCCATATTTAGCAGGAACATATTTTCAGCAAACACCAGAAATAGAACACAGTGAAAGGAAATTGGGTGGGTGGGTGGAGTGAAGTGTTACATAAGGAAGGTGAGTGAGAGGATGCTAAATTGAATATCCACGAGAGACAGATGCTAAGACAGAGAGAAGCATCCCGTGGCTTTATTCTTTGGTAAAGAATGAAAAAAAAAAAAAAAACTTAAAGGAAATGGGGACGGCTTGTTAACACCAGTGAGAAATAAAATTATAGATTTAGACCTGAAAGGGAGATCAGAAATCATCTAGTCTGGGAATTCTTTACTTGGGATCCATGATTTTTTTTTTTTTATTTTGAGAACTCTTTTGTACTTCATAAATTCAATCTGATCAAGTTCTGACGATTTCACCTCTGCAGCAATTGTCCCATATGTCCTCTTCTCTACTCTGACACAGCCACCCCACTGGTGCAGACAGCCATCACCTCCCATCTGGCTGCTGGAAGAGCTGCCAGTGGGGCTACTGCCTCAAGTTACCCCTCCCTCCAGCCCATCCTCCCTTCAGCTGTCAAACTGATCTTCCTGAAGTCCAATCTGACCATTCACCAGGTCCTACTCAATAAACTCCCATGGCTCCCTCTCACCTCCAAATACAAAAGCTTCTATTTAGCACTTAAAGTCCTTCATAACCCAGTTCCCTTCTGCCTTTTCAGCCTTCTTAACTCTTCCTCATCAACATGTTCTCTTCAATCCAGGGACACTGGCCAGTTTTACAGCTCTTTGGGCATAGTTCCAGATTGCTCTTCAAAATGGCTGGATCATT
Organism: Antechinus flavipes; assembly: GCF_016432865.1. Classification (NCBI taxonomy): domain Eukaryota; kingdom Metazoa; phylum Chordata; class Mammalia; order Dasyuromorphia; family Dasyuridae; genus Antechinus; species Antechinus flavipes. The sequence goes on from NC_067401.1 coordinate 467,507,586, forward strand.
TCACAAGTCCACCAACAATGTATTGGTGAATTAGCCTCTGTGAACAAGACCCTCCATCTCTCAGCTCTGGCCATTTTCTCCGACTACTCCCCATACCCAGAATACTTTCCCTACTTATCTCAACCTACTGATCTCCCTGGCTTTTCTTAAAATTTAACCAAAATCCTACCTTTTACAAGAATCTTTCCCTAATCATTTTTAATTCCATGCTTCATTAATTATCTCCATTTTATTCGGTAAATAACTTGATTTGTAATATTAGTTTGCATATTGTCTCTCCTGTTAGATTACAAGTTTCTTGAGGGTAAGGATTGTATTTTGGCTTATTTTATAACCCAAGTTCCTGGCACATATTCAATAGTAGATGTTTATTGATTGATATATTTAAAATACTCAATTTTCTTTGTAATACTCTGTACCATACCATACATTTAAAACATGATTTCTTGAATGTGAACTATTTGCATTTTTGTTTTTCTTCCTGGGTTATTTTTACCTTCTGAATCCAATTCTCTCTGTGCAAGAAGAGAACTGCTTGGTTCTGCAAACATATATTGTATCTAGGTTATACTGCAACATATCTAACATATATAGGACTACTTGCCATCTAGGCGAGGGGGTGGAGGGAGGGAGGGGAAAAATCGGAACAGAAGCGAGTGCAAGGGATAATGTTGTAAAAAATTACCCTGGCATGGATTCTGTCAATATAAAGTTATTATAAAATTAAATTAAATTAAATAAATAAATAAATAAATAAATAAATGAAACATGATTTCTGAGAAGGAGGTTTTATCAGTCTGTCAAAGGGTTCCATGATACAGGTCAAGAACCTCTGAAATAAGTCAGACATCATTTTACAGATAAGGAAACTGAGGCCCAGAGGGAAAACTCACTTAACCAGGACTATATAAGTAGTAAATGATAGAGTCAGGATTCAAATGTAGAACCTTGTTCACACACACAAAAGGTGAAAATCAGTAGATTTTAGATCAAAAGAAAGCTAGGCACAAGACAGCCAAAGATCCAGAAAGATCTCCAGAATTCCTAATGAGCCAAACTGTCTTATTTTTCCTACAACATGGGCTTAAATATAAGACCACTGCCAAAATCAGATAAGACTCACAGAGTTATCTTGGAAGTAATCTCAGAGGTCATCTAACCTGACCCCTTGTTTTAAAAACTTAGGACAACAAAGCTCAAGGAACTAACATTTGTCCAAAATGGCGGCGGTAACAAGTCATTCCCCAATTGGTAAATGGTCAAAGGAAATGAACAGACAATTTTCAGATGACAAAATTAAAGCCCTTTATAATTACATGAAAAAAATGCTCTAAATCACCAGTGATTAGAGAAATGCAAATTAAAACAACTCTGAGGTACCACCTCACACTTTAAGATTGGCTAAGATGACAGGAAAAGATAATGATAAATGTTGGAGGGGATGTGGGAAAACTGGGACACTGATGCATTGTTAGTAGAGTTGTAAAATGATCCAGAGAAACTATGTCCAAAGAGCTGTAAAGCTGTGCATATCCTTTGACCCAGCAGTACCATTATTGGGACTGTATCCCAAGGAAATCATAAAAAAGGGAAAAGGACCCACATGGGCAAAAAAATGTTTGTGGCAGCTCTTTGTGTGGTAACAAAGAATTGGAAAAGGAGTGGATGCCCATCAATTGGAGAATGGCTGAACAAGTTGTCGTACATGAAGGTAATGGAATATTATTGTTCTATAAAATATGATGAACAAGATGATTACAGAAAGGCCTGAAAAGATCTATATGAACTGAAGCTGAGTAAAACAAGCAAAACCAGGAATATATTATACATGATAACAGCAAGAAATGTGTGATGATCAACTATAAAAGGCTTGGTTCTTCTCAGTGGTTCAGTGACCCAAAGCAATCCCAAGAGACTTTGGACAGAAAATGCCGTCTGCATCCAGAAAAAAGTAAGGAGACTGAATGGAAATCATTACATGCTATTTTCACTCTTTTTTTCTGCTTTTTTAAAATCTCTCCATTGGTTTTTCTCTTTTACTCTGATCTCTCTTCCAACATGATTCATAAAGCAGTGGGTATTAAAAATAAATAAACTTACTACAATAAAAAAAAATGACAGAGGTAAGTGGGTATCAGAGTATAAGAGGTGACACTTGAGCATAGGTCCATTGGTCTCAGTGCCTTTCTATCTTTCTATCATGCCAGGAACTGGTTAAACATTGTTTTCATTGATCAAGCAGAGCCTATGAACTTTTAGCCAGTTGCTCCTAGAATCTTTTTAAAGAACAATGAACGAATCTCAAACAATGAAACGATAAGATCCACGCTGTGCTGACAACAGGGGGAAAAGGAAGAAATGGGTTCAAAGATGGATATGAATATTTCCTTGCCATTTTTGCAAGCCACGTTAATTATCTTCCATTAACATTAAACTGTCAGGGTCTGCTTGAGCCAGTTAGCTCTAATGACCTTCCTCAGTCTGCACCTTGTTACTCTCCCATGTTTCATATTTAGAAGGAAAGAAGATTCCGGCTGCTCAAAACTGACAGGACTTAATTTACATTTGGCCTTCATTAGGAAAGGAGCAAGAATCATTGAGACCAAATGGAAAAGCCAGACTCGTGGGGGTTATGAAAAATTCACATGGCATTTTTCCTTTTATCTGACAGTTACGATTAAGGAAACATCCGTCAATCTGAGGCACACAAACCTTAAGTAGAAGGGACACCCTTAAAATTCTATACTGCAAGACAAGACTCAAGGGCCAGAGTGTCTCTCTCTAGAGAGGGACTAAATTAATCCCAGAGAGTCCACGTGTCTTCTTGGCAGCCTGAACTGGACATCTGGACCGGTGATCTTTGATACCTGACTTCTAGAAACGAGAGGGCAATGAACCACACGGAGTAAAGTGTGCTGACTAGCCCACGGCACTCAGGACATGTGAGTGTGTGCTCTGGTCCTCAATATGCCATGAAATAAGTGTCACAAGCGTGTCATTTTTTTGACTCGAGCTTTTCCATTCTGGGGGAAGTAAAATGGGCTATAAAGGCAGGTCAACATTATGAAAAGAACTAGAACAAATCCTACCTCTGAACACTACTTGTATTCCTTCAGGTCTCAACTCAAATCTCCCCTCTACGGGAAACCTTTCCCAAATGCCCTTAATTCCAGAGCCTTCCCTCTCTTGATTATTTCCAGCTTAACCTATAGTATATTTATTTATATATAATATATATACATATATTTATATATATATATATATATACATATATATAACATACATGTGTACATATACATAATCAAATATCTATGTATGAGGTTATAAAGAAAAATGTAAATATATTTGTGTTAAATGTATAGGTGGGCATTTGTAATTTGTGAGAATATAAAAATATACATATAGCTTATATATACCTAGCTGCTTATGTGCTAGCTCCCCTAATAATTATGAGCCTTCTGAGGGCAGAGGCTGTTTTTGCTTTTCTTTTTATCTCCAGAGTTTATTTAGCATAAGGCCTGGCGCATTTATGGTGTTTATTAAATACTTTTTGGCCTGGCTTTATCATGTGACTTTGAGGAGATCCCTTCCCTCCTCCTAGGCTATAAAATTAGGTTATCAGCATGTTCAATCTTTATTTTCTGAGTTGTTGTTATAGCTATTTGTAACAATTATAGAAACGCGAGTTCTGAAAATGTCATAGAAACCTGATTCTTGGTAAGAAAGCCTGCTGTTTCCTGGCAGAGTTGTTTTTGAGATAAAAGAATATAAAGTTAAAATCGGGAAGGAGCTGTGCAGCCATCAAACCTGATTTTTCATACAGGGAAGCAGTTGCTTCTGGGTACATATCATTTGCCCCAGTAGAATGGAGACTCTTGGGAAATACTGGTTCATTTTTGTCTTTGACATCATTACCGATGAGATATATACACATATGTATGTATGTATATATGTGTATATATAATATGTATATAGATAGATAGATAGTGTGTGTGTATATATATATATAGTGGACAGTATATATATATATATATAGAGAGAGAGAGAGAGAGAGAGAGAGAGAGTGTGTGTGTGTGTGTGTGTGTGTGTGTGTGTGTATAGTGGACAGTAGATTACTTGTGTACTGAGAAAGAACTGGGTACAGCTTTAAATAGTTACTTAGCCAAGTGGAAAAGATATGGCTTTGCAATCAGAGGAAGCAATGTGATAGCTGAATTACTTTGGATGAATCACCAAATCTCTCAGCACCTCGGTTTCTCCTCTGTAAAATAGATGATTAAGGTTAAGGCTCTAAGCTTTGAGATCCCAAGTCTTGGGCAATTTGGAAGAGTCCTCAACTAATATACAAATGTTTTTTAATCTCCACCGATGTAAGAATTTTCCAAGGTGACGAATCCATAGATCTTTAAAGTACCAATTATTTCCAATTTATTCCCCCAGAATACAGAAGCTTGATATTATTTCCAATCCTTGTTCCAATGAAGGTGCTTAACGAACTCTCCATCAAAATGAATCGAATGCTGCTGGAGAAGGGAAAGCTGAAAGGGCGTGTCAGAAGAATCTTAAACATTGACACGAAGGATGATAAATGTAGAGTGGAAGGGATTTTGAAAACCACCTAATCTGATCCCCCAATTTTAGTAGTGACAAAATTGAGGTCCCAGAAACAAAGTTGTCCAAAGTGAAAAAAGACTAAATGACAGAATTAGGATTTGAATCCAGATGTGTTGACCCAAAACACAACGGACTTTTCTAATATTCCACTGAACCTGTTGTCATGAATAAATTAAAAAAAAATAATAAAACTCACAATTTTAAATTGAATGCTATTCTATGTTTGCTAAAAAAAAGAAAAAATGAACCTCTTAACAAAATTCATCTTTGTTATGCTGAATGTACTAGAGATGACAAACTTCAAACTTGTCTGTTTTATAAATGAGGGAAGCTAGGTGGTACAGAGGATAGAATGTCAGCCTTAGAGTCAGAAGTTCAAATATGGCTTTAGACAATTATTAGCTATATTTTAATTTAACATATATTGGACTACCTGCCATCTAGGGGAGTGGGTGGGGGGAAGGAGGGGATAATTTGGAACAGAAGGCTTTGCAAGGGTCAATGTTGAAAAATTACCCATGGATATGTTTTGTAAATAAAAAGCTTTAATTAAAAAAAAAGATAATTATTAGCTGTGTGATCCTGGATAAGTCATTTAACCCTGTTTGCCTCAGTTCCACCTGTTAATTAAGAACAGACTAGAGAAGGAAATGGAAAACCATTTTACTTTCTTTGCCAAGAAAACCCCAAAGGGGGACATGAAGAGTTAGGTATGACTGCAATGAGTGAATGGTAACAACAGTTTTATAGATGTCAGCAAAATGAAGAGGTTTATCTAAGGTCACAGAAGTAGCAAGTGATGGTCAGAATTTGAATCCAAGCCCACCACTGCCAAAGCCAGCACTCTAGAGTATATCTTTCTGGAGATTATTTAGAGTAGTAATTGCTATTGTTTATAGAAGACTTTAAAAGCTTACAAAGTGCTGGGATTAGAGTCAGAAAGACCAGAGTTCAAATGTGATCTCAGACACTTCCTAGTTGTGAGACACTGAACAAGTCACTTCACCCTGTTTGCCTCAGTTTCCTCAGTTATAAAATGAGCTGGAGAAGAAAATGGCAAACCACTTCAGTTCTTTTGCCAAGAAAAACCCCCAAATGGGTCACAAAGAGTTGTAAATGACTTAAAAAAACAATTAAACAACAACTACATATATAATCTCATTCTTCCTCCAACATTGGAAGTGAACAACTTGTCCAGGATGACACAGCCAATAAATGGCTGGATTCAAACTCAAGCTTTCCTGCTTCCAGATTCAGTATTCTACCTTTAAAGCACATAGCAACCCCTGGTTGGTTGCTGTCCGTTGTCCTACAAGGAGACCAAAATGACCTCACTATGTTAAAGTCGAGTGTGTCCAACTGATCAGACCAATATGAGCTCAGAATGCTCTGCCCTGCTTACAGGCCGACACAGGGATCAGATACACCCGTAAAACATGTGGCTGGCATGGGATAGTGCAGGGAAAATGCTATCCATGTCCTAGGGTGTGTGTGGGGAGGGGAAGGGGGAGGGAGGATTCACCACCTGAGGAAGCAAAGAATGTTGCCTGAAGAGGCCATTCGGGTTGAGTGGGAAGTCACCAGGCAGAAGATCCTTATTTATAAGCTTCAGAGGAAATCTGGATCTTATTAAGTCCCCATATTAATTTCAGGGAAGCTACAAATCTCCTTTGAGGATCATATACAATGAGGACATGTTTAGCATCTTATTCAATTACAGGAGATCCTGGGAAAATGTTGACATAAGGATGTAACAGGGAGAGCTTGAGATAATTATAACATATTTATACAGCGCCTTGACAATTTACAAAGTGCTCTCTTTCCATCTCACGAGGCAGACCGTGCAAATATTTTGTCAGGGTGAAGAACTTCCTCCACCTAGGCTGATAGCGAGCCATCCATTTTTAATTATAGTAGAAAAATCCAAGGAGTTGTTTGAGATACACTGAAGTTAAAGAACTTTCTCAGGGTCCCATAGTTAGGTGTCGGAGGTAGGATTTGAACCCTCATCTACCCGACTTCAATCCTAGAGCTTAATCCATAGGCTACAGTCTTTGAATCAGAGAATCAATTAGTGACATAGGCTTGGGCACTTAATGGTTCTCTTATGCAAGCTCATTTGTCACTCTAGCTAAAGTGAAAGAACCTTTAGGGCTGAGATTATATCTTAGACTTTTGTTCCTGGGAAGAAGGGAATGAGGAAGGGAAGGAAAAAGAAGAAGAAAAAGGAAGGAAGGGGAGATGATCCTCTTTGATAGCATTGCTGTGCATTGAGAGACACCTTTGAGATTGCAGAATCCTAGCTGAAGGAGAGGGCTGGCCAATCCAGATACCTGTTAGGGGACCTCTTCTGGACTTGAAAGGACAGCGGGTTTCTTACAGCACACCGCATGGCCAAGCGACCAAATACTGAGACAACTCTGAATCTCAGAGTGGAACAAAATCACGTTTCCCATCCCAATCAACCTAAGACTAAATGCAGAATCATTTTTTTTTAACTGAAAAAGACTGTAAATATCTTATTACAATTTATAATGATATCTTTGAAAGTGCAAAATGCTTTATGGACATTATAGTGATGTTATCTCACTTGAGACTCACATGAGTAATATTAGTATTAGTATCACCATTTTATAGGCAAATTTGGGGAAGTGACTTGCCTATGGTCATACAACTAGAAAGCATCAGGTCTTTCCTGGCTCCAAGTTTAGCCCTGTTATATTTAATTTTCTCCATCTTTCCCCCACTTATAAGTGCCCTCTCCCTTCTCTCATCCCCCAAACACACACATTTTTCAGAAGAGAAATCTGAGGGTCAGAGAGATATAATAAAGTACAGAAAAATCATGGGCAGGGCTGAAATTAGAATCCAAGGCCTTGGGACTCTCACGTTCCTCTGGGGGACACCAAGCTATAGGATTGTCTTCTTTTCCCCGTAGGCTGCTGGAGTAATTGAAATGACTAGTAATTTATAGCCAGGACATGAATCACACCCGGCTACTGCTCATTAGATGGATTCTCACTCTCCAACCCACCAGGGATTTTCAAGTCTGTGGGCTTTCTCAGGGACTTGAACTTTCTCACTCATCCATCTCTAATGGGATCCATTAAACTGGCATTCCCTTGCTGGACACTTCATTAAAAAGGTTGAATTCCCTCAGTGCTCGCTGTGGAACCCATGAATTAAGTGCTAGGGGTGAAGTCAGGTAATGGGTTCCAATCCAACCTTTGACACTTAGAAGCTATGGGATTCTGAGCAAGTCCCTTTATTAAAAAAAAAAAAAAAGACATTTTTTTTTAAGTTACCAGGAATGCTCTGGCTAAAGGATCCCAAATCATCTCAGACCCAAAAACTTGAGTTCAGATGAGATGGGGGTGGGGGTGGGAGAGGAGGGGGAGAAGAGGATTTTGAAATTAACAAAGGCAAAGTTCCTGATTTTACATGAGGAGTGAGCTAGGTTTGATGGCACCACTCCCTTCTCCCAATTCCCATTCTGGGTACTCACCTCCTTCAGCCAGAGAAGTTTAGGGGCTGCATCTCCACGGACATCACCCCTCCAACAAATTTCAGAACTCGATGGTTGGTACTGTTTATTCTCTCTACTTGACTGGCTGCACGGTGATCCATCCACATGATGATATTTCTGTTGGGGTCCCCTGATACAGGAGGAGAGACACGGAGACAATGAGAGAGATGGACAAAGACACACAGGGACAGAGAGACAAAGAGAGACAGACAGAGAGAGGGGAAGAAAGAGAGAGACAGACAGACAGAGAGAAACAGGGGAAAGAGGGAAATAGTTGTAAGCACAATTTAGAAGAAAAAATGAGCACACACAGAGATACAAACAGGCAGAGACACAAAGACAAAGAGAGATAAAGGAATTAGAAATAGAGAAATGAAGACAGAGAAGAACAGAAAGAGGCAGAGACATAGAAAAAGAGGTAAAGAAACAAAATATTGACCTGCAGAGACAAATAAAGACAGATAGTGAGATACAGATATACAGAGAAAAAGCTCAATAAAGAAAGGAAGAGACGACAAGAAGCAAAGCACGAGACCCAGAGGGTTCCATTTCATACAACAAGCATTTGAGCACCTGTGTTCAATCAACCAATTACAGAGCATGGAAGCCCTTCCCCTCTTCCAGACACCCTGCTAAGAGTAGAAGATACAAAGAAAGGCACAAAAGAAAAACAAAGCCCAACAATGACAACAAAACAAATCCACCAGTTCCTGCCCTCGGGGAGTTCATACTTTAATGGGGAAGACAGCATTATATAAATCGGTACCTAAACTATAAATTCTGGTTGTATGGAAGGTTCCCTCTGAGTAGAAAGCAGAAGCAGCTGTGGGGATCTGTGAAGATCTCCTGGAGAAGGTGAGATTCAATTTGGATCTTCAAGGCCATCAGGAGAACTCAGATGCTGAGGTAATAAGGCGTGTGAGCATTGCAGGCGCGAGGGACAGTCAGACAAAGGCACGATGATGGGAGATGGGAATGATTATGTGTAAGGAGGAACAAGCAGAACAATATGCTTAGACTATGAAGAGCATAGAGAGGGGCTCAGATAGTAACAGGGGCCACCCACCTATATAACAGGATCCCGCAGGTTATAAATTGACTTAGTTTTAAAACTGTAACATTATCTGTGTTTCATTATATTTTGGGGGATTTTGTAAAGATTTCTCAGTTCCACTTGGTTTATGGCATGATCAGAAGTGTTGTGGGCTGCACATAGCCCAGGAGTGCTTCTAGAATACAGGGTGATGCTGGAGATTCCAGGCAATATTTGAGGTAATGAGGATCCAAAGATGAAAAACAATATGATAATTCCCCTCAAGGAGCGGGTGCTCTAATAGAACAGTTAGGACACGCATCCAAGTGGGGATGATCCAAACCTAGGTTTGTTGAGGGGAAGATAGAAGTCTGAAGAGAGAGGGATCAGCATCAGTTGGAAGGAAGAAGAAAGGCTCTATGGGGGAGGACATGATTGTATCAAGACATGAGGGACTTCAATAGATGGTAACGTAGGAGTAGATGACAACCACCAAAATGAGCCCTCCAGGGGAGGACGAAGAAGGATGAAATGGGCAATGTGTGTGGGGAATGTGTCTCCTTCAATAGACCGAGCTTCCTGAAAGCAAGGACTGACTTTTGCCTCTATGTATTCCTGGCACTTAGCACAGTGTCTGGCACGTAATATTAATAAGAAATGCTTCTTGTTTGACACAGTTCAGTTGATGGGGAAATTTCATGGCTGTGGATGGTGCTAAAAAAAGGACGCTGGAGACTCAGACTGTGAGGTCTATGAAGACCAAACTTAGGAGTTTTTGAAGCTAGAAAGGAGCCTCAGTATTTCTGAATTCACCATGAACATGACATACCCATTGAGTTTCATTTAATTTAAAGAACTCCTGAGATTGCTTGGTGGAAAGTAATAGTGGGGGAAGTGATTGCTTAACTGCCAAGGTGACCCAGTCAACATCTGGACAGCTCTAGTGGTTAAGAACATTTTCCTGAAGGAAAACCCAAAAGCCTCTCTGCACTTCTGGTCCCATTGCTCTTTGCTCTGCTCTTGTGGCCAAGCAGGACAAAGTTAATACTTTATCCCTCTGGCAGTCCTTGAAATACCTGAGGAAAGCTAACACCCCAAAGCAATCTTTCTGCCAGATCATATTTATACCCACAGAGAGCCAACTCCAGTCCTCCTGATCTTTATCTTGCCACTGAACCCAGATGGCTCTGGAGAAGGTGAGGCTGGTGACTTTGCACAGCCAGCACTCCTTCACTGAAAGCCAACTTACTTGCAAGTCATGGTATTACCTCCCTAATGCCATTTTTAATTTAAATCCATTTAAATCATTTAAATCCATAGCTCTTTGTCCTCTGTTCTTCCATCTAAATATCACCTGCCCCTTTTCTTCTACATGAAGGCTTTCCAGGTCTCCCAGGACTTCCTCCCAGAGAAAGTTTATCCACTATATATCTTGTTCAGGTATCAGTCTTGCATCTCTTCCCCATTAGAAAGTGAGCTCCTTGAGGGCAGGGTATGCTTTGGCTTTCCTTAGTTTCCCCAGTGCTTAGCCCACATTCAAGAAAAGCTTAAGAAATGTTTATTCACTGGCTGGTTACAACCTATTGAGGGGTCTCAAGGCCTTGTACCACCTTGGTTATCTTCCTTTAAGTTCCTGAAATGTGGTACCCAGAATTGAATGTCATATAACAACAAATAAAATAGATCATGCCCCTCCCTACCAGAGGGCAATCTGACTCTTCTGCCATTCTTGGATGCCAAATCACAATGTAGGTGAGAATTGATATTGGAGGCTACCAAATCCCCGAGTCTCCCCCGCCCCCAGAAAAAACCAAACAACTTTTCTAATCATAATGCCATCCACCATTTTTGCTCTGGGGTTCAAAAAATCAAGTGTGAAACTGAACATTTGTCAAGACATCCCTGACTTGTCAAATGCCCTCATAAACAATGGGTTACTCATCTGCGAGCCTTCTCAATTCTACACCACAAAAAGTCACACATATGCCCTTCTCTCCCTTCCCACAGCCACCACTGAGGTCAGGCCCTCATTGCCCCTCACCAAGACTATACAATCACATCCCCACTGGTGTCTTTGCTCCTCCCAATCCATCCCTGACATAGCTGCCCAGCTGAGTGCTCCAAAGCCCTGACCACCTGCCCTTTCCTAGCTAAAGAAACTCCAGGGACTGACTCTTGCCTCCATTACACCTTGAGAGACTTGGTCAACAGGGTTCTGACCCTCCTATTCCTCTTTATATACTCTTCATTGTAGTAAAGCTGATATTTTCTTTCTTACACTCAGTATTCAATCTCCTTTGTGCAGGCCATTTATCATCATCATCATCACCACTCTTTAGGCTTTGCAGAACTCTTTACACGTATTCCACCATTTTCTCCTCACAATAGCCCCAGGAAGTAGCTGCTTATAATGCTCATTTCACAGATGAGAAAACTGAGGGAGAAGTAAAGTTATTTTCTCAGGGTTGGTCACGTAGTGTCTGAAACTGGATTTGAATTCAAATCTCCCTGACTGTAAACCCAAAGCTCTACACAGTGTGCCGTCTAGCTGCCTTATGCTTTATGTGCTCCTTCTTCATCTCTGCCTTAGAATCCCTAGATTATGTCAAACCTCAGCTCAAGTGCGCCTACTGCCATAGTAGGCCCTTCCAGTGGACCCAGTCAAAATTAACTCATATTTATTTACTCAGAATAGATTTTTTTAATTAATTTGTTTGGACTCCCCTTCATATAATATAAGGTTTCATTTTTTGTCTTTGGGTCTCTCGTACCCAGAATTAATATTTGCATTGACATGTTCTGTGTATTTAAATTTCATCTTATTGAATATGACCTAGAGGTCTTGATTTTAAGTTTTTTTACAAGCCATGAAGGCTTTTTTGCATGGGAATACTGAAGTCAGATGCATTTATTGGAAAAAAGAAAGTAGAAGAGAGATATGGGAAAAGGGGAGAGAGAGAGAGGAAAAGAAAGAGAAACAGATAGATATAGTGAAACAGTGAAAGAAGAAGAGAGACAAGAAAAGCAGGCAGAGGAAGAGAAACATAGAGACAAAAGAGAAAAAGGAGGAAGAGAAAGAAGAAGAAAAATAGAAGAGAGAGAGGAAGAGTAGGGGAAGAGAGGGAGAAAGATAGAAGTAGGGAGGGTCAAAGAGAGACAGACAGACAGACAGACACAGAGAAGAAAGAGGAGGAGGAGGCAGGGAGAGAGAGAGATCCATTTCAAGTCCATAACTATTCAAGCTAACAGGTAGAGCTGTTAAAGAATGTATAGTCTTTCCATAGATTTATAAATGTACCAATCAGGAAAAATGAAATAAAAGATTGAGGATCATAAATGAATTTTAATAAAACTCATGTCCTACTTGGAGCATATTTACTGGCTCTCTAACTTGGTCACAATGATCTTTCCGAGTCTAGTTAAAGGCATCTTCTCAGCTAAAAACCATTCAAGCTCTACCATTATCTAATTCAATGACTTACAAAAAACAAACAAACAAACAAACAAACAAAAAAAAAAAAAAACAATATTTTTTCTTTTCTTCTCTCATATATTATTCTAGGAAAATTTGTTTTGGAAAATTAAGGGACAACTTAAAAATATCCAGTGGTATCCTTTTTTATTGAAGTTTTTTTATTTTCAAAACAGATACATGGATAATTTTTCACCATTGACCCTTGCAAAACCTTGTGTTCCAATTTCCTCCCCTTTCTCCCACCCTCTCCCCTACAGGGCAAGCAATCCAATATATGTTAAATATGGTAAAAAAAAAAATGTAAATCCAATTTGTGCATACATATTTATACAAACATTTGGCTGCACAAGAATCGGATCAAAATGGGTAAAAATGAGAAAGAAAATAAAATGCAAACAAACAACAACAAAAAGAGTGAAAATGCTCTGTTGCAATCCTCACTCAGTTCCCACAGTCCTCCCTATGGATACAGATGTTCTATGATATGATATTCTTTTATCTGTCTTTCAAATCAGATTAACATCACACACACACACACACACTCACACATACACTCATACACACACTCACACACATACACACACATACTCACACACACACATACACACACACTCATTCACACACATGCATATACACTCACACACACACACATACACACACACCCATGGTCAATTCATTAATGCCTTTAGCAACTATTTATTAAGTCCCTACCTTCTGTTGGACAGGCTCTCTTTGTACCAGAGACACCAAACAAACAAACAAAAAGCAGTCCCTGCCCTCAAGGAAATTCCATTCTACTTGATGGAAACTCCATGTACACAAAGGCAGAGGTCAGGACAACCTGATTCCCACTCTCCAATCACATTTCCATCTCTCCAAACCTGAAGGAAGTGCCAGCTCCACATAACAAAGCCGTCAGCTATGAGTGGCTTGAGTTTTTATCTTATTTTATTACTACTTTTTCTAACTTTGTAAGATAAACCATAGAGAGACAACAATAAATTAGGCCTCAGTTCATTGACAGAATGTCATAAATGATAAAGTAAAACACTATTTCTGTCTTCCTGAACAATCTGTGTCTTGGGCATATGTGGGTTATTCCAAGAATGGCATATTTCAAGAGTCAAAGACAACCTTTATTTTTGTGGCTGCCCCTCCCTAAGAAAAGCAAGCCCACCCAAAGCGATTATAAAAAAAGGGAAAATAATCCACATGCACAAAAACGTTTGTGGCAGCCCTTTATGTAGTGCCAAGGAACTGGAAACTAAGTGGATGCCCATCAGCTGGAGAATGGCTGAATAAGTGATGGGATGTGAATTTATGGGATATTCTGTAAAAAAAAAAATGATCAGCAGGATGATTTCAGAAAGGTCTAGAGAGACTTATATGAACTGATACTGAGTGAAGTGAGTAGAACCAAGAGAATATTGTACACAGCAACAGCAAGATTATGTGATGTTCAACTGGGATGGATTTGGCTCTTTTCAACAATGAGATGATTCAGGATAATTCCAATAGACTTGAGATGGAGAGAACCACCTGCATCCAAGGAGAGAACTGAATGTGGAGCACAACATGGTATTTTTGCCTTTTTTGTTGTTGTTTGCTTGCTTTGTTTTTTCTTTCTCCTTTTTTTTTTGTTTTTGAATTTATTTTTCTTATGTGGTACAATAAACGTGGAAATACGTTTAGAACTGCACATGCTTAGCTTATATTGGATTGTTTGCTATCTAGGAAAGGAGGTGGAGGAAGGTAGGGAGAAAAATCTGGAACACAAGGTTTTGCAAAGGTGAATGTTGAAAACTACCTTTGTATGTATTTGGAAAATAAAAACTTTTTTTTTTAATTTTTAATGTTTTATATATATATATATAAAGAACAACTAAAAAAAAGAAGCACAGACTTAAATTCTTATCTGAGTTATCTCAATCTTTGTAATGAAGGGAAGGTATGGGGGATTCTTTAACACAGAAGGATTCAATTGCCATAGGTAGTCAGTCATCAGCAGCCAATAAAAATTTTAAAAGAAACATGGGCTGATATTGTCAATTAAGCCAAAAGTTCTGTCCCTCGCATCCTTGAATACCCTTGCAACTAAAAACAGTGTCTAAAGTTGCCTTAAAAAGAGATAGAAAAAACACAGCATGAAAGAAAGGACACTGAATCTGGATCTGAAGAGTGAAAGACTGAAGAGTGAGTTCCATCCCTGCCATGAACTTAGCTATATGACCTTCGCTGACTTAGCTTAACATACAAACTTCAGTGTCCTTTATTAAGTGAAAATTATAACAAACACAATAGCTACCTCTAGGAGCAATGTATTAATGCAATGATGAGGCAGGGTTTGCATGTTGTGTATGTTATAAATAAATATGTATATACAGACATATGTATATATGTACATCTCCTATATATGGGCATATATGCATGCATTACACAGACATAGAAATAAAGATTCATATATAGGTATCTATATAGACATAGATTGATGTACTTCTCTATATTTCTATATGTATATATGGTTTCATATGTTTACATACATATTTATATCTATAGTTATTTATTGTTATCTCTACTTCCATCTCCATCTCGTCACTCAATTCTACTCTGGTTGATATAAAATCAACTACTGCTCTATCCACTTTTTGCAGAGTAGATTTGTTCTTTAAACATTGTGTGTAGATGGAAGTTTGAAAATCAATGCAGACTATTTTGATTGATGACAGGGAAAGAATCTACGGGATGATGGTTTCTGGAAATTGCTAGTGGTGAAACAAGAAAACATCGATAAGACACAAAAATAAAAATCCAATTATTCTGTTATATACATTAGCAGAGCTCACTGTTTTTAGCATGGATTTTTAATCTGGGTTCTATGAACTTTTTTTAATATTTTGAAAACCACATTTCAATATAATTTAATATCATTTCAAAATCTGGTGTATTTTTTAAACATTTAAATCCAATTATTCCAGGAAGAAGCCTGATGGGCCTCCCTAGACTGCCCAAGGAGTAGGTGACACTGAAAGAGTTAAAAACTCCTAGTTTACAAGAACTCTACAAGAAATCCTCTAATAACCTGAAGAATCCATTTCATAGATGATCACTTACATATTTTGTAAGCATATGGATTAAGTAAGAGGCAAGAAGTGGGTTTCAATCCTGCTTCTGATTGATGCCAGTCGTGGGACCTCAGGTATGGCAATTAGTCCCACCAGTCAACTGAAAACCTCAATTACAAAGCAGCTGCTGACCTTAATTGGTAGAGGAAGTTTCCACATGTGGAGTTCCTACATCAAGGAAATCGTAGGTCCTAACCCAATCCTAGCACCCAAAAATAGGGTGATAAAATAGCTAGAGAAATCTCCAGTTTAACAAGATATTGTTCTTACTTTTCTGGATTGTGCCTACAATTAAGAACCTTTGTTCTTGATCCGGATCTATGAACTGTTTATTCTCTTTTAAAAATATATTTTGAAACCTGCACGGATTTTCTTTTTAATTTTCTCTCATATACTTAAAACATATTTGTAAGAAGGGATCTTCAGACTTCACCAGTCTGTCAAAGGAAACTAAAGAGCCCTGCTTAAAAAAACAAACAAACAAACAAAAAACCCTCAGGATAAAACTGATTTTCTTTATTCATTTTCTGTTAAAATTTTCTATTTTTGTTTTTTTAGAAAAAAGTAAACATGAACGTTAATCATTTCCATTTTCTGCTCCCCAGATTGGAACTGTAAGTAGAAAAAGGGAAATGATAACAGGGACCAGGAATTTCATTAGTGGAGAGAATTCTTGGGATGAGACTCCCGTCACCAATTCAAGTCAGCTTCTCCTCTCCAACTGAGTCTTAAAGAATTTTCTTGGCATTGAGTGTGTCTCCAATAGCCCCAAGCCAGCCCCAGAGCCTGAATCTTGAAGCCCCAATGTTCTGGCTCAAAAGCTACCTGTCTATTTATTATGACAAACTTCAAACAAAGCAGAACTAGGAGATAAAAAGGTATCAATATCACCATGATCATTATCATCAGTGGCATATATAGCAAATAGTAAGTGTGTCTAAGGTAGGATTTGAACTCAGGCCTGCTGTCCAGGCAGCTGTCTTCAAGATCATGTCATATGGGAGTCACTTGAAATAAGTGAGGCTTGAAACAACTGAGGGCATGAATGCTCTCAGGCTAAAAGAGGGATTCTTTTTTTGGTTGTTGTTGTTGGTTCATTTTCTTTTTTTCCCCCTATGGACCAGGAGGAAGTTGTATGAAGTCTCAATGCCAGAAAAAACTTCCTAATCATGAGAGCTGGCCCCAAGTAGAATGGGCCACTTGGAAAGATGGTGGGTTCCCCATCTTTGGAGGTCTTCAACAGAGACCAGATGGTCACTTGAGTGTGTTGTAGTGGAGATTCTTTCGGGATGGATACTAAGGTCCAGTTCAACTCTGAGATTCTGTGGTTTTGTGTGTGATGGATCAGGAACAATCCCCAAAAGTCATGGGACCATGCACGTGGAAACAATCAGAGCTCAGAGAATACAGAGACTAACAGGACTCCCCCATACACATACACATACACACACACACACACACACACACATACACCACACAAAAGAAACAATCAACTCCTAATTCCAACACAGGTTAATATGTTTCAGATCAAATCTGGCTTTAATTTAATCCTGCTGAAAGGCACTAAGCCTGGGGCAGGGCCCTGACCTAAAGCTGGATGCATGTAATGCTTGGATGCTTTTTAACCTTTGGGATTGTACAATGTAATTTCATCACTTATAATGAGGGTTTTGACCTCTTGAGCTTCTTAATGGAGGGCCTGTACACAGGAGGTCATTATGCTCAACAAAAGCTGGACCAGTGGAGAGCTGCCATTGCAGCTTGGTATACCACATCGCTGCCATTTTTTTTTTTTTCATCTAGCCAATGGTTTTGCACTCATATTATAAAGGCTCAAGGATAGGAGGGTTCTTAAGGCCCTTATAGTCCAAAAATCTATTGTCCTTTATCTTCTCTTTTAGGATAAGCTCAAGAGTGTCCAGAAAGAGCAACCTGCATGGTAATGGGTTTGAAGTCCATAACCTATGAAAAAATATGAAAGATCCATCTATATTTAGCCTGGAAAAGAAAAACCTCAGAGAAGATTTCAGTCTTTTTCAGAGTATTTCAATGGTTGACATGTTGAGAGAAATTGGGCTTGTTTTCTTCTTGGCTACAGAAGGCAAAATAAAGAGCAATGGGGATGTCAAGAGGAAAAACTCTTAACAACTATGGCCATCCCAAAATGCAATGGGTTACTTTGGGAGGCAGTGGTCTCTTTATCCTGGAAGTTTCAGCAAAATGGCAGAGCGGACAGAGCCCTGAGCCCAGAGTCAGGAAGACCTGCATTCAGATCTGCCCTTGGATACTTACTAAGTTTTGTGACCCTGGTTAAGTCATTTAATTGTTTGTCTCTGAGTCCTCAACTGTAAAATGAACTAGAAAAGGAAATGGTAAACTACTTCAGTATGTTTGCTAAGAAAACCCGAAAAGTTTTCTTTACCCCGAAAAGGGGTAATAATAAAGAGTCAGACATGAGTGAAATGACTCAACAACAACAGCTTCAAACAAAAACCAGATGGCTATTTATGTGGTATGTATGCTGAATTGGGGATTTTTATTCAGGTGTGGGTCAGACTCAGTGGCCCCTGAAGTCCCTCCCCATTCTGAAATACCCTTATGCCCACAAGATGCTTCTCTGGAGATGGCAGTGCACCGTGATTCTCAGAGACAGCCTCTTGGTCTCTCCTCGGGAGAAATGCTTCCAGTGATGAAGAACTCAAAACTACGCAAAGCATTTAGTGCCATATTAGACACTTTGAGCTGTTTGAAAGTCATTTCTTTGGTCAAACCAAAACAGGCTTACTTCCTAATTTCTAGTTGTGAGGAGATACTAGCTCTGTCCTCTTGAACCAAGCAGACTGAGCTGGGTCCCTGGGCAACATGATCATGATCTATCGAGGATTCCTGAAAGTAGAGATCAATGGAAAGAGAGCTACACTTGACCAATATATGAGCAGAATATGTACCTGAAATTTCCTTAGATATAATATCTTGCATATAGTAAGTAATAAGTGTATTATTTATTATTAATATTAATTATTTAATTTTAAACATCTATTTTAATCTAATTATTTATTTATATAAAATCATATATATATAAATTAATTTAATTATTTAATATTTATAAGAAATAAATACTATTTTCAGTATTTATTTAATATTTATCATTTAATATTATTTAATATTTGCATTTATTTATTTAATATTAATATTTGATTCATTTATTAAACTGTTTATTATTTATTTTTTCTTTTAATATTTATTATTAAATTACTTAAATTATTTATTGTTTAATATTTATCATTTTATTATTTATTTAATATTAGTTGTTTATTATTTAATGTTAGTATTATTGATAAAAATAAATAGTTTTCAATGTTCAATAAATCCTTTTTTTTTACATTTACTCATGTTTATAGAATTTTCTCTCTACTGATTTGTGCCTCTTGGCCTCCTTGGCTTGCTTCAGGTCTCAGGTAAAATCCAGGATCCTACAAGAAGCCTTTCCTGATTTCCCTCAATACCAATGTCTTCCTTCCATTGGTTCTCTCTAATTTATCTTATTTATACATGGTTGCCTGCATCTTGTCTTTGGCCAGACAGGAAGCTCTTTGGGGCAATATATTTCTTTCTTTGGTATACTCATCCTTTAGCAAAGTGCTTGGCACATAGTACTTAAGAAGTACTTGTTGACTCATTTTAACTTCAAAAAGAGTCAGCATGGGATACTAGGAAGATCCAGGGAGATCTAGATCTGATTTTAAGCCCTCCTTCAAACACGTAGTAGCTTTGTAACCATGAGCAAGTCACAACTTCTCTGAGACTCAGTTTTTTTTTTTTTTCTGTAAAATAGAATTGGACTTGATAGCCTCTAAAGTCCCTCCTAATATAAGAACTTTATGATATGATTGTTTGATCAGGGACTAGAATATATGTTCTTATCAGAACAGAGACCTGAGCTTCTTCTTTCCCTAGAACATTTGGCTTCAAGGAAAATTCTTCATCATCAGCGCATGGAGAGCACGAATAACACTAGAACCAGTCCTTTAACTTGAGACAAAGATCTTTCATGAGACCCCATTTGGAGGTCTCTGGTCTATTCAAATATAAAATCCTGTTTGGGAGAAGCTAGATGATGCAGGGGATAGAGCACTGGCCCTGAATTCAAGAACACTTGACTTTAAATCTGGCCTCAGAGTGTTAACACTTCCTATCTGTGTAATATTGAGGAAGTCACTTAACCCCAGGTGCCTCTAAAAAATCCTGTTTGGCTTTTGAAGTCTTTGACACCCTGACCTTTCCTATATTTCCAGTTTCATAACTTTCCACATACTCCACAATATAGTGATATTATTCTTTTTGTTGTTCCTCACAAAATATTCCATCTCCCAACTCCATTTTTTCCTGAATGCCCCCATTGGCCAGAATGTTTTCCTTCCCCTTTCATCTCTTATAAAATCCCTGACTTCTTTCCAGAACCAACTCAAAACCCACTTTCTACAGGAGGCCTTTCCTGGTTCCTTTCTTGCCCCATCCCTCACTTGGGCCTTTTCACTGATATTCCTTTCCATCAATTCTATAACACATCTACCAAATATTTTTGTACATTGTCTTGTAATATAATTGTCTTGCAATTAGAATGATAGTTTCTTAAAGTTAAGAACTGAGTTTATTTTCCTTTTCTTTGTAGTCCCAGCTCTTAACACAACTCTAGGCATGTAAAAGATGCTTTTTGACTCATCAAGTTCTAGGTATCATATTTTGAGAAGGACATTGACAAAGGTGGTATGTTCAAAAGGGGGCAAACAGGATGGGAAGCCATTGAAGTTCAGGACTGAGAGGGATAAGAAGATGAAACTAGGATTGATTAAACCAGAGAAGATAGGACCTAGAGGAGGAAGAACAAAATGTCTATTTTCAAGTTTTAAGGGCTATTACATGGAAGAGGAAATAGAAATATTCAGAATGGATCTAGAAGGGGAAAAAAAAAAAAGGACCAATGGCAATCATTGGAGGTACTCAAATAGAAGCCAGATGATCAGATGGAAAGAATTCCTCTTCAGATACAAGTAAGAAGGGATGAACTTTGAAATTCATTTCAATTTTGGTGAGTCCCAGTTCTGTCAATGCTTTAAATGATGGTAGATTTCCCAGATCAGGCCCAAAGTCTATTTAACCCATAATAAACCACTCAAGGATCTTTATTACTTTTCCTTTATCCCTGAGCCTTGTCATCTCACCTACCACTGAAACCTAAGGACCACCCAGTTTTTCTATCCACCTAACCCTTCTATCCAGCTAACCCTTGTAAATCTATTGTTTCTCCCAATTAGAGCAACAGATTCTTGAGAATAAGGACTGACTCAATTTTCTATTTGTACTTCTAGCATTTAGCATAATGCTCAATACTCAAAAAGCCCACAGTAAATCATTTTCCATCAATTCATGCATTTTTTATCTCTCCATGTCCACTACACACACACACATCCCCACCTACACATACCCTATATATCCAATTTCTATTCATCTTTCAAAATTCATCTCAGATGCTGTTTGCAAAGCCTCTATAATGCCCCAACCAGAAAACTTTTCTGTCTGATCTGAATTTTAAAAACTATATAATGCACAAATATCCATTGATCTTTTGTATGGAGAGCTCTCTCCGAAGTGCTAATAGATTACAAAATAAATCGCTCCTGGAGGAGTAAGGAAAATGTACTATATCTACAAATAATAATACAATATAATGCTAAAAATTATATAGAATAAGTGCTCCAATGTGTCGGAAACAAAATACTATTAAAGATCTAGGGGTGAGTGGACCTTAGCACCTACAGGGTGTGTGGGAAGGAAAGGGATGGGATGGAATTAAGAACGGCATGTTTTAACAATGTTCTGGTGTGGGGTTGCACAGAACGGCTAAATGAATGGCATCCATCTTATTTTTACCTTCTTGGTTAACTGGCAATGGCCGAAACTGCTTATCCAAGACAACCAGTGAGCATGTGGCGTCAAAACCAAGTCCTCGAATCCGAGTAGCATCTATCCCCTCTACCACTTTCTGTAAAAGATAAAATGCACCTGAATCAGATGGACCTGTACCTGTGATCATTATACATGAAGTGTGCTCAAGAATCTTTGCAAGAGTTCCTGCTTCCTCTTGCATAAAATGTACAACTACTCATTCAAAATATAAAGTCCTTAAGAATGAGGCTTTAATACTTCCTTTTCTGGACTGATATTGTTTTACTTCCCTCAATATACTCTATATCATGGTCAAGCAAGTTTGTGCTCTTAAAAATTGACAATTTATGACTATAACACATTGGTAACTTTTTTATCATTCAATCAAAAAGGATTTATTAATTATTATCTACAAACTTGCTTTCAAGGAGCTTCTGCCGTATTAGTATAAAGAATTTGTGGAGGCAGCTAGGTGGCACAGTGGATAGAGCATCAGCCCTGAAGTCAGGAGGACCAGTTCAAATCTGGTTTCAGAAACAACACTTTCTAGCTGTGTGACTCTGGGCAAGTCACTTAGCCCCAATTGGCTCAGCAAAAAAAAAGAAAAAAAAGGAAGGAAGGGAGGGAGGGAAGGAGGAAGAATTTGTGCACAAAAGACTTTATAAACAAAATACACAAAATAGATTCAAAGGGAAATAAATTTTGACAGAGGGGAGCAGGAAAGCCCTCATCTAGTTGGCACTAATTTGAGTTTTGAAGAAAGGTAGGGATTCTAAGTAACAAAAGAAAGGAAGAAATAGCTTGTAGGCATGGAGAATAAGAGGGGAAAAATATGTATTTTCAGGGATATGTATAAGAAACTAGAAGGTCAGTTTACTTGGACCATTGGGTGGGAGATGACAAGAATACATAGCAAGCCTGGAAGGTAGACTGGGATCAGGTTGTGAAAGGCTTTATATAACAGAGAAAAAGATATTTAGTCCTAGAGGACAGAGGGAACTACTAGAGATGGTTTTCACTGATTTTTATGGATAAATTTTGTTTCCATATTATCTAGATTTCTCCTTTTGGGGGATTTCATGACTATAAGGAATGATGTCCAGAGAGCTAAACTTTATGGAAAAGGTTGTTTGTTTATTTGTTTTAAGAAAAAAAGACACCAAAAAAATTGATATCATGAAAAAACATAGGAAATTTGCAATTTTCCCCATCCATGACTACAACCAGTAGAACTGCAAAGGAGCTAATGAAGGGAACTTCTTGTTTGGGCCCAAATTGGTTCTCTCTGGGTTTGCAAACTTCATTAATTATTTTCACCTGTGTAGTTTATGAAGAAAGGAACTGATTTTTACTTTAGGAACATCACTCTGATTTCTTAATGGAAGTGGATTTTAGAGGGGAGAGTCTGAGACATAGACACCAGTTAAGGAAAGAATGAATGGGAACCTGAAGCAGGGAAATAGCTGGGAGATAGTGGAAAGAAAGAATAAGTTTCCCAAGATGCTATTGGGATAGAAAAGACAAGATTTAATATCTGATGTTTACATAATGTTTTCTCACAATAACACAATGCCTTGGGACTCAGTACATACTTGTTGACTGACTGATTTATTTTTTGTCACTTTGGTCTTTATATCCCTAGCACATAGTAGTCAGTTAATAACTCCTTGTTAAAAAAAAAATGAATATTGCCACCCAATATATCTGCAAAAACTTATTAGTCACTTGTCTTTGTATCTTTTTCCATTCCTTTCTCTGTTTATAACTATGAGCAAGCAACATTTTGTTGAACCATTCTGGAAAAAATCAAATAAAATGAAGGAAACAAGCATTTATTAAATATCTACAATGTGCTAGGCATAAAACAACTAGGTGGCACAGTGGATAAAGCGCCAAACCTGAAGGGAGAGAGATTCATCTTCCCGACTTCAAATCTTTATGTCTCCAAGCAAGTCACTTTTTTTTAAATAACTTTTTATTGACAGAATCCATGCCAGGGTAATTTTTTTACAACATTATCCCTTCCACTCACTTCTGTTCCAATTTTTCCCCTCCCTCCCTCCACCCTCTCCCCTAGATGGCAAGCAGTCCCATATATATTAAATATGTTGCAGTATATCCTAGATACAATATATGTATGCAGAGCTGAACAGTTCTCTTGTTGCACAGGGAGAATTGAATTCAGAAGGTATAAATAACCTGGGAAGAAAAACAAAAATGCAAATAGTTTACATTCATTTCCCAGTGTTCTTTCTTTGGGTGTAGCTGCTTCTGTCCATCATTGATCAATTGAAACTGAGTTAGGTCTCTGTCAAAGAAATCCCCTTCCATCAGAATACATCTTCATACAGTATTGTTGCCAGGCAAGTCCTTAATCCTGTTTGCCTCAGTTTCCTGAGTTGGAAAAGGAAATGGCAAAACACTCCAGTGTCTTTGCCAAACAAACTCCAAAAGGGTGATTTGACTAAAATTACTGAACTCCAGCAACAACAACAAAACGTGCCAGGCATTCTGATGAGGGTTTTACAGATGTAAATGTTGAACTGGAAGAGATCTTAGAGACTTCATTTTGCTGATGGGCAAACTGAGGCTTAGAGGGATAAGTTTCTGCCCAGTGTCATACAGGTGATAAGTATAGGACCTGAACTCCAGTTGAACACTACCAAATCTGGAGCTATCCACGGTACTAAAGTGCTATATGCACCCCCATTTTATAACTGAGGAAACTGAGGCAAAAACAGAGGTTAAATAACTTGCCCTAGGTTACACCGCCAATGAGTATCAAGGTCCAAATTTGACTCTAATGTACTAGTTACTGGCCTCTGTGATGCTTCAATGGGCACATTTTACCCTATAATTTGCTAATACAACAAAAAGTATTCTGATAAATAGTTTGATATACATGTATGTACATATACACAAACATAGGCACACAAATACACACATACACACTTAATGTGTGTATATATGCATGTAAATGTGTGTGCACATATATGTAAGTATATATGTGTGTGTGTTGTTCTTTCGTTCTTGTCTTAGATTTTCTGTGCACATACACCTGATAATGTGATTGATGAGTTACTCGGTATAAATGGTTTAGAATGTTCTCTGATCAAATAGAGCTTCTTGCTAGCATGGATGGTTTTATTCTTTTTATTTGTAGTCCCATCATCTTTCCCAGAATCTGACTTATAGTAGGCATCTTAAAAATGCTTATTTATTGATTAATAATCTTTTTAAGCTTTAAAAACAAAAGGCTGGGGCCTATTTGGAGGAATATTGGGTCATCTGGTACATGGGTCTTCACTCAGTCATTCAATAAACATTTGCTAAGCACTTATTATGGGGTAGGATCGTTTTGGAAGATTCTCCAAAGAAGCTTCTCTAGGTTTGTTTGTTCTTTTTATTTCAATTTATTCTATTTAAAAGCACATTACTTTTCTATTGTATCATTTCTCATTCATTAAGACATTCATTCATTATTGGACATTAAAGTTTTTTCAGTTAATTTTTTGCAGCCACATCTGACCCTTCATGACCCTTTGGGGATTTTATTGGGAAAGATTCTGGAATGGTTTGACATTTCCTTCTCCAGCTCATTTTACAATGAGGAAACTGAGACAAATAAAGTTGCAAGTTGACCAAGGTCACCCAGCTAATAAGTATGTAAAGTTGGATTTGTAGGAGTCTGCTTGACTCCTAATGCTCTATCCACTGGGCCACCTGGCTGCTCTAGGTTTTTGTAGGTTTTTTTTTTTTTTTTTTTTGCAATGACAAAGAATGTGGCTCTGTATATTTCTAAAAGTATCTCTTTTTATGATGAAATATATTTGAACAAGTTGGAACAAAATGATTTGCAACTGTCAATGCTGAAAAATTACCTATACATATATCTTGTAAATAAAAAGCTATAATTTAAAAAAAGAAAAGAAAAGAAAAAATATATATTTGAACAGATCTCTTGTTTATCATATATATAGACCCAAAGAACTGCAGAGGGCTCTAAGCTACACCTCAACCAGAATTCCTTCTCTAGCATTTGGAATAATTGGCTATTCAGTCTTTTTTTTTAAGACCTTCACCAAGAGCAGTTCACTCCCTCCTTTATCAGCCCTAGCTATTTTTCAAGTGTCATCATTCACATTCTTTTTTTTTTCTTTACAGCACACCTGTCTATGTCCCCTTTCTTCTCTCCACTTGGGTCCTCTGACATAGATTAGAAGACAACTGGTCAGAAATATGGTTAGGAGAATCCATGATTTGAATAGGGCTTGAATAGTACACTCTGATCAGTCTTTTATAACTCTAAGATTTTAAGGTTCTATCAATAAATGGAGAAAATTCAGGGAAATAAGAAGTAGACTGTCCCAGTAAAGTAGAAAGAAGGGAAAGCCAGACCAGTGGAGATGAAAGCCTAACCTCCCTTTTATCAAGACTAAATTGGGTGTATTCTATTTGCTCCCCAGTGTCTCTTTTGATGAATGGTCAATGATGACTGGTAGAACTCTTAGAAAGCAAACAAGTAATAAGTTGGCTGTCACTTGGAGATAATAAAAATTAGCCATTAAAACCAAGCTATACTTAGAGTAGACTATTTTAAAGCAGCTTTTCATCAGGGAATTACATTTTCTCCTTGACAATTTCCTTAATGGCAGAAAAGGTTATGTGCTAGAAGAACAGGAGAGACCCTAGGGCAAAGAGGAGCCGATTCACACCAAAAAGAATGGAAAATTAAACAGGCAGAAGAGAGGCTGAGATCTCTTGATGATTGCACTTCATCTTCTCTCCCCAGCTCCTCGACCTCTTCGATTCTTCTCTGGGCACTCCCTGCTGCACAGGGCTCATTAATGTTTGAGAAGACTGATCAATAATGACAGAACGGCGAATTGTCCATCTGCAAATTACTAAGCATCTTATGAATATTTAAAGGGCCAAATTCAAGAACAGAGAGCAGAGGAAAAACCAGCACTTAAAAAAAATAGAATCCTTAAAGAAAAATAGAGGACAAAGGACGCTCTTTATCTTTAGCCTTTGCAGGTTAGCAAAATAGAACAAAGAATTGTCACAAAACCTAAGGAAAAAAAGAAAGGCAACACAGTACCACGGACAGCTCCTATTATGGTATTGTTTGACTGGAGTTCAAATCTTATACTGTTGCTTATTAACTGCATGACACTGGGCAAGTAATTTATTGTCTCCAAGCTTAAGTTTCCCCATCTGCAAAATGAAATCTCAAAGATCCCTTCCAATTGTAAATCTATGATCTTATGAGTCTTCCCTATCCAAAGCATAGGAGTCCACCTTAATCTGGTGTCATCATCAATTAACAGATAGGAGCATGAAACATATACCTTGGGTCATGTCTGTGAGCACTTACCCAAGTTCACATAGTAAATCAAACACTTAAGCTAAGGTCCTCTGAGTCTACTCATTCCACTGCATCCCAAAAGCCCCCTTATCATCCTACACCTGAAAAAAGAACAGCCTCTTCATCCTTTCCAACAAAGACCTCCGGCCTTAGCCCTACCTTTGTGACGATGCAGCATGCAGCCCAGATATCATCAGAGGACTGCTCGTGGTGGTCTGCTTGAGGTTCCCACCTTTGGATGGGGTGCTCTGCGTAAGCAGCAAGGGTCCCCTGCTGGCTGACCAAAGCTGCTCGGGCACTGCCCGTTCCCACATCAATGCCCACGTAGTAATTCATCTGCTCCTGCTTTCCACTGGTCATGCTGAGGGCACCTGCTGTAAGTAAGGGCGAGAGATATATAGTAACGAGAGTAGAGTTGAGAATGTATCCCCAATTCATACTACAGGGTGACTTAATCTTTATTTTTCTCAGTTTCTTCATCTGTAAAATGGGATAATAGTCCCTACCTTGCAATAGTACTGTGAGGATTAAATAGGATAACTGTAAAGTGCTCAGTACACTGGCTAGCATATAATAAGTGCTACATACATGTTAGCTGTTACTTGAAAGACTTAGATTGAGTCCTGCCTCTATGACTCCGAGCAAGTCACTTTACTAAGTGACATCTGTAAAATGGGGATAGTAATAACATCAGTTCCACAGAGTGATGGTGTGGATCGATTAAGATAATACATAAAAGGCAAATACAAATCTTAAACTACTATATAAATCTTGGTTGTTGTTTTATGTTGTTGTGGTTTTCTCTTTCTAGTCACCGCTGCTGTGTTTGTTGCCTGTTCAACTAAGGCTTTGTATGTAGTAGGCCCTTAAGAAAAGCATGTTAAATTGCTTTTTTCAGAAGAAGTTTGAGGTCATTAAAGCATTTTACAATTTCCCCAAAGTATCCCAGCTCATTCCTCCAACTCTGTGTCCAATATATTGTCCATGTACACTGTCCATTGTGGATGGAAAAACCAATGAATCTGTCTTATTTAACCCCAAGGGGGCTTCAATAAGAGAGTATGGCTAATAAACCAGGAAAAATTCATCTTCACTTGAAAAATAATAATTTAAAGACTACACCCTGCTGATGAGAATAGCATCTCACTAAGGAAGGTCACCATCTTTCACTATTTCATATTCTTATCACTGATACTCTTGATTGAAAACTGCTGCTCACAAACTTGCTACATCATCTGCAGAAGCCTTCTGGGCTGTTGTGGCTCACTATTAAAGGTACCTGAATGTTCTCTCCATCGAGGGCATGTCAGGAAGCCTTTGGAAAGCTGGGTCAGATTACAAATAAAATCTCAAGTGCCAGCTAACTGGGAAAGGACCCAAAAAAAGAGGAGGAAGGAAGGACTAGAGATCTGACAGCTAGAGTTTTCTCCCTTACAGAGTTTTCATGAGTACTTAGCTATAGTACATTTGAGACTTCCATGGTATCATAGAGCTGGCCTACTTCTCTTGTCTGTCTGTCTTTCTCTTTCTGTTTCTTCATTTCTGTCTGTTTCTCTTTCTTTCTGTTTTTGTCTCTGACTGTCTCTTTCTCTGTCTTTGTCTATGTCTCTCTTTGTCTTTGTTCTCTCTGTATCTTTGTCATTCTCTCTGTGTGTCAATCTTTCTGTGTCTCAGCATCTTTACAGCTGGTAGAAGCTTCTTCCAAACTTCATTCTAAACCACCATTAAAAGTACAAAGCCAATCTCTCTCTCTCTCTCTCTCTCTCTCTCTCTCTCTCTCTCTCTCTCTCTCTCTCTCTCTCTCTCTCTCTTTCTCTGTCAATATCTCTGTCTCTCAGCATTTCTATAGCTGGTAGAAACTTCTACCAATCTTCATCCTAAGCCATTCACAATACAAAGCCCCAAGGCAGTTAGAAAATTCTCCAATTCACATTAGAGCCCTGGTGCAGCCATTGTGCTGGACTACTGCTTATGACTTGAACAATGTTGCAAGACACATCAAAAAGGAGAATTTAGATTTCCTATTTAAATTTCCACAAGGGGATGCTAAGAGATGACTGGATATTCTAGCCAGGGGATCTATGACAGCTGCTTGTGAGACTGAGCAAAGACAAGCTCCCAACAATTCCCTCCCAACAATCTCCCCTTTTTTTCTCATTTTTAATTTTGACTCTCAGCAAAGGAAGGCCTTTGAGAGAGGAGTAGGGCAGGCACGAGAGGTGAATGGCGCAACCAAAGGAAAGTTCAGATCTAAATGTTTGCTCCCTTAAGTCAGCCCAGACTCTGAAGATGAGTAGGGATTTTTTTTTTTGATTCTTCGGGGCAACACTTCCTCCTCTCATCTTTCTCTTAGCTTCCTTCAAGGCCCAGCTCCAGGGGCTCTGCCAGCTTTTCCCGATGCTCTAATGACTGCCACTTTCTCCATCTTGAAATCCCTTTGTGTATATTTTTTACTGCTGCACTGCCATGCACATGGTCTCACCCACTTTTTTGTTTGTTTTGCTATCCTAGCATACTGCTCTGCACATGATAGGGATTTACCAAATGTCTATTGAACTGAATTAAGTGCAAATGGATGAGACTCTCTACAACTGGTTTATGGTTCCTTTCTGTCCCTTTTAGACATACCCACACACATGTGTGGCACACAGGCACACATTTTGGCTTTGCCCTTAACTAAGCTGATGTGAAGTTGAGGAGGAGATCCCTATCTCTCCCATACTATGGGATGGTCTGCTGCCTCAGTCATCCCTTCAGCAATGACAATTAGCTCCCTTCAAAGTTTTGTTCTTTTCTGAAACGACAATCCTGATTTCAGTTTCTTCTTGTTTCTCTCTCCCCAGCCAAACTATGTCCAGTTCTCACTTTCCATCTCCTAGGGGTTTTATCCGTGTTATGGATTTGAGACAGGGCCTCCTTGCTAGGGCCACCCGCCATATTCAGATGGCCCACAGCCAATGTGAGCCTAGTGAGCATATGGTACAGCATGGATGTGATAAACCCTTGGTAAATCTCAAATACATACTGAGATGTTTGTTTTCACCATTCTTAGCAGACATTTCCCCCTTCTAATAGATTAAGTTTCTAAACCTCTGATATCTCTTATTTCTAAAGTTATCACAAAATATTTTTTTAAAATGTTAAAGTTAATCAAATAAGTTCATTATTTTAATTATTTCAATTAATTTATTTAATTAGATAATGTAATTAATTTCTTACGTATGTTATATATATATAAAGTCAGCCCGTACTCTGAGAATGAATAGAGGGACTGCAGTCCCTTTTTGATTCTTCAGGGTAACACTTCCTCCTCTCATCTTTCTCTTAGCTTCCTTCAAAACCCAGCTCCATATATATAATATATAAAATGAATTTAATTGTATAAATTAATAATTACATGAATAAATTAAATAAAAAAGTTAATTAAAGTGCCAAAGTATGTTAAGAGCAGGGATAAATACCCAATCCCCGGGCAGTCCTTGTCTTTTATTCTGAAAGGGAGAGACGAGACATCTCTGGGAGTGCTAGCCATGAAGCGTTTGGTTGGGCCTTGGAAGTCACAAGGATGATGAGTGGAACCATAAGGAAATACATATCACTGACACATCATTTCTAACTCGGCTTCCATTTTTCTGGGTAGTGCATTTAGCCAAATCTTTCAGAGATATCATATAATAAAAGTAATTCCTAAGAAAAACAAGGAGAAATAAAACAGCCCTGATCTCGATTTCTCCACACCTAAAACCCATAAGCAAAAGCATGCTGGCCCTGGAGGTTGTTCAAGGGGCAAGGCTCCCTGAAACATGAGCCTCACTTCTTGCAAAAACACTGCCAGGTGCTGGGAAGCTTTGTAGTCCCACGGTTCACTTATGAATCCCCTGACATGCCATCTGGCTCCAATAGGCTTGAAGGACTGTTCTCAGGGACAGCAAAGCCTGACCCAAAAGGTTTTCCAGTCAATGTGCAAGCCTGCAGAACTCACAGACAGTTTTAAAAAAGAAAGAAAGAAAGAAAGAAAGAAAGAAAGAAAGAAAGAAAGAAAGAAAGAAAGAAAGAAAGAAAGAAAGAAAGAAAGAAAGAAAGAAGCTCCTAAATGGGAGACATCACACTCTCTCGTCTCTTACCAACTTCCACCCGGGAAGTGAAAGCCACATCCTTCCTGATAACTCTATCCCTCCAGCTTGTTCTGCACTGGCTCTGAGAGACTGGGTCCTTCAGTTCCTCCAATTTTTAAGCAATTGTGAAACTTCTGCAGAAACTAAAGAGAGCATCGAATCATGGAGGAGAGGAGAGAACCGTGGGATGGGATGGAGGCATTGCACAGGAGGGCAGTCAGCAATCATTTATTACATGCTAGGCTTTGTACTAGACCCTGGGAATACAAAAAGGTCAAAACAGCCCTTGTCCTCAATTCTTTGTCCTAATCAGGGAGGGCAAATAACTACAAATAAACAAGAACTATCCAGAACAAACTGGAGACAAATCGAAGAAAGAAGGCACAGGGATCAAGGAGATTTAGCTGAGACTTGAAGGTCTCAGAGACTTGGAAGAAGCAAGGACAAAACGATAGAGGGGATAAGAAGGAGAGAGAGAAACCCAACTCCATCTTACCTGAAATCCCCACCCCCACCTCACCCCCGTGGATTGCCAGCCTTCTTGGCATGACTCTTTAAAAGCATCCAAACCAAACACGTCTCTCTTTGTGCCCCCAGAAGGAACAGAGCTACTTTTTGAAACTTGTTGAGGATCAAAGAGCTGCTGTATATAATCAATATTTATATGTTCCACTAGATAATAGTCTGCACAATTATTATGAGACATACATCTCTAGGAAACATGGACTTCTCATCTGGTTCTTCAAAAAACAGACTACATATAGAAAGGAAGAAAGAAAGGAAGGGAGAGAGAAAGGAAGGAAGGAAGAAAAGAAAGAAGAGAGGAAGGAAGCGAAGGAAGGAAGGAAGGAAGGAAGGAAGGAAGGAAGGAAGGAAGGAAGGAAGGAAGGAAGGAAGGAAGGAAGGAAGGAAGGAGGAAGGAAGGAAGGAAGGAGGAAGGAAGGAAGGAAGGAAGGAAGGAAGGAAAGAAGGAGGGAGGGAGGGAGGGAGATGATGGAGATAAAGACTTTATAACTATTCAAGGAAAGGATCAAACCCCATTCTGAAAATGGGTTGCTGGGAGTTTGGGATTTAAAAGAAAAAAAAAAAAAAGAATGATTGAATAATAGCAGATTGGCTCACTAAGGCCACAGTTATCCAACCTGAATCAGCTTACCTTCCCTTCCTTCCTGATTCTTAAATGCTGGTCTTTTCAAATGTCTAAGATAGAGAAAGCCTTTAAATCCAGGGGTCACTAGTTGGCTGACTCACTCTGGGATAGTTCTGGTAGCTTTGAGTGTAGAAAGCACAGATACTGACAATAACCAGCACGTAGCCCTCTAAACTTTAACCTTTGGAACTCCATGGACTACGCATTCAAAGTACACATGGAGAAAGTCTGCTCAATATTAGAATGAATAGCCAAGATCTAAACAAGTGAGACAGAAGGTGGAAGAAGAGGCCTGGTGCCAGGAGAAAAACTGCCCAACACAGAACTGTTCAAGAGTGTACTGGCAAGAAACTGGAAACTGAATGGCTGCCCATCAGTCGGGAGAATGGTTGAATAAGTTGTGGCATATGAATATTATGGGATATTATTGTTCTGTAAGAAACGACCAGCAGGATGATTTCAGAAAGGCCCGGAGAGATATGAACTGATGCTGAGTAAAATGAGCAGAACCAAGAGAATATGATGAGCAATTCTGATGGATGTGGCTCTTCTCAACAATGAGGTGATTCAGGCTAGTTCCAATGGTCTTGTAAGGAAGAGAGCTATCTTCACCCAAAGAAAGGATTGTGGGAATTGAGTGTGGAGCACAACATAGCATTTTCACACTTTTAGTTGTTGTTTGCTTGCATTCTATTTTCTTTCTCATTTTTTGCAGATTTGATTTTTGATTTTTGATTTGATTTTTCTTGTGCAGCAAGAGCATTGTGTGTGTATGTATGTGTGTATATATATATATATATATGCCTATATGGATTTAACCTCTCTTTTTACCATATTTGACACATATTGAATTACTTGCCATCTAGAGGAGGGTGTAGGAGGAAGGGGAGGAAAATTGCAATACAAGATTTTGCAAGGGCCAATGTTGAAAAATTATCCATGTATATGTTTTAAAAATAAAATGCTTTAATAAAATAAATAAAGTTTAAAAACAGTGGCATAAATAGACTGCTTTTGGATGGGCTGCTCTGACTCCCCACTGAAGAGGTTCAAACAGAGGCTAGATCGTCATGTTCACTGAAGGCAAGGACAGGGATTCATTTTTCCTGTATGCATGAGATTAGATGACCTCATTGAGGTGGAGCAGTGGGCCCTGAGTCAGGAAAACCTAAGTTCAATTACAATCTCAGACACTTTCTAGCTATGTGACCTTGGCCAATCATTTTCCATTTGAAATTATCATTTTTTGAATGAAAATAATAGCAGCACCTAGCTCACAGGTTTGTTGTAAACATAAAATGAGATAATAGTAGGTACCTTGCACTTAGTAGATACTTAATATTGCCAGTTTTTATTATTGTTGTTATAAGCATAGAGTGAAGACTGGAAGAAGACTAAGGAGAAAAGGATGCTAAAAGCCTGAGGAGAGGGGGGGGAGAGATAGCCCAAGCTCCAGCTTCTGCCTGAACCTTTCCCAAAGCTCCACTCTCAACTCCCCCTATGCTCAGCTACTGATGTCCCTCTCCCTATATAGCCTTGTAACTACTTTGAGTTTCTCTTCACATATATTTTGGTACATGGTGACTCCTCCTGATAAAGTGGAGGATGAGTTCTTCAAGCTGTCAGAGTCCTAAAACAGATCTTATCTCATGGACGGACAAATGGATGGATGGATGGATGGATGGAGGATAGATGGATGGATGGATAGATGGATAGATAACTCATCATTTTCTCTGTCACACTACAGTGATTCTCCAATACTTTTCACAATGTCCATCTTCCATAACACCATATAGGAGATAGGGGGGATGGGAGATTAAAGAACAGTTGACTGTGTCAAATATAATGAAACTGCCTCATAAGAGAGCTATGCTGGGGATGCCCAAAGACCTGATCTAGAACCACTTTTGTCACTGACTAGTACGGAGTAAACCTAGGCAAGTCACTCTATGTTCCTGAATCCTACCTTGTTCTCTTCAGGTGTAACACAAGGGGATTAGGCCACGAGAATATTGTGTCCATTTAGGGGCATCAAACTGCGGTCAACCCAAATGCCCACGTCAAGAAGATAAGAACATAGAGAAGATCTGGAAATCATACAAAGAAAGATGGATCTTTAAAGGAACTAGTTAAGCTCAGCCAACAGAAGAGGGTATTGGGGAGCATGAAGGGGTGGTCATAGCACTTGTTTTGATTTGCTGGAAGAGTTATTAGACAGAAGATAAATTCTGAACAACAGAAATATGGAATAGGAATGAAATATTCCATACACAATCAGAAGCAGAGCCAGAATTATAACACAGGACTTCTGACTTTTAAATTATTGCTTGCACAGCATATTATTTTCTAGGACTGTAAATTGCAGAGAAGATGCTAATCTCTATCAGCAGAGGGACTTTCCTCCCCTGAGAGTTTTCACTCTCAGTGAAATCACAGGGGGTTCCTTTTCTGAGTGGGTTAGACCAGAAAGCCACTAAGGATCCTGTCTACAACCATCTTTAATAACTCCCTTGATTAGGCAGTTCCAATAGACTTCTGATGAAAAGTGACATCCATATCCAGAGAGAGAACTATGGAAACTGAAAGGATTTTCACCTTTTTATTGTTGGAAATGTTTGTTTGTTTGTTTGTTTTTTCTTTTGTTTTTTCTCCTTTTGATCTCATCTTCCTTGCTCAGAATGATGAATCTGGAAATATACTTAGAAGAATTGCACAAATTTTATATTGGATGACTTGCTATTTTGGAGAGGGGGAGGAGGGAAAGAGAGAAAATTTGGGAACAATATTTTACAAAAATGAATGTTGAAAACTATCTTTGCATTTTTTTGGAAAAATAAAATACTATTTAAAAATTCTATTGATTACATAGCTTTTTCTGTCAACACATCAAATACACTCCTAAACTATTGAGTACAGATCAAAGGAGAAGCAATATTCCTGAGTGGAAAACTGACCTTGGAGTAAATATGGCTGGGATCAAGTTCCTCCTTTAAAAGATGACTATGTGACCTTGAGAAAAATCACAGGATTTTCACTGGCTCCAGACAATTATCTTCTATTCCATATTACTTTCAAATCTGTATTGGGAAAGCAGCTTTTTGCACTAATAAATCCTTTGTTTGGACACGGACAATCAAAGGTGCATTATCATGGCCAGGGTAAAAGAAGGAAGAAATAATCCATGGTCTTCAAACTTATAGGAACCTCATCAGAGATCTGATTTGATAAGTTTGAGGTCATTATAACATTCAGGTGATAGTATATCTAGAGCTGGAAGAATCATTTGAAATCTTTTAATCTAAGACTTGATTTTACATATGAGGAAACTGGGGGCTAGGAAAGGGAAAGTGACTTGACCACTGCCACAAAGCTTATAAAGGACAAAGGTAAGATTGAAACTCATTAATACCACCACAAATAGGTCATTGAGATATGGAATTTTTAGAACCAGATGGTCTTCAGAACTCATTCTTGCACATATTGAACAGTGGAGGTCCAGAATGAATAAATGAGCTATAAATGGCACTTTTTCCCCCTAATTGGAACAGCTGAGAATAGAACACAGGTCACCTAACTCTCAGGCCATCGTTCTTTGAACCAAGTCAAGCCATCACATTATAATCTCTGACTTCCACAGAAAGGGAAGTATTGGTCCATAGGGAGTCAGCTGGGAACATTTGAGAATAGAGCCCAAGTCATCTGCCTTCCAGTTATTGCTCCTACCAAGAAGCCAGAGAATAAACACTTTAAAGTGGATCTGGTTTTGATTTCTGAACTGGATTCATCCTTAAAAGGCAAATACATTTCTTTGACCTGAATGTTTCAAAGAAAACTGTCCTGGGATTCTCTCCGCTTTTTAAAGCAGGATATTTCCCCCCACGCCCCAAATAAAGGCAACAAAAGAGACTGGCACTTATGGGACCTATGTCACTCAGTTAACCTTTGTTGCTGCTGGCTGGGTACAGGTGGCCTGGGATCTTTTCATTATAGGGGATGGTGACATACAGAGAGAACTTTGCAAAATCCCAGAAAGAAAACTCTTCCAACCCATGAAGCTTTGTACCTGCCCTGTGACTTTAAATCTTGGGAGAGTTCTCTGGGACCCTGAGAGGTTAAATGGCTTGTCCAGGGTCACACCGCCAATATGTGTCAAGAGCCAGGACTTGAACCCAATCTGACTCCAAGCCCAGCTCTTTACCCATTATGCTCTAGTGTTTTTTGTGATTTAATTTGAAAGAGGAAGAAAAGCTCAAAATCAAACTTTTTTTTTCTTTTATTCTTTACAACAATAAGAACTTGCATTTATAGGGCACTTTAATATTTGCTAAATGCTTTTATAAATACCTGATTTTATCTTCACAATCACCTTGGGGAGTAAGTGCTATTGTTATCACTATTTTACAGATGAAGAAATTGAGGCAGACAAAGGTTAAGTGACTTGCCCAGGATCACACAGCTAGGAAGTGTGTGAAGCTGGATTTGAATGAAATTCTTTTTTGATTCTAGGCTCAGTGCTCTGTGGCACCCTTTAGCCAACAGACAATGATAATGACAATGATAAGAGGATAACAACAAATAATAGAAAGAGAATCAGGAAATCTGAATACATTCAAGTTATGCCATTGTCTCATTGGCCCTGATTGGAAGATCTGCGTTCAATTCCCAGCTCTCTTAGTAGAAGATGAGGCAAATTATCCTTGTGGGTCTCATTTTCTCTTCAGTTAAAGGATGAGATTGGATTAAATTGCCCCTGAGGTTATTTATATCTATATCTATCTATCTACTATCAATTTATCTACCTATATCTATACCCATATTTATGTATATATGTGTGTGTGTGTGTTGTGTGCACATATATGCATAAGTACATATCTATATAAATATTGATATACATGCATACATATACCTACATGCACACATATATATACATACACAGAGAGAGACAGATGTGATTCTTATGGTTCTATAAGCCATGTTAAGCTGTGCGAGGCTGTCCTCTCACATCTTAGCCTCAGCTACCTCATCTGTAATATGATGAATCTGGGATAGATGATATTAAAAATCCCTTGTGCAGACCCTCTAGACTGGGAATTAGGAGGACTCAGGATTGCATTTGGCTGCAAATTCTCACCTGCTGGGTAACCTAGGAAAATCCCTTTGCCTCTCTGACTCAGTTTCCTTATCTGTTAAATGAGGATAATAACAGCATCTACCTCACCGAGTTGTGAGTACCAAATAAGATCACGTATACAATACTTTGTAAATCTTTAAGCTATATAGAAATATTTGCCACTGGTGTTTCTTTGTGACCTATTGACAAATGTCAAGATCAAAGCCCAAAGACTTGATGATGGATAGATTGCTATAATTTGGATCTTTAATATAATTTATATTATATTCATAATTCAAATATAATATAATGTATATTTATCAAGATCCTATCTGGACACTAAGGTTACCAAACCCATTGGATCCTAAGTGTCCTATAATGTCACTACAGAACAGGTCTTAAAGGTTAGTCTCCTCCATCCATCAATCCATATATTAAGTACCTACTATGTAAGTGCCAGAGATAAATGAAGAGCCAATAGATAATCTCTACATCAATGCCCTCTTCTTTGAATATTCTTATTTTAATCTTCCCACTTTCCTAACTTTAGCAATGTACTAGCCAATGCCTAAGGAACCCAGCTCACGATGATCCCTTTCTTCCTAGAACTTGAATACCAGTTACTGCCTTTACCTCTAAGCTGGAACTTATACAGTATTGCCAAGTTTTTACTCAATTTTTTTCATGTGTATACATCATGTTTTCTTAACTACACTAAAAGTTTCTTGAGAGTGTGGATAATGTCTTTGAAGATACCTTCTAGTGCTGAGGATAGATAAGGTCAAAGTAACAAGCATTTATTAAGTATCTACTATTTGCATGACACTGGAAAGAAAAAGAGAAGAGGAAGAGAAGGAGGAAGAAGAAGATGAGGAAAAGGAGAAGGAAGAGGAGGAAGAGGAGGAGAAGGAGGAGAAACTTTGATATAAGAACAGCAATCCAATTTTGTCTTGATCAGATCATTTTGGGAGCACTGAAGCTTGCAAGTCATCAGTCTGACCTGTACCTATGGTTTTAGAATGACACACCACCTGACATTCCATGGAAAAAGCAAAGGAAAAAAAAAAAAAAAAAAACAGATAAGACCTTCCTTCCAAAGGGGTTCAGAAACATGCTCTTACATCAGATCTGAAGTGAGGAAAGGTGTTGGAAGAATAAGTAGATAAACAGGGGGAAATGGATCGCACTCTAACAAGCGATGACTATTTTAAGGACTCGCAAAACACAAATGCAGGAGAAGAGGTCGACTTCAAGCAAAGTCTCAAAGAAAACCCATCTGGGACACAAACTAAACTAGAATTCTAGGAAGAGATGGAACAAGAGTTAAACACTTGTTTTTGTTCTTGTTTTTTTTAATAAATGAGATGGGAATTCTAGAGGAAAGCAATGGAAAAGAAATGAAAGATATCAAACAAAAAAAATTGAAATGAGAATTAGGTTTGATATAAGAAGTACAACACTTTGTCCCAGAAATAAACTCCCTGAAAATTAGAATGGACCAAATGAAAACTGATGATGCCATGAAGCAATAAAAATAAAAAGAAATATTAGAACAAAATCAAAAGATTGTAAGAAAAAAGTAAGATATTTCATAGAAAAAAACAAGTCGACTACAAAACAGATCAAAGAGAAAAAATCAAGAATCATTGAGCTGCCTGAATACCATTACTTAAAATAAGAACCTAAACATCACATTCCAAGAAATCTTAAAAGAAAAATTCCCAGATATCTTGGATCTAGAAGGCAAAACACAAATAGAAGGAATCCATCAGTCACCTCTTGCAAAAATATACTTAAATAGAGGCCCAGGAACAAAATCCAGAGCCTCCAAATCAAATTTAAAAATACTACAAGCAGCCCAAAAGAAAGAATTCAAGTACTGAAAAATCACAATTGAGATTACACAGAATTTAGCAGCCACAAGTAAATTGAAGTCAAAATCTTGGAAAGTAATATTAAATAAAGTTAAAGATTATTGCATGATATCTAAGAATAACTTAACTAGAAAAAACTCCCACAGGAAAAAAAAAAAAAACAACAGATTTTCAGTAAAATAAAGAGTTTCCAGACATTTCTAATTAGAAGACCAGAGCTACAGAAAAACTTTGAAATTTAAACATTTCTAAATGAATAGCACTTCTAAGGGACTAAAGGAAAAGAAAGATGGGGAAATTATTCATCTATATAAACAAGGAGAGAATAAGGGGAGCAGCTAACACTTGAACCTCTCTGAACTGGTGAGTAAAGGGAAAAATAAACACACTTGAGTATAGAAATTCATTTTACTCAACAGAAAAATAGAAGGGAAGGGGGAGAAGAAAGAAGGAAAAATCAGATGGAAGATAGTTTGAGAGAGGAATTATTTCTAAGCAAAACAAATTCTAAGAAGATACATAACTATGTACTGCTCTTTTTGAGGGGTGGCAAAAATGGGAAACTAAGGGAATATTCATAAATTGGAGAATGGTTGAACAAATTATACAAATGCAAATACAATAGTATTCTATTGTGCTGTAACAATGCTTATGGGTTTGTATCACAGAAACCCAGGAAGAGTTGTACGGACTAACGTCGAGGGATGTAAGTAGAACCAGGAGAACAATTTATACAATGATATAATATGATAAATAGAAATTAGAAACTGATTAGCGTAATACCTAACCACAATTCCAGAGTACTAATGGCATAACATTGTACTTCTATGCTGACATAAGTGAAGAACTTAGAACACAGACAGAATGAAACATAGTTTTTGATACAGCCAATGCAGAAATTTATTTTGCTTACCTATACATGTTCACAACTGGGATTTTGTTTTCCTTTTCATTACAAATGAGAAGGGTAGAAGGGCAAAGATAGAGGATGAGTTTTTGCTGATTGAAAAATCTAGGGGTCCATCAGCTTCATCAGGCTTCCAAAGGGAGCCAGTTTAAGAACATCTTCCCTAAAGGAACAATATTACATGCAATTAGGATCCTGGATGAAATCCATAGCTCTTAGTTCTTACCAGAAAGCCACTCCAATGGAAACAACACACAAACAAACTCACTAGCCATAATTACCTCTGGCAAGCTCAGACCAGTTTTAGGTAGGACAACAAGATCAATTTTTCATGGAAGATTATGAAACACTTTCTTCTGAAACAATTCCTACCCAGGGGCCAGTCTGGGTCTCTGGCCCCGATTCCAGTGTTGACCCCACTTGTTCAGTCTTGAATCATAATCTTGGGGCTAAAGGTAATGAGGCCTTAAGGACAGAATACACTGCAGGAAAGTCTTCCTTTCCTGAAACAAAGCTGAACACAAATACAGATAGAACTCATTAAAGAAAAATAAGAGCAGAAATTACAGCATTAATATGAGCCATTAGAATTTGCAAAGGGCAACCCGAACCTTTATTAGTGCCCTAATCTTGTGTCTCGTCCGGGCAGGCAGCTGATCCAATGCCAAAGAAACACCAATTCTGATAAGTTTCGTTACTTAGAAGGAAAAGTTGAGTCCCTAACTAATGGAGAACCAATCCTGTGTCAAACATCAGAGGACCATCCTATCTAAGCAAAGAGAGACTTTTCACCTTTGGATCCTAGATCAGGAAGTATGAGATGTGTCAAATAAGAGAGTACCCAATGCCATGGAACCACATGTATTCTGAATTATAGGACATCCAAAAGCAATCTGTCAAAATAACAGATGGACTTCATCTATCTCATGTTCAACATGACCTCCCTGCCTCGTTTCTCTCCCTTATTTTCCATTCTCTAATCGGCCATAAAAGAATATAAACAATTCTCAAAGAATTATAACCTATTAACAATCACAAAGAATCTTCAAAATCACAAATATTAAGAAATGTATGAGTCAAAAGTTTTACTGAACAATTTAGCAAATTAGTAAACACGAGGCTAGTTAAGTGTTACAGGGATTATGGGAAAGCTGACACACTCATGCATCTTTAGTGGATTTCTGATTTGGTCCAACCATTCTGGGAAGGAATTCAGAATTATGCTACGAGATTGACTAAAAATGGCCATATCCTTTGGTTCAGATATCCTAGAGTTTTGATAAAGGTTTGATAATGAAAAGGAAGTTCACACATATACCAAATTTTCTAGTAATAATTTTTGTAATGAAAGCAAAGAACTATTAATAAAACTGATACTCAGGGCAGCTAGGTGGGGCAATGGATAGAGCCCTGAAATAGGGAGGACCTGAGTTCAAATCTGGTCTCAGACACATAACACTTCTTAGCTGTGTAACCCTGGGTAAGACACTTAACCCTGATTGCCTCAGCAAAAATATAAAATAAAATAAAATAAAACTGATACTCATCAACTCAAAGATACCCAGAAAAATTATGTTGAATGAATATAATGGAATCATTATACTGACATAAGGAATGAATGCGATGGACATAGAGAAGCAAATGAAGAATTATATGAATGGATTCAGAGAGAAGTAAACAGAGTCAGAAAAATTACATATATATTGACTATGACAATGTTCTTTCCATTTATATCAACAATTGAAATCGAATGTTTTTAAATTATAATGCCCAAACTTGATCCTAAAGAAGTAATATAAGACACTGTCTTTTTTTTTTTTATAAAATTGAACTCTGAATACAATGGGTTCTGTTATTAAATACGTTTTCTTAAATTGGAAATTAATTGTTGTATATTTTGAACATATGATATTTTTTTCTGGTTTTTTTTTTCCTATCTTCTTTTTTATTTTGTATTGAAACTTTTAAATAAATAAAAACATTTTTAAAAATAAAAAATAAAACTGACCTGGGAATGGAGCGTGAAACATTCCATATATGAAACTTTATCAATGTTTTCACAGATTTTCCAGAATCTTTTTTTTTTTTTTTTACTCTTTCTTTTAGAATGATTCATCTATTTCACTATATTTGCTTTCCCCACTTAGAGGAACTTTGAGGGGGTAATTTTGAGAACCAGAACATTGCTTTAGGCAACAAAAAAAAGCTGGTACAGATTATTAGAGGGCATCTGTCGATTTAGGACATAAAAAGAGCCATAATTGAAGCTCATCTCATTTATCATTTTCTCACTGACAGAGGCACCAACACCCAATTTCTGTGAAGACATGGTCATTTTCCATAAGGTTAACTTCACAAGGTCAGAGAAGTTCCCTCTCAACATTCTTAACTTCCTATAATTACTAGGTATGGATTTAACAATTACCTATGCACGTGTCTACTGTAAATCTTTTTTTGAATCCTTTGATCCAACTATCCTGCTACTGGTCACAGGCCATAAGAAAATCTAAGAGACAAAGAAAAGTTTCATATAGAGAAAAAAAGAAAAGAGCAAAAAAAAAAAAAAAAAAA
The DNA here is from genome assembly GCF_016432865.1 of Antechinus flavipes. Lineage (NCBI taxonomy): Eukaryota > Metazoa > Chordata > Mammalia > Dasyuromorphia > Dasyuridae > Antechinus > Antechinus flavipes. The sequence goes on from NC_067401.1 coordinate 467,550,397, forward strand.
TCAGAGCAGCATTTTTGTGGTAACAAAAAAGGATAGAAAGGAGATGTGTGCCATCAATTGAGGAATAACAATAGACTGCAGTAAAAAGAGTACAATGGAAACGTGTTCTTTAATAAGAAACAATAGTGTATGTAATATGATTTTGTGTGTGTGTGTGTGTGTGTGTGTGTTGTTGTCCAATAAAATAATGATGGATATCTCCCCCATTCACCTATCCACAAAGCTCTCCTCCCCTACACTATGATAAATCAAACTTAAAAGTTGAAAAACTCCTTACTTCCCCCCAAAACCCTCTTCTCCTTTAGACTTCCCTATTTCTGGCAAAACTACCTAAGTTTACAATGTTTTCACCATCATCAACTCCTCATTTTCATTCTACAAAACCAATCAATTGCCAAATCTTGTTCTTTCTTTCACTACAAGTTTTGAATATATCTTCATTCCAATCCATGCCTTCACCAAGTTTCCCGGAGCTATTGAATAATTTGCAAATTACTCTTCCCACCTCAAGTTTCTCCCCACCCCTTCCATCTTTCATCCAAGTAGCAAAGTGATTTTCCTAAAGTATAAGTCTGATCTATAAACTTAAATGGCTCCCTATTACCATGCTTCACCTTCCATCTCTGAGATTTTACACTTGTATTGTTTTCCTTCATAGCTATCTCTTAACATCCCTAATAGTAGAGTAATAAATGGCTCACTGCCACAATCTCAAAACCACAACTACAGTCATCCCAGTGACCACTTCCATTACCTAATCTTGCAGCCCAGACCATCCAAGGTATCCTTTCCCTAAGCAACTTCATCATTTTCTTTCTTGACTCACCCTTTCTTTTCACTGCAACAATATAGCCATAATGACACTACTCTGATTCTTAGGTCTAAAAGTTCATCCACATTTATTTCTTGATCAATGTATGTAAAAATAAATGAGGAGTCTACATTGGGGAAAAAAGACCATTTTTGGTAGCTATAAATTCAGATTTTTTTTTAATATTGCAACATCTATAAGCAGAGTAGGAAGGGGACTCTAACAGTAAGAGAAAAGTGGAGAAAGAGCTGACTCAGGTTAGAATCCCATCTCATAAACTTACAAGGTATGATGATAATAATAACAATAATAATATAGCTAACATATAATACTTATGATGTGCCATGCATTGCTAAGTGATTTAAAAACTATTAACTCATTTGATCCTCACAACAACAATGGAAGATAGATGCTATTATTATCCCCATGTTACAGATGAAGAAACTGAGAAAGGGGACCTAAGTGTTTTAGCCTATGATTGAACAAGTAGGAACTATCTTAAGCTAGATTTGAACTCAGGTTTTCCTGATTCCTCTTATATTTATTGGGTAACTCATTTAATTTCTCAAAAAGTCAATGCCATTATATGGAAATACGATAATATTAATACTAACACTACCACAGAAGATTGTTATAAAGAAAACAAAATATCTTAAAAGAGCTATAGAAAGGTAAGTTATTATTAGTGCTCTTGGAGGCATCCCAAATCCATGTATTCCTTCAAAAACTAGTTTTTAAGAAAGTGTGTTAGTTGCTGGGGAACAAAAAAGAGGAAAAACCGAGTAGTTGCTGCCCTCAAGAATCTCCCATTCTATTAAGTCCACAGTTAAGGAGGCAGAATCATAGAAAATAGAAAGGACCAAAAATAAACACATAAGTAAAGAAAGAAAAAAAAAAAAATAGAAAGGACCCAAGTCTGAGATAAGGATAATTCTTATCTATACCTGTTCGTTTATCTGATTGACCCAAAGTCTCCAGGGGACCTTGGACACTCTACTTCTCCCTCTGGAAAATGAGGGAGTTGAACTAGATGAGCAGGCTCTTTTCAGTCCAACTTACCTGAATTTATGTATTAAAAAATGCAAAATATTTGCCAAATAAATATGAAATTTCAAAAGAGTGTAAAAGAGGGCGCCAACAATTGGATGGATAAGGAAAGACTTCATATAGGAAGTGACTATCAATCAATTGACACTTTCAATCACATAAAATTAAATACCTTGAAGAGCTATAGAAAGGTGAAATATTATTATTGCTCTTGGGGACCTCTCAAATCCACACATTCATTCAAAAAGTAATTTTTTAAAGAAACTGTGATAAGTGTTGGGAAATAAAAAATTTAGTTCCTGCTCTCAAGAATCTTCCGTTCTATTGAGTATACACTTATGGAGGCAGAATCATAGATAAGGAGGACTTGATTCCAACTCTTATCTATACTTGTTTGATTAACAGTCCCCAGAAAAATGAAGATACAATACTTCTCCCTCTGAAATGAGGGAGTTGAATTAAATGAGCAGGCTCTTTCCAGCTCAAGGTATTTGAATTTATGTATTAAAAATATATAAAATGTTTACTAAATAAATACAAAATTTTAAAAAGAAGGGGAAGAGAACTCCAACAATTAGAGGGATAGGGAAAGGCTTCATGTAGAAAGTGACATTTAAGCACTATCTACCAGCTTGAAAAGCTATAGAAAGGTGAATTATTATTATTGCTCTTGGGTACCTCCTAAATCCATGAATTCATTCAAAAAGCATTTTTTTTTAAAGAAATTGTGTTAGGTCCTGGGGAATAAAAAAGAGAAAAACCAAGTAGTTCTTGCCCTCAAGAATCTTCCATTCTACTGGGTATATAGTCAAGGAGGCAGAATCATATGAAATAGAAAGAGCCCCCAAGTTAGAGATAAGGAAGATTTTTTTTTCAACTCATAATTATCTATGTCTGCTTGATTGGTGGACTGACCCAAGGTCCCCAGGAAACCTTGGATATAATACTTCTGACTCTGAAAAATGAGGGAGTTGAACAGGCTCTTTTCAGCTCAAGGTATCTGAATTTATATATTTAAAAAAAGTGCAAAATGTTAACTGAATAAATATAAAGTATGAAAAGAGAGGAGAAGAGTGTTCCAACAATTGGAGGGATAAGGAAAGGCTTCATATAGGAGATGACATTTAAGCTGACACTTGATTGGGACTAGATAGTGCTATACATGGTGATTCTATATGAAGGCTTCTAGATTAGAACTGAGAGGGACTTCAGAGGCCATCTCAAGTCCAGACCTTTCATTTTAGAGAAAAGGATGGTGAATCCGGAGAGGGGAAATGCCTTTCTTAGGGTCTCACAGTTACTAAGAACTGGGAATAGAAGGTAGGACTGAGCATTCACTGTCCAGAGCTCATTGTATAAACCCCAGGCTCTAAGGAGACAGGTTTCTCCTTGAAGAAACATTCAGTTGGATTCAATGACCATTTACTAAGCACTTGCTAAGTACAATTTTCTGAGCTCAGGGTCCAGAATAAGGTACTAAAAATGACAGTATAAGTTGGCTTGCCAGCAGCTTCCCTAATGCCCTAACTGTGGATGCAGGGGAGGGGAATTGTGTATATACTGGAGTGGATATATGGCCAGAAGTTGGGAGTAAAAGGGGTGAGGGTAATGAGAAGTCCAGTGACCCAGGATGCACTGAGAGAGTGGGGAATGAGATAGGAGGAAAGAATAAAGAAGTAGGAGTCTGGAAAAAAGGAATCAGGAATATGAGCTGGAAGAGCTCATCTGATTCCAGTCCAACTATCTCCAAAAGAGGAAATTAAATTAGAAAAAGCACAATGAAGAAAACAATGAATCTGGGACAGAGTACCTGAAGGGGGGTGGGGAGGGAGAGAAGGAGGAATAAAGAGACAGGTGGAAGAAGGGAAGGGGAGATGACAGAAAGAAGGGAAAAACAGGGAGAGAGGAAAATGGAAAGAAAGATAGAGATAGAGAATAGGAGAAGGAGAATGAGGAGGAGGAGGTGAAGGAGGAGAAAGAAGTGGAAAAGGAGGAGAAGGAGGAGGAAGAGGAGGAGGTAGAGCAGGAGGAAGAGGAGGAGGAGGAGAAGGAGGAGGAGAAGGAGGAGGAAGAGGAGGAGGAGGAGGAGGAGGAGGAGGAGGAGGAGGAGGAGGAGGAGGAGGAGGAGGAGGAGGAGGAGGAGGAGGAGGAGGAGGAGGAGGAGGAGGAGGGGAAAGAGAGATATTGAGCTAGTCATTAGCCCTCTGACCTTACTTTTTCTCAATTTATTTTACAGATTAAGAAATTGAGGCACAAACAGATCAAGTGTCTGAAGGAATTGAATCTATTTTTTTCTGTTTGAAGTCTCATTCTCTACTCACTTCATCAGTGAACTGGGGAAAGAAGGAAGCAGGAAGGAGGAGAATGAATATAGTTACAAAGAGGAGAGGGGGAGAAACAAAGGAAGATTGAAGGGGAATCTGAGGCCAAAGGAGGAGGGAAGAAGTTGAATAAGAAAAGAAGGGAGAAAGGCGAGGAGAGAGTGTGGGGCTGAGCACTGCACAGGAAGGCCTGAAAACGAGGAAAGGTGGAGGGGTGCAAAGGGCAGTGAGGGACCTTCCAATCTCTGCAGGCTTCAGAGCCGTGTTTCTCCAGCCCCTGCAGAAGCCAGCACCCAGGGGCCCTCAGGCTGGTGTGAGAGTGAGTGTGCACGTGTGCATTTGTGTGCGCGTGTTCCGAGGGGACCCTGCCCACTCACAGGAGGGTGAGCCAGGGCTGCGGGAGGCTCCCAAAAGGCCCGATCCTGTCTCCCCCCGGCCGATCGCCCGCCCCCACTCCCTTGGGTGTCACTCACTTACTTGCACAGCCTACACAGGCAGCGCCCCACCAAGTTTGCCTGACTTGGAGCTTTCCCCTCAGCTGGAGCTGCGGCAGCTGCCCCGCCCCCTCAGCCAGCCCAGGAAAGCACTTCCAGATTGGCCATCGGAGCCTGCTCCCTGATTGGATGGCCACTTCCCCTCCTCCTTTCTCGCCTCTCCTCCTCTTCCTCCTCCTCCTCCCTTCCCTCTTCCCCATTAATTCATTCTGGCCCTGACAGCCCCTGCCTTCATTGCTTTTTCTTTAGGCTGAGCCCTGTGGAGCAGGCCCGTCAGCCTCCTCCCCTGCTCCGGGCTCCCCCGAAGCCAGACCGGACACTTCTGCGGGGCCCCGGGGGCTCAATGACAAGGGGGCCTTCCCTGGAAGGAGCAATGGGCAAAGTCGGGCCGCCTCTTCTAAAATCGAAGGGAGAATGAAACCAACTATTTTGCAAAGCCAATATTAGAGCCAATATAATGTTAACATATTAGTAATAGTCACATTAATACATTATTCATATTTTTATATTATAACACAATAGTATTAATATTTGTTAAATATATATTTATATATTTTATTTGTATTATTTATATAGATTATTTATTTATTATTTTATTTAATTATATTAATCAATGTAAAAATATTTATATTATCATTTTATTAGTTTCTACATTAAACATTTATATAATATAAATATAAAATAAAATAAAATAAAAATATATAATAATATATAAATATATTTATATATTTATTTAAAATAAATATTTTGAGGCATCTGGGAAGGAATGAATGGGGACAAAGTTTATATCAGATTTTTCAGAAGTTTGATATCCCTGCACAAAAAGCACACACGTAAGTCATTCTCCAAATGCTCCACAGAAACGAAGAAGAAATTCTCAAAAGCATTACCAACTATACCACCCATAAGAAAGAATGCTACACATCTAACTCAAATATAAATGGAGGCCACTAAGGATCTGCATTTTGAGTTAGAAAATTGCACATTGGTGTTATCTAGGTTCTACTGTACTTTTAGTTATTTTGGTAAATAATTTAAAATTACATTTTAATCTTATTTAGGCCTTATTCAAGAGTATTGAAGGTCACAAGTCCGGGCTGTGATCTGTTTGCCACTTCTGTTCCAAATTACTAATAATAAGAGATATGGACATCAAAACAACTCTCAAGTTTCATTTCGTATACAGTAAATCGGTAAAGATAAACAAAGTCGGAAATATTCAAGGTCAGAGGAGCTGTGGAAAAGCCAGCACACGAATCTGGTTTTTGGTGGTTGTCTGAATCAGTTCAGGCATTCTGGAAAGTAATTTGAAATTATGTAAATAAAGGGAACTAAATGGCCAAACCTTTGGATACAGATTCCACTGTTTGGATATATATTCCTAAGGAAGTCATTTATCAAAAAAAAAAAAAAAAAAAAAAAAAACAGAAATATTTATAGCAACAGTTTTGTGGGAATGAAAATTATAAATTAAGTAGATGCTTATTGATTGGGGGACGGCTAAATAAGTTGTGACATATGATTGTAAGGCTTCTGTAAGAAATGCCAGATATCATGAATATAGGGAAGCACAGGCATTTAAGAAAAAATGAAAACTGAAGCAAGCAGAGGCCGGGAAACAATATATAATCATGCCCATGAAAGGAAGAATGACCCAAATACAGATGAAAGGAAATGTGGCACTTCTTAACCCATGATATCACTATTATGTTATACTCCAAAAGGATCAAAGAAAAAGGCAAAGGACTCTTAGGTACAAGAATATTTCTGGAAATTTTTTGATGTCTATCGTGGCAAAGAATTAGAAAATGAGGAAATGGCCATCAGGGGGAGAATGGCCGCACAAGTTAAGATTATGTGAATGTGATAGAATGTTTTATTTGTGCTGTAAGAAGTGATGAGGTTCAGATAAACCTGGGAAGATTTATATTCATGCAAAGTGAAGTGAAAAGAAACAAGAGGAAAAGTTTATATAATGATAATGATATCAATAAAGACAAACAACTCATAAAGACTTAGGAACCGTTAAACTCAAGGACCAATCATACTTTTGGAGAGCCCATGATGAAACATACTATCTGTCCCTGGATAGATAGAGAGCTGATGGATTCAGAGTATTGATTAAGTATTATGTTTTTGTTTCTGGATATGGCCAAGTCAGAAATTTGTCTTTCTTGACCATACATGTTTGTAACCAGTTTTGTTTTTCTTGCCAAGATCATCTGAGCAATAAATGGCAAAGAGTGTTCAAAGTAGATGTCTATTCTGGAGTCCTTTCACTCCAAAATTCAGCACCATTTCCCCCCTCACCCAGTCCAATGTAATAATCCAGTTTGCTGCAACAGAAAGTGATTTGAACCCAGGTCTTCTGGCTCTAAATTTCTCAATCTTCCTACTCTATCACTGTGGCATTACTATTTGTGTGTTTCCTTTTGTTTTTGTTTTTTTCCAAGAAATCATGCAGTATTCTGGTTAGGAACCTGATCTTACAGACTCAGATGCTGCCATGGCCCCATCTCAGCTCTATAATTACGAGCAAGCTAGATCAACTCTCAGTACCATCTAGGAAACTATGGAAGAGTCTAAGGTGCAAAACAGTTGCTTCTTTGTATCAGTCAATGGTTTTCAGACTGTGTCACGTAAAGCACGTCTGAACCAAAAAAACAAACTAACAACAAACTCTCCCCCCCCTTTTTTTTCCCTTCATGTAAGTCTTTCAATGTATCAAAGCAGTAGAGATGAAAGGGACCTTGGTTTCTGGGAACCTCTGCCAGCAGAATATAAATTCTAACAGTTTCTATCAACCTAGAAATACAGACCCACAATAGGTAGCTTGAACAATCCCAGGATGTCAGCTCTAGAAGAAACCTCAGAAATTATCAGGTTCAAAGTCAAGGCCAATATGTGGGGCAAGTGCAATGCAGCTAACTCAAATGGGAAGCAAGTGGGGAAACCCATCACATAGCTCCCAAGGCAGTCCATTCCCTTGTTATCTAGCCCTAATTTGTTTAAAAGTATCCCCCTGTGGCAAACTTAACTCTTTCTCCAGTAACTTCTACCCAATGATCCTAAAGATGGGCTTTATAAACTTTCAATCAATTTGTTGATTGCCACACCCACCATCATCATCACCTTCATCCCAAAACTATGGAACCCTGAAGCCCAACAGGATGAATGTATCATCCATATGACAATGTTATAAATACTCATTTCCTCCCAGTTCTCCACTTTTCTGGGAGAAGGAGAGGTGACAACTGGAATGGAAAATTCTTGACTCTAATAGCTCTGAGGTCTTTCTCCATATTGGAAATGGGAGGAGGCAGCCCATACAAGGCAGTGTCATGATGAGTCAGTGCTTAAAAGAAGGAATAGATACACTGTAAAGGGAAGGATACTTTCTAGACTATCTAGGAGATACTGTTTCTTTCTGTATTTGTATTAAATTAAAATGTCTGTGTGTTGTATAAAATTAAATTCTGGATTTGATGTCTTCTTAGCCCAAGTGCTTAATTGAGGACATGTGAGGATATCTCTTATGGGGGGGAGTATCAAATGCTAGGATTCCCAGATGCTACCAAGGTGGGGGGAAAGGGAGGAGGAGGAGGAGAGGACAAGAAGAAAGAAGAAAGAGGAGGAGGAAAAGAAATAAGAAAGAGGAGAAAGAAGAAGGAAAGGGAGGAAAAAGAAAAAGGAGAGGAGGAGGAAGAAGAGGAGGAGGAGGAGGAGAAGAGAAGAAGGACTTATTCTCCCCAACCTTACTCTGTATATATTTTGTAAATAAGTAATCCATTTTCTAAGTGTTTGTGCTTAGGAACAATAAGTAGGAAATATAAATCGCTGTAATAATGATACATATACGTATATGTAATTATATTTAAATAGATAAATTATATATGTAAATGTTACCCATATGAAATACACATTTAAATATACAATATACAGTATGAGCATATACATGTTTTGTGACTGCAAGACATTTATAGGTAGGAGATATGAATGCATGCATATAAATATACATAAATATAAATATGTGCATATGCTTATCTCTATATATAGAGAGACAGCTTGGAGTAGTGAACAGAAAGATGTCGTAAAACCAAGAAGACTAGAGTTCAAATCCTTCCTCTGCCATATCTGCCATATCCTTTTGGAGAGCTGCCTTGAACACAGAGGGCTTATGTCAGCCTAAGTTACATGCACTGCTAGAGGGAATTTCCTTACCCAAGGAGTTCTTTTTTTATCAATGAAATCCCAGGTTCAGTCTCTACTTGTCTATCCATTTATCAGTGTGTGTGTGTGTGTGTGTGTGTGTGTGTGTGTGTGTGTGTGTGTGTGTGTTTACTGCCAGGTTGCTTCAAATGGCTTATTTGAGCCCCAAATGCTGTTGTTGGGTAAATGAAATCTCCTTGACAAGTGAAAAACACACACAGAAGTATGGGATTATTAAGGGTCTAGCATCATGTCTGTAGCAAAGCCCTTGTACTTAGGATGTTAGTGGCTTTCTCTTGACTCAACTTCTCTGCTTAAGAGTAAATACCATAGGAAGATGCCAAATATGATTGTAGCACAGAAGACTTAAGTTAGATAAAAAGAACAACTTTCTGTCTGAATTGTGAAACAGGGGAAAGTTGAGCAATCTTCTTCCTGCTCAGAGGTGGTTTAGGGCAGGGAGTTCTGGGAGGCAACAAGATGGATCTGCTTTCTCTATTGACCTCTAGAAGTTCTTTCTAGCCTCATAACTCTCTTACATCTTACTTTGGAGAAATTACTGGATTAGTAAAATTCCTATTCATAAATCCAATCCAGTCAAATCCAGTCTGATTTAGTGCAATCCAATCTAATAAGCATTTATTAAATACCATGTTCTAGAGTAAATAGTCACATGTTCTAGCTAGATTGACAGAATGAGGAACATTTCCTCTTACAAGAAATTTATGTTTTACCGTGGGGATACAACATGGTGACAGGTAAGTTTATGCTTGATAATTTGAGAAGGAAAAGAGAACAATTAGAAAACCCTTCCTTCCATATTTATCAATGAGTCTTGAAGGAAACAAGTGAGGGCGGATGCATTCCAGTCATGTGCAAAGACAAGAAAGGAGAGAAATCGCAGAGTTCAGGGAACAGTGAATGCGTCATTTTGTCTGTAACTTACACTGCACCAAAGGGAATAAAAGACAATAAACCTGTAAAGTTTTGATGAAGCCAGATGGTGCAGGCTTTATTAAAACACAATAAGGTCTTGGTGTTTTATACTAAACAGTGGAATACTCTAATTGTTTGAGTAAGGGAGTGATAGGGACAATCTTGTATTTTAGGAAGATGATTTTTGTTTTCATTTTGGTGATGGATTCAAAGCCAGGTGTCTAATTAAGAGGCCCTTTTGAGGGTAATGACTGCCTGAACTTGGCTGATGGCTTTGTGAGGAGAGAGAAGCGAGACAATAATAGAGAGGTTGCAGAAGTAGAATCACCAATTATTGCAAACTCATAGGATATAGGAAGAAAGAGTAACTTTGGGGGATTGACGAATCCAAGGTGACTGACTCTTAGACTATGAACTTGCTTGACTGAAAGGATGGTATGACCTGAATAGAAATAAAGATTAGAGAAGGGTTGGGTCTGGCCGGAGAAAAGAGAAAGCTCTTCTTGACAGATGGCTGTGACCTGAGCTCCTTCTTTAAATGTGTTCATTTTTTATTGAAAACCTGCCAAGAAGAAATTAGCCCATCCATTAAATTATAAACTTCTTGTGGATGAGGACTAGTTTTTTTCTTTTTAAAAATATTATCTGCTGAATAAATTTCCTCATTTTTATCAAGACACAGCTCAACATCCTCTTCTTCATGGAGCTGTTTTAAATTTTCCAAACTTTTACTACTCTCTTTGCCTAACTACTATAAAAAAGACTAAAGATGCCCTTAATCCTTTTTCCCCCCCTAAGGCAATTGGGGTTAAGTGGCTTGCCCAGGGTCACACAGCTAGGAAATGTTAAGTGTCTAAGGTCAAATTTGAACTTAGGTCCTCCTTACTTCAGGGCTGGTGCTCTATCCACTGCACCAATAGCTTTCCTCAACTTGATTCTTCTTTTAGACATATTAGGAAATGATTTTTCTTAATATCCTAGTCTGAAACCTTAGGACTTAGAGGAAAGAAAAACCTTATGAATCTTTCTTTTACTCTTACTAAATCTTTTTCATCCCTTTTCCCTTAGCAGAGGCCTAATCATTTTTTAAGGAAGCTGGTTAAGAACTTCATGGAAGTACTTCAATCTTCTTTTTGATAGAATGAAGACAGTGACCAAATAAAGATTGCTTTAATCCACTTAAGAGCAATTCTCCATGCCTTGATTGGAATAAGGAAATGATGATATAACCCTAGAGAACTCAACCTTCTCTATTTAACCAATTAATCAGTGATGTGACATATATATATATATATATATAGATATATATATATATATATACATATATATGTATGTGTGTGTGTGTATGTATATATGTGTGTATACATATAAATGTATATATAGATATAGATATAACTTAGGGTTCAGCTGGACCAACCAATCAAACAAAGGCACTGAATTAGTAGAATGAAGAAGCCTCTCTTGTTCAATACTTAAGAAATGTTTGCTGGATGGAAATGAATGCCAAGAAATCTTATTGATAGAACAGTAAAGATAGAAATAATGTTATAAAATATCTAGGTAGCTGATGCAGAAAGGTGGTCCAAAAAAGGAGCAATAATTTGTCCATACTCATTCATTGTCAAAGTTAGGACTAGAGCCTAAATTACCCTGACTTTCTCAATTCTTTCCACTATAATACATTTAGTAGAAAGAAGTTCATCTTGAAATTTCTACCACCTTATACCAAAACCCTAAGGTGGAAAGGACTTCTGAAACAAATTAGTTCCACCTGATCGCATAGCAGGTACTTATCAGATTGGCAAGTGACACAAAGCTAGTAATGACAGCAAACCTTCCAGAGAACCAAGCCAGGATTTTAAAAGATTTTGTCCGGTCAGAACGTGAAACCCAAGAGTTAAATTTAATATAAAATCAAAAATTGTTTTTACATGTACAAAATCAATCAACCAATTGCCTTTAAGTACCTACTATGGACTAGGCACTCGGCTAAGCATTTTGTGTATTTGTATGGGGGACAAATAACTAGATAGTTCCTCTTAAAAAAAAAAAAAAGAGAGAGAGAGCTGTAGGTTTTAATGGGTTACAGATTCAATGAGTCAACAGTGAAATGCAATAGCCTAGAAGGCTAATTGTGATTGTCGGCTCTGTTGAGAGAAGTTTCTTGTGTTCAGGGATAAAGAGGTGAGAGCCCCATTTACTTTACCATGAACAAACCATTTCTGGAGCGTGTGACCTCAGATGACAGAACTAAATGGATAAATACAGGCTTGATGTCAAGGGGGAAAAAAGCTACTTCCTATGAATTAGAGCCAGCTATAAGTAGAATAGCATGAATCAGTGGGTGGTGATTCTATCCTTCCTAAAGGTCTTCAGGAAAAGATTGGATTCACATCTATAGGGTGTGTTTTAGAGAAGATATTTTTTTCTAGATAGCAAGCACAAGAGTTCAGGCTTTCCCCAAGGTCATCCAAATGATATGTGTCAGAGGCAAGAAACGAATCCAGATTTTTCTGACTCTGAGGTCAGCTCCCTCTCCAAGATGTCCTTTAATAAGTACTCACAGATAGTCTTTGTCTAAAGGCTTCCAGGAAGACAGAGCCCAACAGCTCCTTGAACAGTCCCTCCCACTTCTGGACAGCTAAAATTGTCAGGAAGTGAGACAAAATTTACCTCCCTTGTAACTTTCAGTGATTGCCTCAAATTTGCCTTCCAAGGTAGAATTATCTTCCCATCGGAGCTCCTGTGTAATGATATGTTTCCCCTTCCAGACAATCCATTTTCATTTCTAAAGTGCCTTTCAGAATGAGAATGCCTTAACTAAAAAGAATGAAAGTATCAAGGAAGGATGCAGTAGGCTTTTAGACATGAAGAAAGAAACCAAGTTTGAATCCTTGCTAGATTTTATAGCTTCATAGTGGGCTACTGAGGAAAATGGTTGGAGTCAATATTTCTGCTTTCAAACTATGTTAGCCCCTCCTAGTGCATCTCTTCATAAGACCAGTCCTGCTATGTTGTTCAAACTCCTTTTCTAACTCTTTGGAGTTTTCTACAAGATTATATAGTACAGGGCAGCCTGGGAAATTACCAAGATGAAGGACCTGGAATCCATGAAACATGAAGATTGGTTAAGAGAACTGGGGATAGTAAGCCTGGAGAAGATTAAAGGGTGTGTGTGTGTGTGTGTGTGTGTGTGTGTGTGTGTGTGTGTGTGTTTCAAGAGGGGGAAGTTGATAGCTGGTTTCAATTCTGGGAGGGGCTGTCATATAAAAGAGCGGTTAGAGTTGTTCCATTTGGCCCTAGAGAGCAAAGCCAAGACTCATGGGAGAAAATAGCAAAGAATGGTTTAAACATGATGTCAGGGAACCAAACAAAACACAAAAATAAATATATAGACAAAAACCAATAAAACTCCTTCCCGGTGAAAATTATCTACAATTGGAAGAGACTTCTTGGAGAGATTGGGATCTTCTTTGTGGGTCTAGAAAAAGCAGCTCTTGGGGATGTTACAGGGATTCCTTTCACGTAGAGTTGGATTACATGGCTTTTATGGCTCCTTCCAGCTCTCAACTTCTATATTCAAGTCCATGATGAAAGCCAAGAATCTCAGAAAAGGGCAGGTTGAAAAGAAAAAAAAAATGTGATTAATCTGGGATCCAGTGGGAGTGTTTTCTTAGACCACAGGTCTATCTGGAGAGGAATGTACCCTCCTCTGGACTAATCTTTTTGTCCATCTCCTTTCCCTTTCCTTCTGTGCAAAGAAGGACTGGGTTAACCAGTTCTTCTGGCTTCTCCTGACAGAGGTGGGGTTTTCTCCCTCTGTCAGTAGTACATACCATCCTCCCACCCACACAAGCACAGAATCTTAGAGATTTAAAAGACCTCAGAAGACACCTTATCCTAGGATCTTAGATGCAAAAATTTAAATAACATTTGCAATTAATTGGGTCTTTCTTGCTTATCACATGATCTCCATGAAAGAAAATAGACTTGCTTAAGGTCACACTGGTAGCAATTAACCCAGATTTCAAGTATACTGTTTTTTCCACTTTACCAGGGGTTCATCATTGTGAGAGCGGTGTATGTTTGTGACATGTTTGTGTATGTGTGCATATATGCATATGTGTGACTGTATAAAACTCTTTAATAAGGACCCATTCTCAAAATTATATTTTAAATGTTTAAAGTAAAATGCAGAAGGTATAAATAAACCACTTTTAGTGAAATACAGTTATTTTTTTTTTTAATTCATGACACATATCAGTGAATCCCTTCCTTCAGAAAGACAGAAGCTGGTGAATCCATTGACCTCAGGAAGTACAGTAGGGCTAAAACAGCCAGTGTCCACACCAAGTCTAGTGATGAGCCCTTGGAAAAGGAGGCCACCAAGCTGTTTAAGCAGTCCTCATTCTTATTGAAGGAGATGGATGAAAGGATTAGTCAAAAGGAGGGCACGTTCCTCCACAGAGACCTGGGGTCTAAGAGAACACTCCCATTAGATCACAGATTAATCACATCTTCTCCTTCCAAGCTGCCCTTTCCTGAAATTCTTGGAGTTTGTCATGGACTTGATTATAGAATTTGAGAGCTGGAAAAAGCTGTAATAACCATCTAATCCAATTTTACATGAAAGGAATCTCCACTGTAAAATTCCCAACAAGGAGTCTTCCAAGCGCTATTTGTAGACCTATAAAGCAAGGAATCTCAACCTCTCCAAGAAGCCCATTCCAATTTTAGAAGTTTGGAAAATTTCGAATTTGGAAAGAATACAGGTTTTCAGAGACTTGATCACAGAACCATGGAACTTGAGAGTTGAAAAAAAAACTTAGCAGCTCTCTGGTTCAACCATATGTGAAGAGGATTCCTAGGGTGAGGCGAACCTGCTTAAAAGAAGAGGAAATCAGAAGTTAGAGCTTCTCTGCCAAAAAAAGAAGTGAGATTCAGCAGATTTTCACGAGGCGTGTTCTCTTTACCTTCGGGTCTCCCTCTTCTGGATGAGCTCAGCTTATCACTGCCCTTGGGACACCAAGACCCAAATCTTCTAGCTGTGGTCTAATGCCAAAAATAAATAAATAAATAATGAGACAATCTTCTCCTTAATTCTGGACATTATACTTTCCTATAAACAGCCTAAGATTATATTAGCTTTCTTAGTAGCCATATCATGTTCTTGACTCACACTGAGCTTACAATCTACTAAAATGTATAGATTGTTTTTAGCTGAATGACTGTTAAGTCAGGGGTCCTCAAACTTTTTAAATAGGGGACCAGTTCACTGTCCCTCAGACTGTTGCAGGGCCGGACTAGAGTAAAAACAAAAACTTTGTTTTGTGGGCCTTTAAATAAGGAAACTTCATAGCCCTGGGGGAGGGGGATAAACGTCCTCAGTTGTTGCATCTGGCCAGTGGGCCATAGTTTGAGAACCCCTGTAAGTCATTGCCAACCTCTTTCCCAAACTGCCATCTTGTACTTGTGGAACTGATTTTCTTTTAATGTCAGTGGGAAATGAACATTTAGACTTAAGAAATTATAGTATATTCTATGCATCCCAACATTCTAACATGTCAAGATGCTTTTGAATCCAATCTGCCATCGGATGTGATCACTGCTTCTAACTTTGCATCACTTATAAATGAGATAATGGTGCCATTTATTCATTTGTACAAGTTATTATTAAAACAGGAGAAGAGGAAGCAAAAACTTCTCTGCTAGAGATCTCCTTTCCAGTTGACATCAAGTTTTACTGACTCTTCTTTGTATTTGGTCATTCAACCAATCTCCTAATTGTCTTCTCATTGGATAATGGCCTCCTTCCTTGCCCTTGGACTTTGAGGGGCAGGGTAATTTTGTGGCAAGAGTACAAGTCATTAGGACTTCCTTAAAATACTGACTCTCTTCTTGTCTGAATGATTTGGGGTAAATTTCTTCCCTATTTCTGGGAAGTTTTTATATAAGGAAACTGATAGGATCAGAATAGATGGCGGGGCTCTTCTAGTTTAAATCTGTGATGCTGAAACAAGGGTAAATTCATAGCATGCGTGCACTTTCTGTGGGAAGCAGGAGGTTTTTTGATCTTTTGTGAAGGGAAAATGTTGCCAGTCAGAGCCTCCCTCAGGCTCTCTTCTCCCAGAGCCCTCCTCACCATGTAGGGATCTGCAGCAAGTTCCTCACCTTTCTATTCCTTTCTATCCTTTTCTTTATTTGAAAAATAAGGAGTGTGGATTGGATAACTCTGAGCTCCCTCCTAGATCTAAACCTATTATCCAATGATGAAGTGAATTATAATCATGTATTTGCTGAGGGCAGTTGGGTGGCTCAATGGATAGTGTCAGGTCTGACTTCTTGGCTTCAAATCTGGCCTCAGCTACTCACTAACTGTATGACCTCAACCAAATCACTTTATTCTGTTTGCCTCAGTTTCCTCATCTGTAAAATCAACTGAAGAAAGAAATGATAAACCACTTCAGTATATGTACCAAGAAAACTCCCAAAGGGGGACATGACTGAAAAAAGACCCAAAAGTTTGCTATTGAGGGACAGGGCACTTATTGGGTTCATTGTGCTAAGAAAGGTCTCTTATTTCAGGTATGAAATATATGGATGCTGAAATATAATATCTTGAGTTTTGCTTTATAATGCTCTAACTGTGAAGAGTTGATATTCAGCTTTTCCTGGGAAGGAAAGGTGACACTGAAGACCTCATTTGTATGCTTGGAGGAGACTTAAAGGGCTAAGTCATTCTTCCCAATTCCCACTGTTAAAAAAAACGGGAAAGCTCCCTGGAATCAGCATTAAATGACCCATGGACAAGATGTCATTCTACCAGTTTCTAATTGTTTGACCTTAGATAAGTCACTTACTGTCTCTGAGTCTGAATTTCTTCATTCATTTAAAAAAAAAAAAAAAAAAAAAAGAAGAAGAAGAAGAACATTAAAATCCCTGCTGTGACTATCATGCTGGAATCTGTGAGAATAAGATTTTAAGATGTGAAATGTCTTTATAAAATGGCAAGTCACCGTGGAAACATGAAATAGGATCGTTGCCAAAGGTCAAGTATGAAACCACAAACCTTTATTAAGTTCCTACTGTGTGTTTTTTTAAAACCCTCAAAAAAAAAAAAAAAGTCCCGACTGTGTGCCAGACACTCTGATAAACACCGGGGATACAGAAAAGAAGCAAGATAGCTCCTACTCCCTTCACAATCTCATGAAAATCCCCCACAGGATCAATATGTACGGATATTTTTTGCACCCCATTGGGAGATTCCTAGAAATGTACACCATTTTGAAAATGCTTTCAGAAGAAAACCTCACACTTCCCTGCATCTTATTTCACTCTGCCTGACCCACTTTTCCCCACCAAGGCGTCTTAACTAAAGTGTTGGGATACTTTTCCTTCTCTCTGCTGCCCACAATTGGACCTTCCATATGCTGATCCTGAGTCATTTTAAGAGAAATGCAAACATTGTGGTAAACCTCCTCAACATTTTTTAACCCCCAAATCTCGAGGGATGGATGGTTTGTATAAAGCGGCAGCAGGTGGGAACAGGAGATAAGGGACATGGGCAAGAGCAAACACTGGCTGGGCTCGGCTCAAAGCTTGGAGGAATCATCCCTTCCCTCATCCTTCCCAATGAGACAAAAGAGAAGGACCAAGAAAAGAAATAACCATTTATATGGCACCTACTGTATGTGAGTCATTGTGCTAAGTGCTAGACAGATATCTCATTTTGTCCTCACAACAACTTTGTGAGGGAGATGTTGTTATTATTCTTATTATCTATTTGGGGAAACTGAGGCAGAGACAAAAGTTGTAATTTGCTCTTGAGCACTTTTAAAATTCTGTATATTCATCCAAAATCTCCAAAGTAATGCCTAAAAATTTCCATGCCCAACAATTCCTGAGAAGATACTACTTTAGACTGTGAGATCTTTGAGGGCAGAGACATTGGCTTCTTTTGTGTGTCCTCTGTGAGTGAAGCCGGTTTTGAATAAGAGCTAATATTTATAGACAAGGCACTGTGCTGGGTACTTTGCCATTATTAACTTTTTTGATCTTCACAGAAATCTTGTGAAATAGGTGCTTTATTATCCCCATTTTATAGAAGAAGAAACTGAGGCAGAAATTAAATGATTTGCCCAAGTCAATATCTGAGGCAGAATTGAATCCAGGTCTTCTTGATTATGGGCTCACTTGTGCCACTTAGCCCGTCTCTATAGGGGTATATGTTGAAATGATTATAGTGTGTAGACCTTCTTTTTTTTTTTTTTTACTCCTGAGGCAATTGGGGTTAAGTGACTTGCCCAGGGTCACACAACTTGGAAGTATTAAGTGTCTGAGGTCAGATTTGAACTCAGGTCCTTCTAACTTCAGGGCTGGCATTCTATCCACTGCACCACCTAGCTGCCCCTGAAGTATGTCTTCCTAAGGTAGAAAGGAATCATATAGCATAGAATGTTATAAGGAACCCTGGAGTAAAACCCTTATTGGGTTTTGGAACCTTAGAATATAGAATGCCAGAGATAGAAGGGACCTGAGAACATCCAGTAACAGAGCTGGGAAGGATCTTAGCATAGAAAATGAGAGCTTGAGAAGAAACCTTAGAAGATAGAAGTTCAGATCTAAGAATAGTACAAACTGGAAGGACCTTTAGATTGTTAATGGAATAGGGTGAGGGAGAGGATGATCAGGAGAGTCCCAGTTCCATGTAGATGAGCTCCCCGATCAGTCTGAGGATACCATTGTTAGGATTCTTCCAAGGTGCTGGCAGTTATCTAATTTAGCATGGTTCTTAACAGTTCTCTAGTTCACTAAGGTACTTATTAGAATTCTACAAGAGTCACACCTTTAAGAGAGCATATATAAGCTAGGAGCCTCAACCAGGATTGAGTCTGAGTCATTTAGAAGTCAGAAAGGACAAGCCCACTCTCAGAGTCGGAGACAGATTCATTCCATTTTCCACCCCTGTGCTGGCTGGAGACATTTGGAAGAAGCTAGAGGCAGAAGCTGGAAGAGACAAAGGACCAGCGGTAGGAGTTCTTGGAACCAGGAGAAAGAGAGGCCTCTAAGAAAGCTAACCGGGATATTTGGAAGGAGACAATAAAGGATCTGAACTTTTAGTTCCTGGCTGCATTTGAGGTGATTATTACTCAGAGCTGAGACTAAGGCCGCTCCCAGAAGCCCCCCAAGAAATCGGCTCCCAGAGAAGATTATATTTTAGAGAAGAACATTATATACCATAGTACAAGGGCCTTTGGAAGTATTTGAAAGACACTCCCTCACTGGGATATATCCACTAGCATCTCACTGATCACACAGGAACCTCCTGAGCATCAGCTACTGAGATTCAAGGTCACGGGTGTAGAAGTAAAAATTTGTAGAGAATTCCACTTCATTGTGGTCTGCACTGGTGAAGCACCAGTGCCCTTACATGGCAATTAGAAGTTGGAATGGCTCCTCAGGAAGAGGACTTAGAACATAGAATGTTGGTGATCAAAGGGACCTTAGGATGGACCATCAGAACACAGAATGCAGAATAAAAAAATTAGAAAGCAAAGATGATTAATGTTATCCTTATAAATATCACACAGTATAGGGAGGGAACAGAACCCAACTTCTTCGAATCCTCTCTTAGTTCTCTCTCCATTAGACCTCAAAGACTCCCTTTCTGGAGACAGGACCCTGAGTCTTATCTCTGATATTCAGTTGATGTCTAACATAACAAAACATGACTTCTCTCTGAGTCTTCTTCACTGGGAAAATGAGAATTGTAACTTGTATTGACTCCTTCATAGGATCGCAATGAAGATGAAATGAGTTGCTTTGTACAACTTAAAACACCACATACCATCAACTATTTTTATTTTATTTTTTTTCTGAGGCAATTGGGGTTAAGTGACTTGCCAGGGGCCACACAGCTAGGAATGTTAAGTGTCTGAGGTCAGATTTGAACTCAGTTCCTCCCAAGTTTAGGCAGGTACTATCCACTGCGCCACCTAGCTGTCCCAACTATTTTTATTCTTAATGGCAGCTTATGGAGTAGAGTCGATCAATAATTAAGTATTATGGAACATACAGAAATGGAAGTCTTTGTTTAAGCAGACACCCCTGGAGCATTTGTTTGAGTACAATGTTCTAGGTAGAGGGAGTCATCATTTAAAATTCACTTAATAACTACAGAGGAGTAGGAGCCACTACTTGCTGGATGGCCAATCCACTTTGGGATTGGGATTTCACATGTCAGAACCTAGAATGTAGGAATAGATGGAAATGAACATAAATATATGAGAAAGTCAGAGCTAAAAGAGCCTTGGAGCATAGGCTATTACAGCTAAGAAGGATTCAGAATATAGAATGTTATCACCTAGAAAGTTAGAAATCAGAATTTGAGAGTCAAAAAGAATAAACATATAATGTTAAATGTAGAAGATTGGAGGTGAAAGTGAGATAATACAATGTCAAAATTAATAGGAATTCTCTTCCTGCTCCCTATCTCATACCACACCCTCTGTTATCATTTTCTTTTAAATAACATATTTAAAAAATATAGTTTACCCAAAATGCTCATTGATAACAGCTAACACACATCTATTTCCTGACATTTCTAGTAAACTAAATAAAGCAGAAAAACATTTCTTGGGTGTTCAGCTCAGGAAGTTGAACTCATTCGATTGGTCTTACTGCCTTTAAATACTCATTTTGAAAAAAAGATTTTTCTTAAATCTCTTCTGGAAAACCAAAGTGGTTGTTGTCATTTTGATACCTCTGAAATATCATCCTCAGCACCGGCAGAGTAGCCCTCGAAACATCACGTTAAGTAGACAGCCTTTCCTCTGGGGGGAAAAAAAACACAAGTCTTTATATAAATCTGCCTTAAAAGTGGTGATGAATTACATTACTTCATAGCCCTGCTAACCTGTGGAGGGTAAAGTCCAGACAGGTTGAGAAATGGAACATGAGGACATAAAGAAGACAATTCCATTAGCTCGCATCAAGGAGAAGGTCAGCGGGGGGATCCAGATGCACGGTGCATGCTAACAGAAAGAGAATAAACCATCCCAGTGAAGGAGATGAGACATGAAGCATATGCTTCTGGACCCTGGCTTGATCCACCAAGAGAGCTTATTAATTTCCACTAAAGACTAGGTCTGTCTCAGGCAGCTAATTTGGGGAAATGAATAATGAACCAAGTTAATTAAAACAAACAAGCCAGAGGTCACATCCTTCAAGATGATTTCTCTATTGAAAACAACAATGATGACAAATTTGCTTCTTTTATTTCCAGAGAATAATAGTTAAATCTGGAAAGAGCCTTACGCCCAAGGAGATGATCAAATCATAGAACTGGAGACCTGGAAGAGCCCTGGGTAGCATATCTACTGCAAACCATCACAAAAGGAATCCCCACTATAACAAACATGGAAAGGGACCATCTTGATCACCTCTGAGGAGGAATCCATTTCTCCAAGAAGCAGCTTGGTCCGCTCATTGTTAGGAAGTGTGTCCAAACATCAAGTTGAAACCAGCCTTTGCAGCTTCTCTCTCAGCTGTTTCTGGATCTGCCTTCCAGGGCCAAACAGAGCAGGCTTACTGTCTCTCCCACGTGACACCCCTAGAAATACTTGAACATAATTACTGGATCTTCCCTGAGTCTTTTCTATGATAAGCAAGCTCATATTCCTTGGACTCATCCTTCTATGATATCGATTCAAGGTCTTTCACTATCCTGGCCACCTTTGTCTCTAGCTTATCAATGTACTTCTTAAACTATTGTGTCCAAGACTGAACAGAAATGCTACAGATGTACCCTGGAGAGAGATAAGTACAATGGAATGACTCCCTCTTCCTGGAAGCTTTGCCTTTCTTACTACGGCCTAATATTTCATCAGATTATTGTCTGCCATATCATATGAAAGAGGAATATTAAGCTGGTAGACCACCCAAAGCCCTTGATCATTTTTAGAACTATTGTTCTCCACCCATGTCCCCTTAAGTTCTTAAGATCGATAATTTTTTTGTCCCCATTTGCAAGACTTTAAGTTTTTCCATATTAAGTTTCATCATTAGTATACATCCTGCTGAAGTCTGAATTTTTATAGGTTGTTGCTCTTGCCAGTGGGACTTTCTTGAATTCAGGAATACTTTGGACCTTTCTTTATGTCCCTAGCTCATAGTAAGCACTCAAAAGATGCTTGTTGACTAAATTTGATCTCAGGAGATAGAGTGCTGAGCTGAGACGGGGCTTAGAACATTGGATGTTAGAGCTAAAAGGCATTTCAGAACATGGGAATGGTAGAAGTAGCAGAGACCCGAAAATATAAGATATCAAATGTCAGAGTTTGGAAAGGATCTTGGGAACTATTTCTACTTATACAGCTTTCATCTGTCTGTACTAATCATTTTTTATTGCCAGGAGTTTCTATTTGTAGTTTACCATTACTCTAAAGTCATGTAAGTATTTTGTGCAAAGACAACGAGCTAAAGAATAATTTTATAACGATCTATGTTGGCCAAGGCTCAGCACTGGTCATGGAAAACAAAGATGACAACTCATAAACATCTTACCCACGTGGAACTGAAAGTTTACTGGGGAGATACATTATATACCCGGGCAACTATGGCACTAATTGGTTTATGAAGAGAGTAATGGAAAAATTAAGGGGGAAAAGTTCCCTCGGAAAATGTGATAGGAGAGAACTAGTTACTAGCAGGATTACAGAAGACCTCGTGGTCGAAGGAGCTTCTAAGCTGAATCTGGAAGGAAGAGAAGCATTTCAATCATAGAAGAGGAGGGAATATATTCCAACTATGGGGGATAGCAGGTGACGGCATATCAAATTCAGGGAACAGTTAGTCGTCCAGTTTGGCTGGAACATTGAGTGCCTAAATGAGAGTGATATGAAATAAGGTTGGGAAGGTAGATGGGAGCCAGACTGTGGGGGACTTTAAATGCCAAGCATAGGAGCTGGTGTTCTATTTCATAGGTCATGGGCATCCGCTGAAGGGTTTTTTGAGCTGGAGAGGCATATGCTCATACCTGTGCACTAGGAAGTTTATTTTGGCAGCTGTGTGATAGCTGGGTTGGACAGAGAAGATGCTGGGGGTGACTAGTTAGGAGACTATTGCAACAGTCCAAGGGAAAGGTGACACAACCTAGTAGCTGTGTGAGTAGAAAGAAGGGGCTAATCTGTACCTAGAGAGAGTTCTGTGGGGACTGAGTGGGGATCACAACATAGGATTTTTGTCTTTTTGTTGTTGTTTGCTTGCTTTTTGTTTTCTTTATTTTTTTCCCCTTTTTGATCTGATATTTCTTATGCGGCATGATAATTGTGGAAATATGGATAGAAGAATTGCACATGTTTAACATAGATTACTTGCCATCTAGGGGAAGGGTTGAGAGGAAGGGAGGGAGAAAAAAAATGGCACACAGAGTTTTGCAGGGTGAATGCTAAAAATTATCTATCCATGTGTTTGAAAATTAAAAAAAAAAAAAAGAAAGGGACTAATTCAGAGGATGGAGTGGATCTGCAGAACTTAGCAGCTGGAGGAAGTGAGAGAAATGGTGAACTCAAAGGTGATAAGATAGTGTTTTGAGCAAGAATGACTCGGGGAGATATCTTGCACATAGTAGGTATTTCATAGTACTCTTGTCAGCCAGTGACACAAGTTCTCAACTCTGGGAATTTTCCCAGTGGTCCCTCTGCTTGGAATGCTTGCATTTCTGGCCTCCATGGCTTCTTTTGAGTTCCAGCTAAAATCTTGTCTCCTACAGGAAGCCTTCCCTGATCCACCTTAGAAGCATTAAATCTTCTTTCTATTGTTCATCACCAATTTATTTTGTACGTAGGTTGTCAGTACGGAGTCACTTGCATATTGTCTCCCCTAGTTGACTGTGAGCTTTGTGAGAGCAAGGACTGTCTCTTCTTTTACTTCTCCAGTACTTAGCACACCCCTAGTTGACTGTGAGCTTAGTGAGAGCAAGGACTGTCTCTTCTTTTACTTCTCCAGTACTTAGCACAGTTGTCTGGCTTGTATTAGGTCCTTTACAAATATTTGTTGGCAGATTGACTGACTGAATGTATGTCAGTACCAAGAATAGATAGATAGTAAATTTTGGAGTAGGAGCAGATTTGGGGGAAGGGCTTTCACTGAAGCTAATGGAAGTTTAGAATCCTAAGTATTAGAGGAGAGGAAAAAGTAATTTGCTCCTCACAAGCCACAGGAATATGTCAAGTAAACTGACCCTCTGAAGGCCAAGTTTTATATATATATATATATATATATATATATATATATATTCACTGAAGGAACTCTGGAGAAGAGATAAATGGAGGTTTTCAAGCAAATATTATATGACTCTTTTGCTGGGGAAATTTCAGGTAGGATTTGATGACCACTAAAATCCTAATTAAATTCTATGACTGATTTGGTGAAATAAATCTATCATAATTGTAAGACTATTGTATGAAAAGAAGACTGAGCTTATCTTTCTTGGCCCTAGACAGGGAAAGGAGCGGCGGTAGGTAGGATTTCCCAAGAGGAAGATCTAGGATCGATGCTAGGAAATAACTTCCTAACAATTAGAAGTGTCTCCAGGTGGAATGAAGGGCATCCACAAATTATGAATTCCCCATCTCGGGAGATATAAAAACAAAGAATGATTGCCATTTTCAGGGATGTTGGAAAGAAGGTTCCTGTTCAAGTTCCTGTCAGAATCAGTAATCTATAAGGTGTCTTCTAATTTTGAAATTCTTTAATTATACTATTCTAAAGCCCCATATAAATCCTCAGGATTTAATATTTAATATAATTATTAACATTTTACACATTATCATTAATAATATAATTATTAATATTTAATATAAATTATTATAAATAAATAATAAATATATTTACTTCAATTGCATGTGAACATATAACAGTTCCAAAAGCATGGATACACTGGGAAGGATGCAGGATCTGGAACTAGAAATTTGAGATGAAATGATAGCTCTGTAGTTGATTGTCTCTATACTTTTGGACAAACACAACCTTTTTGGATCTCTGGTCAATCATTTGTAAAATGAACAATTTAAAATCAATGACCTCTATCTTCTAGCTCTTAGTTCTCTGATCTTTATTAAAAACTCCTGAGTAATAGATGCCATAGGTAATTGATTAAGGGCCTACTATGTTCAAGACACTATGTGAGGCACCCTATATAGCATAAAAGAAAATTTATCCTCCATGGAATTCATCTTGTAGCAGACAATAGAAAGAGGACCCCATTAGGATATTCTCTAAGGTCCTTACCATTGATGTTTTAAGAAATTAGCTTGTCCTTTCTAGTTTAGATAAATACATTTATCAAAGGCACAGGGCCTCAAAGGATGGGTTTTTTTAACTGACCTTCCTGCCTCCTTTCTCTACATGCTCCATCATATAAACCATAGGTAGATTAATCTCCTGGAAATGTAGCTTTCATCACATCATTCCCGATCAATACTGTATTCCTGCATCAAATCAACAGTCCTCAGGCAGGCTCCTGAAGGCCTTTGTAACTGACTCCACTTTACCTTCTATGAATTTTAACATTTTCAGCATTTTTATCTTTTGCAAAACCAATTTCATTCCTATCTTGATGTGACAGGTGGTCTTTAGAGTTTCTATAGCTAAAAAAATAAAAAATAAAAAATCATTACCTTTATCTTCTTCCTGCTCAATACTTACTCAGATATTGACACTGAATACAGGCCATTATCAGGCCCGTTATTGAAGCCTTTTCATCTTGGTAGGTCCACAAATTCTGGTGCTGAAAGGAACCTTAGAAATCCTCTTGCCCAATCCACTTATTTTATACATGAAGAAATAGAGACCCAGAGAGGGAAAGTGATGGAATAACTTTACCTTAAGTTTCATAGCAGGTAAATAGGATTCCTGAGATTTGAACTTAGGTCCCCAGACTCAAAATCCAGTTCTTTTTACACCACTTTTTCTGAAGGGGGATGCGAGAAGCAAACAGAAAGCAAACAGACAAATAAGACCCATTTCATAGCACTTCAAAGATGGAATGAAAACTCATGGTATACAATGAACTTCCTATCAGTGAAGGTCTAGTAAATATTTGACTGATCAAATTAGAGTACATGGCAACTTGTGAGGGACTTAACTCAAATCAATTCAACAGCTATTTCCTAATACCTCAGCAGTGAAAGAAACATCAGAGAACATCTCATCCCCTTTCTTAAGTAACAAAAAAGAAAAAAAAAAAAAAAAAAAAAACCTTTCCCATTTCCCTATCAGGGAGTCATCAGTCAATCATGATGGTTCCATAATGGATTCATAAAGGGGATTGCATCCCTAGCCTTTGGAAGTTATCTTAGAGAGAAATTATTAGCTCATCCATTACAAACCAATTCAATCAAATCCACTGCAATCCAGTCAAAGCCCATCCCATCTCATCTAATTCAACAAGCATCTTTAAGAACTATGTATCAGACACTATTCTAGGTGCTGGGAATACAAAGGCAAAACTTGAAAAAAATAATAATGCTCCTGACCTTCATGAAGATTCTCTTATGCTGGAGAGAGAGAGAGATAAAACCTGAAGATGGATAATTATATACATGATAATTTGAGAATGGTGGAAAGAACACTAATAATAAGAGAGGGCAGGAATGATTTCCCATAACAATCAGGACAGGAATTGAATACTAAAGAAAGTTGAGAACTCTTTTAGTTGAGGGGAAGGGAGAATGCATTGTTAAGTGGGGGGGGGCATGCTATAAGAAGAAATGGAAATTGGGAAATTAATTACTCAATTCAGAGAACAGCATATTCACATTAGTCAGAGAAAGAATATTTTATTTGATAGCCCATAAATCTAGCCCAATGGGTTCTGATTTTTGTGTATATATATTTCAAAACATCCATGATTCCATAAGTGTGGGTAATTCTCCAGACGTAAGCATATTACAGTTCTTCAAGCTTTAGTACCTGGGTCACCTGAGTGGTATGCTCTGGGTAATATTGGATCAGAAATTTAGAGCTGAGGAGATATTGTCATTGTTCAAACATTTCAAACCTATATCTTTTTTACCCTGTTTGGGGGTGTTCTTGGCCATGAAGGTCTTCTCTAGCATGAAGTCATCTAGTCTTACTTCTTTATTTGACAGATAAGGAACAAATACCCAAAACACAGACAGAAAACAAAAATGAAGACTTGAACCTAGGTGTTCTGGCCTCAAATGAAGAACTCCTTCCACTGCCCCACACTCTCTTTCTAATGAAATTTTTCAGCCCAGTTCTTGTCTTGTTGTTGGTCTCATACCTGAAACTCTTCATTTGGGAGGGACTTTCCAAGCTTGGATTTCTTCAGTAGAGACTTTGGGAGTTCAGGGTTAAGTCTAGTATCATAGTAAATCATGGGAGTGGGACTTCAGAGGAGATTCTTAAACAAATCTGAAAAAAATACGGAATGCTGTACAAGTATAATATGGGGGAGAGATTTAACCTGGACAGCAATTTTCATGAAAACCATCTGGGGGATTTAGCCATCTTGCAGGCTGATCATGACTCAGCATGACATGGAACCCCCTTCTCCCCCCCCAAAAAAAAAGCGAATGAGATGGTAGTTAGACATATTTTGTCCAAGTTAAGGACCTGGACCCTGCCCTGTGGTCCTCTGCCTAAGGTGGCTCCTCTGCTGTGTTCATCATTTGGACACCATACTCTGGAGAGAAATTGGTAAGCTAAATCTTGTCCATTGAAGAGGATTCACTGAAGGTATCCGGGATGTTTGACCCTGAGAAGAAAAGACTTAGTGGGGATGTCATGACTTTCTTTAAGTATTTAAAAGGTTATCCCCTGGAAGAGTGATGAGACATGTTTTGATTGTCAATGGAGCTCATAACTAGGTGTTCCAGGGAAGGAGATTGATTTTCAACAAGAAAGGAAAATTCCTAACAATTAGAGGTATCTCAGTGGGGAACCGGGTTGCTGAGTGATGTTGAGGGGAGGGACTTCAAACAGGGGAAGATGAAGAAGATGTATTTGCCATGACTAGAAGTGATGAAACAGAGCCTGGGCAGGTTGCCATGGGCAGGTATTGTAGAAGGCATCGTTTCAGTTAAATGGAGGTTGGAATATATGACCTTTAAGATTCTATGATTTGAGGGGTAAGGGAGGGGATCAACACAGGAACTCACCTAAAGGTAAATGAAAATGTAATCTTGTGTTTTCAGACCCCTCATAGCTCTGGTGCTCTTTATCTTGTTAATCTCTGCTCTTGGCTATCTCAGTCTTTCTCTTTGTTTCTGTCCCTATCTCTCTCTCTCTCTCTTTTTTTTTTCTATCTCTCTGTATATCTCTTCATTTATCTATGTCTCTATGTCTTTGTCTTACTGTCTTAGTCTCTCTATAAATCTCTCTCCTTGCCCTGTTTCTGTTTCTCTCTGTATCTCTCCTTCTGTCTGTTTGTCTTTGGCTCTCTCAGGCTCTCTTTATACTCTCCATGTCAAAAAGCCAATAAATCTATCTATCTATCTACCTACCTACCTACCTACCTACCTACCTACCTACTAGCTATTTAGCTAAATTTCTATTTCTCTACCTATTAAATGCTCACTATGTGTTAGGTGTTATATTACGTGGTGAGGAATAAAAAAAGATTTCTAAAAATTCCTACCTTCAAGGAGTTTGTATTTTATAGAATGAAGCAGCATATATGTACATAAGTCAGATTGCCAGAGAATAGTTTCCTCATCTCCCAGCAGGGTTCTTAAGAATCAGAGAATTGTTTTCTTTTCTTTTTAATTTATGAAATAAAACAAGAACCTCCATAACACAGAAAAATAAATAATTTGAGTGTACATGAAATTGCAAAACTATAAAACTATTATGTAATATTTTTCTTTTTTTCTCCTACCATGGAGAGGGCTACCCTTAGAAACAAATAACTATCTAAGATAAAATCATTCTATACATGTTTATGCTTATCATTTCTTTCTCTGGATGAAGATAACATCTTATTTCATGTATGCTTTGTAGTTAATCTGGCATTTATAATAGTCACAATGGTTTATTCACAGAGTTGTTCTTAAAACAATATTGCTATTATTGTAAATATTGTTCTATTGATTCTGCTCATTTCAGTCTTCTTTATTTCATTCAAGTTTTTCCATGTTTTTCTAAGGTCAACATTATCCTTTTTTTATAGAATAGTAGTATTCCACTCCAATCATATATCACAACTTGTTTAGCCATTCCCCAATTGATGACCCTCCCTGCGATTTCCAGTTCTTTGCCATCACACAGAAAGCTGCTATAAATATTTTAGATCATATAAGTTCTTCTCCTTTTCCCCTAATCATCTTTGGAAATAGATCTAGTAGTGATATGGCTATGTCAAAGGGTATTAAACAGTTTTAAAACTCTTTGGCCATGGTTCCAGACTGCTCTCCAAAATGGTTGGATCAGTTACAATTTTATCAATAATGAATTAGGATCCCGATTTTTCCATATCTCCTCCACTTTCCCCTTTATCTGACTGTGGCTTAGGGTGGAAGAGTATTGTCTGAGACTGACTTGCAAAGACCATTTTCTAAAGTAATTAATTACTCATGAGGCTCCAATTGTGTTCTTCCTTCCTTATCTGTTGGTTTTAATTAGTCAGAAAGACAGATCTTAGATAGAGCTATTTCCTAAAGTGCTGTATCACAAGCAGTTTGTACATACATCCCCTCAGAAATCTAAAACACATTCTCCACAAGTACGCATAGCTTCTAGTTCTTTTGCTGGAACTTCTTTTCCTTTCTTCGTGGGATCTTCATAAAATCCTCCTTGGTATAGTATGGCTTTCTGCTGGGCTCTTTGTAGAGTCCTAAAGCTACCCTTGTCCTCTGTTACTGATGCAGACACTGCAGCCAGTTATCGCTATCCCAAGGATGCTGCTATCATGCCAATGAGAAGTCCAAATCTCCTCACCCTTCAAAATGACAAAGCTCTTTTCTGGCGAAACTTGGAAAGGAAAGAGACTGGTGCTCTTTACCTCCTCCTTCCCAGATAATTCTCTCTCAAATACTTTAATGGAAGTACTCTCTATATCCTAGAAGATGCTCAACTTAGCTTAGGCTTCAAATTGACTTGCTATTTTATACAAAACCCATATAACATGACTGAATATCCCTGCATAATTTTAACGTACATCCTATTGCAGAGTCAAAATGCCTTTGATTGGTTGATGGCAAAGAGATATTTTTACCTGATAAATATTATCAGTCCTAGAGTATCTCACTCTTTACATTAAGTAAGGTGTGTGTCTTGGAGGTGATTATCTCAGTCAATGACTACCCTTACATACATAACAGATGTAATTGGGCTCTGGCTACAGCACATGGGAAGAAGCAAGATTGGAGAGTTCTTTTCAATGTTACGCGTTCCATCTTTGGAGCTGGTCTCCCTCCAATTACACACGTTTGTCCTTGTAGTCCCCCAGCCCAAGGGGCAGCATATGCTGGTACATGAAAGATTTTGCACATGAAGGCAGTGGGAGGATGCTATATTGAAAAGGATTGCCCAATGAAGTAGAGGCAGCTATCTAGTAAGGACATCATGAAAGGAGTGACTCTACCCACCAACGCTCTCTCTTTTTTGATTTTCCTGAACACACAGCTCAGAATTTTCTCTCTCCCTGGGTCTTTGTATGACAAATAGGGGAAAGTAGACTCTTGCAGATCGGGCGGTGATCGTGACATCAAACATATGTGTTCTCTAAGCCTGTGACTAAGGTCTCTAGCTGCCTCTTCCACTTTGTGTTGTATTTTCCCCAAGAAGAGTGATGTGGAATCATGGACATTTTAAATGTTTATAGCAGTCCTTTTTGTAGTGGCAAGAAACTGGAAAGTGAGTGAGTTGGGGAATGACTGAATAAGTTATAATATATGAATGTTATGGAATATTTTTGTTCTGTAAGAAATGACCAGCAGGCTTACTTCAGAAAAGCCTGAAGAGATTTACATTACCTGAGGCCGAGTGAAATGACCAGAACCAGGAGATCAATGTACACAGCAACAAGAAGATTATGCAATGATCAATTCTGATAGATGTGGTTCTTTTCAACAAGGAGGTGATTCAGGCAGTTCCAATGATGTTGTGATGGAGAGAGAGATGTGGAGACTGAGTGTGGATCACAACATAATATTTTCACTTTTTTGCTGTTGTTTGCTTGCATTTTGTTTTCTTTCTCATTTTTTCTTTTGATCTGACTTTTCTTGTGCAGTATAATAAATGTAGAAATACGTATATAAGAATTGCACAAGTTTAACACATATTGACATCTAGAAGAAAGAGTAGGGGGAAGGAAGGGAGAAAAAAAATTGTAACACAAGGTTTTGATAGGCTGAATGTTGACAAGAATCTGCGCGTGTGTTTTGAAAATTAAAAGCCTTATGAAAAAAGATGGACATTTTAAGTCACCCTGAAAGTTTCTATATCCCTTAGCGAGTAACAGTTGCACTATGTGAGGTGCCCCCTAAAGCTGCTATATCAGTAGCTCCCTGAAGTTGTTACAACTAGATACCAAGATTATTATTATCATTATTATTACTATTATTCATTATAATAACTATCAGTTATATAGCACTTTAAGATTTATAAAGCACTGTATTTACCTCATTTGATTTTCACAAGTGATTGGATGTAGAATAATTTCAGAGAGAAGGCTGCAGCAGTGGGAGCAAGGGGTTGGGATTCCAGGCAGAAATTAGAATTAGAGCGGACACTTTAAGAAAACCCACAGGTAGAGGTAAAAAAAAAAAATCATAACCTTCCAGGCATCTGATACACATCAATGCAAAAAACAAACAAACAAACAAACAAACAAACAAACAGGCAAGTTAAAGACAAGCTCATTTTGGTTAGGAAGGCCTTCTGTCAGAGGTTTTTCCTCTTTCTCTGCCCCATTCATCTTCCCTTTCAGTGGCCAGTGGCTTATCTACCTGTCTATCTTTATTGCTTTGTCCATCTCTGTCTCTCTGCTTGTCCCTCTTTAACCTCATCTTCCCACTCTCTTCCTTCTCCCCTCTCCCTCTCCCTCTTTCCTTCTCCCCGCTTTCCCTCTCTCTTTCTCTCTTTCTCTCCCTCTCTCTCTCCCTCTTCCCTTCTCTCCTTCTCTCTCTCTCTCTCTCCTTCTCTCTCTCTCTTCTCTCTCTCTCTCTCTCTCTCTCTCTCTCTCTCTCTCTCTCTCTGTCTCTCTTTCTCCCTCTCCCCCCCATCTGCGTGTGTATCTCTCTCTCATTTGTCTCTGTCTCTGTGTCTTTGTCATTGTTTTTCCCTATATGTCTCTTCCCCTCGATCCTCTCATTTTCCTCTTCTTTTTCCTTCCTCCTTTTTCTCTTTTTTCCCTCTTTCCCCCTCCTCTTCATCTTTTCTCAGTCTGTCTGTCTCACATCCTCTTTTCCTCTCTGTCACACGCACAATGAGCTGTGACAAGTTACTAAACTAGTTGTTTCCAAATGAGATGGAGAACAGTGGTGAATCTTTATTCGGCTTTTGAATCAGGGCCAAATATATCTTAGGCTGTAGCTAAATATATGGCCTATTTAGCTATCTGGATGAAAATAACTGCTTGAATTGTCCTAAGAGAAGCTGGGAAAGCCTCCATAATGACCTAAGGAAGAGAAGCTAGATGAAGCTTCTCCAGATTTCTTCAAAACATATGGAAGAGTGAGCCAATAAGTCAGTCAGACATGTTTATTAAGCACCTACAATGTGCCAAGCATTGTGTGGAGATAACAAAGCAAGGTCTCTGTCCTTGAGAATCCCACAATCTAATGAACAGTGAGTCAATCAGAAGTCCATAATTATACAGTATGTGCTGTTTCCACAGCAGCCCTGGCTAAACACAAACTTCCAGACTACATGCCACAGAATCGTTAGTTAACCAACTAGTCTTGCTGGCTTTTGCTTAGTGAGTTGTCAGTTCTTTTAATGGAATTGGCTAAGAGTTCATTGATCCAGTGCATGTACAATATGCTTTGATTTTTTGTTTGTTTTTTAATGTGGATATTCTATTCAAATTGAATAAGGAAGGATAGTGGATTTAAGTCAATTTTAATCCCTACTCTTTTCATGACCTTGAACAAGCTCTCTGAGCCCTGGTTTCTTCATTTGTTACAGTAGAAGATTGTAAAAGAAAAAAAAAGCTTCACGTGGTATATGGAGGGCTGGACTAAGAGATGTGAGTGCCAGTCCCACTTCTGCCATTTACTAGCAGGGGAACTATAGTGAACTTAGTTAACTCTCTGAGTCTCTGTTTCTACATCTGTAAAATGGGACCAATAGTATATTGTAAATGCCTATAATGCCTGATATTTTGATATCAAAAGATATCTATTTAAGATGCAGGTTTTTAAGCCCTATATAAAAGTTTCTGTTATTAGAAGATCTCAGAGATCCCTTTCCAAGCTCTTGTAAGTGCACTTTTACTTTATTTTGTCCAGAAATAATTCCTCCGTGTCACATAGCAGCTACCACTTCCAAATCACATCCTTGTTCTAGTTCCAAATAAGTGTTAAGTTCCCCCATTATAATGTTAGCACCTGAATGGCAGAGGCTGCTTTAATGGCAAACACTTCAATTTTCAGTGTTTAGCATAGGAATGGCACACAATAAGTGATCAATAAAAGCTTCATCTTGAAATCCTTGATACTTCTTTAGTTTGCTTACACTACAAGGTTTTTGATGGCCCATAGTCTGGTAATAACACTTCCAATTGTGTACAAGAAAATCCCACAGCTGGATAATCCTGCTAAAATGAAGCTATTGTTGAGAATTAATCTTGTTTATAGATAGACACCTGGCTTAGGTATCACAAATGGGATTTTTTTTTTGAAGAAACAGAAGGGGATGCAAAAGGAACTCAGAACCAACAGATTTAAAAAGAAAGAAAAAGAAAAACACGGAAATTTGAAGCAATGTAATAAGAGTATGAATGTTAGGGCACGCTAGTGACATGGAAATGACAAAACAAAGATGATTAATAGAGAGTGGAATCCCAAGAGAAGTAAGAATATGGCAAAGATGAATGTTTTTTTCAGGTTTTGAAAGAAATGGAAGGTGCCATTGCTAAATTGCTCAGTGATAGTTGAAGAATCATGTAAAATGGGAGGGGGTATTACCAGACTGGAAATGGACAAATGTCATGTTTCTCCAGAAAAAGAGGAAGAGAATAGAATCTGCAAACTATGGGTCAGTGAACTTGACTTTGATTCCTGAGAATGGGGGGGGGGGAGATAGCTGCCTTAATTAGAGAGAAAGAATAAGCAAAATACACAGGAAATCCCCAAACCTGATTTTAATAGTTTCTATCCCTATCCAACCCCAAAATCTAATCTAAGTATGGATGACTAAAATTTACTTATTTGTTTTACTTCTTTGCATTAGTCAATGACGCGAATCAAGTCAAAGTTTGCTCAAAGATGGTAAGAAGAGAGTAAGAAGAAATGGCTGTCAGCTGGCTAACGAAATCCTGAAAAGTCAGGCAGGAATGGACCCTTTAAAGGATCACTTTGATGGAAGTAGATGACCGGCTTCCCCTGTTGGTCATATCAAAGAGCCTCTATGACCTGATGCAAAATAGAAGAGGAAAATCAAAAAATCAATGTGAAGAATGGCTGCAAGATTCAGGAGGGGGCTTTGGGATAAGTCCTTGTGCAAAGTTCTCAACCAGGATAGGTGAGAGGGAGAACTTAAACTCAACTCCTACTTACTTGGAAGTCTATTCCCTTTCCATTATGTCACATCTCCCCTGGCAGATGTTACAGTCATTTGAGAGATGAGGAACCTGAGGCTCATGCAGGCTAATTGAATTTCCCAAGTTTATACAGACAGTAAGTGGTGGTCATAATTCTTACTCAGGGCTCTTTCCACTATAAAAAAATTCTAGTGAAAACAGGTTTGGAAAGTGATTCCATGATGCAAGTTGCTGATCCACAAATTCTTAAAGATGTTCACAAAGAGCTTAAAGTTTGCTTTTGGGGGAAAAAACATAGAAAGACT
The DNA here is from genome assembly GCF_016432865.1 of Antechinus flavipes. Classification (NCBI taxonomy): domain Eukaryota; kingdom Metazoa; phylum Chordata; class Mammalia; order Dasyuromorphia; family Dasyuridae; genus Antechinus; species Antechinus flavipes. The sequence continues at coordinate 467,585,250 of NC_067401.1, forward strand.
CTCAGAAATTCCTTGAAATCTGGAATCACAGGATCTCATCATTGCAAAGACCTCAACAGCCAACTAGCCCCAAACCATTCATAAACAGAAATCCCTACCACACAATATCTGACTAGCTCTTGCTTGGAGCCCTCCAGGAATGGGGTTCCTGCTACTTTCTGCTGCTGCCACTCATTTAACTTTTGGATAGCCTTCACCATTGAGAAATTTTTTAAAATATCTTTTATTGCGTGAAGCCATTAAATCTTGTCCATTTTTCCATGACTGCATGGACCATATAACATCAATTCTTTCTATCCCTCACTACCTCCCAAAGTCTATCCAAACTCCTATTTGTTTCTCCATCTCTTCCTCTGGTCCCCTTATCCTATTGCCTTCAATTTTTTTCCCAACATCACGGACTTTTCAAATGACTCCCTTCTCATATAGGCCAAAATAGATAAGCTTCAGCTTCAGTACTAGAACTTCCAGTGAATAGCCTGAATTAATTGATTGATTTGATCTTGCGGTCCAAGGGATTTTCAAAAGTCTTCTCTGGCATCAAAATTCAACAAGCATTTATCGTATGGTACCTAACTTTTCTTATACTCAAACTCTCACAGCCGTGCATTGTTACTGAAAAAAAATCATAGGCTGAACTTTACAGACCTTTATCAACAAGATAATGTCTCTGCTTTTTAGTATGCTGTCCATATTTGCCATGGCTTTTCTTCCAATGATCAAGCATCTTTTATTTTTATGGTTGCAGTCACTGAATGCAATGACCTTTGTGTTCAAGAATATAAAATCTGATACCCCTTTCATTTCTTCTCCTTTTATTTGCCAGGAAGTAATAGGATCAATTGCCAAGGTCATAGGTTATTTTTTTTTAATGTTAAGTTTCAAGTCAGCTTGAAGTCAGCCTTCATCAAGAGCCTTAATACTTTTTTTCACTTTCTGCCATCAGAATGGTATAGTCTACAAATCTGATATTGTTTGTCGTTTCTCCCAGAAGCTTACGTTCTGACATCCAGTTTGCCATTTCACATGATATATTCTGCATATAAGCTAAATAACAGAAACAATATACAACCTTGTCATTCTCCTTTTCTAATCTTAAGCCAATCAGTTGTCCAATGTTCAGTTCTAATCCTTGCTTCTTGGTCTGCATACAGGTGCCTCAGGAGACAAGTAAGATGACCTGGTCCACTCCCATCTCTCTCAGGATTTGCCACATTTTGGTATGATTGATACATCTTCAAGCTAAATATACTTCCTTACGACTTCCTTCCATTACTCCTAGAGATAAGACACTAGAAGTTGGGGAGAGCGGATCTGAAGAGTCTCCTGCAGAGAGGACAGAAGCTAAACCTTGAAGGAAACTCAAGATTCTAGGATATGGAGCTGAGAAAAGAGTATATTCTAGGTGTATAGGACAGTCTATGCAAAGACCAAAAGATGGGAAATATGTCGGAAAAAGAACAGCAAGAAGACCAATTTGTGTGTAATACAGAACTGTAAAGAACAACAATGATCAACAATAGGTAAGAATAATAAAAAATAGTTCATATAAAGTATTTTGAGGCATGCAGAGTGTTTCACAAAAGTAATAGTATTTGATCTTCACAACAGTTCTGTTGGAATCTTTACAAACTGTTAAGTCATTAGAGTTGATAGAGACAATAATTATCTAATTTAGCATGGTTCGGTATCCTTGATCTAATCTTACAAGATGTTTTGGGCCAGAACCTGAAACAAGATACTAAGTAGAACTAATTGATACAATGCTTGTGTTCACGCCTTTACTCATTGGAGTTCACATGTTTGGGAGATTTCAAGGTTTAGTATAAGATATCTGAATTCACACCTCCCCTGAAGCTCTTAGGGTCAGAGAGCACTATGGGAGAAAAACCCATAATCCCACTCTCTGATATATAAGAAGAAAGCAGAGGCCCAGTTAAGGAAGTTCAGCTGGATTAGATTGGAGAGGAGCATGCTGGGACAGACACAGAGCACTTTGGGAGATTGAGAGCCAGAAGCCCTCTCTCAGAGGCAAGAGAGATTCATTCCATTTTCCACTTGGCTGGCTGGAGGCTGGAGAAAGCAGAGGCAGAAGCAAAGGACAAAGCTGCAAGAGCTCTTAGAACCAAGGAGAGAGATAGGCCTCAACTAACCGGGTCATTTTGAAAGGAGAAAATAAACATTTGCATTTTTACCAGCTGGCTGCATTTAGGTGATTATTACCTTTGACTGAAACTAAGGCTGCCTCCAGAAAACCTCCCCAAGAAAACTGCTTTCTCCCAGAGAGAACCTTTATATTATTTTAAAAGAAGAAAATCACCACACAGTTCAGTGAAGAAGGTGCCATTATTATCCCCAATTAGTAGATTTAGAAATAAAGGCAAACAGAGATTCAACAATTTATCCAGGGGTACAGAAATAGTCACTAAAGCAAAATTCAAAGGCAGACCTTCCCAACTTTAAGTTCACATAAAATCCCCTTAATCATATTCTAATTCGGCATGGACTTGAGGCCCTTTAGATATTCTATTGGCCTTCCTTTGGAGGGTCCATGACTTATGAGTGTCCTTGCTATAACATGGCACCCAGAAGTAAATCCTATGTCTTAAACATGTCCAACAGGTCAGAATAGGACAGGAACACTCCTTATTTCTAAGAGCTGCAAATTTCAACGCAACCCAAGAACACTGTAATCTTCATTGGCTGTTGTTCCTTTGGAACTTGTAGCCTACTAACATTCCCAGATCTTTTCCTTTTTCTTTTTTTCTCCAAGACAAATGACTGTCTCACCATGTTTACTCTTTTCTTAAATTTGATTTCTCGAACCTTAATGCCTGGGCTGAACAGCTTATAAATCCAAAAATGTAAGGGTCTGATCTACTTATACATTGTCACATCCTATAGACAATCATTCCATTTCTATGGCTGGAACACAGTTCAAAACAAATTTTCTCCTTAACAATTAAACTCTGGATGGTTTCTAAGAGTCCAGCCCCTAGGGAGCAATTTGAACACTATGTCTTATCCAACTGACGCAATTCCACTTTTAAGGGACAATTAGAAATTTCCTTGAAAGACTTTCCAAACTTTCTTCATAATATCACAAGGAAATGCCTTTTAAAAAATCTAGTTTGAGTGTTGTTTTCTTGGGATCCTATAAGAAGAACAATACCCAAATATCACTGAATTGCCTTCTTATCAAATTTGGAAGGCTCTCTTTTTAGAGCTCACTTCCTGACTCTTTGCAAATTGACACAAAGTCTTTAGGGAAACCACAGAAAACAATGAGTAAATGTCCCAAGTTGGGAACTGGAACTGAGTCTATCAAATTCAGTTGGAATTGAAATGTTTTCTGGTAATATTTTTCCTAACTAAAGCCATTAAATATCACACATATACCCCAATCAGAGATTTTCACCTGAAAGAATATATTCTTATAGGCAATGCAAATCATGTTTTAATCTTTAAGGAAACCCTTAAGTAATGCATGAACTATAATGAATAATTGAAATAAAGAGTCCATAATATACACAAGATAAAGTGCCCAGTACAAGGGATATTAATGCAGAAGTGACACAGTTCCTGAAATCAAATAGTTTACATTCTCTGGGGAGAGGGTAGAATACCACACGAATATAAGTGAGTCAAGAAAAATACATTGACATACAAACAGGAAATTTTCATCTAGGAGATATAGATAGCAAGAACACTAAGAACTGGAAGCTATCCACAAAAACGTCATCTAGGAGAGAATTTATGGAAGCATTCTAAAAGGCAGAAGTGAGAAACGAGAACTTTCCAATTATAGGAGACAGTCCATACAAAGACTTAGAGGAATAAAGGACAAAGAATAATAGATCAGAACCATGGCTGAAAGACAGAAAAAATGTCCAAAACAGAGGATAACAATGTAAAAACAGGACTAGGAGAAAGGGAACGCTCAGGTAGTATTTCTGACAACCTTTCCACATTCTCTTAGCTTTCAGAACTTTTCCTTAAAATTACCTAGCATATACTCAAGCACCTGTGTGCATGTTACAGCCCTTCCCTGTTAGAACATAAGATTCTTGAGGAAACTGATGATTTCTCATTATGTATTTGTGTTCATAAAACTTAGCAAAGTGATTGGATTTGATTGAATTCAGTGGGAGTCTGAGACTTTTTACAGATGCAAAAGCCATATTTGTAGAGTTAATCTGTGAAAGATTCTATATTTGTAAGGGAGAATCTTATTCCTTTAAACAAGTTTTACTCTTAAAGAAAAGCTAAGAATAAGTTTTCTTTTTTAACAATGGACAATGTTAAAAACTTTATATATGTATTCAAGAGTAAAGCAAAGGCAAATTCCTTCCTTATCACAATCTGACATGATTCTAGAGTGTTATAGGTAGCAATAAGATAAGAGAAAAAATTAAAAAAAATACTGGCAAGGAGGAGATAAAATTATTCTTTTTATTAAATGACATGTTGATTCACTTGGAAAAACCCAGAATTTCATCAGTGAAATTAAATGAGATAATGAATACTCTATCCACTGTGTAACTTAGCTGCCTTCTATGATAGGAACTGTTTACTTTTTCAGATTTATCTTATTCTTCATAGACTCCAGGGACCATTAAAATAGACAAATATTGTCCTTTCCTTTTACCTATACATATATCATCTCCCCAAATTGAAATGGATTCCTATGCTCCCCATATCCACAGTCCTAGTTAATACTTTACTATAAAATAGTTTGGGGGCCAAAAGATAGCACAGCAAATAGAATATTGGACATGGAATCAGGAGGACCCCAGTTCAAATCTAGTCTCAGATACTAACCAGCTGGGTCATTCTAGGAAAGGTACTTAATCTCCAATCACCATTTCCTCATCTGTCAAATGGTCATAAACATGATGTCTACTCTACATGATTGTTGTGAAGACCTAAAGAAATACTATTTGTAATGTATTTGATAAATCTTAAGGTACTTTACAATTGTTGTTACATGCTTTCAGATCACTTTCTGATCTGACAGTTTTGTTTTACATCATTTTATTTTCTCAGATCTTTTCAGTGTTACCATTTTATGCTCTATACTCTGTCATTCCATGTTTTAGAATCTTGGCCAGCTCTGGAGTTTTATCAGACTGTCATTCTTCATGGGAAAAGGGATGCAGGGATTGAGGGGAGGGGAACAGAGGATGAAAGCCATTGCAAAAAGGAGCTCCCAAGACAGGTAGTATTCAATGTCTCTTCTAACTCAGAACACAAATGAATATTTGACTATGCTGTTCTCATAAACTTTCCTAGAAAAACCTGAAAATTTGTTTACAAAGTGCTTGAAGATTTTGTTACTGTTGCTGCTGCTATATTCCTGTTGCTGCTATAGTTATGTTTTTGTTGTCATTGTTGTTTTCCAACAAAAGGTTTTCTTTGGACAGTCCAAGCTTTACAAAAAATGACCTACATATTTAGCTGATGGACAAGAAGTTCAAATGACTGGAGCCAGACTGGAGGTCTGTCCCAAGCTCCTGTCCAAACAAGTGACTCTCCTTTGTTCAAGATTGTTAATGGTTTCCAGGGAGATTAATTTGTCTTTATTTTCCTATTGAAGAGTGAGTGACTCCAATGACAATCAGAAACACACTGCAAAGGAAGCCATCAAAGATAACATAAAACTTAATCATTGGATGGACTTTTACAGAGGCAATAACTTGGAAAATAAAGACAAATGTTAGAGATCATCTAATACGTCACTACCAATTTACAGATAAGCAAACTAAGTACCAGAGAAGGGAATGGTCCAAGACCAAACATGTACCATTCAATTTGGGGCACCTCTGTAATTATGGCAACCCTCAACTTTGGGCAAGTCATTTAAAACAGTTAAATGGAAATTTCCTCATCTATTAGATGAGAAGATGGACATAATGCTAACTGACCTGCTTACCTCACAAGGCTGTTGCAAAATGTTGAATTAAATTGGAAAACCTTAAAAGACTATGTTAAAATGAGTAATGAATAAATAAACAAACATTCATTAATAGCTATCCTATATGGAGCACCTTAATGTCTGGAAAACATTTCACCCAGATTTTATCATTTGATTTATTGAGTGCAAAGTAAGCAATATATTATTTTAAAAAGATTTATTAAGCAATTACTATCTGCCAACCACTGAAATAAATACTGGGGTACACACCTACAAATGGAGCAAGATCTGTGTCCTCAGAAGCTTATATTCTAATAAGGTGAGACAATAATAATGAGAGTAGTGGGCAAGGAGGTGTATTTTAGTTTAGAAAGTTAAAAGAATAATAATTGGTTTCATAAAATAATATATTGACACATTCTTCCCAGTAGTAATGGCAGTAGATGAGGGTTCTAGAAATGAAATTGGAGGCAGGGTGATGGTTAAAAAAAAAAAAAAGCTAACCTTAAAGCCAGAATGATCTGAGTTCATAATACAACCTTTGAAATACTGGCTTGGTGATCCCAAGAACTTTCATGTATCTCTCAGTGCCATATGTAAATCTCTAAGACTATGAATCATTCTTTGAAAAGAAGTATTTTTAATAAAGAAAAAATTATTTCCTCTGTTTTTCAATTCATTCTGTTGGGTTTTTTTCAAGGTATAAGAGCCATGACTAGTTGAAAGTGGATCATTGGGAGATGGCTGATCCACCCCAGTATAAGGATGGCAGGAGAGAACATCATTGAGTCTCCTAGATAGGAATCCCTCCCTTGCAGGAATCTAGTTCAATTCAGGTCAAAAAGCAATTATTAATCATGTAAAATAAGTGAGGTTTATGGTATAATGGAGCCAAGGAAGCTGGGATTACAGTCCCTACTTGGATAATGATTCATTGAGTCACTTTGGATATTGTGTGACATTTCACCTCTTTGAGACTCACTTTGAAATCACTGAATTGTTTAGTGTCACTGGCAACTTTCTAAGATCCTGAATTGTAGAACAATATGAAATGGCATTGGGGAAGGGAGTTTCCTCCCCCGAAGATCCTCTTACACAATGGAGATCCTTCTGTACCATTAAAATCACAAGACTAATCCCTATCCCCCCACCCCCAAATAATGTTCAAAGCCCTGTGGATAAAAAAATAAAAATAAAAAAATTCCTGATCTCCAGAATTTATATTCCCCTGGGAGGAACATATAACAAATGCAGAGAGAAGGAAAAATGCAGAAGGGAAGAGGCTCTGTATTCTGTACCTTTGAAGACCTTGATTATTTTTTTTCCTTTTTTATTTAAGCTTTTTATTTTCAAAACATATGCATAGATAATTTTTAACATTTATCTTTGCAAAACTTTGTGTTCCAATTTTTTTTCCCTTCCCTGAGGACCTTGAGATAATGAGAAACCCCCATCATGACAGTACCCTGGACAAAGCCACATTTACCCCATTCTAGTTATATTATCATGGGTCATCACCACAGTGGTTTTCTAGAAGCAGTCATTAGGAATCCCCAATAATACTTTTAGGATTTTTGATTTCAAGTGTGGGGTGGAGGGCACACTTTTTATTGGCCTAGCTAAAATAATTATATAATAAGATGGAAGACCTTTGAGACCTGTAATGCTTTAAAAAATTCTCTTTAGACCAACCTAAAAATGATTCTTTCCTAACTTAACTAGAATAAAAGCTTGAAATTCTTTCCCTCTTTACATTCACCTCACAGAAACTTAAGGACTTCCTTTTAAGAACATTTCAAGCAATCAACTTCTTTATGTTGTTATTGTTTGCCTTTATTCTCCAAGAAGACATGACATCAGGGAGGTGATATGATTAAAGGCAAGTGATTCAGATTGAAGTGAGGAAGGACTGGGCGAAGTCGCCAGCTTGACTTTCTCCAAAGCCATCTGGTTCCAGAGGCAAGATGTAGATCAGGACAATTGGAGATGGCCCTGGATGCAGTGGGAGACCACTGTTTTAAGCCAAGATCTTTAAAAGGTTTCAGTTTGATTGAGCCAACAACATTCATCAGTAATTAAGCCTAGCAAGAATTGAGGTAAAGAATGGCCTCTTTTATCTAGTCAAAAAAATATAATCTAAGGGGGAAAGATTTTCAGGGATTCTGGCCAACACAACAAGAAGAAGCAATCAATTTCTCCATGGAGATTTCCTTCCCCATTTCTCTGTCCCTCTTCCCTTCCTCTTTTCTTCTTTATTCCTCCTTCCTCCACTCCCTCCCTTCTTTCCTTCTTCCCTTTCCTTTTCTCTTCTCTCTGTTTGTGCACTGTACTCTTTTTTTTTCAATTGTTAAAGTTTTTTTTTTTTATTTTCAAAACATATATATAGTTTTCAACATTCACTCTTGCAAAACCTTGGGTTTCATTTTTTTTCCCTCTCTTCCCTTCACCACCTCCCCTAGATGGCAAGTAACTGAATATATGTTAAACATGTGCAATTGTTCTATACCTATTTCCACATATATCCTGCTGCACAAGAAAAATCAGATCAAAAAGAAATAAAAGAGAAAGAAAACAAAATGCAAGCAAACAACAACAAAACAAGTGAAAATCCTATGTTGTGATCCACACAATCCCTTCTCTCTCGATGCAAATGACTCTCCATCACAAGACCACTGGAACTGGCCTGAATCACCTCATTGTTGAAAAGAGCCAATTCCATCAGAATTGATCATCAATGAGATACAATGTTCTCTTGGTCCTACTCATTTCACTCAGCATCAGTTCCTATAAGTCTCTCCAAGCTTCTCTGAAATCATCCTGCCGATCATTTCTTATTGAACAATAATATCCCATAACATTCATAGACATTGTTATTCAGCCGTTGTCCAACTAATGGGCATCCACTCAGTTCCTAGTTTCTTGCCCTTACAAAAAAGGCTGCCACAAACATCACCCACAAACTGGGTAAGTCTTTGGAGCTTCTGCAGCTTAGCTAGCCCTGAGATCCCCATTCCTGTTGTCAAAGCTTAGAACCTAATATGAAACTAGAGCTTAAAGGAACCTCCAGGGTGAGTCAGATCCTTCATTTTGCAGATAAGGGAACTGAAGCCCAGAGATGCTAAGAGATTTGGGATTGTACATTTAGAGCAGGAAGCCATTCTGCACAACCCTCTCATTAAACAGAGAAGGAAGTTGTAGCTTGGGGAAGCTAAGTGATGTTCTTATCAAAATAACCCAGAATCTCTCCAGAGTCATCCTCTTACTACTTCCTTAGAATCATAATCTGGAGTAATCTTAATGAGGCATCAGGGCAAGACTAAGTAATTAGGACCCAACAACATTATCCAAATTTCCTACAACCTCCTGAGCTCCTGGAGATACACCCGCCAGCCTTCTTTCCTCTTCTAGACTCTAATTAATTATAATTTGATTCTGTATTCCAAGACCCTGATATATATTAGGAGGTCAACAGCTGGTTATCTGTCTCTCAAAGTGTGTGTGTGTGTGTGTGTGTGTGTGTGTTTAAGGTTCCATAGAGTTAAATCAGTTAGAAATTTTCTCCTTGTGGTGTCCCCTCATCGTCGTTGAGACAGATCATAGATCAGTGTAGCTTCAAATGCATTACAACATTAGTCATCAATTAGGTTTCAACCAGCCTGATAATAAATCATTGTCCCAGCCTGAGGCTGCTTTTCATTTTTGTAAAAATCCTCTATTTTTCCTCTTTTTTTTTTGAACTTTCCTCCTGTATGTCAACTTTCTTTGTCTCCAAATGCACCATCTCCTGAAGGGAGGATAGAAAAAAAAAGATGTATTTCACCTGCTGGCCAAGCCAGAGATGGATTTTAATTACTTTCCCCAGTCTGACAGATAGTTTTTATGTAATAATCCAGACACTTACGCACTGTCTTTTCCCTTTCTGCAAGCAGTATGTGTGTGTGTGTGTGTGTGTGTGTGTGTGTGTGTGTGTGTGCTTGTAAAAAACTCCTTCCCATTCATTTCACAACTCAATGGTCCTCTGGGAAGCTGCTTTCTGCTTAGACATCATGGGGGCACATCAGTAAGGGCTAGAGTCATTGATGTTTCTTTCCAATAACTTTCCTTTTTAATCTCCTATATTCAATTTTTATTACATTGTGAACTCTAAAAGGCTGCTCTTTGCTGAATGAGGTCTCACTTAAATTAAGACCAGCATTGTAATACTTTCTCTCCACAGTATCCAAGTGCCCAGTGACCTTGCCACTATCATCAATATCCTGCTGCCTGGACAATTTATTTTCTTAGGGATGAGACTAGACATTGCAAGCTTTAAAGACCCCCACATTGTCCGGATGCAGGACAGTCCTCCCCGGAGGACCAGAAAGATCTGCCATCGTGGAAAGCTGCCATCTGATTACTTTCCAACATGATACCATCTTGACTGCTGTCCAACATGGCGCCATCTTGGCTGACTTCCAATAATTTAAATGGCAGTTTTCTCTCTAAGGCAGAGAAACCAGGTTCTCTGGCTAATGTTAAGTGCTTTTTTGTGCCCAACCCCCCATTGGAGAATCAGGAGAAAGATGTTGTGGATAGCACCCCTATCTTGGGATCAGAAAGAGTGAGGCTCAATTCTAGCCTCTGAAACATAACCCGGGTGACTATGAGTAAGTTATATACTCTCACCTAGTCTGACCTTCTTCCTCGGCAAAATGAGAGAATTGAATGAAATGAGTTCTGAGGTCCCTTTCAATTTTGATTCAATTCAATAGAGTCCTTGCTCTATAGTAACAGACAATTGCCTCCTCCAGTTTAATAATAATGTCAAATCATATTGATGTAAAATTTACAGAGCAATTTCCAAATAACAACTCAATGAGGCACATGGTACGAAGTCACATTTTCGCCATTTTATTGGCGGAGAAGTGGACCGAGCTAGTTAGAGAATCAGCAAGACTGGAGTCCAAGTGGTACTTTTAACATGGAAATATCTGACTGAATAAGTCTCTCAGGTTCTTGGTGCCGCAGGGAACAATCTGAAACCATAAATTGCGGAGAAGGTGCTATTTGGCACTGGTAGGAAGACTCACTCACATCATTTTGCTCTACATGTAGTTTCCAGCAGAGGGTACTGTTCTGAGAGAGGTGAGGTTTGTCCATGGCCATATTTAGTGTCTGTATAAATACATTTAGTCAGGATATAGGCTGTAAAGTCAGGCTAGCTTCCATTTTGAGATCATTTTAAGGTTTGTAAAATGTTTTACAAATACAATCTCATTTGATATTTAACATCAGTCTTGGGAATTAGGAAGACCAGAGTTCAAATTTAGCTTACCAGTCAGATTTTATAGATAGGGAAATTGAAGTTGAGGGATTAGGCCACTTTCCTAGATACTCATTGTTAGTGAATATATGACATTCGAAGCACATCTTCCTGACTTCTGTATTACTCTACTTCAATGAAGCAGCATTTGTTTTTATTTATTTTTTCAATAAAACTTTTTATTTTCAAAATATATTCAAAGATAATGGTCAACATTCACCCTTGCAAAACCTTGTGTTCCAAAATATTTCCCTCTCTTCCCCTCTCCTCCTCGCCTAGATAGTAAATAAGCCAATAAATGTTAAACATGTGCCATCCTCCTTCCTATACGTATTTCTGCATTTAGCACACTGCACAAGAAAAATCAGATTAAAAAGGAAAAAAAGGAGAAGGAAAAAAAGCAAGCAAAAAACAACAAAAAGGGTGAAAATACTACGTTGTGATCTACAGTCGGTTCTCATAGTCCTCCTCCTGGATACAGAGGGCTCTCTCCATCACAAATCTATTGGGAGTGAATCACTTCACTGTTGAAAAGAGCCATGGCCATCAGAGATGATCATCATATAATCTTCTTGTCCCATACAATGTTCTTTCAATTCTTCTCAATTCACTCAGCACCAGTTCATGAAAGTTTCTCCAGGCTTTTTTGAAATCATCCAGTAGATTTAAATCTGACCTCAGATACTTAACATTTCTAGTTGTGTGACCCCTGGGCAAGTCACTTAACCCCAAATGCCTCAGGAAAAAAAAAAAAAAAACGAAAATAGTTTTGGAAATATTTTGGATGTTTATATCCATACATTTCTCCCATATCCTTTCCCCTTCCTCCTTCACAGAAACCTATCCCAATAATTGCTTTTAAAAGAAAAAGGGAAACTAGAATTAAATCAACAAAACTAATCAAAACAGCAACAAAAATCTGATTATAGTTGGACTGCTCCCCCTACCTCTATTAAAAAGTGTGGGAAGGTAAATTCTCAGCACTCTTCTTTAGGGTCATGCTTTCAATCAGCATTTATTAGGCACCTATCATATGCCTTGTAGTGTTGAAGGCACAGATAGAGATACAAAAATCAAATTATGCTCCATCCAGTCATTTGAACCTAATGTTCCCTCACCCCCAGTTCAGGCTGTTTCTCTCTTGCTTCTTTCCTCTCATTTTCTTCCTTCGCTGCCTTTTCTACTCCTGACCGAGGCGAGGCTCTAATCCAGCAGCCTTCTGGGAGCTCCTCCTGCACAAGGCCAGTGGCTTTCCGAACACAAGCCCAGCCCCAGAGCGTCCCAGACCCCTTCACGCTCACATGGAGTAGCAAAGGCCGAGGCAGGTTTGGGACGGAGCAGAGAATGAGACAACCCTGTCCTGAGCCAGTTCCCCCACCCCTGAGTCTGGGTAGGGCACAAGTCTAGGGAGGGTCGGGCTCTGCAGCTGGAGGGCTGTGTCCATTAGGGCCTGGGCTCCGGCCAGATGAGCACACTCCAGTATTGATCAAGGGACTCATATTGGATGACCTCAACAACCTGAGGTCACCAGACATGGGGCTCTTATAACAGATGGGTGGGACCCAGCTTCTCCTTAATGTCAGACCTGCCTGGAGAAAAACTGGAGGGCCTTACACTAAGGGCCTCTTCCTTCTGGCACTGCTGGACCTTCCGAAGCCCCACCTCCATAGCAGCTATGGGTCAGTTAACTCGTGTTCCAGCCCTCTCCTCCAAGGTTATTTTCCATCTTCTCTGTATAGATCTTACATGTGTCTGAGAACACCAAAAGAAAAAAACAAACAAACAAACAAAAAAAGAAACTCATTTTAGATATACTGAAGAAAGAGAAAGCTCAGATCCCTCCTGCCCTGGGTGGATGATGGTAGATGGGAGTGAAGGTCAACAGCTGACTTTTTATTTTGTTTCTATTTTATCTTCCATGGAGAATGATTTTCAGACTCAGAGAATGAGGTAATAACTCACTGGGAATTAAAACCCAAGATTAATAAGGAGACGAGAAAGGAGTAAATTCCAAATATCCCAGTGGGTTTAAATTGTGTCTTTAGATTGAAGGCACAAATCTCTTCTACTCAGGACATTCTACATCCTTGAAAAGAACTAGCGGGCCTTCCTTAAAGCTCATTCGCCAGGCTTTGCATCCCTGGTTCTTCCAACAGTTCTTTTTGAATGTATACATGTGCCTGGGTGGGGGATTGTTTATTAGGTGAAGGGAATAAACATTTGATAATCACATACTCTGTGCCAGGCAATGTGCATAGCACTTTATAATTGTTATCTCCTTTGGTCCTTAAAACAACACTGGGAGACAGGAGCCACCACCTCCATTTTATAGATAAGGAAGCTGGAGTAGACAGCAGTTTAGTGTTTTAACCAAGGTCATAGATCTAGCAAGAACCCAATGGCTGCAGTTGGATGGATATCTTCCTAACTCCAAGACGGATGCTCTGACCACTGTGGCACCTGCTACATCATTGGGAAGGGAGACGTTCAATGTGAGAGCTCCCCTAGATCCTGTTCTGAAAGTACAAGGTACAGTCTTTGTCTGGAGGCACAGGAAGGGGGACACTCTGATGGCGTGTGTGTGGGCGCATTCAGCAGCACCTCAAGGAGGGAAAGGACAGAAAAGTCCAGGGTGATTTGCTGGCCCATCTCAGGAAGGCAGAGATGAGGTAGAGGACCTCTGTCCTCTGTCAGTCACGAAATGCTTAGAAAGTGTCTCCTTTGTGCCGGACCCTGGAGAAAGCACCAAGAATTCAAAGAAAAGCCCCCCAATAAAAAGATCCAAGTTCTGCCTCTAGGAACTCATATTTTGATGGAGGTGACAATGTGCAAACAACCATGTATGTGCAAGATAGACACAAAGTAAGGACCAGTCAACAAATCAGTTAACTCTCTTCAACTAACACTCTGTGTGTGTATGTGTGTGTGTGTTTGTTTGTCTCAGTCTTTGTCTGTCTTTCTGTCTCTCCCTGTCTCCCTGTCTCCGTCTCTCCCTGTCTCCGTCTCTCCCTGTCTCCATCTTTCTGTCTGTGTGTATATCTCTCTCTCTTCATTTTCCCCAGTCTAGTATAAAGCAATTTATTTTTATCATTTTCATAAGACTCAAAGGATTGCAAAGTATTTCATATATCTTTTTATGTGAAATCATGCAAAACATATTTCCATCTTAACCAGGCTTTTAAAAAAAAAACATGCAAAAAAAGTAAGAAAATCCCACTTCAATTAGTACTCAGAGTTCAACAACTCCCTTTCTGAAGCTGAATAGTATTTTTATCATGAATTCGTTGGAGCTATTTTGGATCACTGGATTGATCAGAGGGGCCAAGTCTTTCGTAATTGATTCTCGATACAATATTGATGTTACTGAGCACAATGATTCTTCACTTCCTCTCACTTCACTTTGCATCATCAGTCCATATAAATAGGTAATTCCATGTTTTTTTTTTTTCCTGAAAGCACCCTCCTCATCATGTCTAATAATACAAGAGCATAATCCTAGAGCAGTAGGGATTTTGGATTATGTGACTTGTATGATTTTAGGATTTAGCCTTCTAACTGGAGAAGGGAGACTTCCTGGCTAATGTCAGCTTAGAAGGTTGTCTTGTAAATAGAGTTTCAAATTTGGTACTTGCTGCATATTAGTTCTCATGTTTACATGTGTACAGAGATGAAATTTCTCTAGAGAGAGAGGGACATAGATTAAATATATATAACAATTTAAATAATAAAATATGTGATAATAAAAAATTAGTAAAAATTAAAAATAATAAAATATATAATATATAGATTAAATAGGTAGAGAGACAGAGAAAGGGAAGATGTGTATATTATACACATATATTTTCAGTATTGCCTAAAACTTTGGCAAAGGGTTATCTATTCTCACATGATACACACAAATGAAAATTACAGTGGAGAGCCAAACAGAGATTATGCATCCACAACTCAGTGGGGCCTCATGAAATTTCTTGTTTGGTGCTCCTGGAACTGATTGTTATAATCTCCCAATTTGTAGAGATTTTTGCTTTCAAATGCTGAAAATGCAGGAAAAAGCTAAAAGCTCTACTGACTTTCCAAAGGGAAGAGAAAAGGAAAAAAGGAGGTGATGGAGGACTGTTGTCTCCATTCTCTTCCTGAAAAAAAAATATTAGAGCAGCCTAATGAAGGAAAATATTAAAAATGCATCAAGTCTAACTGTGATCTAGTCTTATGGCTAGAAAGGATATTGTAACATTGACTATAAGCTTAGAACCTGTAACTAGATGGAACATTGGAATTTAAAATGTCAGAAACAGAAAGATCCTTAGAACATAGAGTATTGGAACATGGAATGTAGAATATTAGAGTTGGAAAGGGCTTCAGGGCAGAGAATGTCAGAACACAAATACACAATATATAGCTAGAAGATGCTTTAGAACACAAAATAGTAGAGCTAGAAGAAGAAGGAGAATATAGAATATTTAAGTAAATCCAAACTGTCTAGCACTTTAGATCATGGCAGACAGTACAAACAATGTCAAGGCTGGAAGGGACTTCAAAATATAGAGTCTTAGATTATTGAACATAATGAACAAACTAGTGGTTTTGGAGTTAGAGGATCTAGGTTCAAATCTTCCCTGTGATAATTACTATCTAAGTGACATTGGGTAAGTCAATTCATTTCTCCAAGCCTCAGTTTTCCTGATATGTAAAATGAAAAGGGGGTTGGGATTAGATGGTCTCTGAAGTTCCTTCCTATGCATATAAATCCTGCAAGGGATTTTAGGCTATAGATTATTAGAAAATAGCATTTAAAAGTAATCAATACCTTAGAGCATGTATGGACCGACAATGTTTGATCCTTTTCGGAATTGTATATAGTAATTCTCAATTAGTGTTAGGGAGAATTAGGAATCTAATTAATTTACTCTTAGATATTGTTCCCATTCTCCTAGTAGTAAATTAATGATGTATAATGGGAATAATAGAAAATCAGAGATCTTTGACACAAAATTTATCTGTGTTCTTTACTGCCTAAAGGTCTTTGCCTCAAGTCACTAAATCTCATAGTCCTCAGTTTCCTTATCTGTAAAATGAGGGCACTGAATTAGAAAATCTTTAAGGTACTAGTTAGTTCTATCACTGTGAGAATATATTGCTTCTAGAAAAGAGCTCATGATGATGTTTTGGGTAGCTGAAAGGGTCAGTAGAGGGAAACTGTTAGAAATAGCAAATTCGACTTGTCCAATCCCTGGCAAAACTGAGGTCACTAGAAAGGAAGTGACAAGTGTAAGGTCACACAAATAGGTAACTAGTGGAAGGTGAAGACTAGAATTGCATCTCCCAACTCACATCCCAGTCTAAACTGTCTAAACTGAGATGACAAAAGTGGACTTGGAAACAAATTGGATCCAACACACTCAGTTCCCAGATGCCTTCCTTGCTTAAGAACAATAGCCTAGAGATGGTGGGGGTGGAGGGCAGTGAGCCTTAGAACCCTTAAGCCCCCAAGGAAGCTTTCAACACTAGCAAATTATACATGCTTTTGAAAATGAATAAAATATGGTCCCCTTCCAGCTGCTGCCTCTTGCCATGTTTGGAAGAAGGCCAAGCCCTCTTTTACCAGCATGGAGAAACCAAGAGGCAGACAACACTGAACAAAGACAAGGGGGAAAAACCCGGCTAAATATTTTATAGACTGGACATTAAATAATGCACATATTCAGAGCGACAAAGTGCATGGTTTATAGACTAGTGCTCCTTTTAAGCCAGAAATTAATGTGTGTGTTTGAAGAAACGAGAGTCCTAAATCTGCCTACCAAGTCAGGAGTCAGGAGTAGGGCTCAGAGAAACCCCAGAGGTGAATGGCAATGGAAGTCCTTGGGCCTTGAGGTTTCTAAAGCTCTTTAGATAGGGAGCAATTATGAGCTCCATTATTTCACCCTTACTAGCAAGTTAGATCCCTAAAACATAACTGTGTCTTACTTGAATGGTTCTGGGGATCCCCCTTGAGAAATGGGACTGACTCCTGTTCATGCTTGTTTGACTCAAGCCTCTATTTTAGTTTGTCCTTCTCAATATAAATTACCATTCATAGTATTTTTATCATTGATTTTGTGATTAGTAGCCCATTATTGTTCAACTAATCAACATCAACTCACTTGAAGAGACGGCTGTTTACTGAGGAGATAAAGCAAGAACATAAATACAAAATGTGCCTTCTCCCCTCATCTTGGGGTCTGTAACTTACTCTCTTTGTTCTTGAATATGACACTCTTTAAGGGCCTCGGTTTCTTTGACTGAATAAGGGGATTAGATTAACTGATGTCTAAGTTTGGGTTTGAACAAGTTAAGAAAAAGCAAATAAGAAGAAGCAAATCAATCAGGTTTGTCAAGTTAGTGATATTTGAAGACTTGAATTCTGATTTTTCTAATTCCCAGATAAAGGTTATTTCCATTGTACTATCCTACCTAATTAAGGATGATGTTTTCTCCCCATTTTGTCCCAGCTTCCCCATGTCACCTCCTCACCACGCACTCGTGAATTTTTCATCTCTTCAACAACAGCCTTCTCACACTAGAGATGGTTCCGACCCTAAAGATCTCTCTCCTCTGATTGATGAATCATTGGCTCAAACCACTGTTTCTTCAGGCGTCCACATCATTCCTTGATCCAATCCAGAATCTCCATACTTTTCCACTTGCTTTCTTTTAACTCCCCTTCATCTTTCTTACCTTCTAAAACCCTTTTATGTCTGATCTTCCCCCACTTGAACATAAGCAAAGTTCTTGAACTTAATAATTCTCCTTATGTGCTCCCATTGGTATTCCCAGATCTTCATACAGTACCTGGCACATAGTGTTTTATTTATCTTGTGATAATTTATCTTTTGCCTTTTTTTGATGAAGATCAATTTAATCAAATAAATATTTCTTAAGCATTGATTGTTTTTTTTTTTATTTTTTAATTGTTATTTTCATTTATTTATTTTAATAGAACGGATGCCAGGGTAATTTTTCACAGCATTATCCCTTGCATTCATTTCTGTTCCGATTTTCCCCTCCCTCCCTCCACCCCTTCCCCCAGATGGTAAGCAGTCCTTTACATGTTGAATGGGTTACAGTATATCCTGGATACAATATATGTGTGCAGAACCGAACAGTTTTCTTGTTGCACAGGGAGAATTGAATTCAGAAGGTAGAAATAACCCGGGAAGAAAAACACAAATGCAAGCAGTTTATATTCATTTCCCAGTGTTCTTTCTCTGGGTATAGCTGCTTCTGTCCATCTTTGATCAATTAAGGCTCTCTTTATCGAAGAGATCCACTTCCATCAGAATATATCTTCAAACAGTATCATTGTTGAGGTATATAATCATCTCCTGGTTCTGCTCATTTCATTCAGCATCAGTTCATGTCAGTCTCGCCAGTCCTCTCTGTATTCATCCTGCTGGTCATTCCTTACAGAACAATAATATTCCACAACATTCATATACCACAATTTACTCAACCATTCTCCAATTGATGGGCATCCATTCATTTTCCAGCTTCCAGCCACTACAAACAGGGCTGCCACAAACATTTTGGCACATACAGGTCCCTTTCCTTTCTTTAGTATCTCTTTGGGGTAAGCATTGATTGTTTTGCCAAAGATTGTGCTCAACAATAGGAATACAGAGACCAAATAAATGAGAGTAGCTACTGTGTAGCAGGCACTGTGCTAGATATTGAAAATACAGAGACAAAAAGTGAAAATTAAAACAGCCTTTACTTTCAAGAATCTTGCAGTGTATTTGGTCATTTGGAAGTGAGCTTAGTAAAGAAAAATCCAGAGGAGCCAGAAGGGCATTCCAGCCATGTGGGACCTCAGTTGTCTGACTAGGTATCTAGGTAGGTAGAGGTAAAGGGACACAGGTGAGAGATTAGCTTCCCTCTTGTATAGGTGCCTTAATATGGGGAAAATCTTGCTGATTCCTTTTTCTTTGTATCCCTTCCTTCCAACACAATACCTAGCATAGTGCTAAGTACATAAGAGATCTACTGATTCCTGACAACATCAAGTCAGGAAACCTCAGAGACAGTAGACATTTCAAGAGTCATCTATTTCAACTCATATCTGGAAGAAGAAAAAAATGTCTCTCTAATATACTCAAGGAGTGATTACCTTTTTAAAAAAAGATGTGCAATGGTGGAAAGGGAGAGGCTGATGATTCCCTCCTGAACTAGCCCTTCTACTTCTGCTAGCTCTTCCAGTGGAAGAAAACTTTGAGTGATGAAGTTTGATTAACATAAACCTTTGAACATGGAATTCTGCTGGAGGGGAGACATTTATAAAGGACAAGTTGGGTAGGGTAAGCAAGTTCATTGGACTGGACCAATAAGAGCCTGGGTGTGAGCCATGAAGAGGGATGTTCATCAATGATGCTAAATTTATGAACTCTTCCAGGAAATTAGCCAATGTTCCAATGGGCTTACTAGTAGGAAGAATTGTTGGGTGTAGAAGGGAAGTATGAAATGAGGAAGAGGGTATTACTTAACCTTCTGGTTTGGGAATCCTGGCATCCCTCAAAGCACATATTTAGTTATCCCCCAATCTCCCTTCTACTCAGGGAGTCCCCCTGCAATGTCATATTTCTTGACATAGTCTGGGATTTGCCCTTGCTAGATTTGAACTCTTACTTTTTTGCTCAGAAGAAATCCCGTTTTTTTCCCTTAGACACAGTCAAGCTGGGATTGCTGGGATTGGGACCAGAAAGATCAGCTAGTCAAATTTCTTTATTTTATTGGTGAAGAAGCTTGAATTCAGAGAACAAAGACTTTACCTGGGAAGGCAGACTGTAAATCTCAGAGACAGGGTTTGAATGATAGTCCTTTCTGCTCCTCTCTGCTTGAGTAAGACATTTATGAAAAATGTCTTGTAAACTTGTTATGGGAAAAAAAATGGAAGGTAATTTTGTAGATTTCCTCAATTCATTAAAAAAAAAAAGGAAGATCAGGGACAGCATGGGACTTGCCCAAATTCACAAAGGCCTTTGTGCCAGAGCCAGGAAGACCCTGTCTCCTGCTTTAGCTAATCCATGAGTTATGGGCATTCCACAACTAGCAGGCTCCTTCATGGCTTTTTAAGGGAAGCCCATGGTTTATTAAGGGAAGCCAGTGAAGTAGATGGAGAGGGAGAAAGACTTCCTCAAACTTCAAAGTTGATCAACTAAATGCTCAATTAATCAACAAGCATATATGAAGCACCTACTATGTTCTTCTACGCACTATACTAATATCTAAGGACACAAAAGCAATGAAACAATTTGGATTTGTAAGGAGTTTGCATTCCATTGAGGAATAACAAGTATATAAATACTTACAAATACATAAAGAATAAATAAAGAGCATAAATACAAAATAGCTAAAACAAAGTGGTTTGGGAGATAGTGAATTAACCAATGAAAACCTCAGGTGATGTAAAACAGGGCTTCTTCAACTTTTGCCACTGGAGAACCCTTTTCACTCAAGAATTTTTACAAGACCTTGGGTATATAGGTAGATAAAATCGGTATACAAATCAAAGATTTATCGATAATAAATCAATTTTATGACCCCCACATTGAGTTATGAGACCCCATATGGGGTTGTGACCCACAGTTTAAGAAGTTTTGATATAAAAGACCATCCAGAAGTTATTATTTGGGATAAGGTTAGGCTGGCTAAAACAAAGGGCTGATTCAAGACAGACAAGTTTTATGTTCCTATATGTTTAGTAAAGCTATGGGGAAAACCAGTTACTTCCTTACTACAACATCAAGACTCCTAAAGGATTCGGTCAATCCCAAAGGACACCGATGTATACTCATAATGGCCATTGGATAAGAATATTTATCCTCAGGAGGATGAAAAAGAGTAGGAATCATTTGTCTTTAGATCCACTGAAGCTTCCCAGTGACATCATGCAGAGTGTTAGCAATTCTTGGAAGTTTCCACCCATGACAACTCCTCCCATTGTTCTAGCATCACAAAGTAGCAGAAGCCTCTCTGGGTAAATGGAGTCATTGAGTCACAGAATCACAAAACATTAAACATGGTTCCCTAGTCTTCTTAAAGACTTCGAGTGAATTGTAAGAGACTGGGGATTGGAGAGACTACCTTTTGAGGCAGCCTGCTCCATTCCACAAAGGTTCAGCTGGATCCAGAAGAAAGGAGAGACCTGTGCATTGCATAGGCTAGGAATATAAATGGCCAATAAAAGGGGAAAAGTGATTGTGGTTATCAGAAGAAGGATCAGTTAATCACAATTTCTCATTTAGAAAGGACCTCTGAGAGCATTTGGTCCAACTCATACCTGAATAGGTATTGTATCCATAATTGGTTATAGGATTACAGATTTAGAGCTGAAACAGATCTTAGAGGTCATCTACTACAGGTTTCTCATCTGGGATGTGAGAGACACTCACTTAGATTTATAGAAGTCAGATTTAAGGAAAATTCATAATCCATATTTGACCCACTATGGTGTATTCCAGCCAAAGTAGATTACTTCCCATTCCCTGACATACATCTGGAAATCTTCTCCATGATAATCATGACATCCTATCATGACAAATCATGGAAATTAGAGCCTGGGTGGTGTAGAATAGAGAATTTTAGAACATTAGAGCAAGGTAGAAACAAAATAGGCACTTAATATCAGATATGTTCAATACTTTAGAACATCATATTAGATACTGAATAAGTACTTCTTGATTGGTTAATTAGAATGTAGATTATTAAATTATAGACACCAAAATGTTAGATCCATGAGAACATAAATGCTAGACAGGGATAAACTTTAGAAATAGGAATGTGATCTCTGCAGAAAGGGAGCCCAATTTCAAACTGCCAAGGGGCCACAGAATGCAAGAACATAAAACATATCAAGTTTTGGAATTGAAAGTTTTCTCAGAAATCATCTACCCCAGTCAACCCAGCACAGCATGCCTTGGACCTATTTTAGGAATATTATCTATCAAGCCCTGAAGAGCACATACTGAGCATCTCAGGGCTAAAAGTCAGTGTTATTTCAGAAAACAGGGTGCTGAGACGAATCATAATGGGCTTGTTAAGCAGACTATCTCTGAACTCCCATCACCTTCTTCAGCATGGCCAGATTTCTATTTCCTCTTTATGGAATTATCTGACTCCCCAGAGCCAGCCTTTTCTAATAGCCTCTGATTGACTTCTTCAAGAAGTGTATGACTCACTGGTGTATACAGTCCTTCTATTAAGCCTTTCAATTTCTTTTGCTTTATGAGCTGAAGACATGAGGAGGCATTTGACTGCGTTTCTTTCTGGATAGTCTTTCCCCTTCCTTTGCTTTCTTTTTTTATTGCTATGTCAGAAAGACAGAAGAAATTATCCCAGAAAATCCCTGAGAGTTAAGACAGAACAGGTACCATGATGGAGAGCTGAACTCGGAGGCAAAAAGACTTGGGGTTGAATTCTGCTTCACACAACATGCTACCTATATGAGCCCAGACAATATTTTTACTGAATCATTCTTAGAGAGTGTCTTTGTTTTTCTGTCACTCCATTGTCTCCTCTCTCTCTCTTTCCCCTCCCTCCTTTCTCCTCCTCCTGTCTCTGTCTCTCAATATAATGCTATATATTATCTTTGAGTTGCCAATCTGTCTCAGTGGAGTGAATTTCCACACTAGATGTTCCCTATCCAACTTGTTTTCAATTGGAAATTGGATGACCTCAGCAATTATGATAGAATCCGATTGAGAAGTAACCTTAGAGATTGTCCATCGATTGACCTAGAATCTATGATATTAGGTATTTTAAAAATCTTCTGATAAATGTGTTGTGCCCAACTCCTAATGCCCCTGTTTGAGAGTTTCTTGGCAAAGATACTGGAGTGAATTGTCATTTCCTTCTGCAGTTTATTTTACTGATAAGAAAACAGACAAATTGGCCCACCCAAAGTCATAAGCTAGTAAATGTCTGAGGCCAGATTAGAACTGAGGAAGATGAGTCTATCTGACTTTAAATCTGCACCCTATCCACTGTATCCTCTAGCTGCCTTTGATGTCATAACTGGTTTTCTTTGTAATTATGAGTATTTTATTTCAATTCCTTTAAAAACATTAAATTTAAGAAGAGACCATAAGTCACCTAACTACCAAAGGGACCAAGGATACAGAAATGTTCACAACTGCTTTAATTCTTCTTCATTCCTCTCTGGCCCTGAGGCCCAATGGGGTAAGTGACTTATTCACAATCACCCAGATAGAGATATAAGGTATATGTAGAGCTGGAAGGTCAGCTAAGCCAATCATCTCATTTACAGATGAGGAAACTGAGTCTCAAATAGGAGAAAATGAGAAAATCAGGATTCAGATGTAGGTTTTTTACTCCAAATTTACCTTGATGTGTCTCAGTGAGTCCAAATAAAATATAGTCCATACCTTATGGGATTATCATACAGAACAAAATAGATGATGTTGGTAAAGTGATTTGCAAAAATGAAATTTCTTTGTTGCTATGAATTATTGCCACTGAGGCAGTGGAGATATGAGGATTGGATCTGAGAATCTGGGGAGCAGAACAGGCTTTTGGTTCATCATCTTATTTGTGTCCTTGCAAAGGACCCTATGGAGAACCTCCATCTTGACGTCAACCAACTCCATCATGGGCCCCCTCTAATTTGGTTTGGAAAAGATGTGGATTGGTCCTTATTCAAATATTGATTTTAAGTAACTCAAGCCCTGTTGAAAGGGACTCCATGGAGGCCTCTTACAGGTTTGTTTCTTTAACGACATTTTCCATGTGTTTGCACAAATTCTGCCAGCAGTGATGTAGTAACTCCCAGGGAAGATTTACAAGACTTTGCACACTGGAAGATATTGAGGCAAAGTGTTGATGAAGGGCCTGGGTATAAATCAGCCCCCACTTAGCGCCAACAAAGGGCACTTTGGAAGCTTTCCTTACTGCTTTTGGCCATTAGGGATCCATTCTGTAACACTGGTGGTGAGTTCGTCCATCCATCAGTACAATCCTACTATGTGCTCAGCAGGGCACTATCATGGAGTGCACTGAGTTCTGGGCTTAGACATAGGAAGAACTGGGTTCTAATTCCAGCCCCTGGTACTTAATAACTAGGCAATCCTGAGCAGATCGTAGAAACTTAAGTAACTTCTTAGGATTTGTCCTTTAATCACAGAAAGATATTGTGAAGGGGTGAGCAGGTAAAGTGGAGGGAGGAAAGGAAGAAAGAAATAGAAAGACAAAGAGAGAGACAGAAAGACACAGAGACAGACACAAAAAGAAAGAATTAGAGACAGACAGACAGAAAGAGATTCTATCCTCAAACTTTAGATCTCATCCAATCAAGAAAAAGATTTAATAAGATCTTGCATTTATAAGCAGCATTAAAATTTTTAAATGACTTTGAAATCCCTGCCACATTGGTCAGAGGAGGGCAAATAGAATAACAAAAGACCTATAGGGTATGCAAGCTGAGGATCAGTTGAAGAACCTGAGGATGTTTAGGATAGAAAAGGAAGGATCCAGGGGAGAGGTGATAGTGATTTTCAAGTATTTGGAGGTTGGTCATGTAGAAGAGGGGTTTGGCCCCAGAGGACAAACCTAGGAATTATGGGCAAAAACTGTACAGAGGTATGGTGATACCAGATAGCAGGGGGAAAAATCTCCCACAAATTAGTACTGGAATGGATTGCTTTGGGAGGTAATGAGATTCCCCTCACCAGAAGTTTTCAAGCATAAATGAGATAAAAAAAAATTGATGGGGATGTAACAGATGATTTTTATTTTGGTCAGAATTTAACCTAGATGATCCCTGGTGCTCCTTCCAATCCTGATCCCTATGATTTTGGAACTCGAATCTCTATGTTTTTATTCAAGTGTGGGCAGGAACACCACCCAACTCCACACATGTATGTTGTCAAGCCTGTAATGAAGTCAGGACAGCTCATTTTGCAGGTCACACAACCTCAACCTGCCACTTGACTCACTCTTTTATTTGCTTTTATCTTTATGAGCTCTAAAGTGATCCAAGGATATGCACAGATAATTTATTTTTCACTAATAACTCATTAATTAATTAATTAACTCCAATTCACACTCCAGTTCATTAAAAATTAATTACATATTAAACTGCAAATACCTCACTACCCATCAGTAATTGCTCTTAAGCAAATAGAAGCAATAAGAAAGCAAAGAATATAACTACTTACAATATTTTGGCTTGGCGAACCTTCCCAACCATAGTCTTTCCAAATTCTGCAATAGTAGATTATTTTTTGCTTGTCTGAAAATCCAGTCTCACACCATTCCGTTCCAAATACTGATTAATGTCTCTTACGAATCTTCTTATTCCCCTAGATAATGGTTAATTTTAGTCTCTTAGGAAACAGTCCTTTCTCTTCGTCCTCTCTCCAGTCTTCACAGGAAGCAGTCTTGCCAAAATACACTATTCTTGTCAGTTCCTCACAAATTTTCACAAAATACTCCTCATAATATTTCTTTATAGCATTATCGCTTATAAATGTTGTGACTAGGAATACATTTCACATGATTTTCTTCCTTCTATACGATCCAGATTCCTCATAAATTGTCACAGATCACCTATGAAAGACACCTTTCTCTTCATCCTTTAGATAGAAAAACTTTGTGGTAGTTATTTTTTCTCAAAACAACTACCACAAATTACGTGTGTGTGTGTGTGTGTGTGTGTGTGTGTGTGTGTGTGGTTTTTTTTTCCCGTTCTATGATTTCTATATGATAGATATTTGAAATCAGGGTTGCACAGATCTGTTGGAATCTTTACAAACTGTTAAGTCATTAGAGTTGATAGAGACAATAATTATTTAATTTAGCATGGTTCATTATTATTGATCTGATCTTACAAGGAGATGTTTTGGGCCAGAACCTGAAACAAGGTACTAAGTAGAACTAATTGATACAATGCTTGTGTTTGCACCTTTACTCATTGGAGTTCACATGTTTGGGAGATTTCAGGGTTTAGTATGAAATATCCGAATTCACACCACCCTTGAAGCTCTTAGGGCCAGAGAGCACGCTGGGAGATATCCCACAATCCCATTCTCTCATACATAAGAAACAGACAGAGGCTCTCAGAGAGAGTTCAGCTAGCTGAATTAGATTGAGAGGGGAGTGTCAAGTAAGTTCAGCTAGAAGAACTCTCTCTCTCGGAAGAGAGTTACTTCGGAACAGTGACTGGGATCGGAGAAGAACACTCTGGGAGGAAGCCCACAAACCCTCTCTCAGAGGCAAGACAGATTCACCTTTGTGCTGGCTGGAGGCTGAAGGACAATCCTTTGGATTAGGAGACATTGGGAGAGAGCTCTTGGAACCAAGCAGAGAGATAGTCCTCTAAACTAACCGAGCTATATTGGAGACAATAAAAGATCTGAAGTTTTATCACTTGGCTGCATTTGGGATAATTATTGATCTGAACTGATACTAAGGCTGCCTCCAGAAAACCTCCCCGAGAAACCCACTTTCTCCCAGAGCGAACCATTATATATTAAAGAAGAAAAACACCACACAGATCATTTATAAAACAATACAGAGGCAAGCACCGATTTCTCTGTCAATCCACTACAAACTTTTCAAGGTGATATTGATCCTGCAGGGACTACTTTTTGGATTCAGTCATTCTAAGATTTTATCATCTAATGATAATTAGTGATGATCTAATCTAAAATCTAATCATTTTATCATCTTTTCATTTCATCCATAAGGAAAGTTTAGCAAATCTTGAAAAATAATTTACTAAAACCTACATATGTCATGTTTATAAAATTCTGATAAACTGAGTAGGTAAGAGTTACCTATGTGATACAGCAGCTACAAAAGCTATAGAAATTTTGGACGGGCTTAAGAAAAGTCCAACTTTCCCAAAGTCCTCCTCTCATCTGCCTTTGTCAGACCTTATCTGGAGTAATAGATTCTCTGCTTTTTAGGAAGCATGTGGGATAGGTAGAGTGTCTCCAGGGGAGAATGACGAAGAAGTGAGTGCCATATGAGCATTGCTTGGGGAAACTGAGGATGTTTATGGTGGAGAAAGGGTAACTTGATAGCCGTGTTGAAGTAGCGCAAAGTTTGTCACCGGAGGGGATAAGACCCTAGAGTGTGACATAGGAAGAGAGAACTAGAGTACTACTGGGAAAGAAATTTCAAGCCCCTAATGACAAGTCCCCGAGGCAGAGCCCTGGTTATTGCTCCCTAGTTACTAATCAGAGTGTACTAGAAAGTACAAAAGAAAAATATCAGGAGAAAGGACCTACTGTGTGTCAGGCAAATATTATCTCATTTGATCCTCATAATAATCCTTAGTGGAAGATGCTATTATTATTCTCACTTTGTAGATGAGGAAACTGAGGCACATAGAGATTAAATGATTCAGCCAGGGTCACACAGTTAATAGATATCTAGGTTCTCTAGTATGACTAGTAAATATCTGACTCATGATTTAAACTCGGTTTTTTGCCTGCAAGGCCAATATTCTATCTACTAAGCCACCTGTCCATCCAAGAGTTGACCTTAATTCATTCTATTTGAAGTGTCATTGTCACACAAATATTCTTGTACAATGGCTCTGACTCAATTTTCTTAATTGTAAAATAGAAATAATACTCGATACAGTATCTAGACTTTGGAAATCAAGAAGGTCTGCGGACACGTTCATATTAATTGTGTGTTTTTGGCTGCCTTTCACTCATGCTTCTCTCAGGTTGAGGTGTAGTTAAGACCAGAATGTTTTTTCCTTGATTCCTTTATCCTGTTAAGATGAGTCACTGCTTGTAAAATGCCCACGCCTTATGCTGCTGGAATGAAATTGCCAAATCACAGGCTAGTAGCTTGTACCTTGTCCATACCTTCCCATGGTACAGTGCTGGAGAAACAGTGGATCTTTCCAAAGAGTTGTTGAGAGTCAACCCTAGAGCTGGAGAGCACACTCTGCAAACTCTGGGATGTATGAGAGAGAGACGAGGGAAGGGAAGGAAAGAGGGAAGGAGTAAGGGAGGGAGGAGAGTGAGAGTGATGGAGGGGGGAAGGAGAGAGAAAAGGACAGAGACAGAAAGAAAGAAAGAGAGGGGGGAGGGAGAGGCAGAGGGAAAAGAAGAAGAAGACAGAGAGAAGGAGATGGAGAGATAGAGAGAAAGAGGCAGAGAGACACAGAGAGGGGAAAGAAAGAGACAGAGACAAGTGACAGACACAGGTGAAACAGACAGAAGGAGGGAAGAGAGAGGAAAGAAAGACCGAAATGAGAGAGAAGGGGGAGGGAAAGCAGAGGGTAAAAGAGAAGGAGGGAGGAAAAAAGAGGATGGAGAAGAGGGAGAGGGGGACAGAGAGGGAGATGGAGAGACAAAGAGACAGACAGAGAAACAGAAGCAGAGAGCCAGAGCCCAGAGCCAGATTCCAGAGAAAGAGAGACAGAGAGAAGGAAGACAGAGACAGAGAAATTAGAGGGGGGAAGAGGGAGAAGAGGAAGAAATGGGGAAAAAAATGAGAAAGTGATAGAGATGACTAAATGAATAGAGATGCAGCTAGATGGATAGATATGATTGGTTAGATATGAATTACTGGGAAGAGGGGGCAGGTGTCAGAGGTACAAACAGACATATAGCAACATAGATTTATGTATGTTATATAAATTTATTCCATTATGTATTTATTCAATATTTATACAGTTTATAAAATTGGGTAAATATAGGCATATGTTTACTTATGAATATATTTCATATGTAGACATATATCACATATAATATATGCATATCTAATTCATACATGATACTTATAACATATATATACATATATACGTATATATGTATGTGTATATATATATATATATGCCTAAAGGTGTATTATTTAAAACTTGACAGTTGCCTTTAAAATTGGCTTGAGGGAAAGGGATGCTCAATGTTTCCATAATACAATAAAAAGAATAATTGGTCTAATGGGGAATGTCTTGTGTTCAAAAACTATTTCTGATGGTTACAACTTTTGTTACATTGGGCAAATCAGTTCATTTATCTGTTTTCCCTCACCCATAATCCCCATCTGTTTTTAAAAAAAGATAGAAAAAAAAGGGGGGGTGTAAAGGGGGGGAGGGGGGAGTTGAACTAGAGGTTCTTGAGGTCCTTTCTAATTCCAGGACCATGAACCTATGAAATCCAATGTTTTAGTGTCCCTGCTAGGAAGAAGCATTGAGGCTGCCATTTTGACTTTGATCTTATAACTCCAAATATATTTAATCATAGAAGACACCTGAAAGATCATCTAGTCCAAAGCTCTCCTTTTCCAACTGAAGAATTGAGCTGCATTTCTTCAGGTAATCATCTCCTGGACAAATCCAATAACTTGCTAAAGGTCACACAAGTAATTATTGATAGAAAAAAATAAAAAATAAAATAGAATATTTCTGCCTCTATTTTTCATCAGATCATAGACTTACAAGAGACCTTAGAGTCCAGGGAGTAGAGCCCCATCTCCCCTCTCAACCCCTTCCTTTAAAAAAAAAAAATAACTTTTTATTGACAGAGCCCATGCCTGGGTAATTTTTTTTTTTTTTTTACAACATCATCCTTTGCACTCACTTCTATTCCGACTTTTCCCCCCCCTCCCTTCACCCCCTCCCCCAGATGGCAAGCAGTCCTATACAAATTAAATGTGTCACAGTATATCCTAGATATAATATATGTGTGGAGAACCGAACAGTTCTCTTGTTGCACAGGGAGAATTGGATTCAGAAGATAGAAATAACCGGGAAGAAAAACAAAAATGTAACCAGTTTATATTCATTTCCCAGTGTTCTTTCTTTGGGTGTAGCTGCTTCTGTCCATCCTTGATCAATTGAAACTTAGTTAGATCTCTCTGTCAAAGAGATCCACTTCCATCAGAATACATCCTCAAACAGTATCGTTGTTAAGGTATATAATGATCTCCTGGTTCTGCTCATTTCACTCAGCATCAGTTCATGTAAGTCTCGCCAGTCCTCTCTGTATTCATCCTGCTGGTCATTCCTTACAGAACAATAATATTCCATAACGTTCATATACCACAATTTACCTAACCATTCTCCAATGGATGGGCATCCATTCATTTTCTAGCTTCTAGCCACTACAAACAGGGCTGCCACAAACATTTTGGCACATAGAGGTCCCTTTCCCTTCTTTAGTATCTCTTTGGGGTATAAGCCCAGTAGAAACACTGCTGGATCATAGGGGATGCACAGTTTGATAACTTTTTGAATATAGTTCCAAATTGCTCTCCAGAATGGCTGGATATGTTCACAATTCCACCAACAATGCATCAGTGTCCCCGTTTTCCTACATCCCCTCCAGCATTCCACATTGTCTTTCCCTGTCATTCTAGCCAATCTGACAGGTGTGTCCTCAACCCTTTCCCACTTCTGATTTTGCAGAGCAGGAAACTGAAGCAAAATGGATAAAGTGACTTGTCTGGGATCAGATGACTAAAAGTGACTGAGGCAGACTAGAAATTCATGTCCCAATTCCAAATACATTGCCCAATCCACTGCACCAAGAGGGGCACAGGAAGTGTGTGTGTATGTGTGTGTGTATGTTTGTGTATGATGGACCACTTTAATGAAGCCTATAGACTCTCAGAACACTGTTTTTCATTATAAGATAAATACATTGTTTCAATTATATATATACACACACACACACACACACGCAATTTCTCTGGGCTCCAGATAAAGAATCTTGCACTATAACTCTATATTCTCTCCATTCTACTGTATTCTATTTAAAAATATATTTTATTTCTAATTTAAAGAATAAAATAAGCATTTTTATAAAACAGTATAATAAAAATATGATTGCACATTAAATTGCAAATCTACCACAACTTGCTATTTCTTTTATATAACAAAGTCATAATGTAATTTTTTTTCCTTTTTTTTCCTTCTCTCCTTTCCCTGGCCCCCTATAGCTAGAGATGGGTGCCATCTAGTACGTGTGTATGTGTGTGTGTGTGTGTGTGTGTGCGCGCGTGTGTGTGTGTATGTAACATTATTCTATACATGCTTCTATTTATCAGTTCTTTCTCTGGATGCAGAGCTTGTCTTCCTTCCTATGTCCTTTATAGTTGATTTGGGTATTTATAATAGTCAAAATAATTTATTTACTCAGTCAGATATTAAATTCTCACAGGTTCCCCAATTCTTTTGCCTCTCCAAAGCTCCCCAAACTCCCACACACCTCAGTGGTCCTCCATCAAACATGGCTGTGAGGCCATTCCAGCAGACACGAGGCACATCCCTGTAGGACGGAGTTGGCCATGCCCTCTTGGCTGGGAGTTGGGCTGGAGCCTCTACGCTTTCTCTTTCCAGGCAATCCTGGCTCAGGGGCAAAGACCTTCGGGACATTGAAATACAGGTTCCTGTCAAGGCTGTGGCTCCAGACAAGATGAGTTATGGTCTGGGATGACCCAAAAGCAAACTCTTCCTTGGGGGCTCGACCAACCTCTGCCCTCTCAGTGGCTTCGTTAGATCCGCGTCCCTGGCAGCCCTCGCCAGCCGGCCTTGGCCGTAAGTCTGGAGGATTTATGCTTGCATTCTCTGGCATTTGGGATGAGGTCACCCAAGCAGGGAGGCGGATGATAAGTCCTCAAGCAGACCCAAAGTCGAGCATGATTTCAGGATTCGTGAGGAGCTTCTGGGTTACAGATGCTTGGCAAAGTGCCTTCTGGGGCTAAATTGCTCCCCAAATCTGGGGTAGAGGAGAGGGACATTTTTCCAGGCCCAGCTCAAAATCTTGGATTATGGGGGAGATTTAGAGGCCATCAAGATCAGAGCTTCTTAAACTTTTCCCACTCACCACCCCTTTTTGCCTAAGAAATTTTTATGTGACCCCTGGTATATATAAAACAGGCATACAAACCCAACATTTATTGATAACAAGTCATTTTTGGGACCCCATATTCAGTTACAAGATCTCCATATGGGATTGTGACCCACAGTTTAAAAAGCTTTGATCAAGGATGACATTGTCTGAAAGTGAGGTTCCATCAACAACCCCCCCCCAAGTAAATAGCCATCTTGCCTGAGCATAAACATACTAAGTAGAGGGAACTTGCTGCCTTATTACCCAGTTTAAAACAAGAAAATAAAGAAAGCACTTATCATTCATTCATTAAATATCTAATAATGATAACAAATATTTATTTACATGGTGACAAGGTTTACATGTTTATACACACACACACACACACATATATGTAAAATGAATTAATTTGATCCTTATAACAGATGAGGAAATGGAAGTTAAAAAGAATTTAAAAATCTGTTCTGGGCCAGATGGCTAGTAAGTAAACAGAATTTCAGTCAATCAAAAAACATTTATTAAGCACCTACTATGTGCCAGGCACTGTGCTAAATTCTTAGGACACAAAAAAGGAAATCACAATTTATTCTAGTTGAAATATAATTTTCTATCACTTCAAACTTAGTTCCATATTCTATGCTAGTGGTTCTTAAAGTTAGGATTGTGAAGGTGGTGAAGGAAAGAGCCCTGGCCTGGGAGTCAGAACATCCAAGGACGAGTCCCCGCTCTGCCAGTAATGGGCGGCATGGTACTGGATAAATCCCTTCCCTTCTCTGAAGCTTTTTCCTTTGCTGTAAAAATGAAAGACCAGATGAACTCCAAATCCCTTTCCAAGTTTCTGTGATCTGTAAATCAGTCAGTCACTTCACTAATATCTATTAAGTGTATATGAGGTGCCAGGCTGGGTTTTAGGGATTCAAAGAAAAGCAAAAGCCACACAATCATATTCAAATAAGCTATTCTTTCTTTCTTTCTCTCTCTATCTCTCTTTCTCTTTAAACTTATTTTTTCTTAAGGGTTTTTATTTTCATTGAGATGGGAGATTTATGTCTTCTTTCACAACTTGACTTTTATTGGAAATGTTTTGCGTAACTTCACATGTGGTTTCTTAATTGTGAATGGAGATAAGGGAGAGAACCCAGAACTCAAAAATCTTAAAAAATAAAATTGTTTGGAACGTAACTGGACAAAAATAAAGAAATTCAAATTAAATAAGCTAGAGGCAGGAGGACATAGAGATCCTCCCCAGAAGAAAGTCACTTGTTGTAAGTAGATTCAGGAAAGGGAATCAGGAAAAGTCTCCTGCAGAACATGAAACTTTGGCTGAGACTTGAAGGAAGTTGATAAAGAAGACTGGAGGCAGAGTGAAGGAGGGAGTGAATTCTACAGAAGAGGGACAGCCAAGAAAAGTCATGGAGTTAAGAAATAGACTGTCACCTGTAAGTAATTACATGGAGACAGTGCCCTTGGATGGAACAGGGCAGTGAATTCAAGTATCAGTAGAAAGAAGCTGAGCTATAAAAGTGTCAATAACAATCAGAAATGAATTTTCTATCAAACTTGATTCACCTTATTATACCTGGAACTTCACGAGGGCTGGGGTTGTGTCTTAATGATCTTTTGGTTTGGGGAATGATCCGAAGTTATAATCTGAGGAAGGACGTGGATAGCGTGAGAGCGTCTAGAGTGAACAGACTGTGGGAGAAAGGTCTCATATTCATGACAAATTGACTAAAGGGATTAGGGATGTTTATCCTGGAAAAGAGAAGGCTCAGGAAGGACATGTTTGGTGTCTTGGAGTATTTGAAGGGCCATCACCTAAAAGGCTAATAAGAGTTTTTCTATTTCGAGGAATAAAGATTAGATGGTCCCCTCTATTCTCTGGCCCTGTCAAACACATCTTGAGGATTGTATTCAGTTGGAGGGGGCACTGTATTTCAGGAAGAACTCTGACAAGCTAGAGAGTTTCCAAAGAAAGACCGGTAGTTGAACTCTTGGGAGTTCAAGGTACATAATGATTGGTTGATCAAATGAAAGTGTTTGACTTGGAGCAGAGAAGCTACAAGAGCTATGTTCAGATATTTGAAGGTTTTCACAGGAAAGAGGGATGCCTATTACTCCACTTGACCCCAAAAAAGAACCAGGAGCAAGGGAATGGAAATTGCAAAGACACAAATCTAGACTTGGTGTCAGGGGGAAATTCCTAAGTATTGGAATGGTATAAAACTGGAGCATCTAGGTGGCACCATATTGCATAGAGCACCTGAATTCTGTCCTGAATTTAATTCTGGTCTCAGACACTTACTAGCTATGAGACCCTGAGCAAGTCACTGTCTATCTCAGTTACCCCAAGTGTAAAATGAGTTGGAGACAGAATGCCGACTACTTGGACATCACTGCTAAGAAAACCCAGACGGGGTCACTAAATTGACAACTATAATTGACCAACAACACAAAACAGGAACAGTCTTTAATGCACACACATTGCCCACACATTCTCTTCCCTAAAGACTCCAAGCTGCTTGATTGTCTCAATTTCTGGTTGTGAAGCTAAGGCCCCTGGCACAGTGTATGGCACATTTTTCTAGTCATTAACAAATACCTACCCATTGCTCTACTGATAGCAGGGATTCTTTCAAGGTCAGGGTTGAAGGTAGGTCACTAGTCCCCTCCCACTTTTAAATTAGGTCATTCTATTTCTCTTCCTCTCCAATTCCTGTTAGAATTGGGGAAAATATGGAACAATGTTCCGTAATCAAGGGCTTTTAAAATTTCTCCTGAGTACAGTGGGGGTAGGGCACAGGGCAGTGGAACGATCATGTTGGGAGGACTAGAGCAGATCTTGCCTCAGACATCTATTAGTTATATCACTTGGCAAAAAAAAAAAAAATCACTTAACTTCATTGCCTCAGTTTCCTCATCTATAAAATGAAGAGTTTAGACTCAAAGGTCTATAAATAACATTCCTTCTTGCTCTAAATCTAGGATTCCATGACCCAATTTCAGATAAAAATTCTGGGAATTAGCAGAATGAGGACCAAAGATGTGCTTGAGTTGGATCATGTTGATGGGCTTGATTTAATTGGCAAGGCTGTATCATCTTTGGTGGGGAGAACCTCTTCCCCACCCCCACTCCCTGATGGGGCAACTGACTCATACCAATGGAAGAGATTCCAACGAAAGGCTGCAAGATAAGATAGAACTTATGACTAATCTTTTTTCTATAAAACTGTCAGCATGAACGACAAAAGCAGAGTGGAACTATGTTTGCCCTGGTCACGGAGGTTATGGAAACATAGAGGGAATAGCGTCTTTTACGTAGCCTTTCTCTTTAGAGAAATCCCAGGCTTGATCTCAGTGACCCTTTGCTGAGGTTGTACAGAGCCGGCCCCAGTATCTCCACCTGCATTTATATTTTCAGGCTTGCACAGGGAATATGAGGCTCAACAACAGGCAGAACCCCAGTCTTGGAACCTTGGCCAATACTTGGCTTTGTGACCTTGATCAAGGATTTTCTTTTTGATTTTCTAGACCTTAGTTTTGTCATTCACAAAAGAAGAGAATAAACTAGATCAGATTCTCACTTTGGGCTTCAAGACCCCTTCACTCTTAAGATTATTGAAGATTCCACCAAGAGTTTTTGTTTATAGGGGCTAAATGTATCGGTATTCATCAATTTAAAACCTCTTAGTATCATTATGGAAATAGTTTTGACATCATGGATCTCCCAAAGGATCTTAAGGACTCCCACAGGCCTCTGGAACATACTTTTGAGACCCACTGTACTAGATAAGCCATCAGTCAACAAGCATTTAGAAAGCACCTACTATGTACCAAGCACTCTGTTAAACACTAGCTCTGAGAAAATTTAAAATGAGCTAGTTTTAGACCTCAAACAGCTTAATTTCCATCGGGGAAGAAATGTACAAATACAAGGAAATGTAATCTAAGGAATATAACATACATGTATGGGAGAGTGGTCAATATGGCACACTGGAGCTAGGAAGACCTACTGGATTCAAATCCTACCTCTGACACACTGACTGTAGGACTCTGGGAAAGTCACTTTTCCCTCTTTAACATGATAAAATATGGAAAAGTTAATGATAAGCATTGCTAAAGAATGCAAACCTACACCAATAAAATGGGTCCAAATTGTCCTCCCCTCCATAAAAAATCCAAAATCCCCAAACATTTGCACAGATAATGCAGAAGCAAGTACACACACACACACACACACACACAATCCCAGAGAAGGAAAAGGATCCCAGAATCCATGGACTTTGCCAATCTCCACCAGAACAAGAATTCTCTCTACAATATCCAACATCCCTGAAAGTTGGACCCAACTCATTGAAATAGCTCCGGAGTTGGGGAAACTCCCTGCTCTCAAGGCAATCTATTTTGCTTTGAGACAATTCTTAGGATGAAGAAGGTGGGTTTTTCCCCCTTCTTTGTTACATTGGCTTTACACTTGCCTTTTTGTAACTTCAACAAATAAATTATGTGTACAGATGATATTCGAAAGAATGATGAACATTAAATTCAATCCCAAAAGATCCGAATTGATATTATGAAGTCTAGATTTTAAGAGTAGTGACAGAGAAGATCTGATGTGAAAAATATTTTAGCAGCTCTTTTAATGGTGGTAAAGAGTGGGAAATTAAGAAGGGAATTTCCCATCTGGGAAATAGCTAAACAAATTCTGGCATATGACTTTAATACTAGATCTTGATGCTGTAAGAAACCACTCAAAGCAAACTCAGAAGTTCTGTGTGAAGCATACAAGATGAAATGAGTAAATACAGGGAACAATGAATAAAATTAACAACATGCTAGAGGATCCTTCATCTTTTTCACTGACAATCTAGGGACACCTATGCACCTCTGCTCAGAATGTTTTTAAAAACACAAAATAAAATAGAAAATTGTGAAGGAAACCAATTATATTGAAATAGTTATCCAAATGTTAAAAAAAAAAACTACAAATAGATAATGGATCCTTAGCTAAGAATACTTATGATAAAAAAATCAAAAAATACTTAAGAATATTAATAGACTTTTATAATGTTTTTAAATATACAAAAAACAAAATACATCAAATAAAGAAAACTGTTAAAATTCAAGATTTAAGATTCAAAATTCAAATATTTAAAGAAGAAAAAATTAATGGATCTAAGTGAAGAATTCATGTGATGAAGAAAAATAACAAGAAAAACTTAAAATCAATTCAGTTTTCCACTACAATTTTGGGACATCCACAATAAAGCAGGATGCCCTGATATGTGACAGAGACAAAGCACAGAATGAGACACACATTTTCAGATATGACTAGTATATGAGGATACATTTTGCTTGACTCTATATATTTAATACAAAGTTTTAGTTTATCTTTCTTTCAATTTAAGGGGGATAGTGATGAGAATGATGGTGTTACCCAAATGAAAAAAAAAGGGGGGGGGAAGAAAAACAAGAAAAGAGCCATAGAAGCATTTATCTTCATGACAGAATGAAAGGGGGCAAGTCAGAGCACAGGGACAAGGAGGTTTGAAAAGAATACATTCAAAGGGAGAAGCTATCCTCAGTGCCGATTTGTGAACACTTGAGGGATACAATTTTGTGTGTTCCACTTTGTATGTGAATGCTTGGAATATATTAAGTTTAGGATAAAAAAATAAAGATCAGACTTTTAAAACCAAGGTTTGAGTCCCATCTATTCCTGTTGGGAACACAATATGGAACTTTGCTTTACCTCTGGCAGACCTTTTCTTCTCTTCTTGTGAGAGGATGATAGTGATTCAAAGAGACCGAGGTACAGTTGCTGTTATCTGACCTTCCCACTGAGAGACCATTGCATTATCCGACCTCTCTCCTCTTCCCTCTTCCTCCAATTTATTTCATTCCCATTATTTCATTCACAAACAACACCTGTGTCAGTGAAGGCTGCCCCACAACTCCTTCAGATGTTATAATCCACAGCTGTGGAGGCTCTTGCCCCTTACAGTGCACTTAGGCATGGTCCTTAAAATATTCCTTCTCCTATTCTCTATCATCTTCTAGCTCTTTGGTCTCTGGTTTATTAGTTTGTATCAGAGCCTCAGTTTATTCACCAGAAAAGTGAATGTAGAATATAGAATTTGCCAGACATCCTGACCAATGGAGATCTGAGGGTGATAGTGTATGACCTTCAAGAAGGTCACCTGTACTCATTTCTATACCTTATGTCATATCTTTATCACCACAAAGGACTATAGCATCTCATGGTGCCGAGTCTGATACCATCCCTCGGCCCCTTGTCTCCTAAGTTGCCTTCCCCTCCCAGACAGCCTCAGTCCTACTTCTCACCTCTCCAGTCTCCTTCCACCCACATTGAAACCCAGGAGTATATATTGTCTATGGAGTACAATCCTGCCCTTCATTACAGAGTGCCTTGTCTTCTCTGATTGTGACTTGTGTAAGTGAGAGCTCTCTTCCATTCTTCCTTGCAGCGCCTAGCACATGCTGGACACATCAGAGATGCTCCATAAAGACATTTTTGATTGAGCAACTGAAAACTGTAAAAGGTCACTAATGGAAGACAGACATGAATGGGGTAATAGAAACAGCAGGGGCAAAGCAGGCAGGAAAACTGGGTTCTAATACCAGTTCTGTTCTGCTGCATGAGCTTGAGCAAATCATTTTTCAGCTCTAGATCCCAGTTTCTTCCTCAGTGAAATGAGCATTAGACTATAGGATTCCACTGGAGATTACTTGAAGATGATATCCTAGATCCCTTCCCGAGCTCAATCTATGATTCTGTGACCCAGAATGAGAAGCCTCAGCTAAGATGTCAGACTTTCAGTCTTCCCATCAGTGTCCTAATGACATCCCAGACCAGCTGATGGCAATGTCTGAATTGGGAGCCAAGAACAGACTGGGCATAGATTCCCAGCTCTATAAGGAACCTAGCCAAGAAATCTAGCCATGACTAAGAGTAATTTCTTGGATGTCCCTCAAATAAGACAAGAGGACTTCTAGCAACCAATGGTTATGCTCTTTTACCATCGTTTCTTAGATTTGAGACCACTTTCCCTTCAGGCTCTATATATTCTTCGGAGAATACATCATAGACTTTTGCAAGGATGCTTTGAATCAACTGTTCTTACTGTACCATCTTAATAAATATCCTTTCTAATACTATTTAAGACAAGATAACTAATGATCCTAAACAGATGATATGGAGGGGAGTGAAAAGAGAAACACACTAGTGGGGGCTTGAGGCAATAGCATTAGAAAAAAAGATACTCCCAACCCCTCAGGAGAATGCTAGTTACACTTGTATATGTAAATATACACATACATATAGAGAGAGAGAAAGAGAGGGAGACAGAGAGAGAAAGAGACAGAGAGAGAGAGAGAGAGAGAGAGAGAGAGAGAGAGAGAGAGAGAGAGAGAGAGAGAGAAGAGATGCAAACACTAATTACTCTTTTGTAACTATTAGATATTTAAGGATACTTTTTGATGGGCTGAATAAGAACTGGATCTAAAACTTCCAGATGCAGAAACTCCACCTCCCAATTCAGATAAGCATCTTTTCTTCAAATATAAATTTCAAAGTTACCTGGGTCACCTGATAGGTTAGTTACCTTGCTCAGGGTCCTATATTGAGTATATGTCAGAGTTTCAACAGCATTGAACCCAGATTTTTCTCACTCTGAGGAGAGCTCTATCCACTAACCCATATTGCCCTTTATTTTTGATTGATTGTTGGAATATAGTAGAAACTTAATTTTTGTTAAATGTCATTGAAATGAATACAATTGGATGCCTAAAATTCAAAACCA
Source organism: Antechinus flavipes (assembly GCF_016432865.1). Lineage (NCBI taxonomy): Eukaryota > Metazoa > Chordata > Mammalia > Dasyuromorphia > Dasyuridae > Antechinus > Antechinus flavipes. Next base: position 467,625,135 of record NC_067401.1, read on the forward strand.
ATAATGAAATTATTCTGATAAAAAGATTATTTGTGTGGCCCCTGTGGGACCCAGATTGTAAGCTCAAACCCGTGTCTTCTCAGATCAGGTCTGCCTTTGGTATCTTGCCTAACAGATTCTGTTACCCATGAGTCTCCCAGATCAGTATGTATCTTTTCTTCTTCACCTGGTTGGTCCGACCTCAGATATCCCCTTCTCCTTCCTCTCCCTCCATCCTCAAACTAGCTGAGACTTTTGATTTTTTCCAGCAGGGGATCATGGCTCAAAACAGTTGGCCCAAGCAAAGCTGCTCTGAGGTTCTGCTGCCCTTATTTAGCATTCCTTCAGCTCTGACCAACCCTGTTGTTGCGAAACATGTTTACCCGGGTTCTCTCTCCCTCCTGGCTCTGCCTGGCCAGGGAGAGAGGCAGGGACCTGAGCAGCTCCCAGCTCGCCAAACAAACATGCTGCTGGCCTTGCTCGAGAGCAAAGAAAGAAGCCATTCTCTCCCTTAAAGAGGACTAAATCAGGATGTCTTTTAAGCCTCCAAACACAAACCAGCTTTCGGGAGGAACAGTGGTTAGTGTGGTCTCTCAGGCAGAGGCTGAGTATAGGTAAAGTGAGAGCAGCCCTAGAGCCCCATATTTCATTTAAAACATTCCCTGGCGGAGAGATCCCGATAGTTACAATAAAGAAATGCCTTATAATAAAAAACAGGGATAAAACTTCTCCATTTTTAAAAGCTGAGATGTTTTCACAGACATGGAGGAAGTTCTTGCACCTGCCGCCTTGTGACAGAATTTAAGAAGGGGCCATTTGTCCACAAACAATTAAGATTCCCACCACGAGAGGTCCATCTGGTCAGCTTGACCAACTCCATGTGAGATAGCTGATATATCCGGCCAACCCAGTAAGCATTTATAGCTTTGTGGGAAATGGCTCGGCCATTCACCCGGTAGTTAGATGGGGTCAAAGAAGCCTCAGAGGCTACAATCTCTCTTGTGTCTGCAGTCAGTCAGTCTGCATTTATTAAGTGCCTACTATCTGCAGAACCCCTTGCTAAGTGCTGGGAATAGAAAAAAGAGGCAGAAGACATTCTCTGCCCTCAAGGAGCTTATGATATGACAGGGGAAGGGGAGGCAACAAGCAAACAAATGTTTACAAACAAACTACATGCAAAGATAAGTAGGAAATAATTGGGAGGGGAAGGCACTCTCTTAAGAGGGACAGAGAAAGGTTTGATGTAGATTTTGGTGAGATTTTGGTCGGGATTTGAAGGAAGCCAGGGAAGCCAAAGGAAGAGATAAGAAGAGAGAACATTTCAGGTAGGGCAAACAGCCAGAGAAAATGGTTGGAACTTAAGGATGGAGTGTCTCTAGTAAGGGAGAGTCCAGAGGCCATTGTCATTGGACCAAAGACTACCTGCAGAGGGTAAGATATAGCCATCCCTTTCCATATTGCCCACAAAGATGCCTATCTCCTTCAATTGGTACTGCCCAGGGAAGAGAATTCATCCTCTCTTGATACATAATCAAAAAAAGCACCATTGCTTTGTGGAAAGTTGCTGGAATCAGTAGGAAGGCTATTCAAAACTCGGATCTACTATCTAATGTCAGTGTGCTCTTAGATAAATGACTGGGCTTCTCTGGGCCAAAGTTTCCCAACCTATCTATAACATAGCTTTAGAGACAAAAGTAACCTTGAAGATTATCTAGTTCAATCCCCTCATTTATACTTGAGGAAACTGAGCCCCAGCAAGGTTAAGTCACTTGTCCAATTTCATATGTGTAGCAAACAACAGCCCAGGATTCTGCTCTTAGGTCCCCCTAGCTAAATCTAGCCCTCTACCCACTGTGCCATGGGACCTGACTCAAAATCTCTTCTGGCTGAACCTATTATCATCGCCTTCATCATCATCATCATCATCATCATCATCTATTCATATATTTTTGTGAGAGAGTCATTCCAGTTTGGAATAGCTCTGGTTGTTAGGATTCAGCCTAAAGCAGTTTCTCTGTCCCATTTGTAGATTGCAGGCTGGGAGAATGAACAAGTTAAGTGAATGTCTGGGGTACATTTGGAGAAGGAGAAGAAAACAGAGGGAGGTGAGAAAACCAGAATGGTAAGTCTACCCTAATGTTATGCATCATGTTGGCCTTGGGCACCTGGAGAAATCTCAGATTCCACCACTCTGCATACACAATATTTTTTGCATATAATCCATGACCATTTTCAATGATCTATTTTCTAGAATGGGAAAAGTGTTGAAAACACTCATCTCCCTCTTTCTCCTTCTTTCTGTCTGTCTCTCCTCTCTCTTTCTACCTATCTATTTTTTTCTATCCTTCTCTCTATGTGTCTCCTTCCCTCTCTATTCTCTCTCTCTCTCTCTCTCTTCTCTCTCTCTCTCTCTCTCTCTCTTTCTCTCTCTCTCTCTCTCTCTCTCTCTCTCTCTCTCTCTCTCTCTCTCTCTTTCTCTCTCTCTCTCTCTCTCTCTCTCTCTCTCTCTCTCTCTCTCTTTCTCTCTCTCTCTCTCTCTCTCTCTCTTTCTCTCTCTCTCTCTCTCTTTCTCTCTCTTTCTTTGTCTCTCTGTCTCTCTGAATCTGTCTGTCTGTCTGTCTCTCTCTTTCTCTCTCTCTCTCGCTCTCTCTCTCTCTCTCTCTCTCTCTCTCTGTCTCTCTGTCTCTGTCTGTCTCTCTCTCTCTTTCTCTCTCCCTCTGTCTGTCTGTCTCTATTTCTCTCTTTCTGTGTGTGTGTGTGTGTGTGTGTGTGTGTGTCCAATAATGAACAAACAGGGAAGTTTTGTTCTTCCTCCATTTACTTTTTTTTTTTTAAGGGCAAAGAGGAAAGGGGAAAAAGTTCTTCCCAAACACTAAGAGAAAACCCATTTCATACCAAGCAGTCTAGATCTGAGATAGAAAGTGCATTTCACCAGCTGAGTCTCCTCCAGGCTGTACTTATGAAGGAGTAGTTCTTTGCCCCTGCCTGATGCTTCAGACTGAGGCAGATGTGAACATCTGAGCATCTGGACGGGCTGCAAGCAAGGTCAGCAGTGAACGTTTTGGGAAATGTTCTTTCCCCTTCCAAGTGGTTTCTGGGTGGGAAGGATGAGCTTGGTGCTCAGCCAGAGTCTTGTCAATCTGACTGTTCTAGCCAGCTGCTCCTTTTTCCCATCTCCCACGGTTTCTGTCTCTTTTGTTCTAATAATCTCTCCAGCTTATAACGCCCTCATGAGAATTTTATAGCTCTTGACATAGATCATATGTTTCCCTCAGGAGAGGTGGTTATTATGTTAGTCAAATGAGTGTGAAAGGTCTTTGCTCATCTGATGTTTTGCCCTCACTTTCATTCCATTCTCTTTCTTTTGACCTAAAGAAAAACTGGATGGTCAATTTGCTTGTGGAGACGCTCATAAAACATAGGATTTAGAGAGAAGGGGATGTTAGATGTCACCTAAATCACTCCATTTCAATCTGCTTTACTTCATGGCAAATCAAATATGATCACAGATTTAGCCCTGAAATTCTTAATGTGTTGTGTGTGTGTGTGTGTGTGTGTGTGTGTGTGTGTGTGTGTATATAAAATGGACCCCTTTGGCCATATGTAGCCCATAGAACCCTTTCCAGAATTATGCTTTTCCATGACTAAAATAGAATATAGAAGACTACAAAATAAATCAATGATATGGAAATGTAGAGTTTGTTTTGTGTTTTTTTTTCCCTGAGGCAATTTGGGTTAAGTGACTTGTCTAGGATCAAACAGCTAGGAACTGTTGTATCTGAAGCCAGATTTGAACTGAGATCCTTCTGACTTCAAGGCTAGTGCTTTATCCACTGTACCAATAAGCTGTCCCAGGAAATGTAATTCTTAAAATATTGTAAGAAAGCAAGTTCTTAGATTTCAGATTAAGAACCCCAAATAAGTCCAAACTCCTTATTTTATAGATCAATCATCAAGCATTTGTCGCTGTCTCTCTGTCTCTCTCTGTCTCTCTCTGTCTCTCTCTGTCTCTCTCTGTCTCTCTCTGTCTCTCTCTCTCTCTCTCTCTCTCTCTCTCTCTCTCTCTGTCTCTCTGTCTCTCTCTCTCTCTCTCTCTCTAGCTGTCTCTTTCTCTGTGTGTGTGTGAGACCAATAATGAATGTAAGCATTTATTCTATGTCAGAAACTGTGCTAAAGACTAGGGATACAAAGAAGAAGAGTTGACCTTCCAAAATCCTCTGCCTGGCATTTAAAGGCCTTAAGGACCCAACTCTCTCCTACTTTCCCAGTCTTTTTATACACTCCACTCCACATCACCTGCTCTTGATCCAGTGACAGTGAACTCTTAACTGTTCCATGAACAAGACTCTCCATCTGGACATTTTCTCTGGCTGTCCTCCATGCTTGAAATGTTCTTCCTCTTCCATTCCTCACCACTGATTTTTCTGTCTTCCTTTAAATGTAACTAAAGGGCTATCTTCTACAGAAAGTCAATTCCCTGATGCCGTGGCCTTCTTTGAGAATGAAGGACAAATAAAAACAAAAAAGAAGATGCAATATATCTTATAATTAAAAAAATAATAATAACAAAAACAAAGAACAAAAAGAATTTGAGCTGTAGGGGATAATCAGTTCAGAAGCAAAGAGATTATATGTGAAAAATCATGTGTAAAGACGAGACAATGGATCTATATGATTGAACTGCAGAGGTTTAGAGAGGAGAAATGGGAAAAAGTAGTATCCCCTCATCAGCTTTCTCAGAGTCAAGCGTCTACATCTCAAGGTTCTAGAAAGAGTTGGAGTATTTTATTTCATACTCTATAGCCACCAGATTCAGTACCTATTGGTTGGGTTTCCCTCAGCCCTTAAATCCCAATAAATAACATTCCAGTTCCACTTAAGCCACTGAACATAAATCAAGGGACACTTAATTTGAAGACATAGCAATAACCAAAATGATAATATTTACCTCTCTCCTCATCCTGATATGTTGAAATGCTTTCCAATACATCATCTTGATTTCTGGGAGAAAAAGCTCAGACTTAGTACCATTTCTATACAGCATTAGTCTCACTAAATTCAAGTCATGGCTGTTGGAGTCCTGGTCTTATCTACTTCTACACTGGACCCCAAAGGTTAGTCCTTGCTCTTCAGAGCATCAATTTTGACTTGGCTGGCCTGGGTGGAAAACTCAGCATGTCATTTGATTCTCAGACCTTCTGATTCACAGAATCCTGGAGGCTGGGTCTCCTGAGCTTTTGGAACTCAGAAGTTTGGAGCCTCCAAATTAATCACATGCACTCAAAACAAAATAATAAATACCTAAGGCAATGTACCAAGGCCTGAGTACACGGGGTCACATGTTGGCCTAGGAATGAAGAAGACTGACTTCCAGGACGATGTGATAAATTGTTATAGGATATAAATCACTATTATATTAATAACCAGCTGTTAATTGGGGATTAGGACTTTTCTCCTCATATTTCTCCATTTAGGGCCCAGCCTCTGTAGAAGGGCAGTCAGTCTCTGAAAGACATGACTGACTGATGAGTCTGTCCAATCCTCTGGGAACATACATCTTGATCTTGAGCCAGAGCTCAAATAAGAAACCTTTCTTCTGTTTAGAATCAAAACACAATTCAGTCTGGGTGAATTGTTGCCTTGAGAAAATGGGCCCCTATTCTTATAACCCTCATTAGAATTTAGGGTAACTCAGCTCATGAAGGAGAAAATCAACCAGAGTGGTCTGAATGGAGATGGATTCCCCTGAACAGATTTCTGGAAGCTGAGTCTCATGATCAGGCTAAATTCTCAGCAAAAGGAGCTAAAGACTTCTAGCCCACCTCCTCATTAAATATCTACCACTCAGGCTTGATTTTCACTTGCTGGAAGTATCTCCTTTTTGAAAAGTATGGTAAAGCTTTCAGACACTCCATGATTTTGTTTGATTTTTTTTGAAAGAAATCACTAATTAATCATTTATTTATTATTAGCTAACTTAATTACTAAATCAATTATTGATTGCCCAGGAGCTCTATCTCTCTTATTTTTTCTTTTATTACAATGATCTCTCATTGAACACTATCACTAAAGATGTCATAACAAGAAGATTGAAGAGACTCATTGATCTTCTGTTAGTCTATTGTTTTCTGAAGGTATCTTCAGTTTGGATTACACAGACAGGCAAAAGGATGCCATTTGCCACATAGTTAGCAGGGCAGATCCATTGACCTTCCATGGATATGGAATGATCACTATTCTCATCATTACTTTCCTAGAATCTGGATTTTATAATTTTCCCATTGTGCATGTATTGTCAGCCAGATTATGGAGTAAAAAGAGAGTGAGATGAAAAAAGAGGAAGAGTATGTATGTGTGTGTGTGTATGCGTGCTTTTCCAAGCAATTTAGTTAAGAATGGGGAGGAGAGATAATCCTCTAAAACTAGAATGCATAGAAAGATCTAATGAAGGATTTTCTTAAGAATAGGGAAAATTTGAGGCAATAGAAAACAAGCTAATAGATGGAAATATGACATGAGATTAAAGATATCTGTGAGAGACAGAAAGATGGAGACATATGGACTGAAGGAGAGACAGCTAATGATGCTAGTGGCAATGTGCTAAAAAATAGAAAAGAATAAGATCAAGGACACTTGTACAGTTGTTGGCCTTGATGAAGTGAATGATGATAAACACAAGCACAAATGTAATAATAATAATAAATGAATACAGTATTTATTATTGCCAGGCACTGTGTTAATCTCTTTACTTATCAATGACAAAAAATGACAGAATCATGTCATTTGATCCTCACAACAATCCTGGAAGGCAGATCTTATTACCTGCGTTTTACACATGAAGAAACTGAAGTTAAGTGACTTGCTTAGGATCATCTAGCTAGTGTCTGAGCACACTAAGATTTTTCTCAATCCAGGAGCCACATTTTATCCACTGTGCCACCATGAATAGGGTCAACTCTTCATCAGAGGCCATGATAAATGAGGAAATAATGAGTTATAATGTGGGGGTGGAATGAGAAGTGAACAGGGAGATCAGGGCAAATGGCCACAATTTTTCCTTGAAATATGATGTGGGTAAGGAGATGGAGTAGTTATAGAAAGCTTGAAGAGAGAAGAGACTGTTTGGGAAAAAAACATATTATTAGGTGGTATAGAGATCCATATAGGAAGGAGGAGGAGGATTGCCTTGGTATAATAAGAGTATAATTAAGACTAAAGAACATCATTTTCAGTGGCCTCAGTCTACAATTTCATGAATTCTCCCATTTCTGCTCACCAGTATGGAAAGAGGAGTGGAGAAGGTAGGTGGTAGGAGTAATCCAGGGTTGGGTTTTGGCAAGGCATGAATAGGGATATATCAAGGAAGCAAGGCATTTGAGAGTGGAGGATGGTGTCTAGTTTAACTGGTTCACCAATGGGTGTGATTAGAAAAGAAGGAAAATATAGCCACGATTAGGGTGATAATAAAACAAAGTACCAAGGCATAAAGAGTTTGGAGAACACAGGGTTTGAGAATAGGGAAGAAGGTTTAAGAAGGGTGAGAATTATGAAAGATTATCACAAGATAAGAAATGGCTGCTTTTGACCATAGAACTGTGTACGTGCTTAATACCTTGAACCTCCTGCCTTACCTCCCATTTCCATGACTTGACACTAGATGTCTTCCACTGTTGCTTCTTTATACCCACACCTTAAAATCCTGGTTTCCTTAAAGACTCCTCCTGAATGTCACCTTCTTCAAGAAACCTTCCTTTCTAAGGTCTACTCGGTATGTAGTTTATACAAGGACCTCATCATTTATATGTTCTCTTCTCCAAGAGACTTGGAATTATTGGAGGGCAGGAACTCTGACCTAAAATTTAATTCTAAGGTTCTAATCCTCTTCATTAAAAATGCTCTTTCCCTTCTTCTCCAACTATCATGCATAGTTGGAATCATGTCCGTGTTGCTCTCTACTGTATGACCCCAGTAGAATATAAGCTTGAGCCAAGGTGGGTATTGCTTTCTGATTCATCCTCTAACAAAAGGGTTTGGCAGAGATTAGAATCAGAATTTTCCATAAAATGTGGCTTATGAATTGAGAGAAAAAAAAAAAAAAAGGAAGAAGTGGAAATGAGGAGGGGATGTGTTCCAAGCATTTGTCAAAGTCTATGCAGAAGCACATGGGAGAGAGATGAATGACTGAGTTTTGATTAATTTGGATTATGTAGATTGATGAATAGGATGAATCAGACCAATTAATTTAGTTCAACTAAGTCCATACAGTGTCTGGCACATATTGTAAGTGTAGTAGATGTTTAATAAAACAGTACTTTCTGAGTAAATGAATTCAGAAGAGATAAAAAGAAAAAAATGGACAGACACTAAAAACAGACCCTTCCCTCAAGGGGTTTGACTTCTTCTTAGTGATGTTATGGGAGGGGGAGATCAAAATCTCCACAAATGGGTATAGTTTCAGGAAAACTGAGGAGGGTGAGAGTGCTAACTTCTGAGTAGATAAAGGAGAGCTTTCTGTAAGATTTGTGGCTCCTATGGGTGAGAAAAGTGAAGATTCAAAAGGGTGGACAGCAGGACAAAGACAGAATCTGTTCAATTTATATATAGAAAATGAGCCCAAAGAGATTAAGAGGTTTACCCAAATTTATAGCTGTCACCCGAGCTTTATGTACCATAGAACTCTGTCTCCAGGGGATTGCTGAAATTGGCAGGGTCCAAAAAGAACTTCCACCAGATTCTGAATACCAATTAAATCATTTTCTGGCGTAGTCTGAATTGTTCCAGATGAAGGTTCTTGGCCACTCGTTGGTGGATTCCATGGAAGTGGGGGTGAGTGAGTTAGAGTTAGGGTTAGAGGGCAGGCATCTCCTTACTTGACATATCTGTGTTTATTATAATCTCTGGGGAGCCCTTGTATCGGGGGATATCTGAGACCAGAATGCCCACTCCTCCCAGAGGAGGAGGCGTTGGATGCTGGTGAAACTGAAGGAGGTGCATGAAATTAAAGCCAGATTTGCCATCTCCACACACTTCTCCCGTGCCCATCACCACCCCATCCAAGCACTTCTAAGGGTTTTCGATGTCAGCAGGAGAATTTGAAAGCCCACATGACCCCTGGCTGGAAGCCAGCAAGCTTGAACCTGCAGTGACACCATATGTCATGTTTACACTTCAACAGAGCTGCTATTGTCCTCCCATCTCGGCTGGGGGCTGCCCCTGGCTGCTAGGGCATGTTAGACGTGGTTTTTCCTTTTCATTTTTTTTAAGTGAGCCTGTCAGCCAACACCCCTCATACCTATTAGTGTGGGAACTTACAATTCCAGAGAAATGAGGTTCCTGTTTCAAACTCAGAGCACTTAAACATTAAAAAACCCTCTCTTTTGTGGTGTATAGTGGAAAGAATATATTTTTTAAAATCATTCAACATACATTTATTGAACACCTACTATGTGCCAGATATGGTACCATGTTCTAGGAATACTAATACTAAGGATGAAATAATCAGGGAGATGACAACTCTCTCCGTAAATATATTTAATACAAAAATAAAGTGAACAAATACAAACATATGTAAAGTGGTTAAATGGAAAGACACATGTAGTTAAGATTCCCCCTCAACTCTGGGCCCTGTAAGCAGCCTTGACTTTACAGGAGTGTTTGATTAGACAAATATAGCTGAAATCCTATTCAGATTTCCTATTCAGAAACCATATCATAGTCAAAAATAAAATTGCCAAGTATTGAATTATGACCAAATAGTTAAGTAAATATATGCAAGAAAATAAGACCCATTCTCAATTACACTCCTACTTACCCACCCACCCTACTCTGCAATGGTATATTATCTCCTTTTTTTTTCTTTTGTTGTTCTTTTTTTGATATTTTATTTTCCTCGGTTAAATGTAAAACTTTTTTTAAAATTTGTTTTTAAAATTTTGAGTTCCAGATTCTCTCTCTCTTTTTTTTTTCTCCCCAATCTCACCACCACTGAGAAGGCACATGTGAAGTTATGCAAAACATTTCTATAAAACTCATGTTTTGAAAGCAAACAGATTCTCCTCCCCCCCAAAAAAAAAAAACCCTCAAGAAAAATAAAGTTTAAAAAAAGCATGTTTCCATCTGTATTCAGATCTAATCAGTTCTTTCTCTGGGTATGGATAGTATTTTTCATCATGAGTCCTTCAAAGAAGTCTTGGATTATTGTATTGCTGAGAATAGCCAAGTCTTTCACAGCTGATCATCTCATAATGCATTGCTATTACTTTGTACACAATACATTTCACTTTGCATGAGCTCATGGATGACCTTCCAGGGTTTTGTTTTGTTTTGTTTTGTTTTCTGAGAGCATCCTGTTCATCATTTCTTAGAGAATAATAATACTCCATCATAATCACATACCACAATATATTCAGCCATTCCCCAGTTGATGGGCCTCCCCTCAATTTCTGATTCTTTGTCTTGAAAAAAGAGCTGCTAGAAATATTTTTTGGTACATATGGGTCCTTTATTTATTTTTTTTTATTTCTTTTGGGATACATGCCTAGTAATGCCATTGTTTTGTCAAAGGGCGTACATGATTTTATAACTCTTTGGGAATAGATGATGTCTTTTGATCATTTATCAATTGGAAAAGGGCTCTTCATTTTTTAAAAATAAATTTGACTCAGTTCTCTATACATTTGAAAAAATAGGCTGCTATCAGAGAAACTTGCTTCAAAATTCTTTTCACAATTCCTAGCTGTATTCCCCCTTCCCTATTTATTTTATTATCTCTCTCCTTTCATCCTCTCTCCCCTCAAAAGTGTTTTGCTTCTGCTCACCATCTCCCCCAATATTCTTTCTTCTATCACCCTCCTCCTATTTTATATCCCTTTCCCCTCCTACTTTCCTATAGGATTGGATAGATTTCTATACCCATATTGTATGTATATGGAATTTCCTCTTTGAGCCAATTCTGATGAGAATAAGATTCACTCCCTCTCCCTCTTCTCCTGCATTGTAAAAGCTTTTTCTTGTCTCTTTTATGGCAGCTAATTTATACCATTCCACCTCTCCCTCTCTCTTTCTCCTGGTACATTCTTCTCTCACCCTTAATTTTACTTTTTTTTAGATATTATCCCTTTATATTTGACTCTGCCCTCTGTCAATACATACTCCTTCTAATTGCCATAATAATGAGAAAATGCTTATGAATTGCAAGTATCATTTTTGTATTTTCAAAATTTATACATAATTTTCAACATTCACCCTTGCAAAATCTTGTGTTCCAATTTTTCTCCCCTTTCCCCCATCCCCTCTCCTACACAGCTAGTAATCCAATATATGTTAAACATGTACAATCCTTCTCTAAATATTCCCATATTTATCATGCTGCACAAGAAAAATGAGATCAAAAAGGAAAAAGAAATGAGAAAGAAAATAAAATGCAAACAACAAAAAGTGAAAATCCTATGTTGTGATCCACACTCAGTTCCCACAGTTCTTTCTCTGGATGCAGATGGCTCTCTCCATCCCAGATCTATTGGAATTAACCTAAATCACTTCATTGTTAAAAATCACAACGCCCATCAGAATTGATCATCACATAATCTTGCTGTTTCTGTGAACAATGTTCTCTTGGTTCTGCTCACTTCACTTGGCATCAGTTCATGTAAGTCTCTCCAGGCCTTTCTAAAATCATCCTGTTCATTTTTTCTTATAGAAAAATTATATTCACTAGACTCATATACTATAATTTATTCAGCTGTTCCCCAATTGATGTGCATCCTTTCAGTTTCTAGTTCCTTGCCACTACAAAAAAGGCTGCTACAAATATTTTTTGAACATGTGAGTTCTTTTCCCTTTGTAATGATCTCTTTGGGATACAGGCTCAACAGAGACACTGCTGGATCAAAGGGTATGCACAGTTTGATAGCCCTTTGGGCATAGCTCCATATTGTTCTCCAAAATGGTTGGATCAGCTCACAACTCCATTAACCAATTATCATTATCTTTTCCTGTTATTTTAGCCAAAATGAGAGATATACAGTGATACCTCATTTGCATTTCTCTGATCAATAGTGATTAAGAACATTTTTTCATGTGACTAGAAATGATTTTAATTTCTTCATCTGAAAATTGTCTGTTCATATCCTTTGGCCATTTATCAATTAGAGAATTGTATTCTTATAAATTCGAGATAATTTTCTAGATATTTTTGAAATGAGGCCTTTTTCAGAAAGCCTTGGATATAAAAATTTTCCCAATTTTCTGCTTCCTTTTTAATCTTGTCTGCATTGGTTTTGTTTGTACAAAAACTTTTTATATTAATATAATCAAAATTATCCACTTAGCATTTTGTAATTTATTCTAGTTCTTCTTTGGCCACAAATTCCTGTGGAAAGAATATTTCAGTGAGAATCCTGACACCTGGGTCAAAGTCTAAACTCTGACTCTTACTGAACTTGGATAAATAACTGATATTCTCTGAGTTTCTATTTCCTCTTTTCTAAGATGAAGAGGTAGCCCCAGATTAGCAAAAAAAAAAAAAATGATTTTTTGAAAAAGTTGAAGGAGCTATTTACACCAATCCATTAGTGATAGAGCTGGGGTCCAATGCAAGTGTTTTGTAGAATAATTTAGAATTATGTGCAAAGAATGGTTAAAACGTTCATGCCATGGGGGTAGCTATGTAGTGCAATGGATAGAGCACCAGCCCTGAAGTCAGGAGGACCTGAGTTCAAATCTGATTTCAGACACTTAACACTTCCCAGCTGTGTGACCCTGGGTAAGTCACTTAACCCCAACTACCTCAGCAAAAACAAACAAACAAAACGTTCATGCCCTGTGTTCCCAAACTATCACCACTGTTAACATAGCCCAAAGAAGTCAAAGAAGGGGAGGAAAGTCACAATACACCAAATTAATCATAATATCACTTTTTTCAGTAGGAAAAAAAAAAAAGCAAAAAAGTGTCCATTAATTGGATAAAAACTAAGCAAATTATTGTATGTAAAGACAATAGGATATTATCATGCTTGAAGAAATAACAGATATGAGAACTTCAGAGAAATTTAGGAAGACTATAAAACTGATGTAGAGGAAAAACAAAATTGAGGACAGAATATGAAATTGTCATGTAACATTTAAAAACCCCAATATTCAAAGACATGATGTATATTATTTCAAGTACCAGTTAATTTCAGAGAAATATTAAAAAAAATTCCCTAAGTATGGACCACAACATAGCATTTACACTCTTTCTGTTATTGTTTGCTTGCATTTTTGTTTTTTCTTCTCAGGTTATTTTTTACCTTCTTTCTAAATCTGATTTTTCTTGTGCAGCAAGATAACTGTATAAATAAGTCTACATATATTTATTTAACGTCTATTTTAACATATTTAACATGTATGGGATTACCTGCCATCTAGGGGAAGGAGTGAAGGGAAGGAGGGGAAAAGTTGAAACAGAAGTTTTTGCAAGGATCAATGATGAAAAATTACCCATTCATATATTTTGTATATAAAAAGCTATAATAGATAAATATATAAATTAAAAATTAAAAAGAAAAAGAAAAAATATTTCCCTCTTGTTAAAAGAGAGATATTGTTTAATAGGTGTGAATTGACATATATATTGTCAAATATGGTGAATACTTTGGTTAGTTTTGCCTATTTCTTTTTGTTAGAAGAGAGAATTCTATTATGGAATATGTGGAGAGGAAGATATTTAGAAATAAGAAGACACAATAAAATATAGTACTATCTCCAATAATCTCTACCTCAGCGATGACCAATAGTATCCCTGTAAATTTAAGAGAAGCAATGACATTTTGAATTAACATTCTATGTATGTAATTGAATTAATATTCTATGAGGAATCATAGTCTGTTTTTCCCAAATTGATTGGAATGAAAATGAGTTAAAAAGAAAGGGAATGAGGTAGATTTTTTTTTCTTTAAGGAACTGTTTTAACCTTATCTTTTTTTTAAAGGCTGAAGACAATTATTCAGAAAAGACAGTGTTTAGTACCTCAATTGAATAATGAAACTTTATTATAGAATTAAGGGAGGGGAAAGCTACTGCTACCTGCCAGTAATCAATTGAGAAGGAAAATGAACTGAAAACACAACTGATTAAAGATGGTCAAGACATTTGTTGGAGCCATATTTTTTTTTTAACAAACTAGAAGACATCTAAGCTGTATGTATATATACACGACTGCAATACACAGGTTGAAAAGTACCAAACCTCTTCTTCTATCCAGGTATAGAATTGCTGTAGACTTCTTTTCGAGAATAGATAAAGCACTTCACAAGCTGAAATCAAAGCAGGAATGGAAGTTATTATTATCATCATCAATGTTCTTATGGTGGCCTCCAAAGGTTTCTGTGAATTCAACTATGTTGAAATTGAATTTTTTCAATTAAGATAGTTTGTCAATGTAGATAGAAGTTAACAAATAAACTATCTCCCAGTAGTTGCAATATTACTCTGAATAACTCAAATTTCCAAAGCATTTTAATTTTTATACAATGTATTAACATTTGCAAAAACCCTGAAGATACCCTAGGAAGTAGCTAAAGTATTTACCAGTTCCATTTTATATACAGGAATATCAAAAGCTCAGAGAGATTGTTACTTTGCCCCAAGTTCATAATTTGGTACACTAGATCTGCACTTAAGCCCATAGATCTTGACTTTATAGCCAACATTCATTCAACTGTCCAAGAACTCTCTATTTCTTATTAAATAGAAAGATTCCTGATGAAAGAGAGATTTACCACCACTTCCTGTACTATCATTCCCCCAGGTGGTAAAAAGGGTAAAAAGAAAATATTATATATATATATATAACATTGAATGGATGAATAAGTGACTACATGAACAGACAGATAGACCTAGATAAATGAATAGATGGGTGGATAGATGGATATATTGATGGATGGATAGGTACATATAATAGGATCAATAGATGGTGGGTGGTTGAATGGATAAATGGATGTGGATGGATATATGGATAAGAATTAGCAGGATATCGCAGAAAGATGCTGGATTTGGAACCAGGAGATTTGGATTCAAATTCCAGATCAGATTCTTACTTTTCCCCAGGTTCTGTGACTTCCTTTTTATAGAGATTAGGAGAGGGAATGGGGGAGGGAGAGATGGAGAGAAAGAAAGGGAAAGGGAAAGAGAATAATTAAACTAATTAGGTATATTTAAAAAGAATGCTGGCATTGGTATAAGAAACTCTGGGTTCAAACTGACTCTTCCATTTACTAACTTGTATGATCTTGGGCAAATCATATCAGCTCCCTAGGTCTCTATTTACTCAACTACACATTTTTAAATGTATCATTATAAATAATTTCTAGTTTGGATTAGTGGTTTCTGAGGTTCTTTCTATTTCTGGATTGATAACCTTATGCTCTCTGTCATAAGAATCAAGTAAAAACAATGGATGTGAAGAGATTTTAGAATTATCATCATTATATAAATGAAAATGAATATTAAATGGAGATGGTCTTGACTTATAGAGTATGTTTTAAGATACCTTTAGGAATACTGTCTCACATTTATGTAAGTATTGATTTGTAAAATACTTTAAATGCATTTTATTTTTTTCATTTGGACTTATAATTACTTTGAGAAGTAGATACTCTGGGTATTAAATGAGGAAATTGAGAGAAGTGAGATGATTTATTCAAATTAGAGAGTATGCTACTTATGTGATTACAAAGATCACAGATGATCACAGAATCATAGAACTTAAGGCATGGAGGGAGTTTATTGGAAATCTAGACAAACCTATACATAAAAAAGAATCCTTGGTTTAGATAACTGATAAGTGTTGACCAAACTTTACTTGAAAACCTTCACTGAAGAGGAAGCTGCTTTCAGGAACCATACTCTTTCAAAACTAAGCTCAATGATTTTGGGTGCTCTTTCATTGCCCTGGAAAACAGAAAGTACATTAATTCCCTATATGAAATACTATTCCAACAAAAACTGGTGATTTGGCACAAGTTAGGATTTACGACTGGCTGCTTAATGGGGAGAAAAATAACTGGGAGGGTTAGTGCAGAGCTGATCTGAGCCTATGGCCCTAGTGTGGAGGAATGGAGTTTACTTTTCTCTCTGCCCAGGTGCATTAATTTCTTAAACAGGCCCTAATGAGCTTGGCTTACTAAGAGGGAAAATAATTGATGGGCCAATTTAAAGTAGGCAGAACGTCACATTTTCCCAGGCTCTGAAGGAAAAACAGAACACCTAAATAATCAAGGAGCATGGTTGGCCATAAGTCATTCTCATCTGAGGTCATTTATCTGGACTTAGGCTGTGTCTATACCCACTAAGTAACTCCTAAGATGGAGCTAATTATCTGAAGAATTTAATCATCAAACAAACGAATAAATGGATAGAAAGAGAGAGAGACAAAGACAGACAGAGACAGAGAGAGAGAGACAGAGACAGAGACAGAGAGAGACAGAGAGACAGAGAGAGACAGAGACAGAGAGAGAAGAGAGAGAGAGAGAGAGAGAGAGAGAAGAGAGAGAGAGAGAGAGAGAGAGAGAGAGAGAGAAAGAAAGAGAGAGAAAGAGAGGAATAAAAGAATGTATACTCGCAAAGTATTCTCTGGTTCCAAGTTGTAGTTCAAGACTCTAAAATGCCAGATGATGTTGAATTAATATATTTGCAAATTCTTGTACCAAAAGAATAAATAAACCATCTCAGTTTATTTGAAGTAATTTATACAACTCTTTTCTCTACTTGATAGTTATTCTACATTGTCCCTAAAACCTTAGTTGCTGGTGTTGTTTGACCTCCACGGTCTGGATGATTATCCTCTCTATTCCTTTTTGTCTCCTATCACAAAGTTCCGAGCTAGGTAAAAGTAATGTAATGATAATAACTACAAATCAGCACTCATCATTACTTTTATTATTGTTATTATTGCTTTTAACAAAAAACTGAGTCTTTCATCATAAGGCAGTTATAGAAAGATGAACACTCCCTTGACAAAAAGAAGAGTGATGGACATACTTAGAGTTCACAATAAAAAGATAAAAAAATTTAGAAATACTTCGTAACAAGCTGACCACTTCACTGATCAATATTCCAAACTAACAAATGACATACACCACTGGGTTTGTATGTTCCTCATTTTACAAATGAGGAAACTGAGGCAAGAAGGGATTAAGTGCTGAGGGCTGCACAGGAAATGTCTGAGGCCAGATTAGAATTCAGGAAGATGAGTCTTCTTGATTTTAATCTTAGCTCTCTATTGCCTCCCTTATCTGATTAGAAAACTGAAGAAAACAGGGTTAAATAATTAGTTTTTCTTATATAATCTATATCAAATTGTTTTCCTTTTCAAGAAGAGTAGAGAGTAAGAGAAGGGAAGAGAATTCTGAACTCAAAAATTTTTTAAATGAATATTTTTAAAAATTATATGTGCAAACAAAAAATGTACCTGAAAGTCATCTACTCTTGCATAAAGATCTGAAACAAATCATATATGAGAATGGAATCAAAGACCTTGAGGTTTAAATTCAGATTTCACTCTGCTGAGAGACAAATAAATGGCTGACCCATATGGATTTGTTCATAGGAAAAAAGGCATTGTAGCCAGAAATTACCAAGCAAGATATGACCTGTTGATTAGAATGAGATGTCAGAAACTTGTTAACTTTCATGGACTGAAAGATGACACATCCCCAAAGTACACAAATATTTCAAAATATTCTAGAGAATTTGGATAATATATTGTCCTGGAGGAAGAACATTATCAAAAAAACTTGTCCAAAATTGTTTGTACGAGAGAACTTGTACAAACAAAATCAATGCAGCCAAGATTAGAGGGAAAGTAGAAAACTAGAGGAAGAGATTTTTTTTAACAACAAATGCCTCTGATAAAGGCATAATTCCTTAAATATATAGAGAAATGAGTCAAATTTATGAGAATTGAAGTCATTCCTGAATTGATAGTCAAAAGATATAAACAAGTAATATAAACAGCCAGCTTTCAGAAGAATAAATCAAAGCTATATATAATCATATTTTTAAAAATATTCTGTCACTATTAACTAGAGAAATGAAAAATTTAACTACTCTGAGGTAGTACCTTACACCTAACAGATTGGTTAATATCTCAGAAAAGTAAAATGACAAATGGAGTATGTGGGGGGAAATTGGGACACGGATATACTATTGGTGGAGTTGTGAGCTTGATGCAATCATTCTAGAAAGCATTTTGGAACAATGATTAAGTGGAATATAAAAATGCGTATCATTTAACCTAACAATACTCCATTAATAGGTCTGTATCCCAAAGAGATCAAAGATCAAAAGGAAAAGACTCATATGTACAAAAATATTTATAGCAGCTCTTTTTGCCGTGGCAAAGAATTGAATGTTGGAGTCATTGGAAAATGACTGAACAAGTTGTAGTATATGATTGTGATGGAATACTATTGCTCTACAAGAAATTACAAGGAGCGTAATTTTAGAAAAACCCAGGAAGATATATATGAATCTATGTGAAGTGAAATGAGCAGAGCCAAGAAAACTCTGTGCACAGAAACAGCAGTATTATACAAAATTAACTATGAATGACTCAGTTATTATGAACAATTCAAAGACCCGAGATAGTTCCAAAGAACTTATGATGAAGAAGCTCTTCACCTCTAGAAAAAAAAAAAAAAAAACTTGATGAAGTCTGAATAAATTAAGGTATATATTTTTTTAAAAAACTTTATTTTTCTTGTGTGTGTGTGTGTGTGTGTGTGTGTGTGTGTGTGTGTGTGTTTTGGTCTCTGTTTTCTTTTGCAACATGGCTAATATAGAAATATGTTTCACATGACATCATATGTATTGGCAGTTATTTTTCAGTCATTTCTAAGTCTACACATCCCCATTTGAGGATTTCTTGGCAAAGATATTAGAGTACTTTGGCATTTCATCTCCTTTTACAAATAAGGAAACTGAGGCAAACAGGGAATAAGTGACTTGCTGAGGGTTGCACAGGAAATGTCTGAGGCCAGATTAGAATTCAGGAAGAGGAATCTTCTTGCTTTTAATCTTAGCCCTCTATCTATTGCCTCCCTTATCTGATGAGAAAACTGAGGAAAACAGGGTTAAATAACTTGTTTTTCTTGTATAATCTATATCAAATTATTTTCCTTTCAAAAAGAAAAGAGAGTGAGAGAAGGGAAGAGAAATCTGAACTCAAAATTTTTTTTAATGACTATTTTTAAAAATTATAATTGCAAATAAAAAAATGAGCAACAAAAACTTAAAAAAACTAAATAACATTTTTTTGAACATTGCCGAACTTTATAATCCACTAGATTTTACATAGAATTTAAGACTAGAATCCATTAGAATTTAATATAACAAATTAATGCCACCATACCAAATGTTCTTAATCTCCAAAATACATGAGACCAAAAGCTTTTTTAATATATGAGTCTATTAAACAATCAAAATCATTTGAAAACAGATTAAAGTAATATCCTGCCTTGTGTCCTTTCTTTTACTGGATTTAGCTTGAAAGATGTTTTCTTTGAACTCTTAAGAAGATAAGAAGATTCTAATATTTTATTCAATTATTAAAACTAATTATTTTATCTCTCTCACTAACAGAGCATAGAATGTTAAAGCAGATTAATGCCTTATACATTTCTCCCAGAACCACATTGAAGAAGAGAAGAACAAGCTAAAGAGAGGGATAAGAAATCAAGAATTCAGCAACTTTTCTGGGTTCTGAGCGGCATCATAGGCAAAACTGTTATCCATAATGCTCTGAACATTATGCTAATTTGTAGAATTTAAGAACAAAAATTTAAATACTTCTTACCATCCCACATGTTCCATCTCCAACTGGATAGAAGAAAGGATCCCCTCCCCCCCAAAAAAAAAAAATCAGAACTAGGTATGAACCACCCGATTCTGTGGTATTATCTGCTACTGAATTTGTCCTGAAGACTTTTGTTTTTAGTAAACCTATTGAAGATGAATTTATTTTCAAAAACTTTTATTAATTTTATATAGTTATATATTAATATATGATTTATATAACCCTATGCATATACTAGTTTATAGAATATATAATACTTAATGTATTTTATTTTATTATTATGTAATAATACAGAATTTGTATAATACTATGTATATAATGGAATACATATAACATACATATATGGGCATATAACATGCAAATTAATATAATAAATACCACACCGATATAATCTACCAGCTGTTTTCCCCCATAGCAATAGTTCGTAGTACATTAAACATAAAATTACAATGAATGGCAACGTATCCTAGCGATACTTCCATCTGACATTGATAAAACAACATGAAAACAATAGCATGTGTGTTTGTGTGTGTGTATTAAAAACTCAGGAACAATTCACACTTAAACCACAGGAGACCAAGTCATGAAAATTCTCTGAGCCTCAGGAACCTATTCGATAAAATGAGGACGTGATGCTTTGGTGACCCCTAAGGCCTCTTCTGACTAACTTTTCATAGAACTTTTCAACTTTCAGAGATTCTTAACTAATCCCCACAATGACCTTGGGTGGAAGACAGCAGGTTTAATGAGTCCTTTTTATAGACTAGGAAACTGAAACTCAGTGGAATGGAAGTCTCATAGCTAATGAATAGCACAGGAAAATGTAGGACCAACCCTCCCAAACCTGAGAGCCATTCCCTTCCCCCCCTAAAGCTATAACCAGGCTGGGGCCACCAGAGCTTTTACCCAGGCAGAGATAGATCCTTCTTTTTCTAGGGCTCACAGTTTCCCTGAATTATCATGTCTCTAGGGGTGGTAGTAGGGAACCTCAGTCTAATCCATGTTTCTTTTCCTTTCCTTAGCTTGAAAACATTGAGGTAAACTGGGATAGGTGGCACTCATTTCCCTTGACAGTTGTATTTAAGGTCAGTCTACATACTCTCTCCTCCAGCCCACCCTACCACAATGAGCTCTGATTCCATTGGTTTGGGCTGCTTTCTCCCTCAATTCCTGTCTCTGCTATTACAGTATTTTTCCACAATCTAAATGATCCAAGAACACCCCCTTGTTCTGCTCAAATATGATAAAAAAAAAAAAAAAAAAAAAAAGAACAGATTCTGGTGACCCTCAGGATCACCTAACATTGGTCTTTCTCCACATTTATTTCTCTTAGAAATCACCCATACCCCCTCCCCAGCATGCATTTCTCCCATCTCTTGTTAGTTCAAATTGTAGACAGTCACAAACCTGTGCCCAGGTTTGGCTTTTGTTGAGACAATAGTCAGTCTGCACTGGACTTAAAGCCCAGACAACTTGGATTCAAATTCTGCCTTGGCATGGGATAATGGGAAAAGACACTGGATTAAAAGTCAAATGGATTCAAATGCCAGTTGAAATTCTGGCTTAGTTATATGGCAAATTAAGTCATCCTTCTGGACCTCAATTTTCTTATCTGTCAAATGAGTGGATTTGATTTGATAACCTTAAAAGCTTTTTCCAGGAGTAAATCTATAATGCTATTAACCTAGCTGTATAGGTCTGTCACTTGGCCTCACTAAGACTCAGTTGCCCTATCTGTAAAATGGGAACAATAATCTCAAAGAGTTGTTGTGTGTTTCAAAATGAGATAATGTATTTAAAAATACTTTGCAAACCTTTCAGCATTGTATATAGATATCAGTTTATCAAAGTCATCATCAACTTATTTAAATGATAATTTGGACATAAGGTACAACTGATAAAAGTAGCAATAATACTCTCTTATTCCTGATGGTCCTTGAGGAGAAATGTTGATGTGAAGACCTTCCTGAACTTCCAATACCTCCAAATGTCATTCGCAGGGATGTTCTAAGTGAGATTTTCTTTGTTGGTACTTTTAAAAAATTATTGTGATCTTTTGCTTTAGCATAATTCTTATTTCACAATATGTCCTTCCCTACTTTATGTCCCTAAATTCTTATAGCATAGATAGATAGATGGATGGATGGATAGTTAGAGAGAGAGAGAGAGAGAAAGAATTTAAGAAGAAGTAAAAACTGAGAGGACTATGAAGACAAAGAGACATAAATAAAACCAAAAAGAGGAAGAGAAGGAAAGAGAAAGTATTAGAGTGACTTAATTTTTTTTTAAAAATTCAGGATAAAAAAGCTAAAAAATACAAAAAAAAATTAAAACTAAATGTATAAAAGTGCAACTTTTGGATACTTCTTTTATTGGTTATACAATCCAAGTCTCCAGGAGAGAGACTACATGTTCTTAGATCCAACTGATGATCATTGAAAGTTTTTAAAGCAATCTTTTAAAAAAAAATACCATATATTAGGTTTATTCCATGATGGGAGGCATTCCTGGTGGGGATTTTAGAAACTTTTAAAGGTTCACTGGACCATCATAAAGAAATAACAAAGAAAAAAAAATCCTTTGCAAGCACATGGTGTTAGAAGGTTTTTAAACAGCCTTTGGGGCTTATTTTTAGAGCAAGAATTAACCTTGTAAAGCTTCTAAAAGGACCACAGTGGACCCAATCACTCCATCCACTTTAGTTGAGAGATTTGGAACAGCTGTTCCAGACACTCACAAATCAGCTTTTCCCATTTTATATTTGTCCAAACATTGGGGTATTAACTCAACCAACCACATTTTTACAAGGGTGGTTTATTGCTGCCATAACTGTCTGCAATTATACCTGGGAAAAATGGAGTGCCTCAAGGGGATTAGTGAGTATCTTACTAGAGGAGATAACTCAGCAGAACCTGAAGGATCACTTGCTTAGGATATCACAAAGGGGATTCCTCATTCCTGTTGAGATATAGATTGGACTAGATGATCTTTAAGTTTGTTTCCAACTTTGAATTTCTGCCAGTAAATGAGTAGCATCTGAAAGCAAGGGCAGGCCCTTGCAGGGTCCAGATGCTCACGACAAGAGCGTGCTGAAGAGTCATTGTACAAATGATGGACGGCATCAAAATTTCATGGAGGTACGACCTGAACCCACATGACATGATTAGTTGTGACCCAGGGTCAGATGAATGAGGAAACATTGTCAAGAAGCACAACTGAACCATCCCTTCCCCTGTCCTCCATGTGGTCTAGGTCCATTCTTTTTTTCTGATTATACCCCCATTCAGCCTTGATGGAAGATTATAGTCCTTCTATTTGATTAAATGACAGTCATAATTGACAACAATCACTCTTCCCCAAACTAGATTTGGATTTAAATGCAATTGAAAATTGGGTTATCTGAGTAGTTAAAGGTTTGGACCAAGAGCTGAGAATAAAAGATTTAAGTTCCAATTTTGACTCAATTTTTAGCTACATGATCTTAGATAAGTCATGTAGCCTCTCTCAGATTTAATTTCCTTACTGTAAAATGAGAATAATAAGAGATCTTCATAGGATTGTGATGAGGATAAAATGAACTAATGCACATAAAGTGCTTTGCAAGCTTTAAAATGCTACATAAATATTTATTATTAGTATTAGATATTATTAACAGGTCTGAATTTGAACCCAATCTCTGATAGTTTTTTCCACCCTGGAAAGGCTTGGATATAGTCCCAGAAATAAATTGTTGTTTTCCATGGAAAAGCCGAGCAAACAAAATTGAGATTCATCTCCAAGAAGTTTGCCGTGAAGTGATGGATTCTTCAGCCGAGGCTTATGGGTTTACTGGTGAAGTGAGGAGGAAGGAAATGACTTTTGTTGCTTGAGAGCCCCGCTCGTGTAGGATTTTTATGCATGTAATGCATGAACAGCTTTTTTTTTTTTTTTTTTCATTTTACAAGGCAAAGTGGCTGATTCTTTCCTGTTGGAGTAAAGGAGAATCGGTGCACCAACCGGCCAAGGACCCTTGCAGGGGATAGCATTGGGCAGAAGAGAAAGGAGAAGGGCTGGATATTTAAGATAATTTTCTGTTACCCTTTATTCTCTGGCATATTGGCAGTGAATAATTTTCTAGTGAAAGTGCCTGGGAGATTTCTGTTAGATGTTGCCTAGGCTGATTTGATAAGACTTAAATTTAAAGCTACAGATATTTATTAAATGCCTACTGGATTCAGAGCATTTTTCACTTAAGGTTGAGGACTTCGAGGAGACAGGAACACAGTCTTCAAAGGAATTTTCCATCATTCTAGGGGAGGAGGATACAGAGATTGTACCAGACACACACACACACACACACACACACACACACACACACACACACACACACATTCACACACATTCACACACATATTCACCCACATACAGAAAGAGAGAGAGAGATTATCTAATCATCATCAGAAAATTAAAGAATATTAAATTTAATGTTAAGCTAAACTCAAAGACAGAAAGAACTGGGCTCAAGATGATAATCTGATGTTATCCACCCATTCCACTGTGTTCTTTGAATGTCTATTCCATAGGCAACAAGCTTCATTACATCTTAAATCTTTATTTTTCTTACTCCTTTCTGAATCTCACAGACACCTGGTTCCCTCCTGATGACAAAATTTCCCTGGCTGTCCTTTTCAGCAATGGTTTCATCCTTATTTATCTCTCCCCCCTCAAACCACAGCCAAAGTAGTGAAGGAAGTTGAAATATTCCTTGCTTTCCATTTTTATTTCCAGGTTTTCTCTCTCCTGCCATTACTCAATGATCTCTTCTTTTTAAAGGGTCATTCAATCCATTTTTTTTTCATTCAAATTGATTGTTTATTGATGTTTAAGATTCCCTCTGTCACCCCAGTGCCTGGATCATAGTCTTTCTCTCCTTCCAACCTCAGTTTCATATTAGGGAACTTCAACATATTTATTGCTACTTCCTCAAACAGTAATCTCCATTTCCTCAGTTTACTCATTTTGGTGGGACTTACCCTCTATCTCACCTCAGCTACACCCAGAGGTGGTCATAACATTGATCATGTCATCACCCACAAATTCACAGTTCCATGTTCAAGAACTCTGAAATTCCCTTATCTGATTACAATCTGTAGTCATTCCACCTCTTCCTCTGCTTTGTAACCTCAAACCAGATTCTTTATTTTCACTGTGACCTCTCCTCTCTTGACCTTTTAATTTGCCCTCAGGCCATTATCCTGATGGTATATGCATCTGGCCATTATACACACACACACACACACACACACACACACACACACACATGTATATACACACTATATATACTATATAGCACTGGATATACATTCTCTTCTCTTCCCTACCTCGATCCATTAGTGAACCAATTCAATTCTTTACTATGCTCTTTTTGTCCCTTTATCATAAATTTGATCTTTCCCTGCCAAAACTTAGTCCTAGATTACTCCCTATCATCTACTACTTTCATTCCTACTTAAATGCTGTTGAATGAAACTGGAGAAAATCCTAAACTCTAATCCACTACAAAGTTATTTTACAAGAGCTCAACTGGGGCCCTCACTGAAGCTAAGCAATCTTTTTAGATTTAATTGGCTCCCTTTCACACTAACCGCAGGAGTTTTCCAAATCTTTTCATCACTCCTCAAATCTCCCTGCCCCCAACTCTCAGCTGAGAACTTTGCCTTATATTTTAATGAAAAAAAAAGCTATTTTCCAAGAGCACCTTTTTCCCTCCTTTTCTTCAACTCACATCTCACAGATGCCATCTCTCACTGTTTCCTGCTTCACTCCTGTATCTCTTGTGATATAGGCTCTACTCCTTGCCAAAATTAATTTCTCTACTTGCACAAATCTCATCTCCCTTCTCCAATAGGTTCTCTCCTTCATCATCCTCATTCTCTCAATTACCCTCAATCTTTCCCTGTCCACTGGCCCCTTCTCCATGGTCTACAAATTCATCTATGTCTCTCATCCTCAAAAACTATCTTTACTTAATCTGTCCACCATGATAAGTATCATCCCATTTCTCTACTCTCTTTTGTAGATATGGTTGTTTGGTTAGTTTGTGGTTGACCTTCATTCTTTAAGAAGACCAAAATAACTTCATATTAGAGTCAAGTCACAATGTGTCCAACTATGTAGATAAACTCTTTGAGAAAAACATTTAAGTTAGGTGATTCTGCTTCTTCCTCATTTGCATATTAACTCTTTACAATTCAGAGGTCCTCAAACTTTTTAAATGGGGGCCAGTTCACTGTCCCTCAGACTGTTGAAAGGCCGGACTATAGTAAAAACAAAAACTTTGTTTTGTGGGCCTTTAAATAAAGAAACTTCATATACCTGGGTGAGGGGGATAAACATCCTCAGCTGCTGCATCTGGCCCATGGCCGTAGTTTGAGGACCCCTGCTTTACATTCTAACTGCTCACTTCACTACTCAACTGAAACTACCAAAATTTCTAAAGCTGTCTTCCTCTATAGTATTTATATCCATTTTAAATGTAACTTTATTGTATATTGTAATATATATAATAATATATATAATATATATAATAATATAATATATTGTATATATATATATATATATTTTAGCATCTTACTAGCATCTCTAAAAGCTTTGCCACTGCTGATCACTCTTTTCTCCTTGATACTCTCTTCTGTAGGTTGCTGGGATAGCACTCTCCTGGGTTTTCTCTTTTCTCTCTGATCTCTTCTTGGGCTTCTTTGCTAAATCTTCATCCAAGTTAGTAAACTTCAATCACCCTGCGGGTGTCCCATTGGAATCGATCTTGGACTTTCTCTCTTCTTTCTCTATTTTGTCTCACTTGATGACATAACTTGTGAATTATAAATTAGTATCATCTCTAACTGATGATTCCCATATCTACTTGTCCTAAATACTAAAGCTTATTACTTAACTTACTGATAACTTCCAATCTTGCTTCTTCAACTGTTTGTGAATATCCTTAAATGGATCTCCAGTAGACATCTTAAACTCAACACGTCAAAACCAAACTTGATCTTTTCTCAAAAACTCTTCCCTCTTCCTAAGTTCCTTATTAATGTGGAGAATCTCATCCTCCTCTCAGTCTCTGAGAGTTCCAACCTAGATATCATTCTCCAGTCCATACTCTTTCTTACCCACCATATCTAATCTATGGCCAAAAAACGATGGATTTTACCTTTATAATATGTAAGAGATATCTCTTACATATGCCCCCTTCTTTTTTCTGACAGTCTCATCACTCTAATTGAATATCTCCTGGACTGTTGTGATACAGCAGAAATTTAAAAAAAACTCCCAAAAAGTTCTCAGTCTAAGGGGAAAGAAAAATATGCAAAGTTTGCGCAAATAAAGTACATACAGGATGAATTGGAAATACTCAATGGAAGGAAGGTTCTAAAATGAAGAGGGAAGGAGAGAAGTTGCTGGGAAGGTCATGTTTTAGCTGGAATTTAAAGGGGGGCAGAAGGGAGAGTTGTGTGGGCCTTCTGGTCTCAAGTATCTCCCAACTCTAGTGTATCCTTTACTTAGTTGTTAATGCAATTTTCCTAAACCCCAGAACTGACCAAGTTGCCTTCCTGTTTCCTAAACTCCAATGGCTTAACTTCAGGATCAAATATAAAATAGTTTGTTTAGAATCCAAAGCCGCCCTGCATATGCTGCTCTTATCATACACACACACACACACACACACACACACACACACACACACACACACTCTTACCACCAGCACCAGTATACATAGGCTATAAACTAGTGATACAGCCTCCTTTCCATTGATGGAATGAGGTGCTCCATTTCCTGACTCTGGACATTTTTTCTGGCTATTGCACGTGCCTGGAATCTCTGCCTTCTGGCTTCTTTCAAGTAGCAGCTGAAATGGTGCTTGTCCCAGTAAATCTTTATCATCCCCCCTTCATTTTGGTCCCTTCCTTCCATTGATTATACCTAATTCATCCAATATGTAGTTTATTTGCACCGTGATAGTTTAATTTGCATGTTTATTTTCCCCCATTAGACTGTGAACTCTTTGTGAGCACTTTGACCTTTCCTTGTATCCCATCCCAAATGCAGTACCAGTGCTGGTAGGTGCAGTTTCCTCATGAAGGAATTCCCAATACTAATGAAATATTATGTCAGAAACACACACACACACACACACAATTGTGCATGAGACACAAAAGTGGGTGTGTGATTGGGGTTGAGGGACAAAGGTCATAATACTATCAAGGATCAAGGAGTCTTCTCATAGGTCAAGGATCCTTGTTTTTGTCATGAACTCCTTTGACAAAATATAGATAGATACCCATGGACTACTGATAATAACCATTTTAAATGCATAGAATAAAATATATAGGATTATAAAGAAAATATATTCTATTGCAATTCAGTTGCCCAGAAAATATAGTTCCTGGGAAAAGAAGCCCTTCATCTTTGGTTGTCTCAGGTGGAAAGGACCTTAAATATCCTCCAACTCAACACCCTCATTTTACTGATGAAGACATTGAGCCTTGGAGAAGGTAAGGTGCACACAGATACACTCAGCTAACAAGTATAGAGCCCCAGACTAGAGACATGGCTTTGGACTTCAAGTCCAAGTCCTCTTCCATGACACATGGTGATTTAAAAGATAAGTGGGATTTGGGCATTTTCCCATGTGCATTTCCAGGTTTGATCTCTGTACCATTTGCCTCTTTTTCTAGGATCTTGAGTTCAGGGTTACTGATCCTGGACTTGACCCTGATGATTCGAAATGAGTGTTTCTGACCGGACTGATTGCCATTAATCCATCTGCAGGTCATGACCCTAACCTCTAACAGAAAATGCTGCCTGAGCCCCTTCCCTCCACAGGGATGTATGGCAAACATATGGAAATAGTTTAAATGCACAGAATCTGTCACATGGGAATTCAGGCCCTGGGTCAAGTTAGCCTTGAACTCCTCCCAGAATGCCAAAGCAAAAAGGTCAAGCTACCTCTCACTCAAGAGAGACCATCTCCCTCTTGACTCTGGAGGTTATCCTAGAAAGAGTATAAAAGCCTATAAATCCCTAGAAAGTAGCCTGATTGGAACCCAACGCTTTGGGTCTCTAACGAGAAGAGATGGCTGAAATGCCTCTGCCCTCAAGCATACAAGAGGAAGACATTATGATGATTGTCCAGAAGTAATTCCCTTGCCTCTCCCCTTCCTCCAATAGACTCTTCCATAGCACTTTGCACATGTCCACCAGAATGGGGCTTGATGGCCAGTCCTGTGTTAGATGTACCATAAGCTCCCAGTTTTACATGGAAGAAAATGGGCCAATCCTCATTATATACAGATGAGAAACTGATGCTCAAGAGATGACATGAATTACATGGTTAGTGACCAAACAATAGTCTCCCGATATTCTTTCTTGCACACTACCATATTTCTAATGCAATCTGAGGGGCAGGGAGCATCTCCTTCCTTAGAAAGTAAACCCATTTGATAGGGTGAGACCCACAAGGCATTCTGGGAAAGATGAATAGAAAATGCCAGAGACATTTTCTTGGGTGACATAAGTAGTGGCTCCATAGGGAGACTACAGAATGTCTCTTCTCATGAAAAAGTTCTTTCATCTCACTGTCCCCCTGGAGCTGTGTGCACAGCCTGGTGGGTATAAATTCAGAAAAGGCTATTTCCTGGAAACTTTGAGTCACCTGACTGCTGTGTCAGTAAATGTTTAACAATTGGCTCTCAGGAAAAAAAACAAAAAACCATGATGACATTTTCAGTTCTATCTGCATTATTGCCACTTTCACCATCACCTTCTTAAGACTGGTCAATCAATAAAACAACAAATCAAATCTAGATTTGTGGCATTTGCTGACATCAGAAGTAAAAGGCTTACACTGAAAATTTGATAATTAGCTTTAGAAGGAGGAGTCCATTCTAGTACACACCTGTGTAAGTGCAAGGAATTATCTTGACTTTAAAAGTGCTGGCAACCCTTCCTTCTTCCCTGTTTTGTCAGTTGGGGGGTGGGGGGGAGGTGGGAGGGGGAAATTAGTTAGGTGAAATTTGTAAGTGTAAATGTATTGTGGAATAGAATATTATAAGAGGGGAGACATTTAAGATAACTCAAAGAGAAAAGGCCCTAATAATAAGCCATTAGAATAAAGAATTTACATTAAAATAAATAATAAATAATCAAAAATAAATGATTTAAGAAAATGATAAATAAATAAAATTAGCTCTAGCAATAAGAATTAATAATAATCAATTCATAGTAGTCTACCTCTAAGTGTACCTTGGTAATGGACCAACAAAAATTCATAATAAATTTTGCTTTTCTTAACTTGAAGAGTTGTGAGGAAATACTTTATAACCATTTCACACAATACAAAAATGGAGTTGTTTTTGAAATACAGATAAATATAGTCTGAAAATGAAAGATGAAAATTCCCCTGAGAGAAAGAACTTCATTAAGTTGTGAATGATTGGAACAAGTATTTTTGAAAGGATGGTCCCTGTCTTCATGGAGTTTAACAGTAGACTATTTATATCAGTGAGTGGTGGCCAGGAAGGGCACACTGGTCTGAGAAGTCGACAGGAAGTCTATTCCAGAGACAATGGTGGTATTGGGTGTGTGAAGAGTGGGGATGGGATCAAGATTAAATGGGATCTAAAGCTCAACCATATTATATGTCCCCCCACCTCAGCCTTCCACTTGACTCATGTTATATACTTAAATTTACTCTCCAAGCCATGGCCCTGTGGTACTACCCTCATAATGTACCCAACTCAGTGGGTTGGGGATAGGGGATGGGAATTTTTGGTCTTCGGGTCATTTTGTCTGTAATCTTCTCACCATGAGAGCCATCAGGAGTCAAAAACTAACCGGAAGACCTAAGAACAAGGGGAGAGAGAAAGAGAAGTCAAAATTCCATGTCAGGGCTAGCCTGAGATAGATGCTTTTGGATTTGATATTTTTGCGTTACTTACTTGATCCTCGTAACAGATCTGTGAGGCAAATGTTACTATCCCCCTTTTACAAATAGGAAAATTGAGGCAGAGAGAGGTTGAAGAGTGATTGAGCACTAGACCTGGAGTCGGGAAGATCTGAGTTCAAATCCAGCCTCAAGCTGTGTGACCTTAGCAAAATCGCTTCATTTTAAACAACTATAAAATAGAGATAATAGTACCTGCCTCATGGAATTTTTGTGAGAACCAAATGAAATAATATTTGTAATTAAAACACTTAGCACACTTTGCTGGCACTTAATAGGTGCTATGTCAATCTTTATTTCCTTCCTTGCCTCCTGGTACAAATAGCCCCTTCTTTTAATGAGACCAATAATCAATTCACTTATATCTGTGTGTTAAGGAACATGTTGATTCTGTGTTTTTTGTGATTGAATGTACAGTGGCATCTCTTTGGGGAGAGGAAAGAGAAAAAGGCATGAGATGCATTGGGGAAGTGAGGAGAGCCATTTGTTTAAGACAACAACACATGAATCCATTGCAAGAGATGTCACCTCAGGTCTCTACAACTCTGAGGTTCCAGGAGTCTGTGTTCCTCCTTTCTATGTAAAAGGGCCTCTTTTATCCAAGGTCTGAATGGGGGAGTCTGCTGGGGAGGAGGGGTGGGCCTTCCATAGCAAGCCAACCTTTCCCTCCCTTCACAGAGCACCATCAACTCTTGAAATCATTTTGGGACTTGAGCTCCGTTGCTGGCTCACTCCAAATGTTGTTCCCTTTTTTTTTCTTTCTTTCTTGGCTGCCTTTACTATTCCCCACCTCCTCCCCACCCATTCTACCCCCCAATCCGGGAAATATAGAGAAAAGATTGGGAAAAATAAACTTTTATTTTTCTTTAGGAGGGTCACTCTTGGTAGCCAAGCTTTGAATGAGGGCTGGGTGGTAAACTCCCTTGTTTTTGACATTTGGATGAAGCTGGAGCCAGAGTTTGTAAGACGTCTCCCCCTAGGTCCACCCCATTTCCCTCCCCCATCCCCTGAACTGCAAGCTAAGTTTAAATAAATAATCCACACTAGAGTTGACCCCTGTCTTCAACAGAAGCATTTTTGTATGGTGAAGATGGTTCTGTGCAAGGTACCAGGAGGTCATGTGATCTTGAACAAGTCCATGTTCCTGTCTGCATCTAACTTTCCTCTACTGTAAAATAAGCTGGTTGGAAGAAGTCCCGTTCAGATTACATGCCCCACAGTTTTATGCTTTTCTGTTTCTCCTTTTTGTTTTGCCATATTCTTTGTCAGAGAGGGAACTTAAGGTCAAATTGGAGACTGACCCCATCTGGGACAGCTACATTTCCTATGTCCACCTCTACTTTTCACTAGATTCTCCACAGATCTCTTGGACTTGTTGACAATAGAACTGGCCTTCATATCGGGTAATATAGGGAATTATATTTTGGGGGGCTTTATAACTGGGGGAGCAACTATAACCCAAATTATCTTAGGACCGTAGGTCCAAGATGGACAATTACATTTTAGTGATGAGGAAAGTAAGTCTTGGAAGCACTGGGAGCATTAGGAAGCATCTTAGCCAAGACAACACGGGCTTAAAATTCATTATTTTGTGTTAACTACAGCCCTCACTTGGGTTTTCTTTTAAAATGGAAAATGGAAGGTGAGAGGACAGTGTATGTGATGGAGGAGGAGACTGGGTGATATACTGAGTCTCTTAAATGTTGGAGTTTTGTGAGAAGATAAATGATAGAAATGGGGACTAGAATCACTTAGGAATATTAAGATGCTAGACCACAGAAGACAGTGTCCAGTATCCAATTAAAGGTGAAATTTATAATATTTACTCCAGGTGGAAAATTTTCCACTGGGGAAAGAGACAATATGGCGCAGTGAACTGAATTAGGCATCAAATCACACCTGACTTCAAATCACACCTCAGACATTAACTATGTGGACTCTGTGCAAGTCACTGTACTTTTCTGCAACTGTTTCCTCATCTGGAAAATGGGGCGATTAAATTAAATGACTTTTAAAGTTCTTTGTAGTATTAAAGCTTTGATGTCATAATATTCCATTACACTAGTGTAGCTTCTGTCACAAACTTGCTGTGTGACCTCGACTTTGTGAGCCTCTGTAAAACGAGGACTAGGGAGTGAACTAACTGACATCTATCTTCCATTCTAGGACTTAGTTCTATGCCACTGAAGTCTAAGGAAACCAAAATTGCTAGCTTAAAAATTTAATGGCACTTTTGGCTCCACCTACCCAGAGACACTGATAACTTTGTTATTGTTAAGAGACACTGATAACTTTGTTATTATTATCTTTGCTGAGTTGTTGCACTTGTGTCCCACCCTTTTCTTGGCAAAGACCTTGGAGCTGTTTGCCATTTCTTTCTCCAGCTCATTTTACACATGAGGAAATTGAGTCACTGCAAAGTGACCTCTCTAGGGTCAGACCGCAAATCAGTATCTGAGACTGGATTTGATTTCAGGTCTTCCTGATTCCAAACTTGGCACTCTATCCACTGCATCAACTCGTTCTCCTACTGATGAGTTAAAGCTATGAATGAGGCAAACAAAACTCATTGGATTCC
Organism: Antechinus flavipes; assembly: GCF_016432865.1. Classification (NCBI taxonomy): domain Eukaryota; kingdom Metazoa; phylum Chordata; class Mammalia; order Dasyuromorphia; family Dasyuridae; genus Antechinus; species Antechinus flavipes. The sequence goes on from NC_067401.1 coordinate 467,658,513, forward strand.
AACAAAAATATCATCTTTTTTATCCCTAGTGTTTGGCACATTATAGGAGCTTAATTTTAACAAGTGTTAATTGGCTGATTCACAGAACCACACAATAGAAGAGATCCAGGGGACCTGGGCAGCAATCAATTCAACCAAAAAAAAAAAAAAAAAAAAAAAAGATTAGCCAACCTCTGCTGAAGTCAGCTACTGATAATGAGGAAACTCCTCCCCCCTGGAGCAAACTGCTCCTCTGGGAGACTTTTCCATGTTAAGCTTAAATTCACCTCTTGGAAAGTTTTAAACTTAAAGGGGAATTGTACCTCCCCCTCCCCCCCGAGCTACACTGAACAAAATTAATGCTTTTTCTTTAAGATAACCCTTTGGATACTTGTAGTAGCTACATGGGGAAGCAGTAGAGAGACCTGAGATTAAATCCTACCTAGATACTTAGTGTGATCCTAGATGAGTCCCTTGCCCTCCTCCAACCTCAGTTTCCTCATCTACAAAATGAGGGATCTACATATACAACATAGGAACATACAAACTTTCTGCCATCTCTCTATGGTCTTAAATATGTTTTTTTTTTTTTTTTTAAATTCCAGGCATGTTACTTTGGTTCCTATTATCTCCATCTTGAAGTCTATGAGAGTTCCAAAGTGACTCCAGCTAGGAAATGGACTTAAAAGTCACCAAAACTACCTTTGTTGGGTCCTGAAAATAAGCCTCTGTGTGCTGAAAGCCAAACATCTGGATTTTTTTAAAGGATAAACTGAGCCAATCATCCATATGTTTTATCTTTGAGATGCCAAATTTCTAGTTACTTGGAAATATCCAGATGATGGATTGGATTTTAAATTTTTCAGCCAGATATTTGGCATGGGAGAGCCACAACTTTGCATGAGAGGAAGAGAGAAACAGAAATGCAGAAAGACAGATACAGAGAAGCAGAAAGAAAGGAGAGAGACAGAGAGATAAAGTGAGAGAGGAGACATGAAGGGCAGAGATAGAAAGGGAGAGACAGAGAGACATGGAGAGAAAAAGTGAGAGACAGAAACATGAAAAGATAGAGACTAAAAAGGACAGAGACAGACATGAAAAGACAGAAAAACAAAAAGAGGGAAACATTTCTCTCTCTGTAGAGAAAAAGGAAGAGAGAAAGACAGACAAACAGACAGAGAAACATAGAGGTATGCAAAGACAGAGAGAGATAAGAGAGGAAGGAAGAGAGAGTGAGAGAGGAAAGAGAAAGAGTAAGAGAGACAGAGAGAAATAGAGGAGAGAGAGAAAAAGAGAGAAAGAAAGACAGAGAAAAGAAAGAAGAGAAACAGAAATATAGAAAGATAGATATATAGAGAGAGACTAAGACATAAGAAAGGAGAAACATACAGAAACAGAGACAGAGACACAGAAAAAAACAGAGATACAAAGAGAAAGAGAGAGAAACAGAGAGAGAAGAAGAAAAAAAAAAAAAAACAGAAAGACACAAAAAAGACACAGAGTGACAGGGAAATAGAGCCAGAGAAACAGAGAGAAGCCCAGACTCCCAGAAATCCTTGTAAAATTCCATTCCTCTTCAGTCCCAGCATCCTAGAAAGGCTTTATCCAGATCTGGCTGGAGGTGCGGCTAGATTCTGAGGTACAGAACTTGAATTCAAACCTTGACTCTACTGAGTACTACTATGGGCAAATCATCACTTTTCTGGGCCTCAGTTTCCAGTGCTATCAAATTGGTTCAGTTCTATTTCTGCTAAGTGCCATAGGTAAGGTAGGATACCACACTGGGAGTCAGAAAGACCTGAATTTCAATCTTGCCTCAAAACACCTACTGTGTGTTTCTGGGCAAGTGACTTTGCCCCTCTAGTTTCCTCAGCTGAGTGGATGCCCATCAGTTGGAGAATGGCTGAATAAATTGTGGTATATGAATGTTATGAAATATTATTGTTCGATAAGAAATAAGATAAGAAGGAGGATTTCAGAGAGGCCTGGAGAGACTGACAGGAACTGATGCTGAGGGAAGTGAGCAGAACCAGGAGACCACAGTAACAACGAGATTATATGACAATCAATTCTGATGGACACGGCTCTCTTCAACAATGAGACGATTCAGGCCAGTTCCAATGATCTCGTGATGGAGAGAGCATCTGCACCCAGAGAGAGGACTGTGGGGAATGAGTGTGGATCACAACATGGCATTTTCACTTTTTTGTTGTTGTTGTTTGCATTTTGTTTTCTTTCCCATTTTTTTTCTTTTTGATTTTTCTTGTGCAGTATAATTGTGGAAATATGTATAGAACAATTGCATATGTTTAACATATATTGGATTACTTGCCATCTAAGGGAGGGAGTCGGGGAGAAGGGAGAGAGAAAAATTTGGAACAGAAAGTTTTGCAAAGATAAATGTTGAAAATTATCTATGCAGATGTTTTGAAAAAAAGAGCTTTAATTTAAAAAAAAAAAAAAGAAAGAAAAAATGGGTTTCCTCATCAGCAAAATTCATATAATAATAGCATCTATGGAATAGCACCATTGGAGGACAAAATCAAATGATATAATATGTGAAGTGTTTCATAAATCTTAAAAAATTATATGTGTTTGTTAAGCTTTCCTTCCTTCTTTTGAGCCTGATTTACCTCCCGAGAGCATTCAGCTTATTTTGTTTTCTAGGGCCAGGCCATCTTCTATATCCCACCCTTGCAAATGCTCAGAGAGCTATAATTTCTTCCCTCTTGAAGCCTTCTCTTTTCCAAGCTAAGCATCCCTAACTCCTTCCATTAAATTATTTCTCATTTTTCAGTCCTCTCAACAGTCTGTTCACCCTCTTTTTATCCATATCATTCCGGAAACAATGTCAAAAATCAGAGATAGTAAAGGATTTGACCAGAGAAGAAGATAATGTGGTTATCACTTGCATTATTCTCAACCTGATCAACAAAGAATCGACGAGTGGCTCCTAGAATTTGAATACAATAGTTCTGAAACTTTAGTTTATGGAGGAGAAAAATTGGAAGTTTAAAGAGAGGGAGCAATTTCTCCAAAATTACAATCCAATATAATGGCACAGGGTGGTACAGACAGATAGATGGTCCATGCATTCACACATAGATATATGGATATATCCATAGATATATGGATAAATATAGAAATCATTGAATAAATCAATAATTCAATCCACCATTATTAAGTGCCTACTATGTACCAGTTACTTATACAAAGTGCTAAAAATACAAACACAAAGAAGAAAAACAATCTCTGACTTTAAGGAGCTTCAGTGTAATGGGGAAAGAGCACAGACAAAACAAAACCAAAAGGAGGGAGTAGGAAAAAGCAAGGGATCTGGGGAGGGACCATGATGGATCACAGTCCAAAACGCAACTGCAGCTCAAGGGAAACAAATAGTTGGTGCTCTCTTTAAATGGAGGCTTGGGGGGTCCTTTGCTCTGCCCTTCAGGGATCCAGTCAGAAAGATAGAATGTACTGGTTATATGTGACTACCAAGACTGGTGGAATCTCACAGGATGATGAGTTTCCTGATAATGAGGTTCCTGTGGCCAGGAACTCCTGTGGAGTTCAGTTCATATCGGTGCAGATAAATGGAAAATTAAGCATTTACTAGGCTAGGTACTGGGTTAAGGCAAGGGATACAAATAAAAGCAAGACATTTTCTGCCCTCAAGGAATTTACCTTCTAAGAGAAAAGACAAAATAGAAGAGGGAGCTGGAAAGGGGGTCAAGCTATCTAAGAAGTTACATAGAATGCTGCTTTCTGAAAAGATCCAGAACCAGGGGACCCAAAGTTATGGTCCAAGGTTAGAGAGTCCAGTGTATAGTCATCATGGTGGGAGATGATTGAAGGTCTCTCAGTTTCCAGGCAATTGTCTCTCCTTGTACCACACAACCTCATTTGCAATGGAACAAAGAAAATGGTTAAGCTTTAAGGAAAGCTTAACAAACACATATAATTTTTTTAAGATTCATGAACCCCAGAGGACTGGGGTTCAAACTCACCCTCTGATCCTAACTCCCTTTCTGATATGGGCAAGTCAGTTAACTTCCTTTGGATTCAGCTTCTTCATATATAAACTGAGAGGATATCATTCCATTTAACAAAAGAGTTGCATAATTGCTCTTTTGTGGCCCATTCACAATTATTTTCCTGTGCATTAAAAATATTCACTGAAACCTTTTTTTGCATATATATCACTATTCACCAACCCCTGTAGGAGTCCTCCCTCATAATAAATATATATCTTCTAGCAAAAAATAAAACAAAACAAAAAGTCCAATATATTGGCCATGTCTGAGAATGCATATCTCACTACGGATCTCTAGTCTATTAACTCTCTCTACTAAGAAGCCAATGTCTTATTTTATGGTTATTTGGACCTTAAAGATCACTTTTCCAGATAAGGAAACTGAGGCATAGAAAAATTAAGAAATTTGCCCAAAGTCACAAAAGAAGTCAATAACCAGAGCCAAAATCTGATCCGGGGCTTCTCATTCTAAATGCAGCCCAGTTCCATCGTACCACAAATCTTTTCCCAAAGGCTAACTCCTGGCACGTGCAAGTTTGGAGTCATTTCCAGATTCAGCCAGTTCCCTCACATGTTGCCTTCCTGGACTAACACTGAAGGGTAAAGAGGTGAATGGGGGTGAAAGGAGGAGCAGGGTCTTTCCTTTCTGGCTGTCAGTTCTCTACAGTTTGGAGGAGTTGGGTGAAATTGTTTATAATAATAAATTATTTTTAATAATAACAACAAAAATAGCTTTTACTGGCCAAACCTCCTGGATAGGGGGAGCCAAACACTTCATCACATCATTAGTTTGCTGTCTCCTTAAACTGACAGAGGCCCCTGCCAATGCGACAGAGTCCAGGCCCTCTGGATCCCAGGGTCTGGGACTCATTGGTTCTCCCCATCTGTCTTTGAGGTCTAAACTAGAGATCACAGCAGATACTCTTCTAAGAAGAACTATTTAGGAATACTCAGATGAACACAGCCAGGCCCAGCTGGAATAGCAGCTGCCTACATGGGGGAATTGGGAGGAGGGAAAGGGTGTTCTGGGAAGTCCTGCCCTTCCCTAGGACTAGCAGTTCTACTGAAAAACATTTATTCTGAGCCTTGATGTGATAGAGGGGAAAGAACTGGTAATAACAATCATCAAATTCAATGCTTATGTTCCCACATTTGTCTGATGATCAAGAAAACTGGGTTCAAACTACATAGAATTCCCAATCCCTCTATTTTTGTCACCTGCATTTTTGATTTCCTTCACAGGCTAATTGTACACTATTTCAAAGTCTGATTCTTTTTGTGCAGCAAAATAACTATTTGGACATGTATACATATATTGTATTTAATTTATACTTTAACATATTTAACATGTATTGGTCAATCTGCCATTTGGGGGAGGAGGGGAAAAGTTGGAACAAAAGGTTTGGCAATTGTCAATGCTGTAAAATTACCCATGCATATAATTTGTAAATAAAAAGTTATATTTAAAAAAAGGAAGAAAGAAAGAAAACTGGGTTCAAATGTGGCTTACTAGCTAAGTGATTTTGAGCAAGAAGTCATTTTATTTTTTAAAGTCTGACTGATCTCATCTGTATCTCCATGTGAGACATTGCTTTTGTACCTCATGAATTTCACTTTCTTAGATTCAGTTCAATGAATGAAAAGGCAGATTTTGAACTTCGACCTTCTTGGCACCGATTCTAAAAATCTATAGCTACACTAGGCTTGCCTAGTATATGGCTTTGGGGCTCTGGAAGGTTTTTAGGATTAGGATGACTGTTATCAAAGAGTTAAGGTCAGCTGGAAGTAAGCTTTGAGCATGACTAAAAATCCTTGAATGAGAAAATTTTATTGGTAAAGTACACAGAGTCCTGGATCTGGAGTCAGGAAGATCTGAATTCAAATCCAGCTTCAGGGATCACATAAGCAAAGAGATGCAGGCAATATTTTTGTCCTAGTTCTATTACCTTTCTCCAAATCTCTCTGAAATAGAAATCATGGAGCAAAGATAAAGCAACTTCAGTTATTTCATGATCTAGGACAACCAGAATCCAGAAGGTTAAAAAAAAAAAAAAAGACCAGTTACCTATGCTTATTGACCCTGTTCATCCATAATCTCTCCCTCACCTCCCATGCTACTGGCAGTAAGTCTGCACTAGTAGAGACAAGAACATGGCACAGGTTTGCAGCAAAACCTACAAGTAAACATCAGTCTCCCATCTCTCTTTCCAGTGTAGTAGAGACGCTATCTCTAGCTTATGAAATTTTGTTTGGACTTTAATGACCAGTTTGACTACAAACTTTTTGGGAACAAAAATATACCAGGGGCTGCAATCCCAAAGCACCAGAGATGCAAAGGTCTGACCTGCCAGTACCAGGAAAAGGAGAGTATGGAGTATTGGTAATGAACCAGAGAACTAATGAATAGACAAAGCGGGAGAGGTCACCTGGATAAGACATCAAACCTGTGAGAGTAGGAGGTAGGGTACAGCACTCTACCAAAGCTGAGGGAAAGAGCACAGCATCCAGTTTGGGCCAGTTTTGTCCACCAGCTGAAACAGAACCTGAATCTGGTGTGGGAAAAGGCTGAGAGGCTTCTAATTTAGTCCCTAAGAAAATTGCAATCAGAGAGGAAGGAGTCAGGAAGAAAATGATAAGAAAATAAAAAAGGAGGATGGGGCACAAGGAGATTGAAAACACCAAAGATTTCAGGAAGAAGAAATCTCAAAGACTTGGAACATAAACAGATAAATGAGTAGGAAAAAATAATAACAGAAGGAAATATGACCTCCAGGTCTAGTAAACGAATTCAGGCAGATATGAATAACTCCTGCAAAACAAAAATGATCCAACACTTGATGAGACAGAGGATCCTCTGAAATTTGAAAACATGGGACCACAACATGCTGTTCCTGAGTGGTTCAACAAAGAAATGAGAATTATGGGAGCAGATTATGTCTTGAACATCCAAAATAATGAACAGAATGGGAAAACCAAACCAAAGCAAAACAAAAAACTTGACTCTTCAATGGAAAACCTCATCAAAGAAACAAAAGAGAGAACAATTGATTGGGAATGTAAATACACAGAAATGAAAGATAACCTAGAAGAATAGAAAGAACAAGAACATTAAAAGAAAATATACTCAAGGAAAACACATGGATCTCAAAAAGATGCATAAAGAAAACCCAAGGATCATAGGTCTCTCAAAAGAACAAGACAGGAACCAAAAAAGTTTTTTTTTTTTAACACCATAGTGAAGGAAATAATAGAAAGGAACTTCCCAGAACTTCTGAACAGAGAAAATGGAATTCCAAATAAAAGAATTATTTATGATCTCCAGAAAAGAAAAAAAGCCAAAAATTCCTACACACACAATGGTTAAATTCAACAATTCAATTCAGAAGCAACAAGTTCTGCAAAAATATTCAATACTTACTAGAAAAAGGAGGAGTAGAAAATGTATTTGAGAAAACAACGGAGCTCAGTTTGCAACCAAGATGACTTATCCTGTAAATCTGAGCCTAATCATACAAGACAAAGGAGAGACTAGATTTTAAGAGGTAGAGCTGAGGAAGGGATGTATTCTAGGCATCGGGAATGGGAAAGCCAGTGCAAAGGCCAGAAGAGAGATGGGATGTCATTTGTGGGCAATAGACATGAGACATGTCGATAGAATGAGACACATGACTGGGAGATAGCTTGGAGAATATTTGTTGTTGAATTGTTCAGTGGTAGCTGACTCTTTGACCCCATTTGGGATTTTCTTGGCAGAGATACTGCAATAGTCTGCCATTCCCTTCTCCAGATTATTTTACAGATGAAGGAACTAAGGAAAACAGGATTAAGTGACTCATCCACAATCACACAGCTAGTAAATGCTTAAGGACACATTTGAACTCAAGTTTTCTTGCCTCCTGGTCCAGTGCTCTATCCACTGCAGTATCACCTAGTTGTCCTCTGGGGGAATAGACTTAATTCAAAGAAATTGATTAAATAAAAGGGAGAGTGGTGAAATAATACAACCAGTTGAAGAAATTCTGGAATTAAGAGAGAGAGGGAGAGATGGAGAGCATCTGGATGAAGACGAATAAAAGCCAAAATTGGAATTATATTGCCCTTAGAAGAAAAATAAATACCAAGCTCAGGAAATGGATCACTGGCCTATAGAAGCACAAGATCATGATGAGTTTAGGAATCAGTTCCCTGGCCATCTGTTGGGTGGGAGAGAGAGCTTTCCCTCAACCCAGAGAAGAGCTAATTCCTCATTGTTTGAGCTCTCTCAAGGATGATGTTTACAGTTGAAGGGTGGACAAAGGAGCTAGGGGATATTTTATGAAGGAGCAAATTCTCCCAGACCAAAAAAAAAAAAAGGGGGGGCTTACTGGGATGGAAATGAGAGGAACCTGAGCATCATTGAGTACTCCATCTTTGAAATCGTGATACAAAAGGAAAGAAAGATGGCACAGTCAGACATCTTCCCTAGAATTTCAGAGAGCAGATTTTCAAGAGTTTAGGAAAAGATAGTTTGGAGTCCATGAGAAAATATTTCATTGGGAGATATGGGAAGTTATCTGGAAGAGTAATGAACTGAGAGCCAGGAATACCTAAGTCTGAGAATTATCTCAAATATTTAGTAATTATGTGATATTAGGAAAGTGACATTTCAGCCTCAGTTTCTCCTTTTGAAAATGAGAATAGGGTGTAGCTAAGTGGTACAGTAGATAGAGCATTAGCCCTGAAATCAGGAGGACTTGAGTTCAAATGTGACCTCAGACACTTAACATTTCCTAGCTGTGTGACCCTCGGCAAGTTACTTAACCGCAGTTGCCTCGGCAAAAATAAAAAAAAAAAATTAAAAAAGAAAAGAAAAAGAAAAAAAGAAAATGAAAATAAAAATAGCATGGCAGCTCCAGCAACTCTTTCCAGTACTAGTTACACTTTCACTTAGACTCCTGCCTCCTTAACCCCAGAGTTGTTGTGCTCAGGGAAATCAATTCCCAGCACTAGGTTGGTGATAGATCATATTAGGAGAATTTTGCTCAGTTCTGGACACCATGGTCTAGAGAAGGCTGATAAAATAAAGAGTGTGTGCCTTCCAAATGAAAGTTTTCCACACTCTTAAACACAGTTATTATTTATCCAGTTGTGATGTTCTTGTGACCTTGGACACAATAGCATTTTTGAGCCCCAAGTTTTTCATCTGCAAAAAGGCAGCCAACAAGTTTCCTTCTAGTTCTAGAGCTATGATCTTGTGTCCTCTTTAAGTCCCTGATCTCAAGATGAAAGATTCTTAACATGGAGTATATGAACTTGTTTTTGCTTTAGTATTTTGTAGAACTGAGTTTTTTTAATCTTAAGTATTTCAATTTTGTTCCTTTAGAAAACCATTCCAAGAACTTGTGATGGAGAGAGAGGAGTGTGGGAAATGAATATGGATCACAACATAGTATTTGCATCTTCTCGTTGTTGTTTGTTTGCTTTTTTTCTTTCTTTCTCATTTTTTTTCCTTTTTGATCTGATTTTTCTTGTGCAGCATGATAATTGTAGAAATACATATAGAAGAATTGCACATGTTTAACATATATTGGATTACTTGCTGTCTAGGGCAGGGATGGGAGGAAGGGAAGGAGAAAAAAAACTTGGAATACAGAGTTTTGAAAAGATGAATGGTGAAAAGCATCTTTGCATATGTTTTGAAAATAAAAGGCTATTATTTAAAAAAAAAAAAGAAAGAAAGAAAGAAAGAAAACCATTCCAAGAAGAAGTCCATAATCTTCACCAGTCTTCACAGTGGGTCCATAATATAACAAAAGGTTAAGAACCTGTGATCTATATTAAACACTCACAGATTCCTCCATGATGTTTTTTTCCCAAACATCTCCGCACCCTAGTCTTGCTCTTTTGTACCTGTTCTAAATTGTTGATGTTTTTTTTCTAAAACTTGGACCCCACAGATTCATCTAGTACATAATATGGGCCCTGACCAAGGCTAAGACTATAATAACACCTTCCTGTTCTGTGATTCTATACTTGATTCTTCCTTTAGCAGAGCGTAAGGTCACATTCTTATTTTGGAGGGCTTCTTTTACTGCTGAGAAGAACATTGATTAACCACTGTCTAATTTGGGATCTGGAGCCAAGACATTTAAGTTTTTTTTTTTTTTTTAAATCTTTGGTGTATAATTTATTTGACTCTATTTTATAAAGCATGGTTTCCCTGAAAAACATGGTATCCCTTTAGAAGATAATCCAATACCAATTCCCCTTATCTAGACCAGGCTGAAACTATATACATCCTAGTAATGTCACCATTAATTAGCTCTACACAATAGCATTTGCAAATTTGCAGAAGCCATCTGCTGTCACTGGACCTCAGTTTCTTTGAAAAATAAAAAGGTTTGTCTCTATGGTCCCTTCTAGTTCTAAAATCTAAATATTTACATGATTTACTTTGGCTAGAAATACTCCTGAAAATTCTCCACTATTTCCTGGCATCCAAAATAAAACAAACTGGACATCATTGAACTTTTCCTTCATGACTTAGAATAGATATTGTGGCACAGGATCAACACCTCTGGGTTGAGGTGGTGAGATCTGGGCTTTGTCTCTTACTTGACAATAATGGTAATGAAAGCTAAGTTTTATATAGTGCCTACTTCAATTATTATTTGATTTGATCCTCACAACAACTCTGAAGAGTATTTGGTGTTATTATCTCCATTTTATGCATGAGAAAAATGAGAAATTAAGTGATTTACCAAGGTTCACACAGTTTGGATATGTCTGAGGAGGGATTTGAATTTGAATCTTCTGGACACCAGGCTGAGGACTCTTTCCATTGGGCCACCCAGCTATCCCAACTGATTACTAACTTGTGTGACCTTGGGTGAGTAATTCATTGCTTCACAGTGTGCTTTACATGGTGGTTATTTACTACATATTGTTGAATCATATTGAATTGCATTGGGTCTTTTTCCTTCTCTGAAAAAATAACAAAAATGAACTAGAAAACTTTTAAGGTATTTGCTAGGATTAATATTTTATAATTACATGAAGCTTATTTTCAATGACTTACTCAATGATCCTGAAATTACAAGTGTCTACTTTTGGGCCAATTATAACAATACAATATCCCCTGTGTTTATTGAAATAATCAGTATAGGGCAGTTTTCCTCTTATACTAAATGCCCTCAAACTTCTATATTCTTAAACTGTGGTTTTCTCATCAATCTCTATCTCAAGATTAAGCCATTACTTCTTAATGTTGCTAATTATTTTATCTTTAGTGACCTCCCACCTTTTTAATAGTACTATTCCTAATTTGTAATATACTTATAAACTATATAATCACGACTGTGAAGATTATATGTAAAACAAAAGTAAATAGGACCCTTGTCCATGCTTGAGAACTAGCTGTTCAAAGTCATCATTGTTGTTGTTGTAAATATTCTCAGCCCTACTTCCTGTTTTGTGACTATATCTATTTTATGTTCCATAGAGGTAAGATGGAAGTGGATAGGGCAGACGTGGTATAAATTTCACCATGTTCCTCCCCAGTCCACAACCTAAGAGGTATATGTGTGTAGCAGGGAAAGGAGTTGCCAGGCAGTCTGCCCTCCCTGGTATTTAAGCCAGGAGCATCTCAAATCTTTCTTAGAAGTATCTTTTCCCCCCTTTTTCCTGCCTTACATTTCAATAATAGATCCCTGAAACAGAGAAATCCATAAAGCTTGGACCTGTGACGTATGCTGTAAGTAAAAATTACCTAGTCATCCTTAATCAATTCTTGAGAAGAAATAGAATACCTGAGCAAGACAGACTCTGGAAGGATCTGGGAGGGACTTTAGCTCAACATTGCACTGGAGTATGAATCCTCTCTAGGATCCAAGACAAATGAACTTCCTGCTTCCTCCTGAGAAAACCCTTGTTGGGATGGTCCCTCTTCAGGGCAGTCAGAGAGGGTGGAAATTAGAAACACATTATATCCAGGAGATGAACTGGCTGTGTTCAGCATTGAATGTCATCTCCTACAGGAAGCCTTTCACAGATAGATAGATAAGGTAGATTGTACATAAATGAAAGGTAAATAGTTAGATAAAATGAGGGAGACAGCAAGCAAACAAATAGGTATAAACAAGCCATATATAGGATAAATAGGAAGTCATAAACAGAGGGAAAACACTGGAATTAAGATGGAATGGGGAAGTCTTCCTGTAGGAGACTTAAAGTTGAGATAGACTTAAAGGAAGATCCATAATAAAGATGGAAGGGAAAGAACATTTCAGGCATGGTGGAAGAGGAAGCGCAGCCAGAAAGACTACCTGGAGCCAGAAATAGAGGGCCTTGTGGAAGGAACAGGAAGCAGGCCAGGGTCATTGGATTAAGAGTAAGTTAAAGGAGTAAGGCAGAAGAAGCCTGAAAGGTTGGAGAGGGTCATGTCATGAAGGACTTTAAATGTCAAGCAAGATTTTGTATTTGTTGACTTAACTCCCAGCCCGCAGTGGTTAGGACTCTGGGAATTCCTTCTCTGTGTATTTTGTATTTATTCATCTGTTTACATGTTGTGCCCCACCCCAACCTGGGGTGAAAATGAGCTCCTCAAAGGTTGGACTTACTCCCTTTCTTGTCTATATTCCTAGTACCTGACTTTCAATTTGCACCATTAAGGAACCTTGAAGAGGTTCATGGGGGACAAGAGGTTTGCTACAGCACATTAAATGCAATGAATTGTGAAGGAGGTATGGTAGGAAAGGTTTTGGCAAAGAGGCATATGAATGAAAAACAGGAAAACTGAGTCCTATAGTGAGAGTGAGAGGGGAATGGTGGACAGCCCGAGTTAGCCAATAGTATTCTTGCAATGGTAAGAAAAAGAGAGGAAGGCTTGCTGGGTCATCTAATGGAAGGACAATGACAAGAGACTGCGGTTTTAGGGACCCTGCCCATTGAGATCTCTGAGCCAATGAGAGATTGATGACCTGCTTTACATTCAGCAGAATACATTAAACATAAGAGGCGCTTGAATTCTGATACTTTATCCAGTGTTCTTCTGCAATTCCAAATATCCCATTGGTTCATAAATCTAGACCTGGGAGGGAACTTGGCCAATCTCTTCATTTTACATAGGAGAACATGAAAAGTTAAGGAAATGGGACTTCCCAAGAATCTCCATGAGCAGAATTGCTTGATTCCAAATTTTTCAACTCCAAATCCATCACCCCTTCCACTGTGTTACACTGGAAAGAGCAGATAATGTATCCTATTCTAATCTCACCATTAAATAAGTTAGCCAGAGCACCCAGGTATTAAAGAGCAAAACCAGTCCTCGAATCTTATTTTCTGGGATCTGTCAACTGTTCTCTGTGCCCTTTCTAATTCAAGTTATGAATTACAAATCATGGTTCCTCAAGTGTCTCAGCTTTCTCCTTCCTCTGCACAGCAAGGACAGAATAATTTGTCATTGATATCCCACTTTCTCTCTCTGAGGACATTTTTCTCCCACCCTTTCAAGGTTAGGACTGTCTAGTCTTGACTGATGGAGTGTTGTATCATTTCCTGTATTTCATTTATTTGGGAACCAATCTTTGATTGCAATAGGCCTTCTCAAACAGAGCCAGACTCCCCCAGCCCCTCCTGGCTCTGATTTCACCTCCTTAATCAATCCCGGAGTGAGCTGGCACACTGCAAACCATCTTAACGAGGGCTTGATTAGTGATGGTCATTTCTCCTGACATCCTCTCCTCCCCTGCGGTGTGGCATTTCTAATGGTTTGCAATAACGCCGGCACATCCATCACGTCAACCGCACTGAATCACCTACTTCATATTCTTCGGCAACAAGTCTCCTCCTTCTCTTTGTCTGGAAAGGCTGGGAGGCTGGGCCCCGGGTGCATGGGGAGAATAAGGGTATGGCATTTCCATCAGGAGGGCTTCCTCCTGGGAGATTCATATCCACACTCTCCCCAGGAGTCCTTGAATCTGGAGGGAGAGGAAGTTGGAAACAAGATGGAACTCCACGGTGTGAATGCTTGAAAAGCCTGAGGATCATGGGATCTTAGAGATGAAAAAGTCCTTGGAGAGACCCTTCACTGCCTGAGAGAGATCAGAGTTTGAAGAATATCTCTCTTCTCTTGTCCTTTCAAAGAGACTTTTTGAACAACCCAAAAAATGCATCTTAGAAAAATTTAAAGGCAGAAGGGATCTTATTTATATCTATTTACATATATAGCTATCTAGATTTGTACCTATCTAATTTATTTATCTATATATTTATATCTATCTACATATATATAATATATGCATGTATATAAAATCCTCACAACAACCTTATGAAGTAGATGCTGCTGTTCGACCCATTTTACAGATGAACAAAGTGAGATGGTAGTACACGGCCAAGGTAGAATTCAAACTCAGATCTGCCTAATTCCAGGTGTTCTTTTCTTTCCTCTTTGCTCTTTTAATTTATAGAAAAGAGACCTGTGGCCCAGTGAAGGTCAGTGAACAGTAAGAATAGTAAGAGGCCAGGCTCTAGATCCCCAATCTAGAGAGTAGGATGCTGGATCAGCCCCAAGAGTATGTCTCCTGGCTGAAGAGGGGAACAGAATAGGCAAGGATAAAGGTCCCTGTTCTGTTACCCCCAGATGTTGGAGATTTTGGTACGGTCATCATAATTGTCATCATTATTATTACATCATCATCATCATCACCATCATTATTTCATAGAAATATAACTGTGTAAGGTTTCCAAAACTCCTTTCTTATTCTCACCCTTCATGTACTATAGATAGATAGAGAGATAGATAAGATAGGTAGGTAAGATGGAGAGATGATATGTAGATAGATAGATAGACAGACAGACAGATAGATGATGGATAGATGGATATAGATAGATAGGTGGATAGATGATAGATAGGTAGGTAGGTAAATAGATGGACAGATAGATGATATGTAGATAGATAGATAAGATAGATGATAAATAAGGTAGATAGATAGGTAGATGTATAGATAGATATGCATATTTATAGATAGATAAAGATATTTATAAATGTGTGTTTATTTCTTTGTATGCACACACCTATATATATACATATATATATATATATACATATGACATGCACATTATGTATACACATATATTTTAATATAGCACATATAGATAGATAGATATAAACATAAAAAACAGAATAAAATTTGGTAGGAGGTCTTTGGTGGTGACCCCCAACAACAAGACTATCTTTGCACTGGTATTATTATTTTTTTCAACCATGTGGATCGAGGTACAAATGTCCTGCTTTTATCAGTGTCCAAAGTTGTTTGTAAGGAAATGGTTCAAGGAGGAAAACATTATTTACATGTTGACATTTTCAGAATTGTTAAGACACATACAACCATTTCATTGTGTTGAAAACTGAAAGCCATTATAGACCATCATTTCATTGCCAGGCTCAGCTCTGCTATTAGCTCAGTTCTATATCCTTTACCCAGTCACCTTGCCTCTGTGTTCCTCAGTTTCCTTATTTGTAAAATCAAGAGTTAGAGAAGTTTTTTCTTCCTAAATTATCTCCCAGTTTTACAATTCTATGTTCTCTAACCTTCTATGTTTAATGGTCCTTTCCAACTCTACCATTACACAATGAGATCTCTCAAGGCGTTTGACGTTTTTTGTCAGTATCTGCCATATAGGAAGCTCTTAATAAATGTTTGTTGAGTTGACTGACATTTTGTACTCTAAAATGCCTCCTACCTCTAACATTCTGTGTTGGAAAGTCCCTCTCGCCTCTGAAAGTTGATGCTTTCTTTGTTATGTGATATTACATAGCCATAATCATAGCTTTTTCATATTTTTATTCAGATTGGGGGCCATGTTAAATAGCTATGTATCACAGGCCTTGACTTAACCCATCCTAGAGATAATATTTGAGTTCCCCCTAAAGGGAAAGAGAAGAGGCAGCTCTGAGAAGATTCACAGAAGTCACTAGAACCGCAAACACATATTGATAAGTTGTGCTATCCCTAAAGACTCAGTAAAATGGAGATCTGGCTTTCTTTCATGATTCATGTTTGGGTATTTTTCTTGCCAATGTTTCCAAGGCCATTCTACCAGCATCCCAGAATCTCAGAATGGGAGGATCTGTAGGATCTTTGAGACAAATTTGCACTGAAAAAAAAAATCTCATGAATATAATGTCCTCCAAGGAATCATTCAAGCTTTTGCCTGAAGTCATTCAATGAAAAGGAGTTCCCTCCCTCCTTCTGGAGGTATTACCTACTACTTCTGGATAGCTGTAATTGTTAGGCAATCTTTTTTTCCAACAGATTTTCATTGCTTTTCTATTTCCATTTGTTCCTAGTTCTGCCCTTTTAGACTAAGCAGATTTAATCCCTCTTCCACTTGAAGACAATTTTCTGTCTCCAACTTCCCTGAATTTGCATTCTAGTTTCTAGAAATATCTACTTAGTAACACAATAGGCCAGATTATTTCCACAGAAAATAATATTACAGTGGGAGCAGGGGAATGCTCTCCTTTACTGCTTTTCTCAATTTGCAGTAATAAGAGAAGAATTCATCAGTGTTCTGTACAGTTGTACAGAAGAACTCATCTTGAGTTCTTCAGTGCTCTATGAAATCATCATTCACTTTCTGAATTAGAGAGAAATCATATAATTGAAAAATTATAGAAATATTTTTTACTGTCTTTTCAATTGGGAAAAGAAATCAGAACTGAGGTTCAGACACAGATGTTTCCTTCAGAGGTCACAAAAGAAACACAACAGAGAGAATGTAGGTTTGGATTAATGGGACAGGAAGGGGATCTTGGGAAACATGAGGACTTTACCTTAAAGAAGCACCTCATCTCAACCATGAAACACTTAGAGAGGGGGACATAAGTTTATGAGCTATTTCCATCATACCAGTACCATAGGGATTGTGGTTGCCATGACCACCAAATTGTTTCCTCCAATTCTGACCACCATGACTAATCTAAACTCTTGCCAAACAACCATTCAAATAAGCAGCAGATGTCAGGTCTGAAAAAAATAATTTTTTATTATTATTATTACTATTATTGCTTCCAATTGGCGTTTTGTTTCTCATATGCCACATGGCAAGATTCTGGTTAGTGGGCTTATCTGGCTGGCATCCTGCCTTGAAAAATCAAGAACTCATGGAACATTAAAGCTAGAGAATCTTCAGAATATGGAATATCGTAACATAAAACAAAGAATCCTAGATCCAGAGAAGGCATTAGTATCATAGCATCAAATAACAATGAGTACCCAAACCTAAAGGCACCTTAAAACATAGACTATTAGAACATAGGATGCTAGGATCACAGAGCCAAAGATTTAGAGCAAAGAAAGAAAAAAAGAAAGAAAGAAAGAAGGAAGGAACTGAGGGAGAAAGGGAGGGAGGAAGAGAGGGAGGGAGGGAAGAAAAAGGAAGGAGGGAGGGAGGGAAAAAAGGAAGGAAGGAAGGAAAGAAGAAAGGAAGGAAGGAAGGAAGGAAAGAAGGAAGGAAGGAAGGAAGGAAGGAAAGAAGGAAGGAAGGAAGGAAGGAAGGAAGGAAGAAGGAAGGAAGGAAGGAAGGAAGAAGGAAGGAAGGAAGAAGAGAAGAGAAGAGAAGGAGGGAGGGAGGGAGAAAGGAAGAGAGGGAAGGAAGGAAGGAAGGAAAGAAGGAAGGAAGGAAGAGAAGAGAAGGGAAGGAGGGAGGGAGAAAGGAAGAGAGGGAAAGAAGCAAGAAGGGAGGGAGGGAAGGAAGAAAAAAAGGAAGGAGAGAATGAGGGAAGGGCAAAAGCAAGGTGATGACTAAAAAGTAAAGAAGATAAATAGAACACTTATTAAGACTGGAAGAGAGCAAAGAAGTCATGCGATAATAATGCTCATAATATCCATAATAATAATACTCAAACTTTACCATTAAAATAATAATACTCAAATCAAGAGGAAACAATACTTTTCTTGACCTGTCTGCAGCCTTTGACATTGTTCATCACCCATTCCTCCATGATATTTTTTTTCCCTTTCAGTTTCCAGGAAACCATTCTCTCCTAGTTCTCCTATAATCTGACTGCTCCTTCTGTCTCTTTTGCTAGATTTTCATCTAGCAAATCCATTTACATTACTTGTCCCACAAGACTCTTCTCCCTCTATACTATTTCACTTGTTGATGTCATTAGCTCCCAGAGATTCAATGATCATTTTTATGCAGATAACTCTTTAAAAATCGATGTTGCCTGTCCCCACCTCTCTCCCAAGCTCTAGTCTCACATCTCCAGGTATCTATGTTTAATCTTAAACTTGATGCAAACATCTTAAACTTACTATGTCTAAACCTGAAATCATTCTCTTTCCCCTCTATGCCAACCCCCTTTCCAAACATTTCTCTTACTGTAGAGGAAACCAGGATGTTTTTAGTCTCTTAGGCTAGAGGTCATCCTTGAGTCCTCACTCTCTTTCACCCTCCATATCTAATCTTTTGTCAAGTCTTAGTATTTCCATTTTCATAACTTCTCTCCTATATTCCCTCTTCTCTCTTCTGGCACTCTCACCACACCGAAACAGATTGTCAGCATCCCTCAGATTTTTCCCCCCAATTAGTCTCTCCCTACTTCAATCAATCTTCCACTCAGCTGTCAAAACGATCTTCTCCAGATCTGACTACATCATCTCTTTATTCAATAAACTCCAGTGACTTCCTGTTATCCTTTGGATCAAATATCAATTATTTATTTGGCTGTTGAAGTCTTTTATAATCTGACCCTTTATTTCCTTGTCAGTCTTTTTACACCTTACTCCTACCCACATATTCTTGATACTGTTACTCTGACCTCTTTGCTGTTCCTTGCACAAGATACTTCATCTCTTAATTCTGAGCCTTTAAAATGGTTTTCCCTTGTGCCTAGAAGGCTCTTTCTCCTCATCTCCACTGTCTCAGATCACTGGCTTTCTTCAGATCCCATCTGAAGTCACAGCTCCTGTAAGAAAACTTTGCCTTCTTAATTCTAGTGCCATCCCTTTCAAGAATTTCTTTACAGGAGTAATGTCAAAATGCTCTAATCCATTCACAGAGATTATGATCAGAAAGATCTGGTCTTTCCACTTCCATAGGGATATCCTTGAATGTTGATGATGAAAAGCCAACTTGAAGTTGTCCCAGAATGCATATGTGCTCTAATTTTGACATTCTTTTGGGTGCTTCTTGCCACAATTTGGGAACCTAGTTAGAACATGTTTCCTACTCTGCCCTTCTGACTCACCTCTTCAGTATGATGAGTAGGTTAAAGTGCAGAAGGGCATGGAGGCTCAAGAGTAGGAGTGGAGACTATGCTCACTTGTGTTAATATCCCTTAGAGCTATTTTCCTAAATTTCTCCTCCCAGCCAAATCCTAGAGAACAAAAAAGCTTTCTTTGTATCCACTTTCTTACCGTATGGAAGAAGCAGCCACCTTTGGGATTTGATTGTCCTGGAAAAATAAAGCTAGAATGATTGGGTTGAGTTCCTTGTCTCTGGCATGAAAGATTCAGCCTATGGAGTCCTGGAGCCCTGGAGGTTTTAAGAGAATTTATTCTGAGGAATGCCTCCCTAAATGTTGCTGCTGGAGAAGAGAAGAAAGATGTCCAATTTTACTTTGAATTGAATTAGGAATTATATCTCTTTTATTATCACAATTGAAATCATTACTGCATTTCAGGGTCCACGTGGTAACTACATCATTGTAATGTAACCAGGAGCTTCAATCACTGGATAGGTCTGAGTTAGACCTAGCCCAGAATAGACTGACACTTACGTCTTAGGAAGGGGATTGAGACTATACCAATTTCATTCGTAAAGGGAATTCCCATTGTAGAAAATCCCCCTGCCAATGCAGGTTGGCAATTTGCCAGTAACTTCTCAATAGTTGGCAAGAACAATGGTGTGAACTTAAAATAGAAATGAAGGTTCCTAAACCATGCATAAGGATCCCTACTGGTGGGATACTGACTTAGAAAACATATTAGCATGATATCATTTTAGCCTCACAGCAACACTGAGAAGGCAAGAGCATTATTATTCCATTTTATGGATGAGAAAACTGATGATCATAGGGTGTCTTTTCCATGGTCAGAAATGCTTTCTAAATACCAGTCTTCTTGAATCCAAGGCTAGAGTTCTACCACTACACCCCACCCATATGCTTGGGAAGCCTTGATAAGGGATATTCTGAGCAGACATAGATGGAGCAGGACTTACACAAAGTTTCAAGGCCACTGGGATTGGAAATAGGGATGAACTCTGTTTACTCAGAAAAATAAAAACTTTCCTTGATGTGACTCTAAGCAGAATTTTCAGTGGATTTGGAGTCATCAAGAGGAGCTGGGATTTTCCTACAACTTTGGGATTTTGATACCCTCACAACAATCCTGAAAGGTAAGTGGTGCAGATATTATTTTACCTTTTACTGGGGAGAAAACTAAAGCACAAAGGGGCCGAGTAACTACACCAGTATGGCACAGTTGGTGTGCCAAAATTGGGATTCAAAACTAGGTTCTTGGACAGAGATCCATTCCCAATGTTTTATAAAATGTCCCTTTCTTCTTAATCTTGTAGCTACCCTTAGAGCATTGGGAAGAAGGCGTGAGGGAAAGAACCTTGAACTTCTATCAGAGAATCTCAGTTTATGTTTCAGCTTTACACCTTATGACTTGGTAATCTTGGGCAAGCTCCCAATCCTCTTGGGCTTCAGTTTCCTTATCTATAAAGTGAGAAGAGATTGTACTAAATAACCTCTGATGTCTGTCCAGCTTTACATTTACAAAGCTCTCCTGGAATAAGACTCAAAGGATTTGGGTTTATATTCTGTGTCAACCTGTGGCAAATGATGCTTCTTTTCATGGTCCTCAATTCTCTCATCTCTAAATCGGGTGAAGTAGACCAGCTGATGAACGCAGTGTGGCCGAGTGAATAGAGCATGGACTTGGAGTCAGAAAGCCCCATATTTATAGCCTCTCTCAGAGGCTTCCTACCTATGTAACCCCAGAAAAATCCCTTGATCTCTAGGTGCCTCTTTTCTTCATCTATAAAAACAAAAGTGGGAACAGTGTTGATCTCAGTGGCTTCAATATCTCTTCCAGCTTTAAAGCTGTGATTCTAAGAGCTGTGATTTCTCAAAAGATTCCTAATCTAGGTTTAAGTTTCAAAGTTGGAAGGAACTTTACTAGAGGGCATATAATGGAGCTTCCCACTCAGTGAGTAATCCCTTCTACAGTGTTCCTGACAGATGGTTGTTCCAACCAGTGATGGAAAACTCTGAATTTCCTTGAACAGCCCCTTGCTGGACCTCTTTGTTCACTCCAATCTTTTAATATTGACTTGAATTCTTCTTCCTTGCAATTTCCACCTATTGTTCCCAGTTCTGCCCTCTAGGTCCAAGCAGAACAAGTCTGCTCCTCCTCTCCTTCCCCTTATAAAGGGAAGACAGATCATATCTCCTCTTTACTTTCTATTTTCCAGAGTAAACAGAATCCATCCCTATTTCCAATCCCAGTGGCCTTGATACTTTTGTTGTCTGACTCCTGCTCCATCTGTGTCTGCTCAGTCTATGCCTTATCAAGACTTCCCATGCATATCCTCATCAGGTGTTTCATTTTGCACATGTCCCCACCTTCTGCTGCCTATCATTGCTCCTGGGAAACTTCTGTTTATTAACCCCTCAGATCCCTTAAGCTGCTTCATTAGAACATGGCAGCTGGCCCAGAGTCAGTCCAATGATGTCAGATGCACGCAAGGAAGGTTTCCCCTCTGTTTGTCAAAGTCATATTTCCATGGTAAACTTCCATTACCCTGGGCAGCAAGGAAATCCAACATGCTGTGCAAAAAACAAACAAACAAACAAACAAACAAAAAAAAAAAAAACAGCTTGGAATTCTGGTATTGGCTTTATTTTATCCAAGGGGAACATGTTTGATACTCTTAAGAGAATAATTCATTTAAAAAAATAGCTGATGGGTAATTATAAGAGTCACCTGGGAGGGAAAGGTTGTATTAAGCCAAGAAACCCATGAGAAAACAGAAGGAAGAGAATGGTGGGACAAAAACCTTAATTACCATGAATGACATAAGTATATGGGACACTCAAGTCCAAGTTGACCAAGTGAAGTTCAACTTTTTTCTCAGATGACCAGAGCCATCTGCCTGGAGCAACTCCTTTATTCTCAAGTTTTTTTTTTTTTCTTGTGTTTGTTTGTTTGTTTGTTTGTCATCAAAGACAGGGTCCCAAGTCCTCCTGGATCCAATTATGGTATTCTACCCACCATTTCAAGTATATCATGGAAAAGAGAAGGCTTTAAGGGACAAGTGGGGAATATCTTGTTAACTGGAAAATACTTAAAGAAACCATAAAAATTTATAATAACTTAAAGGAGCAATAGGAGAGCACTGGCTCTTGAATCAAGTGATCCGGGTTCAAATCTTACCTCTGATGCTTAGTACCTATGTGATTTTGGGCAAGTTACTTCATTGACTCCTGCTTCAGTTTGCTTAACTATAAAATGAGCAAGTTGAATTAGATGGTCTCTGAGATTCCTTCCTTCTCTAGTTCTATAATCCTCAAAATATTCAAGGGACTGTCATGAGGAAAGTATAAGACTTGATAATCTGATCCCCAAGGGAAGAATTGGGAGCAATAAAAAGAATCTTCTGAGGGGCAAATTTAGGCTTGATATTGGGGAAACAATTTGCCTTTCTGTCTTTCTTCCTTCTTTTCTTCCTCCCTCCTTCCCTTCCTTCTTTCCTTCCTTCCTTCCTTCCTTCTTTCTTTCCTTTTTTTTCTTCTTTCCTTCCTTCTCACTTAACATGGCATGCCCCTCATTCCTGGACTTATCCCAGAATTAAGTGGATACTTGGTTAGCATTAACCCTAATGTAGCTCAGAACTCCTTCTAAGGGAGTTCTAAAGATCCTTCAGCCTCTGCTTCCCTAATAGCTAAGATTTCAAGAATGGACAAGACTGGAATGATATACATCAAGAATTTCTTAGTAAAAATAGCTATCCGAAAGCAGAAAGGGGTGAATTGTGTAGTGGTACATCATAGGATTTCTCATTCTATAGCTTAGACATGGCAGCTAGAAATTTATCCTAGGTAGCTGAAATTTTTAGGGAGCACTTATAAAACTTAAAGACCTGTAACAAAATAGGAACATCTGGGTTCATCATTTCATTAACAAGAAAAATTAGGTAAAATAGAAAGCTATCATAAGTGACTTCCTCTCCCACAGCCACATCCCTGATGGACCTCACTCTAGCCCTGTCCTCCCCCAGTATTATACCCTGTTCAAGGGGTTCTATGGCCTTTCTCCAACTAAAATGGGGTACTTGTGATCCTACTTTTCCTTACCCTCAGTTTCTCTGTGTTGACTCATTATTCTAGTATCTCCACAGGGCAGCTTGTTTCCTGCATCCTACCATTATCCTTGGACAGTATTCCAGCTACCTTAAATAGTTCTAAAGATCTTGAATATGGGTAAAGGGGACTTTAATTCAGTGACAGAGTTTTTTCTCTGGGCTTGGAGAAGAGTTCCTTTTTTTTAACCTCAGACAGCACTTTGTAATAATCAACTCAATTCAAGAAGCATTGACCTAGTGCCTACTATATAGAGAGAACTATTATAGGTTTTGGAGATTAAAAAAAAAAAAAAAACATAGGCAATCCCTGCCTCCAAGCTCACATTACATAAATATAGTTAGAATAAGCCTATATGATCTATAGAAAATCAATTCAGATATGAGGGTGAGAACAGCTAACAACTGATATTCTAGGTAGAATTCTAGGTTTCCTAAGGGAAAAAAACATGGGTGGAGTGGACAGAGGCCTAATGATGAAGATAACTCTTCAAATGTTGCCTCTGACACATATTGGTTCTGTGACACTGGGAGGAAGGAAGGAAACAGCATATTTAATCCTACCATGTGCCAGGCACACGCTAAAAATATAGTTTCTCCTTTGATTCTCACAACTCTTGGAAAAAAGTGTAATTTTTCTCATTTTATAGTGAAGGAAACTGAGGCAGAAAGATTTTAAACGACTTGTCCAGAGTTACCGAACGAGTAAATGTCTGAAGTAGGATTTGAACTAGGTCTTCCTGATATCAAGTCTAAAGTTCTATCACCAGAATTAAGTGAATACCTAATTAGCATCAATCCCAATGTAGCTCAGAATCCCTGAACTCTAAAGATCCTTCAGCCTCAGCTTCCCTAATAGCTGAGTTTTCAAGGATGGACCTTCATGATACATGTCAATAATTTCTTAATAAGAATGGCTATCCCAATGCAGAATGGGGTGCAGTGGTGCATCTTAAAACTGACTCAAATTTTCAGCACCCCAGACAGTTCTCTAAGATTTGCCAATCTATGGAAATTGGAAAAAAAAGAGTTTTTCATTCTGACCATGAGGTCAGATCTAATAGTATTTCCATAGCACCCATTATTTTATGTGATTCTCTGTGACTCAGTTATTTTTATTTCTTATCTACATTATTTTATTTTTATCGACATGTTATTTATATTTTACAGAGATAGTGAAGTGATTTCCCCATAGTCCTACAAGCTCATTAACAGCAAAGGCAGAGCTGGAGCCCTGACCTTTTGATTTCCAAGTCTTTTTTATTATTTTTTCATTATATTCCACATTTATCCATTAACTACTATAATTGTCATATGCCATCTAGTCCTTTGGACTTTATCTGCTTCTTTTGTAAAATGGAGATAATAAGATCTCATCTATATAGATATGGAAGACTAATCCAGATGACCTCTAGAAGTATCTGATAATTCCAGGATCTATGAGTCCATGCTTCCAATAATGGACTTCCTCATGGCTCTTAGGATTTGGGAAAGAGAACAGTTTTGCTTGACTCAACTGAATAACTTAGCCTTTAATGTAAGGCACATTGATTAATGACTCATCCTGTGATTCATACACAGAGTTATAGAATATTTGAGTGGAACTCTTGGAAATGGCATTAGAGGTCATCAAGTACAATCTCCCAACCAATTCATTAACCCCCTTTATCACATCCCTGACACTGGTTATCCAGCCTCCAGAGGTCAGGTGAATGAGTCCACAAACTTAGACAAGAGGTATTCTATTCAAACCCTGCCTTAGATGCTTAATGATTGGATCACTTCACCTGTCTCCACCTCTGCTTCCTCATTTATTAAAATGGGGTTAAAGTTGAATGTGATGGACTATAACATCTTATCCAGCTTTAAATCTATGATCATATAAACATTATTAGTGATGGGGAACTCACCTACTTGACAAAGATTTATAGACAGTTTTAGTTTTGGAAAGCTCTAGGTACTAGAAGGTTCTTCCTTATATTAATTTGAAATCTGCTTCATTCCAATGTATCTTTCTGGAAGAAAAAATATAGGAGAATGGAACAATGAGATGATTCAAGGCAATTCCAATAGATTTATGATGAAAAGAGAACTTATATAGCAGAGTTCTTGTGAGTATCAAATCAGATACTCTTTATAAATTGCTTAGCACTGCACCTGGTACAGACAACATGGACCTTTTTGTTGCTGTTATTATTTATTTGTTTGTTTTGTTTTTCCTCATTTTTTTCTTTCACTTTTTGATCTAATTTTTCTTGCACAGCATGGTGAATATGGAAATATGTTTAGAAGAACTGCATATGTTTAACCTATATTGGATTGTTTCCTGTCTAATGAAGGGAGGAGGGGAAGAAAGAGAGAGGAAAAGATGGAATACAAGCTTTTGCAAGGGTGAATGATGACCATCTTTGCATATATTTGTAAAAAATATAAGGCTATTTAAATTAAAAAAATAAAAATTATTTTTAAAAGAATCTAGTCATTTTTGGCCTCCAGCTTGAGTTTGAGTCCTGACGTAACAACTGGTGGGACCTTAGACAAGTGACTTCACACTTTCTGAGTGTCTGTGTCCTCATCTGGGAGATGTGATATTAAAAAATAATTCACATTTTCATATGACTTGCTTCTCAACAGCCCTATGAGAACAATAGAAATAGCTAGTTAGGTGGTACAAGACATAGGGTTGGATTTGAAATCCTATCTTGTATACTTGTATGATCTTAAGCAAGTTTCTTAAGCTTTGTTTACTTTTATTTCTTCATCTATATTATAATAACATCTACTAAGATATAATAAATATAATAACATCGATTAAGATATAATAAATATAACAGCCTGTATCTTACAGAGATTTTAAAGATCAAATAAGATGATGGAGGGGAAATGCTTTGTGAATGTTAAAACATTAAACATGAACTAATGATATTTTGGTGTGAGTGCCATCATCCTTAATTGACAGATAATTGTGATAGTCAAGGAAACTCTGAATTTCTCGGAGAGTTAAAACCCTTCCTTTTTTCAAGCTGTCTCTACTCTGGATCCCTGCCCTGCTCTCATTTGGCTCTCAGCCTGCCATTTCCTGGCAATGCCCAGACCTCATGTTTATAATCGCTACTTATTTGCATTGTTCAAATCCTAGTGGCTCCCTCACTGTGAGATCAGACATGGGAAACCAACCAGCTTTGCTTAAACAGGAGACCGTCCCTTTCCTACTAAGTCCGTGACCTTCCGTAGCTGTATTAATGGGAAGGGGATTTTGATATAGGAATCCTGCATTGACCAGAACTGACAAAAATTACAGAATTAAAGAACTGAAACGGCTCCAGAGAGCATCTAATCCAACCCATATCTGAAGGAGATCTCCATCCTCATATCTCCATTAGCATAGATGAACAGCATGATCTCATCATCGGAGTTTGATGCCCGTTTCAGACTAGCTGTGGAGGGCGATGGAGGCAAGTCAGTTCACATCCTTCTGGTTATAAAAGGAGGAGATTGAACTTGATGATCAAAGGTCTCTGCTAATTCTAAATCCATGATGTAAATTGCCATTCATTTTTTTTAGACGTTCAATATAGTCAATAAACATCTGTTAAGCTCCTACTATGTGCTAGGGATACTGATAAGTACCGAAAATAAAAAAGAAAAAGACAATCTCTGTTTTCAAAGAGTTTGTGATCTAAATGGGGGTATAATAAGCAAATAAATATGAACAATCAAGCTCTATATACTACAAAAAGGAAACAATTGAGCAAGGGGAGCAGCTAGAATTAAGAAGGCTTGGGAAACACTTCCTGTTGCAGATGGAATTTTACGTGGGACTTACAGGAAGATGGGGAAGGCAAGAGGCAATGACGAAGATAGAGCATTCCAGACAAGAGGGACAGTTAGAGAAAATGCTCAGAGCTAAGAAATAGGGTAGCTTTTTTTTTTTTTTTTTTTTTTTTTTTTTTTTTTTTTTTTTTTTTTTTGGATAGCCAGGAGTCCAGTGGCACCAGATTCAAGATGATACATGTTGGGAAGGAAGGTGTAAGAAGACTGGAAAGGCAGGTGAAGGCTAGGTTACAGAGGGCTTTGAATGCCAGAGCATTTTGTAGTGATCCTGAAGGCAATATGGAGCCATTAGAGTTTATTGAGTAAGGAAGTGACTTAGTTAGATCTTAGTTAGATCTGCACTTTAGAGAAGTCACTGGTGGCTGAATGGAGGATTAATCAGAGTGGGGAGAGTCTTAAGGCAGGCAAATTATACTTCACTTAATGATTTCATCAGCTCCTATGGATTTAATTACCTCCTCTATGCTTATCATTCTCAAATCTCAAATCTCCAAACTTTCAATCTTACAGTTTCAACTCCCTTCCAGACATTTGAGCAGTAGACTTAACTAGTCTAAGAAGTTCCTTATCTTTCTCCCTCAACCTTCCCCTCCTGTCTCTTTGACATTGCGCTTCCCCAGACCTCCATGACAGGGTAAGGGCAATGTCAGAGAGGACATAGGTTACAGATGTGAAATCAACAGGTCATGGAGAAGTATGGCAGAAGGGAGCATAAGAGAGAGAAGTCCAGGATAACTCCTACAACTGGGAGAATGGTATTACCATCACACAGACAGGAAGTGAGGATCTCAGCGGTAGATGGGGAAATGGGGATCCATGGGGAGTTAGAAGAGAGATGGGAAGGTTTGCACAAGCTAGTGTGGAGATGAGAGATAGTGAGTAGGATTGCCTAGCAGCAGCCAGGGCCCAGCCAAGGTTGGGTATCCTAATTTTGTAGCAGAGCCAGTCTTATCCACCTTCATCTGGCAATATGTGTGTAGCTCCAAAAGGTGGGAGTGACTTGGGTTGAGGGGTGGCAGAGTGGGATTGGTGAAATAAGGGGGCTAGGGACTCAAGAGAAGAGGTTGTGACACAGACAAAGAGTAGGATTTTGTAAGGAAGGGAAGAGGGAGGGTTGACTTTATGGCCAAATAAAAGGATTTCGGGATTTTGGAACATGCAGGTGTTACATCTGTGGGTGTTGGTAAGATCTGTATGAGAGAAGGCTGGGCCTCTAGAGGCCGCCCATTCCACTAAACATAGAAGGATCTGAGCATTCCAAGTCCAGTAACCAGTTTCTGTGGAGAATTATCACTGATCCCCTTTCCTTCTAATATCCCAATACCACCTTACTTGGGACCCAAGTGGCCAACATAGCCACACCTTTCCCTCCTTGCTCCTATTTTCCCGTTCTTCTGGCTGCCTTCTGGGTGCTTCACTTGGAACATTAAAACCTTCCCCTCTTGCAAATTGAAACATCCTACAATCACCTGAATTTCACCTGAATGCCCTCTTGTCTCATTTCTTTCTCTTCCTTTCTCTGGCTTCCTTCAAGATGCAACTTAAATCCAACCTTCTTCATGAATTCCCCGGTCCCCCCGTCCTTCACTGGTTTTGTTTTCCTTCTTCCCTGCTGAAGTGAACTGCTTTCTGCTCTATATATTTCTTTCTTTTTTTCTTTTTTTCTGAGGCAATCGGGGTTAAGTGACTTGCCCAGAATCATACAGCTAGGAAGTGATAAGTGTCTGAGACCAGATTTGAACTCAGGTCCTCCTGACTTCAGGGCTGGTGCTCTGTCCACTGTGCCACCTAGCTGCCCTGCTCTGTATTTTTGCCCGTGCACAGTTATTTGCATATCATCTTCCCCACTAGATCGTAAGGTGGTTGAAGGCGGCCACAGGCTTTGGCTTTTCTTTGTATCTCCAGCCCTTAGAAAGATGTCGGCACATGGCGAGTGCTAAATAAACACACTGACTCGAACCATTCCCTTCTCAGAATGTAATCTTGAGAGCAGGAACTGTTTCACCTAGTACTTAGTAAAGTGCCCCTCACATAGTAGGTACTTAGTAATTTTTCAATTGATTCATTAATATTTTTTTAAATCAATTACACTATCCATTCCCAGTCTTGCTATTTGATGAACTCTATGTCTGTCCTTGTAGAGATAATTGGATTCGATGGAATTAGAAGGTATTGGGGTGCTATGAGAATAGCACTGGGCTAGTCCCATCCTCCCCACCCCCACCCTCTCTCTGTCTCTATCTTTCTGTCTCCCTCTCTCTCTCTCTTTCTCTCTCTGTGTGTGTGTGTGTGTCTGTCTGTCTCTGTCTCTCTGTCTGTCTGTCTGTCTCTCCTCTCTCTCTCTCTCTCTCTCTCTCTCTCTCTCTCTCTCTCTCTCTCTCACACACACACACACACACACACACACACACACACACATCCCTCTCTTTAATTCCTGTAAATTCTATGGAAAGATGAGGATAATAAGGAAACTGAGCCTCAGATGGCCAAGAGAGATTTAAGAATCAAGCCATTGTTTGCAGATCTCTCTATCTATACCTAGGTCCGGGGGTTTTTCTGAGGAACATGCACTGTGAACTGGCCCCGAGTATGACAATGTCAGCTGTCATTTCTCTGAGCGTTGGACAGGTCCCAGCCCTCGGGCCGGCCAAGGCTCCTCCTTTTGGCATGTAAGAGCTGAGTTCCTGGCAGGTGATTCAGCAGAATTTCCAAAGATAGCCCTTCAGCCCTGGAGGTGACCAGCAGAGCTTCACAGCTTCATGCCACAGGCTAACCCAATGGCATGATTCCCAGAGTGCCCCGGGCCACTTCTTTCCCTTCCCTGTTGCCCTTCCCCTCATCTCCCGACTCAGAAGCTAGCCACCCAGATTGTTTGTCCAGCTCCCAGCTTCCTCCAGAGCACAGAGCCTGACAACTCGCTGTGATTCAAGGGAGCAAAAGCTGCCTCTGGGAAGGCAGCCTATCGAGCAGCGGGCAACTCACTGAGTTAGCAAGATGGGCATACCAATGGGGATCGAGTGCAGCACCTAGCTTCAAATCTTGCTTCTTTCCCTTGCTAGCTTTGTGACCCTGAACAAATCACGGCCCCTTCTCTGGGCACCTCGTGCCCAGCTCACAGGCTCATGGGAGCTCAAGGATGTACAGCAGGAGTTCTCAGCCTTGTTCATGTCACGGTCACCTTTGGCAGGCTGGGCAAATCTGAGGAGTCCAGACTCCTGTTTGTTGCCTGTGTTCCTAACTGAAATCCTGTAAGGGTTAGTGAAAATAAAGCTATAATTGTTTTTCTCATCAAGTTCATAGACCCCCAAAGGGCCTGGGAACCCACATTCACGACTCCTGATGGAAAGGAATTAGAAAGTATAGAAACCCCCAGGTGAGAGGACTCCCTGCTCATGCCTTAACATTAATGGCCTTAGAAAAGTACCAGAACAATAAGAGTTTAAGTGACGGGCCCAGGGCCATACAGCCAGGATGGCTCAAAGGTAAGATTTGAACCCACATCTCCTTGACTTAATCCATCATATCACCATAATGTAAGTTATGAATATGATTATTTTAGAGCAGAATGGTCACAAGCTCACTGGGCAGAGAGTCAAGACCCCCAAACCCATGTCCTGGTTTTTCCATCCAGGCTCTGAGGGACTCAGAGGAAGCTACTTTCTGTCTCTGATTAGTTCCTTCACTTGGAAAGATCAGGATGGTAGATAATGTCTCGTGTGCTTTCTTGCTCAAATGACAACCAGTCTCTACTTGCTGTTGCTGGGTCCTGTCCAACTCTTTGTGACCCGATGGACTATATAGTTCATGGGGTTTTCTTGGCAAGAATAGAGTGTTTTTCCATTTCCTTCTCCAGAGGATTAAGGGAAACCAGTTAAGTGACTTGTCCAGGGTCACATAGCTAGTAAGTATCTGAGGCGGGATGTGAACTCAAGTTTTTCTGATTCCAGAACTGACATTCTATCCCCTGAGCTATCCCTTTTCCCCTTCTCTGCTTTCTAAAGCCATACAAATAGTTAATGTCAAAGAAATACTTGAGTCCAATTTAGTGAAGATGAGTTGCTATGTGCACCACTGGAAAGACTTTCTCTAGTGACAAGATCGTACCAAGAAAGACGTTCCCAACTTCTTCTCCAAATTGCTATTTGAGCAACAGATGAAGGAGGAAGTCAAGATTGGAGGATGAATCACGATTATGGGAATCTAGTCGTAGACTGGGAAGAGATCTTCCGAGGCCATCTAGCAAGTCCTCCCTCGTTCTGGAGTATTTCCTCATTTTAGAATATAGATTCAAGGTTCAGGTAGGTGTTGACTCCTATGGGAGTTAATCCTCCCTAGTCCTCCTGAATTTTCTCCTTAATTTCCTTTCTCGTTACTTATAATATATTTAATACCATAGCCCTCCAACAGAATGGAAGATAGAGACTAATTCTTTTTGAGACCTCATTTTCCCTGCCCCTAACATGCTAAGATGCTTAATAAATGTGCATTGGGTTGGTTTGGATTGGATCAGAGTCAATGAATTTGAGTTGAAGTGAATTGGGATAACCGCTGTGAAAGATCTACATGAATTGCCCAAGTGATTCCCACATTTTCTCTGAAATGGTTAAATAATTGCAGCTATCACACACTAGTTTTATTTTATCTAGTGCTCTTTTTTGTGCTATCAAGTACAAAGTAGAGGTACTAAGGTAATACAAATAATCTTCTTTTATTTATTTATCTTTATTTATTATTTAATATTTTTATTATATTTTATTTTATATATATTTATACATATTATTTATTATATATAAAATATAATATATTTTAAATTTTTATTTATTATTATTATTTATTATTTATCTTTAACTGTAGAAAGAGCTACAGTTAAATTGGTCAAGTAACATGAATCCCAAGTAGCTGAACTCAATCATACAATCATACAATTTGAAACCACAAAAACCTTGAGAGGTTATCAAACTTCTCACTTTACAAGGAAAGAAACAGGTTCAAGGAACAAAGTGACTTTGCCAAAGTCACACAGATTATAGATGATCAAGTTAGGATAGAGGGGATCACAAAATTTGAAATTGCAAAGAATCTGGGAGATCAACTAGCCCAATGCCCTGATTGGACTGAAGAGGAAATTGAGGCACAGCTCACACACATGAGGCGGAAGTAGCAGAACCAGAACTTGAACTCAGTTCCTCTGGCCTCAAATCCAACTTCTTGGATTTTGCCACATGGTGTCTTTTACTTCTAAGCCTGATGCTATTCTAATTAGCACCCCATGCCTTCCGATCCAATCTAAGCCAATAAGTATGTATTAATCACTCACTGTGTACCACACACTGAGCGGCTAAGAGCTGATAATAGAAAGGGACAATGAAAATGTGCTTTGAGTTTCCCTTAAGGAGACTGCATCCATTATCTTGGGGAAAAGATGTGTAAGAAAAAATAAAACAACAAATACAAAAAGATATGAAATGAATCAAAGGCGACTAGAGGAGGTAGGGCAGCACAGCAGGGTTCAGAAAAGAGCCTTTGCCTCTCTTGCTCCTGCCCCCTCCACAATCCTATGCTAGAAGTGGTCTCTTCTGATAAATCATTAATCTGGAAAAGGATGAGGGTAGAGAGCATGTGCTTGCTGGTTGGCTTGGAGTGATTCTGGGAATTCATTTTGATCTAAACAACTATTCCAGTTATTCATGTGACTCAGCTGCTGAAACCCGGACCTTCCTGTAGTCACAGGACAATGTGCTGAGTCAGAGGGCTGAGCCGGGCTCCGATCCAGGAGGCACCTTGACAGGGAGCCCTCTCCTCTCCTTCCCCCTCCTCCTCATCCTTTCCTTCCACTCCCAACTCTGAGGAATCCTATTTGCTGAACTGCATTGAGATTTTGGGGGAACAGAGATACACAAACATTCATCTGTTGAACTTTCCCAGTATTTACTATTGAAATTTTACCCTTCCTTCAAGATCTGCTTCAAATGCTAATTTCTGCAAGAAATCTCCCTTGATTCTCTTAGCTGGAAAGATTCCTGAGAATTTCCATTCCACATTCTCTCTCATACATTTATATTTATTTTTATTATGGGTGTTCTAATTATTTGAGTCTCCATCAAGTCCTCTTTTGATATTTCATGATGGCTTAGGGATGTCTCCAGGTCCTCTAAGGCTATAATGGAGCTTGTGTCCTGGAAGGTCCTACCCTGTTTATGTAGCCTGAAGTGTATTCTCAGTAATAATCAATGTCTGTTTTCAAAGGGTAGCCTGGCTATATACAGAAGAGCCCAGCTTCATGAGAAAATGAATCATTTGGCCATTGAAATCCCCAAAACAAAGACAAAGACAAAATGTCTCCTGGTCTTATACTTCTCACTTTCATTTCTGCTGTGGCAGGACTACTTTGACAGAGCGGGTCAGAGAGAATACTAAGAACCCATTTTCCAGGCTATCTATGATTTATAACAGAACTTTGGCATATTAATTGTCCAATGGCCAACAAGTATACAGACTGAGAAAGGGGCAAAATCATTTCAATCTTGACAATCTTTCTATAAAGCAAAACAGAAGCCACAATGAAATCTGAGCTAAGTTTTCCTTGGAAGGGAAAGTAGAAGAAATGACCAATTTGGTTTCACTGCCTCCGAAACAATAGGAAACATCAGTTTCTTTAGTCTTTTCCAGTTGTAGTACTTTAGATGAATATTTGCAAAAAAGGAGCATCACAGGAACACTTGAAGCTTAGGTATCAACATCTGTTGCAAAGGATGAAGGGGCAGAGAAATTCTACAAAAAATTGATGCAACCCAATTAAAATAAAATTAACATAGATTTTGATATCGGTAACTTCAAAGTTAGAAATGTTAGAAAACCTGATCAATAAGAGAGGTGAAATACTTGTAGACCCCAAAGGAACCACATGTCTACAAATCATGCATATTTTCTCAGAGAAAAGAATAAATATGAAAGGGATAGACATGATAGTCACCGAATCACCAAAAAAGAAAAAGAATGAAATTGATTATATTTTAACAGACAGGAAACGACTCATTTCTGATGTGAGAGTCATGGCTGAATCAGCTATCCATGTACCACCAGACCACTCACTTATTAGACCAAGAGAGCATACATAATTAGTTCAAACCTTGGGAAAAGGACAAAAGAAAAAGAAAAAAAATCATACAATTAAACAAGGATTTTTTTTTTAACATTAAAAAGGGATATGGATGGGAGAAAGGAAATAAATACAGTCTACAATAGTTTCATACAGAAGGTTAATTGATATCTTGCCATAAAAGGAAACAAGAGCATAAAAATCCTTCAATTAACAAGAGTTGGAACTATTTATCAAGTAGAGAGAGGAGGCAGTCAAGGGAAACATCATCTTAGCAAGCCATCTCATTTGTAAAAATTATATGTGGATAAATGGGGGAAGATTATGTACAGTATCATTCATAAAACAGAGAGAAATAGCAGAGGATAAAGCCAATAAAAAAAAACAGTATGAGACTCAACTAAGAAGTCTTCCAGATGGAATTTAAGGTTGAAAATTAAAAGATGACAACAATCAGAAGAAAAATGGAAAAGATCTGCCATGTATCTCATCACCACTAAGCACTGGATAATTATCCAACTTGGAGCCACAGCTGCCCATAGGCTAATCAAGAAAGTCATAAATGGTTCTAAAGAAACAAAAATGGGAAAAAATTGAGTTAAACTAAGTGTAAGTAATGAGGATCTATATTAATGAAACATTGCTGTGCTACCTAGACATAGGTTCAGGATGTATCTAGGAAAGAGGAAAATATCTAGTGAGTATTTTTTTTAATTAACATTAATCCAAACAAATGTCTAAGCAAATATCAACAACTACTGACCCATATTCCTAATTTTTCATTGACATAAAAATTTTAGAAAAATAAACAACTTGTGCAGTAAAAGCAGCCTTAACAAGGGCGATAGGAGAGAACAAATTGTCTTGCACAGATGATATTCCACAGTATACTGCATCTTTACCATTACACAATAGAATGATAGATGCATGAAACACAAAAACTCATAATAAAAAAGTTATTTGGCAGGACAAAATATTTCCTCGCATTTTCTCTCTTTTAACAAAGTGTCTTCCATAAATATATCAAAATATTGCAAGGTTCTGTGAATATTATGGCAACAGAGATGACCTTGATTGATGATTCTTTTGCAATTAATGTGGAATAGAATGGAAACACACTTATTAGATGCTTACTATATATCATACTATGTGCTATAGATAAAAATTAAGATTTTCCCTCCTATTAAGAAGCTCTGATTCTAAATGGGGGCAGAAAATATAAAGGAGACTTCATATTCATCTTTAGTTCCTGGCAGATAGAGCAATCAGGTTGCTCTTAAATGTAGAAAGTAGCAGAGCAGATGGCAAGGCCCAGAGGATCTTAGTGAGCATAATAACAGAGCAGATGATTGGGTTACTTACCAAGAGGCAAGTGGAGTTAGGGATTATAAATATATTGAGACTTTTATGTATCTCCTGCAGAGGAAGGGATTCCCATTCAGCAATCAGTGGCTGGTGTGTGTCTGGTGGAAAGTTGGTAATTGGACAATTAGGGTCAGTTGGGTAAAGAAAATCCATGATTCCCTTCGATATCAATATATATTTCTGGTTTCTCTCTTGGCCATAGAAATACTCCCAAAAGATATTTTCAATTTTCATGGAGGAGAACTTGGACAAGTCACTTCTCCTAAGATGCTAAGAAATATACATGATCCCAAAGATCTAACACAGAGTTCAAATGGAAGAGAAAGAGAGAAACCAGTTAACCATTCAAAAGTGAAAGCACCCCAAAATCCAGCATCCTAGATGAATGAAGTAAATAGGGAATGTCTAGTGTCCAGATCATAACATGAAGTTTCAGGGGCAGCAAATTGAGCTCATCCCTAAATGACCTCATCATCTGGAAGGGTTTTGTTCGAAACATGGGACGGTCCTTGGAGTAAAAACAAAACTCCTTCCCCTTCCAATCGATGTGCCTGAAATGCTTTTATTAGGAATTCATTTATTCACCTCATAGAATGAGAATCTTAGAAATGGAAGAAAGCTTAAAGATTCTGCTTTCTCTGATGGGTTCTTAAGTGGATGTGTATGAGTTTGCATCTTTTTAAAATGTCTGAATTACTGTGTTTCACTATAATTGGTTTCCTTTGTAATCCGATGTATTTTATTTTATGCATCGTGGGAACTGAGTGAACTACACGGACTCCAATTCTGGATCGAGCTCAGTTCCCTTTCTATTTAGTTATGAGTCTAGTCAAATCTCTGTCTCGAGAAAATATAATCCAATTTTAAGAATTATGAGAAGATTTTATTGCATTGTTTGAACCTAGTCCTGTGTGTCTGCGAAGCTGAACCGCCTCTACATGCTGTTCTGTTCTACAGCAGCTCTGTTCTGCTGACCAGAAACCCAGTCAGATCCAAAGATTAATGCAAGACATGGTTTTATAATCATATATCTCAACCAATACATATGAAACAATTTGTCTGAAAAGTGGCACTAGTCAATCACTCACTGTTTCTTTGTTCTTTTGATGGAACACAGGATTGAATACTTGGGGAAGAAGAAGGAGTGGCAAGGGAGTAGGACATCTCTTTTTCTGATTTCAGTTAATTGCACCTGTTTACTCTCCTAGTCCAAATTTGGAAAGCCCCTTATTTTCCCTCTAATTAGAAATCGGATTGCCTAATCTTGTATCTTGCTTTATATCCTGTCATTTTTTTCCCTTTTAATGCATAAAAATCTTTCATCCCCTGTATTTGGCATCCAGTGTCAAGCTCAGGAGGCCTCAGGAGACCCCAATTTACTATGCAATTGGCATGCATTGCTTAATAATATGATTAGAAGTTCAGACCTTTGTTTCCTCAGTTCTTTCAGAGCATTTAAAAATAGTTTTCCAGGAAAGGGTCCCTCAACATCACCAAACTGCCTGCCAAAGCTATTCAGGACATCAAAAGGTCAAGAATCCCTGACCTGGAGCAATCATGACAAAAGCCAGAAGACTTTCCATAGTACCAGTACTCTTCTACTGACTTGTTGGGCAAACCACTTCTCTTCAGGAACTCAGTTTTCTTATCTGTAAAAAGGATTTCTTAAGATACTTTCAGCCAGGGGGTTATAGTGCTATACTTAGAGTCAGCAAGACTTGATTTCAAATCTTGCCTATAATGTTTAGTTACTGTGTGACCTTGGGAAAGAACCTTTTTACTTTTCTTGTATTCACAGAATTGAGCACAGAGCCTATTATGTCGTTTGCATTTAATAAATGTTGCTGAATGTTTCATTGACAACTTCTATGTGCCTCAGTTTCCTTATCTGTGAAATTACATAGTAAAAACATTCATCTCATGTATTGTTTTCAGGATCAAATGAGATGATATATAGATAGATAGATAGATGGAGGGAAAGAAGGGGAGAAAGACAAAGAGAAAGAGAGAGAGAGAGAGAGAGAGAGAGAGAGAGAGAGAGAGAGAGAGAGAGGAAGGGGGAAACATAGACAGACAGACATAGATAGATAGATGGAGGGAGAGAGGAAGGGAAGAAAGACAGACAGATAGATAGACTTGATAGATAGATGGATGGATGAAGGGAGAGAGGAAGGGGAGAAAGACAAATAGACAAACAGATGAAAGAGAGACAGACTAATTAATCAATAGATGGATAGATGGATGGATAGAAATATATATATATATGTGGATAGGTAGATAGCATTTTAAAAACCTTTAAGTATAATATAATGTCATCTATTATCTTTCTATCTTTCTGTTTGCCTATGAGTCTATCTACCTGGCTATCATGACCATTGTCATCCTCCGCATCCTTTTAAATGAATTGGAGACTATGAACATCCCTCATAAGGGAAGTTCATTGCTTTCCAACTGAGACGGGAGGGTTCTGAATGGAACCCTGAAGGGAGGGGAAAGGCAGGAAATGAATGAGAAGACAGTTGGAATGGGTTTCCAAACATGAGAAATCATTGAAAGCTGATTATGAAGGTGGATGGCCAAATTTCTCCTTCTCCAATAGTGCTTTAAATCTTCCTGTCAACATCTTCCTTTAAAATAGTTAAGAAATCAGCCAAAGAAACTCCTGATCTTCAATCAAAGAATGGCCTTGAAATATCTTTTTCCCTCTTTTGAAGCTTTGAAAAAGAAACAGGGTTTTCTTGATTCACCGTGGGGTCACAGAGAAAGGAGATCAAGGGAGGGAAAAGAGCAATCATGGCAATTTTTCAGGCAGAGTATGAGTCACATCTTTTTCCCTTGTAAAGGGCCCTTCCAGGCCCAGTTGAGGCTCACCAGCCAAATTCACTCCCTATCAAGCACCTAGTGTCTCTAATATTCTGTGCTCTGAAGGTTCTTATCCTAACATTCTACATTCTATTCTAATATTCCACATGTTAAGGCCCCCGCCAGTGCCGACAGCCTGTGTTCTAACTTCCTCTCCAGTTCTAACGCATTACGCTTTCCATTCTAACAATCCTTGAGCTAGGGTTTCTTCTAGCACAAACATTTGGGTTCTAACATTCTATGTGCTGAGATCTCTTCTGGATCTGATCTTTTATATTACAAATTATATTATAATTCTATTATTTATATATGTAGTATAGACAAAATATATTTATATTTTTATATTGCAATCATATATTATGTGATTCTCTAATCTCCAAAGACCCGTCCAGTTGTAACAGTCCCAATTCCAAAGCCTCTCCCTGAGGTTCTTTCTAGCCCCAAACTTCTGTGCTCATGTGATTTCTAAAGCCCCCAAATATTTTGACTGTGATTTGAATCTTAGAGGAAAGAAAAGGGTGGAAAAAATATATATAGCCCGGGAAATTAGGGACTCTCCAGACAGTCTAGGCAGGAAAGGCAATTACAAAGTTCAGGTTGGGAAGGAAAGTTCCCCCCACCCCCAAGGCAGAGGCAGTCAGAGTCCCTGAGTCAGGAGCTCCTTGGCCCAGGCTGCTGACAACCAAACTCCCAGCTTATGGCAATAGAATGTGCTGGCTCCGTTGGAACGATGCCTTTTCCAGACTTGGAGTGAGAGGGCTCCCTTTTCCCAAGGAGATTCCCCAGGGGCTCCCCAGTAATTGGCCTTGACCTTCTGCCGGGAAGGAGGTGCTGGGTAAAAGCGGGGCTCTGAGGGAGTTCTGACAACAGGGACTTTCCCCCCGACTCCAAAAGAGACAGAAATGGGCCAGGCCGATCCCTGTGTGACCCCGGCGACCCCCTCCCCAGGCAGTGTGACACATCCTAATCTGCCCGTGTAAATCCCAGGCTGGGCAGCCTTGGAGGGACCGGATTGGATTACACTTGGCTCTTCCAGACAGACAGGCTGGTGGGGGCCCTCGTCTGCTCTGCAGAAACTGTGGCAGCAGGGGAGCTGGCCAGCGCCTGGGAGGGAGAGGGAAAGCCCCCAGGAGAGGAGAAGAAAGGGGAGACCAAGGGAAAGAGAGAGCCACTGAGACAGAGAGGTGGAGAGACAGTCAGAAATGGAGGGAGGATGGGGGACAGGGGGAGGGGGAAAGAAGAGGAAGGAGAAAAGGAAGGAGAGAAGGGGTCAGGAGAGTAGGAGAGGAGGGACATCTTGGTTGTTGAGATCTACAAATCTCTCTCTATCTCTGGTTCTCTCTGTCTCTATGTGTTATCTTTCTGTTTCTCTCTCTCTCTCTTTTTGTCTGTCTTTCTGTCTCTGTCTCTCTCTGTGTGTCTCTCTGTGTCTCTCTTTTTCTGTCTCTCTTTGTCTCTGTCTCTGTTCATTTTCTCTCTCTCTCTCTGTGTCTCTCTTTTTCTGTCTCTCTTTGTTTCTGTCTCTGTCTGATCTCTCTCTCTCTCTCTCTCTCTCTCTCTCTCTCTCTCTCTCTCTCTGTCTCTCTCTCTCTCTCTCTGTCTCTCTCTTTCTGTCTCTCTCTCTGTCTCTCTTTCTTTCCTGTCTCTCTATATGGTACTGAGGATGGGCATCCTGAGGGTATTCCAATTTGGACAGAAGTCACAATCAGATGAAAGAGGGAGGATGATAATTCAAAACTTAAAATGTAACTAAATTTAAAAATATATATATACATAAAATAGCTACAAGGATCCTGACTCTCTCTCCCTTCCCTTCCTTCCCCACTGACAGATGTGGAAGGCTTGGAGTTACTTTTGCAGGCTTCTGAAAGTCCCTAAAGCAAAACTAGCATTTTCCTTGGGCCAAGGCTAAGGCCTTGCCCAGAGTGAGCCCTTTGCTGCAGAGCAGGAGCAGAGTAGGCAGGTGAAGGGCACTGCCTTTTGGGGGCTGACCCGCACCCTAATAGAAGATCTTTCTCAAAGCATTTGAGAAATACTTTGAAAAGCATGTGAATGAAAAAATATGTCACTTTGGACATGGTGAGAGAGAAGCTAAAGCCTGGAAGAGAGGTGGTGGGTCACAGAGGAAAGGGGGCTGGCCTGGAGATGGAGGACTAAGTTTTGCATCTATTGTTACCCCCTGTGGGACGTTGCCTAAGACCTTCTTTATGGGGATTGGGCTCCCTCTCTACAAAATGAAGCAGTTAGGCTCAAGGTCCACTAAGATTCTTTCAGGTCTAAATGGATCACACTGGGGGCCATTTGAAGGAAAATTGGTGAGCCTTCTACTCTCAGGGTAGAGCTAGGGAGGAATCTTGTTCACTGTTGGAGACATCGTAGCACTGAAGTGGGAGTCAGGAGCATCTGGACACTGGCGCTTTTTGTGGAGTTCCATAAGTACAGAATTCCAAGATTGCATTGATATATGTTTAATGTTCTGTACTTTTCATTGTTGAAGGGAACACCTGATGAGGAAGATCTCTCTACCAATGTAAATCTACTCCTACTCTGTAATTACTGAATGACCTGGGACACTAAGAGGTTGAGTAATATGCCCAAAATCACACAGTGATACACAGTGTGTATCAGAGGCAAAACTTGAACCTAAGTTAGGATCTCCTAAGACCAACTTTCTATCAATTATCCCACATTGCATATTTACTGACATGACATGTTATCGACATCCCTCTATTCCCCGGCTATCAGCAAGATGCAGATATTACAAGTGATCAGACCTAGAAGGGATTTCAGGGAGCCGTCAACAAAAGCTAAATTGACATCTCCAGTAAGTACTGATGTTTTATCCACTTGATGATTTCCCAAGAAAAGGAGCTCAATGCCTCCCTTGCAACGCTTCACATTTGCAAAGGACTAAGGTTGAAAGCCTTAATTTAACTCAAAATTTTCTTCTGTGGTTTCTAATTCTGACATCAGGATCCAAGTAGAATGATCTACTTCTCTTGAATATGAAAGAGATTGGAACTGAGGAGGGGAGATTGGGGAGCACTTGAGGAATAGGGGAAAAATGGACAAAGTGAAGGAAGAACAAAGTTCAAATTGAAGGAGGATGTGGAACAAAAAAAGAAGAGGATTTAAGCTGAAGGAAGAGAATGCTTTTAGTAAAAAGCCTTGAGAAGAAGAGGGAAATTGCAAAGACTTCAAGGAGAAGGGGAAGGACCTGACCTTAAGGAAAACAAAGGTTTTAGAGGAAGAAGTGGGAGAAAGAACAAAAGGAAGAGAAGGAGAAATGGTAGCATTAGAGTTGGAGGAAAGGGTGATAAAAGAAGGAGGAATGGAAGTACAAGAAAAGGAGGAGAGAGCAAAAGGAGATGTTGAATAACCCACAGAAGAAAAATAGAATAAGGATTTGGGGCCCATGGAGTACTAGGGGCAGACTCAAAGAGAAAGAAATGGAAGAGGAGAAAGAGAGGATACTGGGAAGACAAATTGGTAGAACTAGGAAAGAGGTTCAAGAAAGACTAGTGTAGCTGACTAAGGCTGGATTGCTCAAAGGGTGGGAAATAATGGGAAATAATGAAAACCCTGGAGGTGAGAAACCCCCAGGATTGATCTGCCAAACAGATGTCTGGGTCAGCTCCCAACAGTTAAGACAAAGAGTGAGTCTCTCATCACTGTCAGCAAATATGGAGAGCAGGGAGAGTTTTCAGTGACCCAAGATAAATGTGAAACAGTTTTTCAGATATTTGAGCACATATTCTAGTAATAGCAGCTCACATTCATAAAACCCTTTAAGGTTGACAAAGCATTTCACATATAATATCTTCTTTGATATTTGATAGAACAGCCCTATGAGGTAGATCTTGCTATTATCCCATTTTATAGATGCGAAAACTGAGGCTGGGAGCATTTAAGTGCCTTGCCCAAGATCACACAAGTGCCAGAGACAGATCTGAGCCCAGACCTCCCTCATTCCAAATACAGAATTCCTTTCTGGTGCCTTTGATGCCTTCTTAGTTGTCTTTTCTTCCAAGGAAAAATTCCCAATTCTTCCAATCCATTTTTCCACGGCACGATCTCTGGTCTCTCCCACCTCCATCTCCATTCAATTCCATGTCAGTCTGGGAAACTGGTAGAATTTTCAAAAATATAGAAGAGGAGATCACTCGTTTGGCTCATCAAGGTTGCCCAGCTATTTGGGGAGGGTAAATAAAATTCAAAAAACCAGGTGACTTCTCTTGGAAATAGCAATCTGTGCGGGCTGCATGAGCGAGGACTTGGAGATCCTTTGTTTGATGCCCTCTGAGGCTATTTTGGAGTCACGGGCTTGGTTTAAAGGCAGTGGATCAGTTCTCTCCAGCTGCCACCCACATTCTTGGATAGCCTGTATTAATCTGAGATGGAAGGAACCTCAGGGGGCCTTCAGGGAGCTTAGCTCCCCAATATAGACTCAGTGATGTAGAAAAGGAAAGGGACAGGCCCTTCTCAGATGGGACAAAAAGTCCTGGGACTGGCTTGTTGGAATTTCATGTTCCAGATCCCTTGGAGTTTCAATTACTTCCAAACCCACAGGGTCAGAGACGTCAAAGATTACCTTCTCCCAGTCTCCTTTTCTCCTTCAACAACTTTGTCAACCTCTCAGTCCTTCTGGCTTCTCGACTTTTTTTTTCCCCAAAGACATTGTCCATTGCCCTAGAGTCCCTTCCCACCCCCAGGAATGAGTTAAGAAATTAAATATCTTCTGGGATCTTGTCCAAAACCTAGATGCCCCAGAGTGAAATTTCCTTGTGGGTAAGAGCTTGACCTATTACCCAAGAACACTGGGATAAACAAACAGCTCCACTCCCCTTTCCTGGGGTACCAGAAGAGATCAATGGGATGCCAAATAAATGGAACCTTGGCCATGACCTATTCCAACCTTTTTCTTTTAGAATTGAGGAAATCCAGACCCCAAATGGTTAGATAGAACATCCATAGCTCATCTTTCATCATATATACATATATATGTATATATGTGTACCTCTATGTAAATATGCACATATATCTATATGTGTATACTCATGCAGCTATTGTTACTGCTGCTGCTGCTGTTGCTACTACTATTGTTGCTGCTGCTGCTGCTGCTGCTTTGGCTACTACTATTTTACTACTGCTGCTGCTGCTATTGCTACTACTATAACCACTACTACTACTGTTGCTGCTGCTGCTACTGTTGCTATTACTATTACTACTGCTACTGTTGCTACTACTATTGTTACTGATACTGCTACTTCTGCTGCTGCTTCTGCTGCTGCTGTTGCTACTACTATTGTTACTGCTACTGCTGCTGCTACTGCTGCTGCTTTGGCTACTACTATTTTATTATTGCTGTTGCTGCTGTTGCTACTACTATTACTACTGCTACTACTGCTACTGTTGCTGCTATTGTTGCTACTACTAAAACTACTACTACTACTGCTTCTGTTGCTGCTATTGTTGCTACTACTATAACTACTATTACTACTGTTGCTGCTGCTGCTGCTGCTGCTGTTGCTACTACTATTACTACTGCTACTACTGCTACTGTTGCTACTACTATTGTTGCTGCTGCTGCTGCTGCTGTTGCTACTACTATTGTTACTGATACTGCTACTTCTGCTGCTGCTTCTGCTGCTGCTGTTGCTACTACTATTACTACTTCTGTTGCTGCTGCTGCTGCTGTTGCTGCTGCTGCTACTGCTGCTGCTACTGCTGCTGCTACTGTTGCTACTACTATAACTACTATTACTACTGCTACTGTTGCTACTACTATAACTACTATTACTACTGCTACTGTTGCTACTACTATTACTACTGCTACTGTTGCTACTACTATAACTACTATTACTACTGCTACTACTGCTACTGTTGCTACTACTATAACCACTACTACTACTGTTGCTGCTATTGTTGCTACTACTATAACTACTATTACTACTGCTACTACTGCTACTGTTGCTACTACTATAACTACTATTACTACTGCTACTACTGCTACTGTTGCTATTACTATTACTACTGCTACTACTGTTGCTGCTGCTGCTACTGTTGCTATTACTATTACTACTGCTACTGTTGCTACTACTATTGTTACTGCTGCTGCTACTGCTGCTGCTGCTTCTGCTGCTGCTGTTGCTACTACTATTGTTACTGCTACTGCTGCTGCTACTGCTGCTGCTTTGGCTACTACTATTTTATTACTGCTGCTGCTGCTGTTGCTACTACTATTACTACTGCTACTACTGTTGCTGCTGCTGCTACTGCTGCTGCTACTGTTGCTACTACTATTGTTACTGATACTGCTACTTCTGCTGCTGCTTCTGCTGCTGCTGTTGCTGCTGCTGCTACTGCTGCTGCTTTGGCTACTACTATTTTACTACTGCTGCTGCTGCTATTGCTACTACTATAACCACTACTACTACTGTTGCTGCTGCTGCTACTGTTGCTA
This sequence comes from Antechinus flavipes, assembly GCF_016432865.1. NCBI lineage: Eukaryota > Metazoa > Chordata > Mammalia > Dasyuromorphia > Dasyuridae > Antechinus > Antechinus flavipes. The sequence goes on from NC_067401.1 coordinate 467,703,504, forward strand.
TTACTATTACTACTGCTACTGTTGCTACTACTATTGTTACTGATACTGCTACTTCTGCTGCTGCTTCTGCTGCTGCTGTTGCTACTACTATTGTTACTGCTACTGCTGCTGCTACTGCTGCTGCTTTGGCTACTACTATTTTATTACTGCTGCTGCTGCTGTTGCTACTACTATTACTACTGCTACTACTGTTGCTGCTGCTGCTACTGCTGCTGCTACTGTTGCTACTACTATTGTTACTGCTACTGCTACTGCTACTGCTACTGCTACTGCTGCTGCTGCTTCTGCTGCTGCTGTTGCTACTACTATTGTTACTGCTACTGCTGCTGCTACTGCTGCTGCTTTGGCTACTACTATTTTATTACTGCTGCTGCTGCTGTTGCTACTACTATTACTACTGCTACTACTGCTACTGTTGCTGCTATTGTTGCTACTACTAAAACTACTACTACTACTGCTTCTGTTGCTGCTATTGTTGCTACTACTATAACTACTACTACTACTTCTGTTGCTGCTGCTGCTGCTTTGGCTACTACTATTTTATTATTGCTGTTGCTGCTGTTGCTACTACTATTACTACTGCTACTACTGCTACTGTTGCTGCTATTGTTGCTACTACTAAAACTACTACTACTACTGCTTCTGTTGCTGCTATTGTTGCTACTACTATAACTACTATTACTACTTCTGTTGCTGCTGCTGCTACTGTTGCTATTACTATTACTACAGCTACTACTACTTCTACTGCTGCTGCTGTTGCTGCTGCTTCTACTACTATTTCTATGAAAACATCTGCTGCTACTGCTACTGCTACTGCTACTATTACCATGGCTGTCTTTCCTGCTGTGACCACTGCTGCTGTTATCAAAGCTACTACTAAGCAATAAACATTTTAAACACTTCTACTACAATAACAATGATCACTACCACCACTAGTACTACTAGCTCTCTCCAGCTATAAAAATACTCTTTTAAACACCACCATCACCACCACCTATATGCATAATAACAATCAGCAATTATGCAGCCCTTTAAGCATTTGACAAGCTATGTCCTTTTTATTCTGACAACAATTCTGGGAGCTAGGGGAGAAACCGAGGGTGCTCCAAAGTGACTACTCTGGCCTGCATATGAAGGCTGTAGGTCTTCTACTCCAGGGTACAATCTTGCCTGCTTGCCTCCTCCTTGCTATTGTAGAACTCCCTGTAGCTGTAATTCAGGCCTACATATTCACATTATTGGTTAGGAAGCTAGAAACTGAGTCTGGAAAATTACATACGTCATGAATTCCAGCAGAGCTAAAGACCATGGAAGAAATGATCCCAGCTCCTTACATTGGCCAGGCTTGGTGAATTTTCACTCTACATCATCATATTTATAATACTGAAGAATAAAATGGTTGGTTCTCTTCCTCTCAGCAATGGCAGATCTAGCTGGAAGTGTCTGCTTTTCAAGGAATTTAGAACTGGAGGGAATATAGAAGCTGGCTAACTCTGCTGCCTCATTTTACAGATGAAGACACTCAAATCCCTAGTGAGAGAATGAAATGACCTATCAAAGGTCACTTGTACAAGTTTCAGAGGGAGAATTTTAAGGCTGGTCCTCTGACTCCAGTGCCAATGTGTGGGAGGGGAAGAAAGAGTCCAGATAAGGGATTTGAGGAAAGAAGCTGGGGATGGTCAAGAAACAGGCAAAACCTTACCTTGGCTTAGAAGGCAGAGAAGAATTTCAACAGGAAGGAAGCTATTTTGTAAACCTTTTTTGCCTCAGTTTCCTTATCTGTGAAATGATCTGGAAAAGGAAATGAAGAAAACCCCAAATGATGTCATGAAAAGTGGCACATGGATGAAACCACTGAATAAAGCACTGGTTCATTCATAGCAACATAATATGGGAGGGCTTATCAGAGGAGAGAGGAAAATGTTACCTCAGAAGTCAGAAACCCAGATTCAAATCCGGAAGACATGAATCTGTGTGACCTCAATTGGATAAATCAAAGAACCTTTTCCCTCTAAAATTAGGGCATTGGTCTCTGAGGCCCTTCCAGATCTAGATTCACTTTTTTTCCAAATATGACCTTTATAATTAAATTAAATGGACACTTTTGAGTTACTGGGTAGCAATATATATAAAATATGTCTATAAGTTTATTGGAATCCCAGGCCAATATGAACCAATGGTGCAATATGGTATCAAAAAAAAAAAAAATCCCTGCAAAATATCTGAGGCTGCCTTAAAAGAAAGAGAATACAGGATTCAGAATAAAGGAGGAGAAAGTTCTATGGGACCTTGTTGCTCTGATCCAATTTGGAATATTTTGTTCACTTTTTTGTATCCCAGTATAAGGAAGAACCTTGACAAGCAAGAGGATGTGTATTTGATATCGGCTTCAATGGTGAAGGGACTTGAGATCATACCCTGTAGCAATCAACTGAAGGGCCCAAGGGTGTTCAGCATGGAAAAGGGAATATTTAGGACCCACATGATGGCTACTTTCAAGTATATGAAGGGCTGTCCCATGGAAGGAGTAGATTTATTTTCTTGACCACAGGAGGAACAACTAGGAAGAAAATGCAGAAAGGAAAAATATAAGGAAAGACATTTTAACAACTGCCGGGGGTCAAAAGTGAAATGACCTATCCCTAGAAGAACTGGGTTACCCATTAATGGAAGTCTTTGGTCAAAATCATCCAGGATGTTGGTTCCCCCATTAGAAGGTAAGATTTTTGAGGGCAAGGGTTATCTTTTACTTCTTGTTGTGTTCCCAGTGCTTAGCACAAAGTAGTTGTTTGATACTTTCATTGATTGGTTATTGATGGGTTGTGTTGCTTGGGAGGGAATTTGATTTGCATAAAGGGCTAGATTTGATGGCATCTTCAATCCTTTTCAACGCTTAAATGCCAGAGTTTGGGGATCAACCTTAAATAGAGACCCACATTTATTGTGGGAGTTGAGCAATTGAGCTCTATAATACACCAATCTGGAAAGCATTAGTGCTTCCTTATCTGAATTTTTAATTGAATATGCTTAATGGAGAAGGCAGGCTATAGGACCCTTTGAATTAGGAAGCCCAACTTGAAAACCTGAACTAAATGACAGTTTTTCAGCCTGTTTTTAAATTTTTTTTCAAAGAAGTTTACATCTTATTTCCCACCCCCATTCAAACTTCAGTCACTGTCCTGCCAACATTTCCTGATGATGATAACCGAGCCTCGCAGGGATGGCTTCTGTCACATCCAGGCTGGGGGAGCCAGAGGAACCGATTTCAACTTTGACATTTCATGGGTCTCCTGTGACTCAGGCTCCCAAGGGGCCTGAGGATGCAGACATGGTGACCCATTTAGACACTCGTGGCTCAGCGAAAAGGTCAGGGGAGAAGGAGTCGGGCTGTGTCACCCCACACACTTAGCCCTTCAATGGCCTCTGGACCTCCCTCCAGCTTCAGTTCTGGGCACCGGCTCCCTTTGCTGACAATACTTGTCCTAGTCCTGACATGTACGGCATCATCCATGACTAAGTATGCTTCTTCTGCACCTCCAGAAGTGTCCACTGAGGAAAGTTCACCCGATCCAAGTCTCTATAAATAGGATCATCAGATCAGACATTTCGTGTTGGAAGGGAACTTAGATATTCTAGAGCTCAAATCCTTCCATTTACAGAAAAGGAAACTGAAGTCCAAGACCATAGGATCCTAAATTAGAAAGGGACTGAATCTTAGAGCTCACCTTGTGCAGGTCTTCTTAGCCTGGCATCCAGGGTTTCCTTGGTTTTGTTTTGAACATTTCACTATCTGATTTCAGCATAATTAATTTCTTTCATAATTCTATGGATTCTATTTTTAAAACATTATTCTGAGAAGGGATCTATAGGTTTGCCAAACTGTCAGAGGCATCTGTGACACAAAGAAGGTGAAGAACTCCTGATTTTATAGAAGAGGACATTAAGGTCTAATGTGATAAAATGACATAGGATCATAGACAGATAAAGAGAGAAGGGGAGGAAGAGAGAGATGAAACAGAAAAAGAAAGAGACAAAGGAGGGGGAGAGGAGAGGAGGGAGAAAGAAGAAAAGGGAAGAAGGGAGTAAAGAAAGATAAAGAAGGAGAGAAGGAGTGAAGGAGAGAGATAGAAGAGGAAGAGAAAAAAGAGGGGAGGAAGAAAAAAGAGAAGAGAAGGGAAAGAGGGAGTAAAAGAGAGGGAGGGAGAAAAGGAGGGAGAAAAGGGACAGAGAGAAACAAAACAGAACATACCTCAAGGAGCTTACATTCTAAAAGAAGACAAAACATAAATGGGAGTTGAAAAACATAAATGGGAGTTGAAAATGGAGGGAAAGGCTTTGAAGGCAGTAAATCAGGCTAGAGAATGGGCAGGGGGAGGTGAGTAGATTGAAGGGACTCACCAATTAAAGAGTAGGATTCAGTGGGAAGTCATCCTCAGCAGGGCAAGACAGCCAGCATACAGAGGCAGCAATCCAGAGAGTGAGCTGGACATGGAGGGTTAGATCTCAAATGGAAAGGAATCTCAGGGACCATCGAATCCTTCCCTTACATTGATAAGCAAACGTGACATTCGTGCTGAGTTTGGAGAGCTCTATCCCTCCATACACTGCTTTAAAGAAGAAAAAGTAGAGATGGGATTCAGCAACACATTTTTTTTACCAGCCTGGAGGACTATCTGGTGGAAGTTTGCTTTCTAATTACAAAAAAGAATATGGAGAATACTGAGTTTGGAGGACGAAGAGCTGCCTTCAACCTTTAGCTAGCTTCAAACTAGAAAATCACTACTATGTGGCCTTGAACAGGCCATTTATTTGGATGGAGCTTTGAATACTACACTATATAAATCTCAATCATATTGGAAAGGGCACCAGTGGGCTGGGGTTCAAATCCCCAGATCTAACACTCAGTGGTTTTGTGATCTTGAACAAGTTACTGCATCTCTCTTGAACTTTTTTTTTTTTCCATCTATAAAAAGAGAGACAATAAAAAAGGAGAAAGGACCTACATGTGTAAAAAAAAAAAAAAAAAAAAAAAAAGATAAAACAGTCCTTTTTGTAGTGTCAAGGAACTGGAAACTGACTGTATGCCCATTCTTTGGGAAATGGCTGAATAAGTTATGGTATATATATGTAATGGAATATTATTTTTTCCTATAAGAAACTATCAGCAGGATAATTTCAGAAAGGTTGGAAAGACTCACATAAACTGATGCTGAGTGAAGGGAATAGAACCAAGAGAACATTGTACACAATAAGAAGATTATGTGATGATCAACTGTGACAGACTTGGCTCTTTTCAGCAGTGAGGTGATTGGGGCCAATTCCAATACACTTGGAATGGAGAGAGTCATCTGAATCTAGTAGGGACTTAATGTGTAGCACAATATATTTTTTCACCTTTTTTGTTGTTTACTTGCTTTTTTCTTTTTTTTTTTCTTTTTTTTTCCTTTTAAATCTGATTTTTCTTGGGCAGCATAATACATGTGGAAATATATAGAGAAGAATCACCCACGTTTAACCTATATTGGATTACTTTCTGGCTAGGGGAGGAGAGAGAGGAAATAAAGGAAGAAAAATTCAGAACACAAGATTTTGCAAGGGTGAATATTGAAAATTATCTTTGCCTATATTTTGAAAATAAAAAGCTATTGTTTTTTTTAAGGGAAACAACATATAAAATGGAATGGAAAAGTAGAGATTGGGGTCAAGGGAGGCTATTCATGCAAGAACATGGTCATGAAGTCAGAAAGAGAAGTGATTCATGCCCACTCTGCAACTGAGACTCTAAGAGAGTTTCTTAGAGTACTGAGAAGTTAAATGATTTGTCCAGAATTACATAGCCAGTGGGCAAAATGGAAGGCCTTGGGCCAGTTCTTGGCTCTGAGACCAGCTCTCTACTACAACCCACTGGCTTAACTTAGCTCAGTGCCCCCCACGCAGTAAAAGCTTAATAAGGGCTAGTTAACTGAGGGGCCCAGCACAGCTCTTTGGGGATCTATCTATTTCCCTTCACTCATATTCTGTAACTTCTATTCCCACTTCATTTCTATCCATGCTGATGTCTCTATTTCTCATACGCAAGCAATTATTGATGATACCAAACAATTTACTCACACCCCTTTGCAGCAGTTCATTTTTCTTTGGATCACTCGCAATATGATTCTTCACAGATTGTGATACTCCATGAATCACAGACACAGAATATCTCCAAGAGGATATCAATATTTAAAAGATGGACGTTTGTTTTAGGAAGCAGTTTAGAGTTCAATCGAATCCACTTCTTGTACATCATTTATTCTAAATAGCTTTAGTTTAAAATGTCTTGGAGACTTACTATTCCTTGATACCTTCCCCAAAACAGGCTTTATTCCTGTTGCATTTAAGTAGCATCTGCCCTAGCCTATGCTAATACAATCTCCCCCCCCCCCTTTTCTAAAGAATCCTCAGGGAGTCAGTCAGTCATCAATGGGTTTGATGAACAAATTGTAGCAGCTAAACTGAGTTTTCTGGAAAGTTTCATGCACCATTACAATTTCATAGTTTTTTCATAGACAGCCAGAAAGAACCCGTCACTCAGCTCTTGCAATAAAAAGTCTTGGATAGAATGAAGAGAAAATAAATCAAAAAGATTGTTTTTCCCCTTGGAAACTCACTAAATTAAACAATGTTCTCTAGCACTGTGTCTCTCTCTCTCTGCTGAACTGATCTTCAAAATAAGTTCAGAGGGTAGCCATCAATTTGAATCCAAAGTTTTCCTCCTACGTTTCAGAGTGGGGAAGTCTAGTTCCTTGCAAATCCATCTGTTGGAACTGGCAGGAAGTTGTCATTCACCACCCGCTTTCTGAAATGCCTCTGCCCCCATCTCAAGGCCCTCTCATCTCATCACTCTACTCTCTTCTTGAGTTTTTAAGCTACTTCTCTTCAACAGAGTTCAAGAGTTGGTCACAGATCCAATTCAATTCAGCAGTCAGTCAATAAGCATTGTTTAAACACCGCCTTCACATTCAGGTACTGTGTTAGGGGCTGGGGTACCAAGACAAAAATGAAACAGCCTTGACCTCAAAGAAGGAAAAACAATTATTTATTGAGTGCCTACTGTGTGCTGGGCACTGTGTTAAAACTTTCAAATATTATCTTACAACCACCTTACGAGGAAGATATATATATATATATATTGCATATATGTATGTATGTGTATTTGATCTTCATAGGCACTTTATGAGAAGACATATATATGTATAAATATATATATATATATGTCTGTGTATATATATACATACATATATATAGTCTTCAGTTAGCTGTTTATAACATTTGTACCATGCTTAGTAACTCTTAAAGCACTATATAATTATAATTATATAATACATATATTATATAATGTATAATTATAATTTTTATTTTTACTATTTTGAATTAAACACCATCTACATTTTAAAATATATATGCATGGAGTTGCATGTGTTACGTATCTCAGAATTCACCAAGATGGCAAAGATGCTCCATTGACATACCCTTGTTAAAAACAACGGCATTAAGGTAGCTTTGATTTAATTATTTAGCTCCTGAGAGCAAAGCAAGAGGTAGAAAGAAGGGTGTGTTCCAGAGGAACTCTTCTAGAGGAGAAGAGGCGACAATGGCAAACCTGTTGAGGTGGATGTCTAAATGGAACGTGAACTCTGGGCTGACCTTATCATCTGGAGTTGGCTAGCTAGAGATAGAGAACTAATCCAGTGGTGCTCTTGCACAAGTGGCTGATTGCATAGGACTTAAGTGTCAAGGACGGAGTCTGACCTTGTTCTTCATAGTCAAGCCAGTGACATTTCAGAGCAGGGCTCTATTTGGTCAACAATCCATCAACAAGTATTTGCACCATGTAAGACATCGTGATATTTCTCTTAATCACCTGATGAGACCATCTGCTTTTACTACTCTCCATTTCCCCGATGACATCTTTTACTCCTATTCTTCTCCTAAGTTTCTCTTTGGTTCTATCTGACTTTAGATCTAATACCTGTCATGTATCTCATCATTGCACTCCATGGAATAATTGTTTTCAATTCTTTGACACAAGGAGGAGGGAAAAGGCGGGGGAGGAAGAAGGAAAGAGGAGAAAGAAGAGAAGGGGGAAAAGGAGGAAGAGAAAGAGGAAGAGGAGGGAGAGAAGGGAAAAAAAGAGAGGGGAGAAGGAGAAAGAAGAGAAGGAGGGGAAAGGAGGAGAAAAATAGAAGGAGAAGGGGATAGAAGGGGAAAAAAGGGGAAGACAGGAAGAAGGAAGAGGAGGGGAAGAAAGAAAAGGAAGAAGAGGATGAAGAGGATAAGGAGGGGAGATGGAAAAGGAGGAGAAAGAGGAGAAAGATAAATAGAAATGCCATTTATGCATCACTTTTAGATTAATTAAACACTATATCTACTATGTTATTTTTTATCTTTATAATTTTCCTTAAAGATAAATAGGGTGGATTTTTTTTTTCCCTGAGGGGTTAAGTGTCTTGCTGAGAGTCACACAGCTAGGAAGTGTTAAGTATCTCAGGCCATATTTGAACTCAGGTTCTCCTGACTTCAGGGCTATACCACCTAGCTACTCCTGTAGGGTGGATTTTATTATTCCCATTTTACAGATGAGGAAACCAAGACTCCAAAGAGATTCAATGAATTTCTTATGATCAAATAGAGGAAAAATGCAACCAGAACTCAAATCTGGTTCTACAACTAACATTTATGTGATCTTTTATAGATACATAGATAGAAAATTCAATGAGCAAATGTATGATACAAAGATAGATGGGACTTGATTCTTACAAGGAATTTAAAGTTTCAATGTATCTTCAATATAATACTTTAAGGCAAATTTTGGACTCGTCATTTTAGAGATAAAGTTGAGACGGTCAAAGATTAAATGAGTCAATTGGTTTAGACAATCTATCGATTGAAAATCTTTATTAATATTAGCACAACATTTCAGGCACTGAGCTAAATGCTAAAGATACAAATATCAAAGAGTTTATCTTTGAAAAGGAAAAGATAACATATTTAAGGGAATGGAGATGAGGGAGAAATTTTTGTTCTGAAAAAATACAGAGATGATAAGGGGACAGTCCTTATTAGGAAGAGTAATATTAATTTAATTCCCAGAGCTGAAGGTGGAAGATTAGGAGGGCAGAGCCCACAGGGTAAGTGATTGGGAAGTCGCATCACTGACAGGGATCTTCTAGTTTCAGCTTGAAGAGTGCCTGACACACAGTAGGTGATTAATAAATGCTTCTTGCTTGCTTACTTGAACACTTTCAAGAATAGGGAACTCATCCACACTTAGAGATTAAACAGAACTCTTCCAGTTGAGGGTTCTTTTGTGATGCATCTTTGTGTTATTACCCCTCAACCTGAATACTTTGTTTGGAATCATGTTTTCCACAGAGAACGAATCTTCTGAGTTAATTGAGTCCTGGCCCAAATTCTGTTCCTGCTCTAGCATCCTTGGCACAATTTCCCAGATTCTGCTTGTACATTTCTTCTAACAGGGACCTTATGATTTATAGGGCAACTCTAGTTAGAAGGAAGTCCATTCTTACATTAAGCAAAAATGAAACACCCTCCCTCCAATTCTATTTCTGCCCTTTGGAAGAAATGACTATTTCTTTGTTTGTTTGTTTGTTTGTTTGTTTTTTGCTGAGACAATTGGGGTTAAGTAACTTGCCCAGAATCACACAGCCAGGAAGTGTTAAGTGTCCTCCTGACTTCAGGGCTGGTGCTCTATCCACCATACCACCTGGCTGCCCCTGCATTAAATGACTTTCTAGGGACTGGACAGACATTTCCTTACTTAGTCACGGCCTTTATATTTTAATTCAGGGGGGAAAAAACAGTTTCTAAAGCTTATAATTCTAAAAACATAATGGGTTGCTCTGAGAGGTGGTGAGTTCCCCATTCCAGAACCACACAGGATCACGGGGACCTAAGAAACCATCTCTCCTCATTCATGCCTGAACAAGACTTCTTTAACAACTTACTTGAGGCCATTCAACCAAAAAGATCGCCAATGAGAGGAAGCTCATTACCTCTCAAGATAGTCTTTATTTTGGGATTAGTCTAGTTATTCAGAAGTTTTTCGTATTTTTTTTTCCCCTGACTTCAATCCTGAAGCTGCTTTAACTTCCACCCATTCTTCCAATTCTGATCTCTGGGACTAAGCAGAAGAAGTCTGATTTCTCATGTATGCAATAGGATATAAACTCCGTGAGGGCAGGGATTTTGTCTTCATCTGTCCAGTATTCGTCCTCCTGACTGAGGGCTTAATAAAGAGCTGTTTATTTAAATTTCCTCTTTAAAAAACAAGGTTATCTTTGCAATTAGGCAGAGCATCCCAGGGTCTCAGAAATCACTTTCTCTCTAGTATTTTTTTGTTATTAGGAGGGAGAAAACCCTGGGCATCTGCTTCTGGGAGTTGTCTGAGCAGAAAAGGATCATGGAATCACAGAGTGAGAACTGGAAGAACCTCAGAAGTTCTGATCTACTCTTTTTTTCCTTTGAACAAGGAAAAGAATCCAGGGAGGTTAGAAAATGAGGCAGAATCTGCCCTCAGCTTATCCCGATTCCAAATCCAACATTTAAAATACTTCACTATATTTGAAAATGATCTTTCCCCATTATCTTTTTATAAAATTTGAGTACAGATCTCCATATTGGCCAGACATAGCCCTCTCCTCGTGTTTTGTTTTGTTTTTTTCCCCTTTCTAAGTCAATATTATGGATATAGGCAATTTAAAAACCTGACATCATTCCTAACGAATCAGAGAGCACCATGGCTCGAATTTGGGCTCACCTTGCCCAACATTACTCAGACAGCCAGAGCCCCTTGGGCGGTAGCTGGGTAGGAGTCACTCAGAATGTGCCATCCATAGATGGAGCCTCCCAGCTTTCTCTGCCAGCTGGTGCACATCACCTGGAGCAGAGTTTCCTTTTTGGGAATGCATTTCTCCGCACATGCCTGGTTGGTGCCACGTGATATCTAATATCCATTTATTGGATGTGTAACCTATTATTAAAAATTGCCTAATGGCATATTTACCGTTAAATAATACCAGGGGAGGACAAAGAGGAGGAGAAGGAAAAGGAAAGGAGGAAGAGAAGAAGAGGAGAGGGAGGAGGAGGAGAAGTAGAAGGAGGAGGAAGAGGAAGAGGAAGAGAAGAAGGAGGAGAAGAAGGAGGAGAAAAAAAAGAAGGAAAAGAAGGAGGAGGAGGAGGAGAGAAACAACCCAAGAAAGACCTTAATTTAAAAAGGCTAAGGTTACCCACTGCATCCTGGGCCATCAGCAGTCACTAAGGACTTAAGAGGGAAGCATGAAATGTTCCCAAAGCTAAGGTCTGGAAGAATATTCTTGAGATAAATAAATAATCAAGAATTCTGGGAGGGAGAGGAGAACTGAGAAGAGGAAAGCATGGTAGGTTCAGAAGCATGGACCAGATGAGCAGAATAAAAAGAGGGACTAGGAAATCCTCAGCTCAGGCTTGACTCTGTCACTATTTATTTTATGATTTTTTTTTCAGGACAATTCCCCATTTGGGGCTTTCATTTCTTCTTCTGGGGTGAAAACTCAGAAATCTAGATTTGGAAGGAATTTAGGAAGCTATCCAGTCTAATGTCCCCATTTTATGGATGTGGCAACTGGTGCAGGGGATCAAGCAACTTGTCCAGTGTCATGAAGGTGAGGGGCTAGACTGGATTTTATGAAAAGCCTCATAGCACTAACATGTTATGTTTCTATATCTTTCCAGTCCTTACATTCCCTGTTTTAAGCTGCCTCCCAGCTCTGATAGCCTAGGCTCTAGCATTTTATAGCTATTGGATTTTGTACATTTAACTCTCTATGATTCTCAAGTCTAATATGACCTTCAGTCATAATTCTAATGCAATCATGTTTTTCAGGGGACAAGGGAGTGAGCATGGACCAGTTATTTCATCACTGAAGGAAAAGCCCCTTATGGAAAGACCTTCCATCGGTGAAGATCTGAGACTACTTGGGAAAACTTAGATACTAAGTGCTGTGCCCATGAGGACATAGCTCTCCTCCATAGAATGACCACATCTTGAAGGCAATGGTTTTCTTTGAATCTCCAGGCTGCAGCATCATTGTGCTTGACACACAGTAGGAGTTTTACTACCACTTGTTGACTGCTTGTTTGACCTAGCCAGGAAGGGTCAGAAGCAGGACTTGAACACTGATCTTACAACTGGGGGATGGGGGGGGGAGAGGAGAGGGAACCAACTTAAGGATAACTTGGCCCTTATCTGCTTCCTTGTCTTACACATGAGAGGAATCAGAGGGAAAGGTAAATTATTCCACTCTTCACAGCAAGGGAGTGTGGGGAACAACACCAGAGACCAGAGCTCTTTATATCCTGAGGCTCACCCTCTAGGTCACCTTCCATTGACATCCCATAGCTGGGTAGCCCAGTGAGTAGAGTGCTGTCCCTAGAATCAGAAAGATAAGTTCAAATCTAGGTATAAGCATTGGATGTGACATTGGGCAAGTCATTTAATCTCTGTCTGACTGGATTTTCCCAACTGTAAAAATGGCATTAATAAAGGCACCTACTTCCCATGTTTTTATGCAGGTCAATGAGAAAATATTTACAAGGGGCTTTTTTTTTTGGTAGCATCTGGCAGTACTATGTACTACACAGCAGATGCTTAATAAATGCTTATTCTCTATCTCCTTCATTATACCACACATTTATCAACCTGGACTTTGAGATTTCTTTCAGGATTCTATCTGGGACTACACACCCAGGAGCTGCAGAGGCTGAGGGGAACAGAGATGGGGATTCACCCAAAAACTGCATCTAGAGCTTCCAATAAGGAAACGTAGAAATGTGTTGCTTAAAGATGAGTCATCAGTGACAGGAAGCTAATGTGGTTTGGGGGCTGCCTGGAGAGGCTTGGATTTCCATACCAGGGTGCTAAAAACTCTCTTCTGCTATCCAACTCAACAGATTTCTGGGATCTCGGTCTTAGTTCTGGACATCATATTTTAGGGAAGACATTGGTTCCTTGGAGGGCATCCAGATAAGGGCAACCGTTCTAAGGAAGGGCATTAGCGTGAGAGCCTAAGAGAATCCACCTCAAAAGAAACTGGGGATATCAGTCTGGAGGAAATAAGGGAAGACATGCAGACAAAGGCAAAAATGAAGCATTCCTGCCTTCAAAGAGATTACGTTCTATCAGACAAAACTAAAATAAGTAAATATAAACTCTACAAGGGGAAGGAACAAGCAAATGCTTGTTTAAGTACCAACTTCTGGTCTTAGGCTAAGCACTTTATAAATGTTTATATATAAAAATGTCATTATCTCCATTTTATACTTGAGGAAACTGAGGAAGAAAGAGATTTAAGTTACTTGTTCAAAGTCACACAACTAGTAAGGACCGAAGTCCAGATTCTAGTTTTTTTCTTACTCCAAACCCAGCACTCTGCCTAATGTCTTGCCACCAGTAGCCAAGGCCATTAGGAAAGATCTCAAATAGAAGATGGCATCCGAGGTCTATCTAGAAGTAATTGAGTGATTCTACTAAGGCAGAGGTGAGGAAGGCAGCCATACAAGGCATAGGGAACATAGTTTTACATTTCAACTCAATTCAGTTTGGTGCAAGGCAATCTCCAAATTTAATCTATTTCAGCAAAGACTGAATGATCCCTTGTTCGGGATTTTGAAATGAGATTTGTCTACCTACTGGGTAGACCTGCTGCCTCTGAGATCCTTCTCAACTTTGGGATTTTGTGAGTCTCTTTTTTGGAGCTGTAACCGTGAGATCTGGTTGCCCAAATGCCAATAAATATGGTAATGCCCCCTCAAGATGGCACCTGGGCATCTTGTCTAAGCAATTTTAAGACCAAAAGGATCTCCACTTGATTTTTTCAGGGACCAGGATCCTAAAATGCAGTTGAATGCAGCCCTGAAGGTAAGGACATGCTCAGGGCTCCCTAGAAAAGGGACTGCTCAGTGTCCTGTCTTCTGCATCTGCACACTCCTGATTCAAAGGGCCTAGGAGTTGCCCATTGGGACTTGAACTCAAGTTCTAGAAAGAGAACCATCTATTATCAAACCCCAGCACCCCAACCCAAAAGATCAACTTATATCAGAGGCTGGGAGGAGGAACAGAGCTGAGGCAACTCTGTGCAAAGGGGGTGAGAGTAGAAAGGACAAAAAGGAAAGACCAGAGGCTTCTGGGATCAGAAGAAGGCTTTTCCTATCTGCCTGACAGTAATACAGCTGACACAGCCGACAGAATACTGAGACTCAAGTCAGGAGGAGCTGAGTTCCAATTTGACCTCAGAAACTTATGAACTAGGCAAGTCACTTATCCCTGATTGCCTCAATACAGCCCCCCAAAAAACTTATTATCTGGAGACAATGTGCAGTTTTACCAGACTGACTCCCCAAGGCATCTAAAACACACAAAAAAGCTAAGAACCTCTAATATAGAATGTTATAGCTGGAGGGACATTATTAGAGAGAACACGTTTGCAGATTGCCTCCTCCAGAAAATTGTGACCTCCTGAAGGCAAGGACTGCAATTTATTCTTCTTTGTATCCCTAAAACTTAGCAGAGTGTCTGGTTCTTTAACAGACGCTTATTGGCCAACAAACCCAATATTTATGAACTCCTAACAGCATGGGATATAGGGAATGTAATTATTTGTAAATCACAGAATCTCAGATTTGAAAGGAACCTCAAAGATGAAATTATCCAATTCATAGCAATATAAAGATGAGGAGGATCCAATCCCTGCCTTTATAGGATTCCCAGTCTAATTGTGGAAATGAAACAGATACATTTAATTCATTCAATCCTTTTAAAAGCTGTTATTAAGTTTCCACTGTGTGTAGGACCTTGTACTGGGGTCTGTGAAGGAGAAAAGCAGGAAAAATACCTAGTCCCTGACGGAGCAAAACTAAGGTGAGCAACCACTGTTTTGCCTCTAGGCACAAAAATTTAAAGGGTGCACACACATTTCTCAGGCACTCGGAGAAAATAGAAACAACAGAAATTAGCACCCAACTCACAATAATACATTAAATAGAAAGTTACCAGATGTTTCCAAATGTGTGCTACAATGATAACTAATTCTCTTTCCCTCTCAATTGAATTTGTCTTAATTGCCTTGAATTACTCTCATATCATGAATCACAGAGTTGATTTTAAGAGAATTCCTCCCTGGTTTCTCCTAGTGAAACACATGCCCCAGGTGCTAATATGCCAGTTCCAGTTCTCCATTTCAAGGAGCTTTTGAGGGAGGGGAGCCCCGTAAGGAGAAACAAGAAGTGTCCCTTTCCAAACTCTAAGTTTATGATCTCTCAGTTCTGTGACAACTACCAGCTCTCGGAGGAGGGCGAGTGACCCGAAATTTAACACACCCAGGGGTCCTCCACCTCTCCCAAGGCTCAGAGATTAGGAAGAAATTCCTTTGGAATTCCTTAGATCTTTTTTTTCCCTCATAAAACTGGTCAAGATGCAGCTGCTCAGGCAGTCAACGGCAAACTTCTGGTGAGCTAGTGTACGTGCTTGGGCAGATCTCAAGGAATCCCAGATTTCTACAATGATATTGTTATAATTGTGACTTGACATCACCCTATAGACAAGTCCTATCAGGGTTGGAAATAAAAAGAGGTGGCACTCTGTAGAGATTTAGAAAGTTGGAAACCGACATGGGGCTCTAGAATCAGGGATATTTGAGTCAAGCCCCACCATGCTGGAAAAGGGAAGATGTCAAAGTTCACCATTTGTTCCTCTAACTTTAGCTTCCTCATCTCTAGAAGGAGGGAGTCGAACAATGATCAACCATGATTCCAGTGGACTCTATTGAAATTGACTCTCTTGACAGAGAAGCGATGGACTCAACATGGAAAATGAGACATACTTTTGGATGAGACCAATTGGGAATTTGTTTTGTTTGAATATGTTATAAGGGTTTTATTTTCGTTATATTTTTCAATAAGGAGGGTAAGGAAGTAGTAGGAAAAAAGATCTGATCATTTAAAAAAGTGTAAAACTTAATTCTACAAACAAATAAAATGAGAGTTGGACTCAATTATCTCTGAGTATCTATCCAGCTCTTTCAATCTGTCTGCCAAGATCCTTTCCAATTCTGATGTGATGGTGTGTGGTCTAACTTTATCTTCACACAACCCTGGAAATTTATTGCTAGAAGGGACCATGAAACATAGAACACGACAGCTGAAGGGGATTGGGGGGGCTTTGGGGCGTGGGATTTTGAACCTGAAATAATAATAGCTTGTTTTATATGGAACATTAACATTTTCTAAGCACTTTACATATATTATCTCATTTTATCCTTAAAATAAATTTGGCATATTAAGTCCTAGAAAGCATCATAGAACATAGAACATTTGATTTAGGAGAATCCTTAAAATATAGAATGCCAAAACATGGAGAATAGAAGGAATCTTCCAATAAGAAGTATCAGAACTCAAAGGGAGTCATAGGATATAGTAAATTCGAATATTTTTGGAAGATGTAACACAGAATGCCAGAACTTGATGCACTCTCAGAACAGGACCTTTAAAATAATTGAGGGCTACCTTCCCTACTCAGTTCACCAAGATGGTCCAGGTATTATTACCTCCATTTTACAGATAGGGACAATTCCATCATTCCCTCCAAAGTGATTTACTCACATGTGGAAAATAATCAGAGGATGAGGATGGGCATCTGGTCTCCGACTCAGTCTTCCATCCCTTTGTCTGGTACATTAACAATATTACAAAACCTGTTTGCTGAGCCTACCAGCAAAATAACTCGGTGAGGGTTACAAAGATCCATGTGATATAATATAGTTCATGGCTTGGAGAGGGGATTTTAGCTTTACTCAAGCACCATCTCTTCCATCAAACTTTCTGTGGGCTATCTGATTGGAAAGGAACTTCTTCCTTGGAACTCACATTGTATTAATTTTGCAGCTCTCTAGAGCACGTATCACATAGTGGCGTTTATGCTGGTGCTTTATTTCCCTCCTAGAGAAGAGATTCTATGAAGGTAAGATCCAGCCTGGGTTGAAATCCTGCCTCTGAAGCTCATTGTGGGACCCTGAGCAATCCACTGAATCTGTACGAGTCCCATCTATAAAATGGGGATGATGATAGCGCTCACTTCACGGGGTTCTTGGGAGGATCAAAGTAAAGAAGGAATGTAAAGCACATTGCTAACTTTTAAAGTGTTTACATAAATGTCATCTTTTACTATTAATAATTATTATTACCTAAATTTTGTAACCATCACTCCCACCTCGCAACAACTAGTAAACTCCTCTCAAAGGGGTAACTCTTTGATAAATATTTACTAAATTGACCTGAAGATTGGCTGATAGATCCCCCTCTAGAATTTGGGGGGCTTGCTAGGACTCTCCTCTCAACCTCCAAGATTCTTTCCAGACTCCCAAACCCATTGACCTCTGAACTATGAATGAACTCTGGTAAATGGATAAGACCCGGGAAGCTGAGAGATCCCGGCCGTGTGGCTCCAATCACTGCTAGAAAACTCAAGCCAGCTGCTGCAAATCTCTCTCTCCACCCAAAGAGTTATTTACACAAACCCCCCCAAGCACAATCCCCTTCATCTCTTGACATGGTGATTACATGCTTATCTATAAGGGAATAGGCTGAGGGCAAAGCTGGGGAGCCATTGGCTGAGGCAGGGATGCTCTGGAAGCCAAGGTCTTAGCTTGGCTCCCATGTGATCTTTATTAATTATTATTATTATATCCTTTACATTCCTGTAGAGCTTTAAGCTTTTCAAATTTCTTTCCTCATAACATCTCTGAAAAGTTGGGGACAAAAGTATAAGCCTTCATTTCACAGTCATGGAAACTGACTAGAAGGTCAGATGATATGTCCAGAATCATGTGACTGAGAAGCATTGGAACTCTCCACTTTGTCTGCAGCTTCCCAAGTCTAGTTGGTTTTCTCCCAAGGCAGAGTACGGATGAGTTATTGTAAGGACATGCCCAGTACCAAAAGAACTCCATTTTGTCTAAGTTCACACTTTGATATGGAGGCTCAGTTGAATATCCCCTTCATCAAGGATGGATACCAACCTTTCCTCTTTCCTCTTTGTCATTATCATCAGACCCTATCACAGAACAACTGAAAGAACCTCAGAAACCATCTCTCATCCAACCTGGACCCCAAGAAACTTGGAGAGAAAGAGACAGAGAAAGAGAGACAAACAGAGAGAAAAAGAGACAAGAGATAGAAACAGAAAGAGAAATGGAGACAGTGGTAGAGCAAGAAAAATGCTACAAAAATCATGAGAGGAAAGTCTGAGGACTCCAAATACTGACCCTGGAAGCTCATCAATTTATGACTTGGGGATGAGGAGGAGGAGGAAGAGGACAAATAGACAAATAGCAGGCACTTAATAAGTGCTTGTCAGCTTGTTGACTATGGACCCTATCTCAGAATCACATTTCTAAATGCATAAAATAAAATTCACAGGATTACAAGAAATTGATTATATTGAAGTAGTTAAATGTGTGCATGTATACATATATACATATATATCTATATGCATGAATGCATGTAAATATATGCACACACATAATACAAATTTCCAGAGCTCCACTTAAGAACCTCTGGATTGGATGATCTTGAAGGTCCCTTGCAACTCTAAATCTCTGATTCAAAGATCCCTTAACACAGGATCCCAATGATGTACTGAGATAGGACTACAGCTCTCAAAACAATGAGCTCAGATTCCACCTCTGGTGTTTACTATTTACACGATCAAGATCGAGCCACTGAAATTCTCAGAGCCTCAGTTTCCTCATCTGTAGAAAAGGAAGAGGCTCAGAGGAATGAATGTGGTGGTCTCTAAAGCCTCTTCTAGCTCTCATTTCTCTATGTGTCAACAAACAAAATGGCGCAGTAGAGTGAACAGCAGCTCTAGAATGAAAAGGTCTGGGTTCATATAACAACTCAGTTACCGTGTCATTGACCTTGAACAAGTTATTTGACCCATTTGTTCCTCAGATGGTCACCTGTGTGACCTCTGAGGCCCTTCCAGGTCCAGATAAGATCCTAGGACTGTTAGGTTGGAGATACTTTGTTTTGATATCAAAAGAACAAAAGAGAAGATTGTTATGAAGCAAAGATGAACTTGTATGTTTTAAAAAATAAAATTGAACAAGACAAGATCAAAATTTTATAAATTTTCAAAAGCATTTTTCTCACAACAATATTATGAAATAATGTTGTCCCCATTTGACAGATAAGGTGACTTCACCTAAAGAGGTGAAGTGAAATTTTTCAAGGTCATCAAGGTAGAAAATGTGTGTCGAAGTAGGTATAGGTATAAGCAGGATAAGTTGGGTAAAACACTGGATTGGGAGGCGGGAGACCCACAGAGTACTTCTGAACCTCCCTTTATGGAATATCGGTGTTAACCTTTTTTTGTGCTTGTAATAGTTAAGGTCAAGGCTAAAATGCTAAACCAGTTTGGGGTGAAATAATAAACCTAGAAGACATAGCCAGAAATGCTTGGGGAAGGACTTTCATTCTGGATTCCTAAGTCAAAACAATTCAGCAAAGGGCTTTCAATCTGGACCCACAGGAATCAAACAATAGACTAAACATTGCATGCTCACAATCATCCCCAGAAGACAGGACGTCACCAATTAAGGAGTGTGATTTGGCAGCTTCAATCTCTGCCTTATGGAATCCTAGGCTGATGTGGAGTCCAATAAAAAAAGAAACCATTTCACATGGGCAATAAGGGCCAGACTTTAGCAGAGCTTGCTCCCATATCACTGGGGTTTTCTTAATTCCCAGGAGTCTTCATTCATCAACGGACTTCACTCATTACTCTCTAGACTTTTTCCATCATGGTCCTACCAGGAATCACCTTTAATATGCTGTCTTCTACCATTAGAACATAAGCTCTTTGAGGGCAGGGATTGAATTTCCCTCAGAGATTTATACTTATATATTCCCAATATTTAGCACAGTGTTTATCAAATAGCAAGCTCTTTTAAAAATGCTTACTATTGGCTTCCTTAAAATCTGGTAGTTTCAGGTTGATAAAGAGAACAAAAAAAGGGTCTGTAATAGAATAAATCTATTTGTCAGCAAAGTTCTGGTAGGGAATGATTGAGGCAAGTGAAAGAACATAGGATTTATACTTTTTTCTTCTTGGTCCAAGAGGGTCAAAGACTCATAAGGGGAAATTTCACAGAATCAAAATTCGACTTGATTTCAGGAAACATTTCCTGTTAAAAAATGATTCTAAAATTGAATGGAAGCCTTAAGATGGCCGTGTCTTCTCTTTTCCTAAAGGTCTTCAGGCAAAGACTGGGTAATTATGTTGGATATATTGTAGAATATTTTCACTAAGCTACAAATTGGACTGGGTGGCTACTGAAAAGCCTCCCTATATGTTCTATAATTCTAAAGGTTCTGAGAAAAATCAAATCATACGATTTGGAGTGGAAGAAACTGAAGACTAGGAAAAAAATAGCAATAGATAGTATGTGTATACATCTTTATATACATACATAAATACATTACATCTATGTGTGTATATAAAATCTTTATATACATACACACATATATATGCAAACATACATCTAGCTAGCTATCTTTTGAGTTTCCAAAGCACTTCATAAATATCATTGCATTTGATCTTCACAACAATTCTGGAGGTAGGTGCTATTACTCCATGTTCTTTCCATCAAAATCATAGAAAGTAGAAGGAATCAAAAAAAAAAAAAGAAAGAAAGAAAGAAAGAAAGTAGAAGGAATCAGAGAGATGATGTGGGCTAAAACTGATGTTCAGGATATGCTGAAGGTGACTTGCCAAAGTTTGCATATGTACTGAGAAAAGAATATTGGGAGAAAAGAAGGTAGAACTATTCTGAATCCAGGACATGTATTCTGAATGTCACTCAATTCCAAATCACATCTTTTTCTGTCATTTCCCTTTTTTACCCCCAATCTTTCTTTTGAATTGCTGTATTGTTGATGCCAATCTTAAATATATTATTTATATATAATCTTAAACATATTAAATACAACCACTAGCTATAAATTTCTTATGCAAATAAAAAAAAATAAACAATTTATCCATCTTTGAAATTGCTCTTTGATATTGGATCTTATATATTAAATTTTCTATTAAATTCGGATTTGGTTGATAGAAAATCCTGAAAATCTGCAAGTTCATTTAATGTTCACTTTTTCTTATTCAGTAGTATAGATAATTTTGCTGGCTATGATATTTTTGACTGCAGGCCTAGTTCTTTTGATTGTCAATAGATGTGATTGATTCCAAGACATTCATCTTTTATTGTGACTGCTGATAAATCCTGTATATTTTTATCTGTAGTTCCAATGTATTTGCATTGGTTTTGTGTGTGTGTGTGTGTGTGTGTGTGTGTGTCTTGAAAAATGCTCTCTTTATTCTGGGGGTTTCAAAATTTGGCAATAATATTCCTATGTATTTTCCATAAACGATGTAGTTGAGGTGATGATCAATGAATCTTTTTTCTATTTCTACTTTCCCTTCATGTTCTATCACTCCAGGACAATACTTTTGGATTATTTCTTGCATTATTGTGTCAAGGAGTTTTACTGGTCACAACTTTCACGCAGTCCAATTATTCTTATATTTTCTCTTTTAGTATCTTTTCAGATCTCTTGTTTTTCATATAAGATGTTTCACAGTATGTTCTATTTTTTCATTATTTATGTTTTGTTTTTGGTTTTGTTTTTTTTGTTTTTTTTTTTTTTTTTTTTTGTTTTTTTTTTTTTTTTTTTTTTTTTTTTGGTCTCTCATAGCTTCACTGGTTTCCCTTTGCCTGATTCTAATTTTCAGAGTTATTTTCATCTTTGAGACTCTGTATCTCTCTTTCTAGTTGGTTAATTTTTTTTCATCATCTCATTTTTCTTGGATTTTTTTTTTTAGTTTTTTCTCAATGTCTCTCATTTGACTTCTAAATTCTATTTTGAGCTTTTTGATAAGTTCTCTCTGGGCAGGGATTCATTTCACCTTACTCTTTGGGACAGAAGCTTTTTTTTACTTCAGTGTCCTCCTCTGAAGATGAACCCAGGTCTTCCATGTTCCCACAGTATGTTACTATGGTGGGGTTCCTTCTTTTTTGCTGGCTCATTTTTTTTAATAAGAGGTGTTAGTGTAACCATCTGTAATGCTGGGGTGGGATGGATGGTTTCTCTGGTTTCTATTTAGCTCTCTCTCTGACCAGGAACCCCCAACCAAAAGCTCTACCCTCCAACAAGTGTCCAAAACCAGCAGTGTCCCTACCCCACTGCCTCCATCCTCCCGGTGTGCTGGCTCCTTCTCACCCAGAGCTGCATCTCAGCAGCACAGCTGGATCTGGCATTTCTAATTAGCTGAACTTCACTCAGTCTTCCCAGACTCAGATCCCAATTTGACAACAGTCTGGGAGGTGAAAAATCTCTGTGGTTCCTGCTGAGGTTCCAGTCACACCACTAGTCAAAAGGATCCCTACTTGGTGCTTCTTTAGAGCTGGCACAGAAGCATCTGCACTTCACACTAGTTAACCTTGTCAGGTCCTTCTTTGGATCAGGTTGTATCAAGAGGATTCTTGGTCTAACTCAAGTCTTCTTGATTTTTTAGGAGCCTATTTTGCAACCTGAGGCACAAATTTGTTCTATTTGTGGGGGAAATTGGGTGAGCTTGAAATTTACCAATCTGTACCATCATCTTTCCAGAATCCTCCCCCAATTTTGCTTTTTTAAAATAAAAGCCAAATGCAAGGGATGGAGCAGTGAATAATTAATTGAGGGTTCAGATAAGTGGACACTTTAGGAAAATGTAAGTAAGGAAGGGAATTAGGATTGTGTTTTATCTTATTGTATACCAACATTCTTTCTAAAAATTTACATCATAGAACACTGAAGCTAAAATGGATCTGAAAGCATCTAATATTAGAACAGAACAGAATTTAGAATATAGAAGTACCTTAAAACAGAAAATGTCAGATCAAATTTAGAGTATAAATTGTCAGAACTGGAAGGAATCTTAGAACCCAGAATGTCAGAGTTGGAAAAGACCTTGAAAATAATTGCTGGGGTTTTGTGTTTTGTTTTTGTTTTTGTTTTTTTAGTAGTTAGCATCCGGGAACCTTTAAATTCTCTCAAATTAAGAATTCCCTTAAAACAGAGAATATAAAAGGTAGGATACAGAATATTTGAGGATTTAAAACATAAAAGTTTAGGTCTTAGAAAAACATTAGAATAATGAAATGTCAAAACTAGAAGACATGTGCACTTAGAGTTAGCGTATCTGATCCAAATCATACATTCATTCATTCATTCAATAAACATGTATTAAGCTTCTAGTGTGTATCAGGCATTGTGTTAAATGTTGGGGATACAAATTGAGGCAAAAGATAGTGTCTGCCCTCATGAGTTTCAATCTACTGTACAATACAACAAACAAACAAATGAGTAGAAAACAAGTTATATACAGGATAAATAGAAAATAATTAACAAAGAGAAGTCACCAGAATTGAGAAGGGTTAGGGAAGATTTCCTCTAGAAGATAGGATTTTTGTTGTTGTTCAGTCATATTTCAGTCATGTGTCCTTTTTGTGACGCCATTTGAAGTTTTCTTGGCAGAAATACTAGAGTAGTTTACCATGACTTAATCTAGCTCATTTTATAGATGAAAAAACCCAGGTAAACAAGGTTAAATCATTTGTCAAGGATTTTTACCTGGAACTTAAAGAAGCCAGGGACAGAGACAGAGAAGAATGGGAGAGCATTCTAGATATTGGAAGACAGTCAGAGAAAACATCTAGAGCCAAAAGATGTCTGGTTTGTGGAAGATTCAGAAGGCCAGTATCACTGACTCAACGAGTTAGGTGTAAAAAGGTGTAAAAAGACATGAGAGGCTGAAATTATGAAGAGCTCTGAAAGCCAAACAGTATTTAGTATTTGGTCCTGGAAACAACAGGAAGCCACTGGGATTTACTGAGTAGAGAAACAATATGGTCAAACTTGCTTTTGAAGAAAATCCCTTTAGTGGATAAATGGAGGATAGAGTCAAAATAGGAAGAGACTTGAGGTAGACAGACTTACCAGCAGACTACTGGAATACTCCAAGTATGAGGTGATGAGAGCTTGTAGTAGGGTGATAATAGTGTCAGAGGAGAGAAGGAGGCATATTTGAGAGATGTTGCAAAGGAAAAATTAATAGACTTTGGAAATGGCTGGGGATTTCCAATGGGGATGAAGAATAGGGCGAAATCTTGGATGACTCCTCGATTATGAGTTTGGGAGACTGGAAGCTGGTGGTAATATCAGAGTAATAGAGAAGGGATGGAGGCAGAACTTAGAGAGAAAGATAATTAATTCAGTTTTGGACATTTTGAGTTTAAAATGTCTACTGGGCATCCAGTTCAAGATGTCTGAAAGGTAGTTGGAGATGTGAGATTGGAGATCAGCAATGAAATTGGGGCAGGATAGATAGATTTGAAAGTCATTAGCATAACTTTTTGTAGTAACAAGAAACTGGAAACTGAGTGGATGCCCATCAAGTGGAGAATGGCTGAATAAGTTGTGGTATATGAATGTTATGGAATATTATTGTTCTGTAAGAAATGATCAGCAGGATGATTTCAGAGATACCTGGAGAGACTTATATGAACTGATGCTGAGTGAAGTGAGAAGAAGCAGGAGATCATTAAACATGGCAACAAGAATATTTTACGATGATCAATTCTGATGGCCATGGCTCTCTTCATCAATGAGATGATTCAAACTAGTTCCAATTGTTCAGTGATGAAGAAAGCCATATACACCCAGAGAGAGGACTGTGGGAGATGAGTGTGGGTCACAACACGGCATTTTCACTCTTTCTGTTGTTGTTTGCTTACATTTTGTTTTCTTTCCAAGTCTTTTTTTCCTTCTTGATCTGATTTTTCTTGTGCAGCAAAATAAATTTATAAATATGTATACATATATTGGATTTAACATATATTTTAACCTATTTAACATGTATTGAACTACCTGCCATCTAAGGAAGGGGGTGGGAGAAGGAGGGGATAATTCAGAAGAGAAGGCTTTGCAAGGGTCAATGTTGAAAAATTATCCATTCATATGTTTTGTAAATAAAAAGCTTTAATTAAAAAAAGGAAAAAAATAATTAGCATAAAGATGGTAATTAAATCCATGGAAGCTAATGAGATCATTCAGTGAGACAATATAGAGGAAGAAGGAAAAAGAACCCAGGACAGAGCCTTGTAGGATACCTATAGTTGGGGGGGGGGATGATTAGGAGGAGTATCTAGCAAAAGAAACAAAGAGGGAGAGGTCAGATAGGTAGGAGGAAAATCAGGACAGTACAGTGGCCTGGAAACCTAGAGAAAAGAAATTATTAAGGAGGAGAGAATGATTCATAATATCTAATTCTATAGAGAGGCAGAGGAAATGAAGATGGAGAGAAGTCCGGTGGATTTGACAACTAAGAGATTCTTAGTAACTTTGGAAAGAGAAATTTCATTGGATTGATTAGGTTAGAAACTGGATCAAAAAAAGTTAAGAAGAGTGAAAAGAAAGAAAGTGGAAGCACCTCTTGTAAACAGCCTTTCATGATCAACAGGATGATGCTAAATGAAGTGAGCAGAATCGGGAGATCATTGTACATGGCAACAACAAGATTATATGATGATCAATTCTGATGGACTTCACTCTTTTCAAAAGCCAAGTGATTCAGGCCAGTTCTGATGGATGGTGATGGAGAGATGGGATTGAATGTGGATCACAACATAGTATTTTCAACTTTTTTGTTGTTGTTGCTTGCTTACTTTTTTATTTCTTTCTCATGGTCCCCATTTGGTCTGTAAAATGTGAGACAAAGGTCTCCTCTTTGAGAGTGAAGAGAGAGGAAATTGTGGGATGCTTAAGAAAGGATGAAAAGCTTTGGAAGGGCCACTAGGGAAAGAGGGTGGTTTCAAGTTGATGAGAAAAGTGGAGTATGATTGCCTGGCAACAGTGAGGACCCACTGAGGGGTTGAGTGACATAAATCTGTAGTGGACACAAATCAGAACGATTGCATGATTTTCTCCAATCAACAGGCATGTAGGATTTTAATTGTGTGGCAAAGATAAACAAGCATGAAAGAGAGCTTACTAAATGAAGGAGATGAGGGAGAACCTAGAAGTGGCAATGGGGAGCAAGGAGTATTCCAACTCCCTAGCCTCACTTAGTGAACTGAGGATCATAAATAAAGGTACAGCTAGTGCTGGAAAGGGTGACCAGGGGGGCTTGTCATCGGGGACAGCCAGAGAGCAGAAATTGCTAAGAGATGGAAGGATCAGGACAGGAACAGATTTAAGATGTCATAGAGAAGAAACCAGAACTAGGAAAGACTGATAAATCATTCATAATCACAAAGAGGGATGTAACTGAGGCAGACCCTCAGCAGAAATAAAGCAGGTGACATGTCTTCCCTCTTGGAATTCTACAGAGCTTCTCCCTGTCCCTGAGAATTATTTTTATTAGTTGTTTGTTGTATTTTTTTTTTAATTTGGCCATGTGAGATCAATCCCTCCTCACAGATTTCTTTAGATTAACTGTAGCTGGAGGACTTCTGGCCCAGGCAGACCATGTTAGCATCTAAAGAAATGAGGTTTCTCAGTGGATGGACAGGCTCCCCTCCCCATGCCCCTCTCTTCATTCTTCCAGATGCTTAGGACTGAGAGGCTCAGTGGATAAAGGGAAGATAAAGATAAATATATTTGGAACTCAGGCTTTTAGATCTTTGGTTCCCACAGCCCCAGGCCATGAGGAGTCTGAGAGATGGATGTTATTTCATGCTGGTAATAGCTCTGTAGAAACTCATCCAGATGAGTTTAAGCCATGGGCTTGGTTTTTGTATTTTTTTTTTATTTTTCATCTTTGGGAGGAAAGAGTACTTTCCAAAGAAAATACCTGGTTTCCGCTATCTTTACTGTACAGCACAGTGGAAAGAGTGTTGGGTTTGAAGTCAGTAACCCTGAACTTCAATCCAGGCTTTAAAAGTTACTGGCTATGTGACTTTAGGTGAGACATTTGATCTCTTATCCTCAATTGTTGTTGTTCAGTCACATCCAATTCTTTGTTATCCCCTAAGGCAAAGACACTGGAGTGGTTTGTCATTCCCTTCTCCAGCCCTTTTACTGGAAGTGAAGGGCCTCCAGTAAAAGGGTCTACAGTTGAGGCAACTGAGGCAGATAGAATTAAGTGACTTGCCCAGGATGACAAAGCTACTCAGTGTCTGAAGTCAGATTTGAACTCAGAAAAAGAGTCTTTCTAAATCTAGCTCTATCCACACTCTATCCACTGTGCTAACTGCTTCATCCTCAGTCACTTCACCTATTAAATGGAAAATGGAAAATAATAACTGCAACCTAATGTCTCAAGGGATTACTAGTTGAGAAGCACCTTGTAAACCATGAATAGGAGTCTTATTGCTCAAAAATATAAACTTCTTGGGGTTCAAAATTGTCCTTTTTGTCATGGCATCCCCAGTGTTGAGCACAAATGTTTATTAAATGCTTGTTGGTGGACTGAGTCACAATAGCTGTGAGCATTTCATCTCTCTCTTCCTTCACCTGAAGTAGGAAGAAGACTTCTTGAAGCCAAGGATTTCTTCACTTTTGTCTTTGTATCTCTAGTATCTAGCACAGTACTTTGCAGTCAGGGGGCCCTTATACATATTAGTTTATGGTTTGGATGAAAGATTGTCTACATTTCACAAATCTTCAATGAATTTCTACATTGACCTAAACCTCAATAGCAATATCTGTGAACCTAGAATGGATGTCTGGGTTAAACTTTCTTTGGGGGAAAATGGTTCTCCTTTATGCCCTTATATTCCCTGTCCCTCTTCACAGAGCCTATGACATAGTAGACATCGACATATTCTTGTTGTTTGGGAGATGAATGAGAACAAAATCATTAGGAAGATTTGGGGGAAAAATTCATTTTTAAGTTTGTTAGTTGGTTACCATTTGACTTCTTAGATCTCTAACAGCACTTAAATGATGATTCTGTCCATTTTAGAACCCATTAATATGCTAGATTCTTAACTGTCCATTAAAGTACCTTTAATAAAGACCTAGATTTGGCAAGGCTTTCTGATTAAAGTTGTATCCTTGTTTCAAACTTAGAGTATAGTAATGGTACAAGGACTCTTGAAAAACAATTAATTGATTGTAACTATATATATATATATATATATATATATATATATATATGCATATATATGCATATATACATATATATGCTAGAATAATGAAGGGAAAAAATGAAAGAATATGAGCTAAACTTCTGTTAGCACAAGTCTTGCCTGTGTTGTTAATATCAAAACCAAAATGATCTATGTCTTCTGTGAAGCAGTAATTGTTTCAAGGAGAAGAAATCCAAGACAGCTGTTCACTACTACAGTGGGAGAGATTGACAAGCCACAGGCTGCCTAGTTATTGGAGGTTTGGCCAAACCTTCAAAAGTCCAATGTTCCAGTTATTATTAATCCTGGTTTTAAAGAATTTGACAAAAACACCTAATCTGATTTATTTCCTAGAGAAAAAAAAAGTAATACTTGGAGAGTGTTTGGGGCTTGGTTATTGGTGTGTGTGTGTGTGTGTGTGTGTGTGTGTGTGTGTGTGTGTGTGTGTTTCTCTTCCATTGTTGTTCTCTGGCTTTGCTAAACTGATACAGGATATAGCCTCGGACCTCTACAAAGGCAACTTTTTAAAGCAATTAACCTCTAACCTAGGTATGATGAATCCAATTTATTGCTTTAGCTGGAGCTGAGAAAAGTCTGGCCCTATTTGGATGGGAAGGATAGCTGACTGTGGGGTTTTACTCCGTTGACTGAAAGTATCAGCTACAGACATGGATTCCTATGACTTGAAAAGACCTCTCTCATTGTATGGGCTCTTGGAAGTCCAGGATATTGGGGTTTGAGGCTAGGGAGTGAGGCTGGAGAAGATTATTGTTTGTCCTTCATTCTTGAAGAGGATCATAACCTCAGGGGGATAATGTGAAAGTGAATTGGATTTAAGTGAGGCTGCTTTATGGGTCACTTTACCTCACTTTCCCCTTCAGAACCATCTGGATCCAGTGACAAGATATAGATCAAGATAAAGATTCCCTTTTCCCTTCTTCTTCCCCTTCCCCTTCCCCTTGCCCTTGCCCTTCCCCCTTTCTCTTCCCCTTTCCCTTTCCTTTTTCCTTCTCCTTTCTTTTCCCCTTACCTTTTTCCCTTTCCCTTTTCCTTCCCCTTCTCCTCCTTCTCCTTCTTCTTTTTTTTTTCTTTCTTCTTTTTCTGTCACCACTACCATCATAACAACTACAATATAGCCCAGTAGTAGTAGTGGTAATAGTGGTAGTAGTAATAGAAGAAGTATATATGCAGTTATATGTGTGTGTGTGTTGTGTGTGTGTGTGTGTATAGTATTTATTTGCCTAATAATCTTTGTGATGAGTGTAAAAAATGTAAAACTACAAGGTAGATGCAATTTTAATCCCCATTTTGCAGATTAAGAAACCAAACTATGACTTAGAGGCACAGTTAATGCCAATCAACTGGTTGAGACAAAATTTGCACTCAGATCTAGTCTGACTCCAAGTCCACTACTCTATGCACTGACCCCCCTCACTGCCTCAAAGAATGACAAAGAAGAAAGAAACTTCTCATGGACTACTATGCAAACTTTCTTTTGTTTCTTTTGAATGGATTCATAATCTCATTTTACCGCATCAATCTATCAATTAAACATGCATTAAGTACCTCCTATGTGCCAGAAATTGTGATGTGTACTGCTGGGAGTACAAAGAAAAAGCAAGTACACACACACACACACACCCACACACACACACACACACACCACTCAAGTTGCTTGTAATCTAATGAGAGAGAAAGTATATATATGACATACATATATATATATATATATACACACACACAAGACACATATAGAATAGGTGGAAGGCAATTTGCATTAGGGAAGGTATTAGAAGATAGGAAGACTAGAAGAACTTCTTGAAAAAAGTGGTATTTGAATTAAATCTTGAAGAAAGCCTTTAGAGATTAAGAGAAGAAGGTGAGAAGGCAGAACATTGCATTGAAAAACCAATCAGTATAAAGGGCCAAAGGCAAGAAAAAGAATATCGTGTGTGATGTTCAAATGATGATCCTCCATGTTCATAGAGGGCAATGATACACAAGAAAAATGAAAAATGTAATGGCTCTAGGTTGTACAGTTCCTTTGCCAAGGAAAGGAGCTTACAGTTGATCACAGAAGTCAGGGAGAATGTTCATGTGCATCCCTCCCCCTCCTCACCTCAGGAATATCTCACACAGCTGTCCTTGAACTTTCAAATCAACAGGAAGAGTCTGACTGATGGACAGGGATTCTCCCTTGATTATATCCAAAAAGTTCTGGCCAGTTAAAAGACTTTTCACTGCCACACATTATGAACTCCTGAGTCATGGTGGCCACCTGTCAGAGGAAAACAGTTCATGCTCTCAAAATGGAGGGGAGGTAAGTCCCCTCCATCATATCTGTTTCTAAGGAGTACCCACGACTCTCCCAAAAAAATCTGTGTGAGAGATAGAAATGTGTTAGAGCAAAACAGGAAGTGTAACACTTGTTTTTCATGACTATGACACTGACTTGGTGATCATGTCTATCAGCTCTTTCAGAACCAGAGGATGTCATTTATCTGAGCTAAAAATCGGTCCTGAATTCATTCAGAAAACACCTCTTTTCTTACTGTCTCCCTACTTATCTTGGCCACCAAGTCCATTAGTTACTTTTGTTCTGACATAGTTCAGAAGTCATTCTCATTGTTAGGTAAAACAAAATTAAAATTAAAATTGAACAGATCTACCCTCACTCTGTTGTCAGTTTTCATCGTCTTTTCTCAGCCAGTGATTGTTCCTTCCAATCCCTTCTTTGAACATCCTTTCCCCTTAATAATACAGCTAAAATATGTTTGTGGTCCTTAGCTTTCCTCTCTCACCTCATGTTGTTTTGAGCTTTCACATTGCTGAAACTATTCTTACAAGACTACAATAACCTCATATTCACCCTATTTTACCTGCCCTCTTTTCATTTTTCTTTACATATTTTTAAAAATCTAAGTTGATACATACTTTGTGCATCCCAGTCTCTTCAGAAAACACTTATTTTTCTGTCTCATTGAAATTTCTTCCCATTATGTCTTTAGAATTTCACTCCTGAAAAGGCTATCACCAGTATGAATCATTTAATACCAATTTAGGTCCTCATTGTCAAAAGTTAGCTTAAAAAAAAAAAAAAAACTTTTCCCTGAGCCTCTATCTCACCATCCAAAAGAATTGTTCTAAGCATTCTGCTCTCTCACCACGTGGACCATATCATCCCTGCTCTCTCCCTTTCAGCTGGGGATAGGATCATTAGATAGGAGAAGAACTTTAAAGATCCCTGAATCCAACTCCTTCATCTACAGGTGAGAAATCTGAGATTCAGAGATTAGTTAACTAATGGTTAGGGTCTCATTACTAGTAAATGTCTGGTGTGAGATGTAGCCAGACCTTCTGAGTTCCTAATCCAGTGTCCTGTTTACTACCGCATGAGGTTTTATGTGTGTCAGAGAAAAGAGGGGCCAATCTTCTCTCTAGTTAACATTTCAAAACACCTTGACAACATCAAATGATCTTAACAACCCTGGAAGGTAAATGCTGTTATGATGTCCATTTGACATTTATGGAAACTGAGGAAAACTGAGATTGCAGAACTTCCCCAGGTTTACACAGCTAGTAATCCTTTGAGGTAGGATTGGATCTCAAGTGTCCCTAACTCCAGATCCAGCTCTCTACCCACAAGGACTGCCTTGCTGCAAAAGGCCTGTTGAGGTTATGTAATATCTCACATGCCCCCATAATCTTCAATATTTTGTCCAGTTGAGTGTTATCTTTAATAATGCTTTCTAGGTTCCTTCTGGTAATGTCATTTATGTCCTCATGAATCATCAGGAGTAGGTAATAAACATCTGTTCAAATAAGTCTTGGGAAATTCATCATTATGTCTTAGATATACAGTCTGGGAAAACAGTGGACTTCTCTCTTCTTGTTTTCATGTTCAAATCTAGCTGCCTCAGTAGCCCCAAGGAGGGAGTAACCACCCCTATTCTTTTCCTTTTCCTCTGAACCTCACTGGATGTTCTCCCACCTGTCAGCTTCCATTGCTCTGCTCTGTCATTCTGTGTATGGAAGTCACACAGCTGCTTCCTCCTCTGAGTAGTTAGCCCCTTGATCACCAGGAAGGGCTGCAAATCTGTTTTTTAGCTCCAAGTACATTCATTGTCCTTTTCTTTCCCTTCCCCCTCAGTGGAACATTCTTCCTCCAATTTCCTGACAAAGGTCAAGTTTCCCATCTGCCATTCTGGATCCTTTTATTCCTTCTTGGAAATTGATTTGCTAATTTGTCTTGGTTTTTTTGTTTTGTTTTGTTTTATTATTATTGTTGGAAGATGGGAGTTGGAAACACATCACATTTGAGTGAAGGGGATATTCCTGGAGTCCCTTTCCTTCCCTGAATAAGGGGAAATAGCCTATACTGCTCACAGACAGCATTCATTTGGTTGTGGTTACCATTTTATTGTTCTGAAGTCATTTCAGTCAAGTCTGACTCTTCATGACACCTTTTGGGATTTTCTTGGCAAAGATTCCTTCTCCAGCTTATTTTATAGATATGGAAACTGAGACAAACAGGATGAAATAAATGATTTGCCAGGATCACATAGTTAGTAAGTAAATAAGACTAGATTTGAACTCATGAAGAAAAAGAAATCTCTCTGATATCAAGACCAGTGCTCTATTGACTGCACCGCCTAGTGGCCCTTCTGGCTATCATTGCAATATTTTCAGCCTTGGGTTTGTTTTTTTAACTACTTCAATGAGACCTTTAAAATCTCTTATCTCATTTTTATATAGATATCTAGTCCAATCCCTTCAGTCTAAAGGTGAGAAAACTGAAGATTATGTTGTCAGGGAAAGTAAAGTCAGTTAATTAGTTACCTAGGACTATTAGGAAATATAGACCTTAATTCTTTTATAGAAGAATACCAACTCCAGATTTCAAGCAGAGAACACCTGATTCTAGAACTAAGAGGGATGCTAGGCAACAAAAAGTGAAAACACAATATTAGAACACGAGACATCAAATGGTAGGATCTAGAAGGGACATTGGAACATAGAACATCAGAATCAGAAGGGTCTTGAAAAGCTAAAACATTAAAAATATCAAGGCTACAAGATTAGAGTTGGGAAAAGATGAGGAAAAACCAGTTGTCACAAAATGTTAAAAAGAAAAGTAAAATTAGAGATTGTTTAATCCAGATTAAATTAGATTGTTTTATCTTATTTTATAGAGAAATTAAGATTCAGAGGGAATTTTTCTTTTTAGTTCAAATTTTCATTTATTAGGGATGAAAGTAAGACTCTGGGAGGATTCTTTCATCTATCCTACAAGGAGTAAGAAATATGGGGTCATAATCAAGATCTTGCCCTAATGTTCTAGATTTCTATCCTAAATCAAGACTTCTCTCATTTGTTTGAGAAAAATCTACCTTAATTACTTTACTGAACCTACTCAAATATTT
This sequence comes from Antechinus flavipes, assembly GCF_016432865.1. Taxonomy (NCBI): domain Eukaryota; kingdom Metazoa; phylum Chordata; class Mammalia; order Dasyuromorphia; family Dasyuridae; genus Antechinus; species Antechinus flavipes. Next base: position 467,737,192 of record NC_067401.1, read on the forward strand.
AAGTTCAGAGACTCAGAAGTTGTGTTTATTTGGATTGGTCTTGCCTATCAAATTGTGGTTACTTTTATTTAGTATCATTAACAAAATCAATCTTATAATTCATCTCAAAAATCTTAATTCTTTCAATTCTTTCTGAGTGTCACACATTAATGTATCTCTAGAACACAGCAAGGGGATGGAAAACTGAGTTCAAAGGCAATACATCCCTACATTCAAAATAAGCCATTTCTGGTGGTGAAACTATCTCTGTTCTCATCACCGAAATTCTAATCTTGATATGCAGTATCACCTAAATCACTGTCCTATTGCTCTTTGGCACGTAGCACTAAAAAGTAATATTTTATGTTTGCTGAATTTTAGCACCCAAAGCAACAAACAGCAAATTGTTTCTTTTCCCAGGATTATTTTGAAGTAATAATTAGTTTCCCATTCTGCCTTTCAATGCTTAAAATTGGTTTTAAACTTTAACCATTCATCTCTTAATAATTTGAAGCTGAAGTGGTCTTGTTGACCTCACTTATAATATTAATATCGATCATTTATTTACTTATAGGGGTTCTACTTACAGAACTTTTGAGATTCTGTTGTTTTGTTTGGTTGGTTTTCTGGAGAGGAAGTTATTCAATGAAGCATTAGAAAAAATGGCAATCTGGCAATTAGTAACTGCTGGGTAAGAGGCAGCCAGGTGGATGGGTAAAGAGCACTGAATATGGAGGCAGAAAGATCCACTTTCAAATCTGGTTTCATACACTGTGAGAATCTAGGTAAATCATTTAATCTCTATTTGTCTTAATCCACTAGAGAAGGAAATGGTAAACAACTCTAGTCTCTTTGCCAAGAAAACTCCAAATGGAGTCATGAAAATTTGGATGCGACTGAATAACAACAACTGTTGGGTGACAGTAAGGTAACTATGACACAGCACTCCACCCTGAGTATCTTCATCATCATTCAGGAATTAGAAATGTGTGGGATGAATCACTATTTTTCCCAATGAAAATTGGAAATAAGCCAGGTCAAGAAATGTCTTTTCAATCCCTCAAATTTCATGTTTTAGCATTTCACATCCTTAGGTTGCTTCTAACTTCTACATTCTGAGTTCTAAGTTCTAATATACCATGTTTGAAAATTCTATATTGTATAATCTAACATGTTCTAAAGTCTATGTCAGCTCTAACATTTTATGTTCTAGGTCACTTCCAGCACCAATATTCTATGTTCTGCTCTCTACTTTCCACATTTTAATATGCTTTACACTATTGAGGGGATTGAAGGGACTGGAGCAAGTGGGTAGTGATAATTGAGCAAACCATACCGACTCCATCTCGTGACAGTTCTAGAACTAGCTCATTTCCCTTTCTATTCAAATTATAGATCTAATACAATTTCTGTGGTGAAAAACAACAACATATTATTGTGAGAAGACTTTATCGCAGTGGTTCTCAAAGTATGGTCTAGAGAATCCTGGGGATCTCTGAAACCCTTTTAGAGGGTCTACAAATTCAAAAATAGTTTTTATTTCCAACATGGTAAATGTTTATAAATATAATGCAGATAAACAAAAACGCTTTGGAGAGATCCTCAATAATTTTTAATAGGATAAAGATAATGAAAACAAAAGTTTGAGAACCACTGCTTTATCGTATTGTTTGAACCCAGTCTTGGGTGTCTTAGAGAACCTCAATTTGCTGCTTAGAGACCCTTAATGAAGGATGTAGGTTATGCTGACCAAAAACCCAGTCAGATCCAAAGATGGATGGATGAAAGGAGTTCTCTCACAATTGTACATCTCAAGCAACCCACATGCCTTTATCTGTCTCTATAACTAATCAATCATTATTTTCACGATCCATTGATTGTTCATAAACAGTTGGGGTGGGACGGGGGAATGGAGTATGTCTTTTTCTAATTTCATGTTTCTGTTCACTCTCTCCCACCCATTCCACCCCTAATTTAGAAAGTCTTTAACCTTGCCTCCAGTTAGAAATCAGATTACCATTATATACTTCAACAACGATACTGTATGGGGATGTATTATGGTGGAAATGGATTTCTTCAACAAAGAGAAGATCTAACTCAGTTCCAATTGATTAATGATGGACAGAAGCAACTATAGCCAGAGAAGGAACACTGGGAAATGAGTGTGAATTGTTTGCATTTTTGTTTTTCTTTCCAGGTTATTTTTACTTTCTGAATCCAATTCTTCCTTTGCAACAAGAGAACTGTTCGGTTCTGCACACATATATTGTATCTAGGATATACTATGACATATTTAACATGTATAGGACTGCTTGCCATCTAGGGAAGGGGGTGGAGGGAGGGAAGAGAAAAGTCGGAACAGAAGTGTGTGCAAGGGATAATGTAAAAAATTACCCAGGCATATGTTCTGTCAATAAAAAGTTATAATAAAAAAAAAAAAAGAAGAAGAAGAAAGAAAGAAAAAGAAAAAGAAACCAGATTACCTGCTTTTGTATCCTGGTTAATTGGGTTCTTTTAATTAAATGATCTTATTTAGTTGATTGTTTTTAACGTATACAAACTAGTCTCCCTTCATTATAGTCCCTAAAATCTAGAGTCTATTTCAGCTTTAACATTCTATGTTCTAGGATTCCTTCCAAGGCTAATATTCCATGTTCTGCTATCTACTTATTTATGTTCTAATACTCTGCACAATATATCCCAATACCTTATGCTCTGAAGTCTATTTCAGCTCTAATAGTCTAGCTTTTGTTACAAACATTCTATGGCATCTTTTTAATGAATGAGGGAATAGTCTATGTTCAAGATTATGGAGCCAGTCGGTAACTATATCCAGATTAAAATTAGGTCCTGGTTAGCTAGGTCCACAAGACAACTCGTGAAAATGAACAAAACATGATCTCCCATCTTGATACAAAGGTTCTGGAAAAGGGACTTTGGAGACCATAAAGGGTCCTCACCGGAAAACAGGGGAAGAGGATGCCATTAGTTCATGTGATCCAAGGCATCAAATACCTTCATGAATTGTTCGTTCCTTCCTCTCACAGGATGGTCTGAACCCCAAAGAAATGGAGCCCGTTTTTCTTCCTTGCTAACAACAATTGTATTGTACCTATCTTTCCCTTCAGTCTCCAGGGTAGCAGAAAACAATCTCTGCCAGGATTGAAGGAAGGAAAAAGGAAAGGATTGGGGGGGAAGGAAACAAAAAAACAAAGGAGATGACTGATGAAGCTTATGAGGGAACATGGGACAGAGGGAGCAGGCAGCTCTATGCTAGGGAAGCCAGTTTTGAGACTCATAGTCTGATATTTGTATTAATTCAAGAGGTGATAAAGAAAGTGTTAAAGTCTCTTGTAGAGTCAGGATTTTAGCTATAAATCATCTGGTCCCAAACCATCCCCTTTTTACAGATGAAGAAACTGAGACTGAAAGTGCTTAAAAGCCTTGCCTAAAACACATAAGTCTTAAATATTGGAGCCAGAACTGTAATCTTTCCTCACCTTCTGCCTCTAAGTTCTGTGTCCATTGACTGCAAAGAGTTTACAACTGAAAGGGTAAATGCTTCTTTCCCAAATGTAAACCCAAGGTTAGGCATTCTATTAGCTTGGTGGATATTTCAGAATAGTCTTCATCTAACTTTTGATTTGGCCCAGTCCATTCTGATCAGTCAGAAAAGGAAAGCCAGCTCCAGCTGTTTTCATTAACATCATTGTTATTTAGCTCTTTTCTTTTCCCTTCCCATTTAAGGGAGCATTGACTAGGCCAGAGAGAGATCTGTGGCTTTGTTATTTAAATAGTTCTGAAAATCAGTGAAAAGTCAGCCAAGAGCTTGAGCTTGGGCAGAAAGTCCCTTTCCCTATTCTGGGCCTCAGTTTACTCATCTCTAAAAATAAATAATGGGGTTTAATTGGGTGAACTCTAAGATTCCTTACAACTTGAAAATGCTATGGATCTCTATCAGATGTGGCAGATGGAGCCTCAATCCTTGCCAAGATCAACCTCTCCCTCCTATTCAGCCCATTTTTGCTAGGAGTTCGTCCTCTTTATCACCATTCCTCCCTTTCTAATGCCCAATATTTCCCAATCCACGGTTCCTTCCCTGTTTCCTAAAGATCTGTCCCATCCTTTAAAAGCAATTTCACTTCAAGCTACCATTCCCTCAAACTATTGCTCTTATATCTCACCTGTTCATTTGTTTTCCCTAACAATCTTTTGCTAAATTCTTTTCTCAGATTTTCTTCTTTACTTTCCATACTTTGGATGTGCTCTTTCAGTGTTCTGAACAAAATTTTCTCCTGGTTTGCTCCTTACCTGTGGGTTGGTTATGTGTGTAGATCCCCTTTGCTGGAGATCCCCCATACCCCACACCCCAGGTTCTGTCCTGGATGCTGTTTCTCTCCCCAAGTTTATTTTGATGATCCCAATGGTTTCCTTGGATTCAATGATTCTCTCCAAGTTTACCTCCCAAATCTGCATATGTAACTCTCATTTCTCTTTTAAGCTTTCACCTTACATCAGGATCTGCTTGCTAACCATATAGCTATTCCATAGGCTTGATTGAGATCCAATGTGTACAAAAGAGAATTCATCTTTCCTCTGAAATCCAATCTCCCACTTTTTTTGAGGACATCCTTCTGCCCACCTAGGAACTCTAAATCAGAATCAACTTTACAGATTCTCTCCTTCCCTCAGAACCAGTCAACTTCCTTGTCTTGCTATTTCTACCTTGATAATCTCTCACAGCTGTTTTCTTCCCCAGCAGTCACTGCACTTACTAAACTCTGAGTAGGTGCCAAGCATGGGGTGTACGGAGAAACACAAAAACAGTCCCTGCCCCCAAGGAGCTCACAGTCTGATGAGGGAGACCACTCCCAAAGCAGCAGCCTGGATCCAACCCTCAGGGTTTCTTGCCTAAGCGATGGCTGCAGTCTCTACTTCCAGTCTCCTCCCTTTCCAATCTGTCATCCCCACAGCTGCCAAACTGATCATTCCAAACCACAGGTCTGAGCATGTGTCTGTCCTGCAAAAAGCAGCCTATCCCTATTGTTACTCAGTGTGTCCAGCTCTTTCTGATTCCATTTAGGGCTTGCTTGGTAAAGAATCTGGTGGTTGGCCATTTCCTTCTCCAGCTCATTTTACAGTCGAAGAAACTGAGGTAAACAGGGTAAAATGACTAGACCAAGGTCACACAGCTGGGAAGTGTCTGAGATGAATCTTCCTGAGTCCATTTCTGATGCTCTGTGCACTATAGTGCTTAGCTGCCCATCCCTCTTGCCTACGGACTGTGTTGGTATGGAAAGCCTCCTACCCTTTGGGAACCTGAAGAGCTGTACCTGGGGCCAGGAAGTCCTAAATTCAAATCTAGCTTCAGAAGCTTATTAGATGTGTGATCCTGGTCAAGTCACTTAACCCTTTGCCTCAGTTTTTGTAAAATGAGGATAATAATAGCACCTACCCCAGAGAGTGGTTGTGAGAAACAAATGGGTGAATATAAGCAAAGCTTTTGCAAACCTTAGAAGGCTCTCTAAATGTGGGCTATTATTGAGCTCTCTTCCATTACTGACATCCTACATTTGGTCCTATTCCAACACTGATTCTACGTTTGTGCTCTTTCCCTTCCACTAATTTACTGTATTTTTGCGTGCTTTTTTATTTGTTTATCCATCTCCACGTTAAACACTTTCTCCTCAGTAAGACATAAACTACTTGAAACCATGGACTTTTGTTTTTCATTTTTTTCTTTCTATTCTTGGCATCTAGAATGTAGTAGCTTGGTCCAATGAAAAGAGTTCTAGAGTCCTGGATTCAAATCCTATATACATTAAACAAGTCCCTTCACCTATTGGAGCCTCAGTTTCTTCATCTAGTAAATGAAGAGCTTAGACTAGATTGCCTCCACGGGGATGTAGTGGATAAAGAGCTTGGAATGAAATCAGAAAATTCTGAGTTCAAATCCGGCCTCAGACACTTACTAGAGATGTGATCCTGGTCAAGTCACCTAATTCCTATTTGCCTCAGTTTCCCTAACTGTAAAATAGGGATACTGATAGTACCTAGAACCTGATAGTTCTAGGTTTTGTTGTAAGAAAGAAATGAGATACTATTTGTAAAGAACATTGTAGACACTTCATAAATGCTTGTTTCCCTCTTTCCTTCTATCATCCAAACGCCTTTTGAGCTGCAGATCTGGGACCCTGTCTATCATCTAACCTCTCTGGACTTCAATATTCTCATTTGTAAAATGAGGGGCTAATACTAGCTGACCTCAGAATTCCTTCCTAACACCAGAGCTTTGAACCTCTAGTGGCTTTTTCTGGACTTTCGTTTTTTCTTCTGGAAAATGTCGTCCTTGAGGTTTCTTCAGTAACTCATCTTTTTTGTATCTGCCCCTAAATTGGGTATCCCTTGCTGTCCTTTGCCCCCCTTAATTTCCTTTGATTTAACGTTTCCTTCTTTTGATCGTAAGTTCCTAGAGGTCAGGAACTTTCTTTTTCTTATTTATTGCCCCCTCTCTGTGACACACACTTGGCACTTGAGAAATACTTGTCCACTTGAATTTCAGCCTTGACTTTGATTAGTAAATGTGTGTTAATGAAATCGAACTGAAAAAAATAGAGACAAAAATGACCAAGAAGGCACTGCAGCTCCCAACACCTCATTAAGAGTCTGAAACAACCAGGACTTTCCAGGAGTAAAACATTGTAAAACAAAAGTTCAGATCCACATCTTCAAAGAAAAATGGGCTATTAGTTCCCTTTCCCCCATGTTCCCCCAATCCTTGCCCCAGGCTAATCTACAATAAATAATTGTTGAAACCATTCAAATGGACAGCATTTCTAATCCCCTCACCCCCCAGTGTGATGAAGTCTCCCTTTCCCTGGCCCTCTGCTGAAATATAAGCTCATCAGCAGGGTTGGCCAAAGAAGGCTTTTTGGCAACGAGAGTTTGATAGGAAAAAAAAAATGATCCAAAGTGCTGAGACAGCACTGTATTTAGACAATTAAATCTGGAGAGCCAAGACAGTTCCTGTAAGTCCCCTGCTCCAAGAACAAAAGGTTTTCTTGAGAGTATTCCTCTGGATATTAATACGGACACTTTAATGAGCCCTGCAGCAAGTAAAAGTCCTCATCGGCAGTAATTACACCAACGCTCCATCAGTGGGACCCGGGCAGGAGCCCAGACAACAAAAAATTAGTCACCGCTCACTAGTCACCCCAGGTTTTAGCAGGCAGCCCACGCTGAAGGCTTGATTCACCAACATCCAGCCAATGGCACCTTGGGAGGGAGAGGGCCTGAGCTCGCTTGGGAAGAAAACCGAGGAGCAGCTTTCCCTGGGAAAGACTCCCCAAACATGGGGGATGGGGAAGGCTTCCACAGACCCACCATCCCAAATGTCTCAGCCCACTTATTTCTCTGAGGAGATGTAGACGGGAAGGGTCGATTCCCATTTCTTTGAACTTTGTTCTTCAGGAGGGGAATTGTCTTGCTAAAGTCTCAGTCAGGGGATGGTCTCTTCCACCAGCTCTTTCTGCTCCAGAACTGAGAAAGAGGAAAGAAAGGATGAAGTGGGGGAGAGGAGAATAAAGGGAGAGAGAGAGAGAGAGAGAGAGAGAGAGAGAGAGAGACAGAGACAGAGACAGAGATAGAATGAGAGAGAGACAGACATAGAGACAGAGACAGACAGAGATAGAATGAGAGAGAGAGAGAGAGACAGAGAGAGAGAGAGAGAGAGAGAGAGAGAATCCAAAATAAGTAGGAAAGAAGACAATATATATTGATATAAATAGAAGGGACCTTCAAGATTATATGATCCTAACTCCTTACTTAATAAACTAGGAAACTGAAGTTGAAGGAGGCTATGATTTGCCCAATTTAAGGTAATAAGGGACCAAGATTTGTGGGCCATGCTATCTGCTTCCTGAATGCCCTTCTCCAGCTTGCCCCAAACTGATATAAGGTGAGTACAAATGAACTCCCCTGGTTGTTTGGAAAAGCTTACTGGGGGACTCAGGACATGCTTTCAAGGTAACCCTGGAGTGAGTGGAATCATCACAGAGTGAGATTGAATACAGCCCCCAGGAGAAGAGAGGGGAATGCCCCAACCCTCCACCAGACAGGCTGACAGGGGGTGCCCACTTTCACATCCTTTCCAGGGAAAGGCCGATTTGTCACCTTAAGAAAGGAGTTCCTTCATTTGCTCATAGACATTTGCATGAAGGCTCAGGAGTTGGTCATGACTTTGGGGACTTGTTATACCTTTTTTTTAAGCAGCAGGGCTGTCCTCCCTCCTACACCTTCTCCCCAGCTGCAAAAGATACCCAGGCCCGGAGAATTTGCATCTTTCTGGGCTTGGTTCTTTGATACAAAATGTTTGTCATACTTCTCAGCCCTATATTCATCCCCCTGAGGAATTCGATCTAGCTTTTTCAAAAGCCTTCTGGGAAATTAATAAAGACCTGTTTAAACATCCTAAATTTGATTGGATCTTTCTTCCTCTAAGCTCAGGATTTCATTCAGGGGTCAATAGCCATTACTTCTGCCATATCCTTTTCACTTGCCAAGTCATTCACCCAACAATTATTCATTGACCACTGGACTGTAGGCAATATCCCATGTCACGATTTGCTAAAAAATAAAAAAATTAAAAAAAAGATAATTAACACTAGGCTCCTATTCTCCAAAAGCTTAGACCCTGATGAGGAAAAAAAAAGTACACAAGGAAACAGAAACTAATAACAGGGTGCATTAAAAAGCCTCTCACAAATAGCATTTGTCCTAAAAGCCTCAGGGAGTAAGTACTATTATGATCTCCATTTTACAGATGAGGAAACTGAGGTTGAGACAGGGTTACACAATGGACAAGTATCTGAAGCCAGAATTGAATTCCAATTCCAAGTCCAACAGTCTAGTCACTGCACCATCTAGTATCTAAAGAGTATTTAAAAGACTGGAAATAAACCATAATGAATTCTGAGGAAGGAAAGAGCTCTATGGGGCAGAGGAACAATCAATGAAGACTTCCTGCAGGTGATGGCAATTGTCCTGTGTCTTGAAAGATGGAGACATCCCCAGCCATGTATACTCTGGACAAAGTCAAGGAGTCAACAAGCACTTATTCCTCTCAGTCTATTGAGCTCAGGTGCTGTGTTGGAGATGGGAATATAGGGAAGGAACATAGGAGATTGGAGAAGAATGGTTGACCTGCAGGAAATCATGAGGCTGAAAACGCTGGGCAGGACTAGGAGGTGAAACCATTTGTAAAAGTTCTCAGACTTTACCCCTTGCCAGCGCTGATGGACAAATGTGCACGAGACACATTCTGGTGTATAGCCCACATGGGAATTTGTTTTGAATGAGTGTGCTTATTTGTTACAGAGTTCTTTCCGTTCTCCAACTGGAGAAGGATAGAAGGGAGAAAAAATAAATACTTGGAAAGTTTTAAAAAATAAAATTCAATTAAAATTGCCAATTTTATGCACATTCGTGTTTATGTATTTATGCCAAAATTATTCATAGATTTAATAATTAGTACCACTTTCTTTAACTTTGCCTGCTTTATAAGCTTCTTGTCATGAAGGAAGGTCAGTCTCCCATGGAGGTGGTGAGAATTAAATAAGAGAGGCCATGTTGAAGCCTAGGTCAGGACTTAATATTACTCTAGGTCTTACTTAGTTTATAATGAAAGCATGATGATGTGCATAGAATACTGAAAATGGAGTTAAGAAAACTAGGGATTGTACCAGTCCTGAAGTCAGGAGGACCTGAGTTCAAATCTGACCTCAGACACTTAATATTTCCTAGCTGTGTGACCCTGGGCAAGTCACTTAACCCCAATTGCCTAAGAAAGAAAGAAAGGAAGGAAGGAAGGAAGGAAGGAAGAAAGAAAGAAAGAAAGAAAGAAGAAAGAAAGAAAGAAAGAAAGAAAGGAAGGAAGAAGGAAGGAAGGAAGGAAGAAGGAAGGAAGGAAGGAAGGAAGGAAGGAAGAAGGAAGGAAGGAAGAAAGAAAGAAGAAAGAAAGAAAGGAAGAAGGAAGGAAGGAAGGAAGGAGGAAGGAAGAAAGGAAGAAAGAAGGAAGGAAGGAAGAAGAAAGGAAGAAGGAAGGAAGGAAGGAAGAAGGAAGGAAGAAGGAAGAAAGAAAGAAAGGAGGGAGAGAGGGAGGGAGGAAGGAAGGAAGGAAGGAAGGAAGAAAGAAGAAAGAAGAAAGAAAGAAGAAAGAAAGAAAGAAAGAAAGAAAGGAAGGAAGAAGGAAGGAAGGAAGGAAGAAAGGAAGAAGGAAGGAAGAAGGAAGAAGAAAGGAGGGAGAGAGGGAGGGAGGAAGGAAGGAAGGAAGGAAGGAAGAAGAAAGGAAGGAAGGAAGGAAGGAAGGAAGGAAGAAAGAAAGAAAAAAGAGAAGACCAAAATATTGTCTCTGATGTATACTGCCAACATGATTATGGGCTAGTTATTTCTTCCTCGGCCTCAGTTTCTTCATCTGTAAAACTGGTTTAATAACATACATAATACTTATCTCCCAGAAGTGGTGCCCACTTCAGATTAATGCTTATAAAAAGTTTTGAAAAAAATAGACATTATGCAAACATTACTTATTACTACTAAAGTTTCTATAATTTTTTTTTCCAAATCAACAATTTGATTCATGTACTATGTGCAGACTCTGACATAGGTGCTAAGAAATAGAAAAGTTGGTAAGATAAAATCCTTATCTTAAAAGGGAAATGGGAGAATTTCAATATATACACACACATATATCTACAGAATACAACAAAAGAAGGAAAAAATTATGTTTGATGTTCAAGCAAAAGAAATAGCCTTTCTTACTTTGAGAATCAGGTGGGGCTTCAAGGAGGACAGGACATTTAAGATGGCCTTCGAAGGATAGTTCCAATTTAAATGGAGAATGTGGCAATTATTGAGACTTTTTTCTGAAAAAAGGGTTTGAAAAAACAAGAGGCAAGTTTTAGATCCATTGCCTACTGTCATTTGGTTGATGTACAAGATATGTGAAGGGGAGTAAAACAGGATAAGGATGGAAAGATAAGTTGGGGGCAATATGTGAAAAATCTTGAATCCCAGGCTAAGGCATTTTCTTCTTATCAAATCAAAACCACTTTGTTATAACTTCCATCAATTTACTTGCCTTCTTTAGAATGATTCTAATCCCTCATCATCTTCACGAGAATTCTTCAGATACTTCAAACTTTTATACCTCTTCCCAGTCCTCAAGGGCTTTTCTTCAGGCAAAACATCTTCCTTCAACTGCATATGGCAGGATTTTCAGGGGTTTTTTTTTCCCCTTTTCTTTTTTTATATTTACACTTATTTTCTTTGGAGAAATTATTTATTATTTTATTTTTCTTAATTACATATAAAACAAATTTTACCATTTGTTTTTAAAACTTTGAGTTCCGGATTCTCTCCTTTCCTCCCTTCTCACTCTTCTCCCCCCCTCCCATTGAGAAGGCACATGTGAAGGTATGTAAAATATTTCCTTAATCATGTTGCATATCTTTATTGTTTATGCTTCTTTTGTCAGTTCAATAGTGACTATTAAAGATTCCACTTGATCTTTGCTTATGTTGGAGGATAAAAATCTAAATTATTCAAATAAAACCTGTCAACTTTTGCTTCTAAAAAAAAAAAAAGTCATGTTGCAAAAGAAAAATAGATCTCCCTCCCGCCCAAAAACAAAACAAAACAAAACAAGAAACCCTCAGGAAAAGTAAAGTTGTTGGGTTTTTTGTTTGTTTTTTGTTTGTTTTTTGTTTTTTTAGTATGGTTTGATCTATATTCAGACACAATCAGTTTTCTCTCTGGGTATGATAGCATTTTTTATCATAAGTTCTTCAGAGAAGAGTAATCATTCCCGGCTGATCTTACCCTAAAATCGCTATTACTTTGTGTACAGGACAATTCACTTTGCGTGAACTCATGGAAAACTTTCCAGCTGATTTTCAGTTTATTTCACCATCATGGCCACTCTTCTCTAACTAAGCTCTGGATTCCCAATGTCCTTCCTAAATTTTAGCACCCAGAACAGAACATGGCCCTCCATATGTTCTCTACCCAACAGAGAGGATGATCACATCACCAATTTCCCCAGTCCTGGAAATTATGCCTCTCATATATAGCCAAAGATTATAGTAGATTTCTTTATTATAGTAAGTAACTGTTAAATCTTAGTGAGATTGATGTCCACTGAAACTCCCAATATTTAGCCATCCTTCCTCAATTCTGGACTTATAGGATTTGAACCCAAATATAGGATGTCACATTTATCCCTAGTAGAATGTCCCTTATTAAATTCAAATCCATTTGGCTCCTGCTTTTGTCATTTATATGTTGTGAGCACCATAATTGTAAGTTGTTTGAACTGAAGGGAATAAGGGATGATCCAGTTCAATAACTTTAAAAATGAGGAAACTGAGTTTCAGAGAAAATCAATGATTTTCCAAAGAACACCCAGCAAATTCGTGATTGAGATAGATGTTGATTCGAATGCTTCCACCTCCACACATACAGACCCTAGTGCGTCTCTAAGCAAATAAACTCCAGAAAAAGAATGATTAATTGATGAGAATTTTTTTCCCTTCCTGTTCCTCTTCCTTCATAGCCCAATAACCTATAACACACAATATATAAACATGTGGATCAGTTGATCAATTAACAAACATTTAGAAAATACTTACCTGACATAAAGAAAAGCAAAACAAAGAAACAAAAAATCCTTGTCCTTAAAAACCTCACATTCTAATGGGGAAGACAAAATGTAAATTAAATAGATACGTATAAGATGCTTGCAGAGCAGAAGGAAGGTAACGTCAGCAAAAAGGCTCAAGTGGCTGAGGGTGCCAAGAAGATCTCCTGCAAAAAGTAGCATTTGAGTTGCATCTTTAAAGAAACTTGAAATGTCAAAAAGCATAAGTGAGGAAGGAGGGCCTTCAAGTTAGGGAAACATTGTGAAAGGTTGGACACAGGTACCATATGTGAGGAACAGCAAAGAGGTCCGGCATCAATGGGCCGTCGAGGAAGCACGGAGGGAATTAAATTGTGAGAATACAGGAAACATATGTGGACAGAATGTGGAGAGCTTTAAGTGCCAAACAGAGATCTTTGTTTTGACCTGGAAATAAGAGGGAGACAATCGCTGAAATTTATTGAACAAAAAATTAGGAAAATCCCTTTGGCAACTGGGTGGAGAGTGCACTGGAGTGAGAAGAGACTTGAGGCAGACATATCAACTCAAAGGCCATTGGAACAGTCTTGGAATGAAGTGAGAAGGGCCTGAACTAGGATTGTAGCTAGGAATAGAGATAAGGGGATAGATCCAAGAGGAGGGAAGGTAATGGATTGAACGTGTTCGGTGAGTAAAAAAGAGGAATTAAAGAAGAAACTGAAATTATAAACCTGTATGACTAAATTGCTATGTTTTTGACATTAATAGAGAAGCTGGGGAGAGAGAAGGATTTTTAGGGAAGGATAGTGACTTTTGAATATATTGAGTTTGCTATGCCTATGGAGCCTAGTTAGCAATATTTGATAGGCAGCTGGAAATGTGAATTTGGAGTTCAGAAAAGAGACTAGGAATGATTATGTAGATCTGGGAATAATCTGTCTAGAAATATCGGTTGAATCCGTGGAAGATGATGAAATCCCTAAGAAAAAGTAGAGAGAGAAAGGAGAAGAGAGCCAAAGACAGAGTCTCGAGGGACATCCATAGTTAGGGAACATGACAAAGATAAAAGTCCAACAAAAGAGGTGAAGAAGGAAAACTGTCAGGAAAGTGCAGAGAGCAGGAACTCAGTGGTTAAGTGTATAACAAGTGGATCTCTGAAATAAATGTACTTATGACACATTTTAAAGTTTAACTTCATTTAAGCATTTTCTCCATCACTTACTGAAGTCTACATGAAGAATAAAACAGCAAATGAAGCTCTGTCTTGTAGCATTTGCCAATTTTCAAAATATTTATGCACACACTAAAGATTTAACAATTTGAAATTTAAAAATTAACAATTGTCTCTCCCAAACTATTTTCTAGGATGCTCCTGAGAAAGAATATTCAGAAGGTGATTAAATGCCACAGATTGGCCAAGAAGGATGAAAATGGAGAAAAGGAATTTCAATTTGACAATTAAGAGATCATTGATAGTTTTAAAGAGAAGAATTTGAGTTGAATGAGATCATAATCCAGATTGCAAAGGGTAAAGAGGGAGAAAAGAGAAAATGGAGGCACAGAATGAATTTTTTTTGAGGAATTTAACTGAAAAGCTATAGGATGATAACTAGTTGGGATGGTAGAATAAGTGAAAGTTTTCTGGAGGATGGGGAGACACCCTAACCATTCGTGTACTTCTGCATGTGTAGCAAGGAACAAAGCAATTTTGTTGTTCAGTTGTATCCAACTCTTCACGATCCCCATTTGAGGTTTTCTTGTAAAGATACTGGAGGGATTTGCCATTTCCTTTTCTAGCTCATTTTACAGATGAGAAAACTGAGGCAAACTGGGTGAAGTGACTTGCCCAGGGTCACACAGCTAGGAAGTTCCTGATACTGGATTTGAACCAGTCTTCTTCACTGCAACCAATAAATAAAAATATATGGAAGATCTGAAGTAGAGACAATGACTCTGCTCTAGCTGGAGAGGACAGCAGAGGTCAGTATCAGGATTGTCTATAAAAGGTGGGCTTTAACAAAGACAAGAACCACCTCTTCCTCAGTGAATGGTGTGAAAGAGGAGGTGGGGAGACCTGGTGTTAGAGGGGAAGAGAAGGGGAGAAAAGGAACTCTTGGTGAGAAGCATGAAGTGATGACTCCATTGGGATGATGGGAAATGGGGATGTAGTGGGAGGGACATTCAGAGAGAGAGTAAGACTTGGAACAGCTGTAGTGTTGAGTGGGATAGTAAATCAGTTAGAGCGGAGTAGGGTTACCTTACTGTCAAGAGGGCCCAGTTGAGATTAGACAACATAAAATTTTAGTGGCCCCCGTCAGCATTTTGAAAACTTCTTCCAGTTTCTTTCAGCAGTTCATGAATAGGTATGAAAGAGGTAGACTGTGAAAATAATCAGGATTGGAGTTTGTTGAGATATAATTGGCAAGAAGAAGAGGGAGCAAGAGATTCAAGATTATAGAAAATCAACCGTTTCACTAAGGAATAGAGATTGGGGCAGGAGAGTTTAGCCAGAATAGAGTCATTGGCTGGGAAAGGCTGGGGGTGAGGGTAGAGGGGGTGGAAGTCACAGTGAGGATGAACAAAGGGATTAGGGTTTGAAAGGCATATGATTAAAGATTATCAGGATTTAAACGAATTTCAGTGTTCATGAATATGGAAAAGGAACATTTGTAGATAAGGGTAAAAATGCTGAATCTGATGATTATATAAGGGGTGGAGTCATCAGAACAGGATGGAATATCCCAACTTCATCACTTACCGTGTGACCTTGGCTAAGTGATATCCTAGCAATTTATTTCTTTGTACAATGATGGAATTGCAATAAATTCCTTTAAACCATGATGTTCTGTTTCCGGGTCCCTTCCATCCCCAACATTTCGTGTTCTAAGGTTCCTCTTCCCCTAGCTCTGACCAAAAATTTTATGATCTTAGTTCTGACATTCTATGATTCTATAGAGCATATTCTTCAACCTAAAATTTCCCTCTAATATGGAGAAAATATATAAAATGATTTCTAAAAGGAGCTGCTTGAGATTTGGGCTCAACTCCCATTGTGAGTGTAAGGTTTTCTGACATTTTACTTCTCTCTAGAGGAAACACAGAAATAACCCAGCTGGAGATTCCATCATGAGTTGGAGATGTTCTATGGCTGCCCTTCTCCTTGGGCAAGGAGCCAGAGAGCCAACAAAATCTGTCCATCCCCTCAACATTCTTCTCCTCCTCCCACCCTCCCATCTGGAGCAGACTAATGCTGAGGTCTCTAACGGGGCTCTTTAAAACTCTCAGTTATCTGCTGTCTGAACTCTCATCTCCTGCAAGCATCCCTCTGGGGGTGGGGAAGGGAGATGGAGTGATATTTGACTATATTCTGCATGTAATCACTCAAAGATGGTTTGAGAAATACTGTCAGGGTCTCTCTCTCTTCCAAGACTGATTAATATAGTTCCTGGATAGAACTATTTTCAGAAATTTGATTCTCTCTTGAAATAGAATTATAGAATGAAAGTAGTGATCTCAGTAGCCATCAAGTCCAACTTTCTCATTTTAGAGATGAGTAAAGGGATATAGGTTATGATATTGGATATGAGTAAGCCATAAAAGTTAAGGGACCTGCCCAAGGACACAAAGCTAGGAAATAGGTAGTTTTTCATTTGTATTAATAATTTCAATAGTAACTTTTAGGCAATACAACAAATTATTTTTTTGTTCCTTCTTTGCCTTCATTTCTTCTAGAGTCTCACTTGGATTCAGAATTGTGTTCAATGTTTTTCTAAGGCTAGGTCACATATAGGTGAGAAAAATAAGATAGCAGCAGCAGCAGCAGCAAAATCTTACAGTAGATGGAGTGATTTTCTGGAGTCAGAAAGACCTGAGTTCACATCCAGCCTTAAACACTTATTAGCTTTATATAATAGCGTAACATCTATTTGCTTCCCTTTCCTCATCTGCAAAGTGGCACCTCCTTCATAGAGTTGTGAGAATCAGATGGGATGATATATGTAAAAAGTCATATAAATCTTAAAATGATAGATAAATCATATTTAAAGGTTATGTTAGATAAATCAGATACAAATGTGAGTTAATATATTTGGATTGAGGAGTCATCTGCATAGAGATAATCAAACTAATGGGACCTGATGAGCTCAGGTGATAATGGACACCAAAAGATGGAACTAAGAGGAGCCTGAGGATCTGACTCTCTTTCAATGTGTTCTAAAAGGGTGGAGGTATTTTGCTACCCCAGAAATTCCTGGGGGCTCCCATGGAAACATCCATATGAGTTTATACCATTGAACTTTTCCCAGGATGGCTGATCCTTGTTTTTCCAGAGCTTCTGGCAGAAGATGAAATTGGAAGCTATGGATGCGTGTTGCAAAAAAAAGGAAGATTCAGCCATTAGGTTAAAAAAAACAATCCTAGTAGGCAGAGCTTTCCAATTATTCAATGGAAGATAGTGAGTTCTCTCTCCCTAAAATTTATCAAGCAGAGGATGGATGACTCTGTCTCCCTCGTTGGGGATGACATAGAAGGGATTCTTGTTCCAATTACTGGTTATATGGATAATCTTTGAAGGTCTTTCAAGCCTTAATACACTGTATTCTATAGCACAGGGGTCCTCAAACTACTGCCTGTGGGCCAGATGCGGGAGCTGAGGACAATTATCCCCCTCATCCAGAGCTATGAAGTTTCTTTATTTAAAGGCCCACAAAACAAAGTTTTTGTTTTTACTATAGTCTGGCCCTCTAACAGTCGGAGGGACAGTGAACTGGCCCCCTATTTAAAAAGTTTGAGGACCCCTGCCGAGCCAGAGAAGTCCCATCCACTAAATCTGGGGGTCCTCCTTCTTGACTCTGGGCTGCCCAGTGGCTAGCACTGGGTAGAGAAGGCCAAGGCAAATTATATGGCATTATTCTGGGTTGTCTTTTCATAAATTTTGTGTAAATTTGCTGGAAGTCACTCATTCACCCTTGTGGCCATTTTGTGGAGGGGAAAGTGGGAGCATGAAGGGGCAGAGGAGTGAACAAAAAAGGAAAGAGCTAAATCAATTGTGGGCACTAGCTCCTATGGGGCTCAAGTTTACCTGAGAATGAACAGATTTTAGAGTGGGAGAAGCTCAATAGTCATGTAATACAGTTCTCTAGTTTTACAAAAAAAAAAAAAAAAAAAAAACTGAGTCCTAGAAGACTGAGGGAAAAGCCAATATCAGAGTCAAGAGGCTTCAGAGCCTAAGTCAATCCACATTTCCATCAAAAGTAGAGTACTGAGGAGGGGGAAGTGAGAATACAGGTCAATGGTTTCATTAGCAAGGAAACTTCCGATTTGGAATCTCTCTTCATCAATGAAGACAAACTGTCTTTAGCTTAGAGTCGCAGAACTTGTCTGGTACCAGAAGAAGACGAGGGTCTTGACCGTAATTTCACAAACAGATGGGAATATTGGAGAAAGCACCGGGTTTGGAATCATCGAATCAAAGGATTTGACAGTTGAAAGTGATCTCATTGGCCATCTGAACCATTCAGGAAAACAAAGCATCAACACACTGTGACATGTCCAATAAATAGTTATCCTTTCTTCACTTGGAATAGTCCGATGAGGAAGAAATCAGTATCTCTGGAGGCAGCATTTCACTTTGGGACAGTTCTCATTGCTGGGCCATTTTCCCTGTCCATCCCACCTCGGTTTGTCACCTATTGCTCCTGATTCTGTCTTTTAGGGGAAAATAGAAGACTAGTCACTCTTCCACGTGACAGTCCCGTGGGTTTGTAGGCACAAGTAGCCATCCCCTGAATCCCTATTTTTTCAAGCCAAACATGTCCAGTTTCTTCAACAAATATTTCCATGCCATGAATTCCAAGTGCTCACGACCTTTATTGTCCTCCCCTGGACATTTCCCCCGCCTTCTAAATACTTAGAAGAGAACCTCAGAGGATGTCTGCAGAGGGCAGAAGAAAGAGGGCTATCAAATTTCTATTCCTAAAAGCCATGTCCCTCCTGATGTATTATTATACATCCTGAGATGGCTTTGGCTCTTTTGTCTGCTCCATCACCCAGATGATTCATCCAGAGCCTGGAATCCACCCAAGCCTCCAGCGATCTTCAGAACAATGATCATCTCTTCTCCTGACTCTCCCATCTTGTATTTGTGGAGTGAAGATTTTTGTTTCCCAATGTAAGCTTTTTCCTTTATCTCCATTGAATTTCACTTTCAAATCACTGCAACAAATATTTATTAAACATTTATTATAAGTCAGGCACCGTGCTAAGCCATGGAATACAAATTCAGACACAGCAAAAAACCCATCCTCAAGGAGCTTACATTCTAATAGAGTAAAACACGATTTAAAGGAAAGTGACTTGTGAGCTGGGTAAGAGAAGGTAACTGAGATGGAGCACGATGGAGAAATAAGTCTAGTGAGTTAGAAACAGATACTTGGAAGGGGTGAAAGAGTGAGGGAGAATGGTCTTATTACGTTTCTTAAAATTGAGGCTCTAGAAAGAGCTAACTCATCAGAGGAAGGGGCAGGAGGGACAAGGATGTCTTCCAGGTTGAGATGACCACTGAATTATGGTGGAGAATGAAGTATGGAGCATCAGGAGTGGAACCTAAAGAGGAATTTGCTTGGTTGTCCTGGGCCTTTTCCTTCCAAGTTTATTAGAATTGATCTAGTGCTCCAGATTGTCAAGATCTTTTTGAATCTTGATTATAATTGAGTTGGTCATTCTGCCTCCCAGTTTTATGTTATCTGCAAATATAATAAGACTTGCTTCTATGTCTTTATTCAGGCCATTGATAAAAATATTAAATGACTTAGGGCCAAGTATAGGTGCTGAGGTGGTACACTGAGCATCCCTTGCCATGTTGACGATGAACCATCAACAGATGAACCCATTTGATCGCATTATTCTCTAAAGGAAACTTCCAAATCTTGTCCACAAGGCAGACTGAGCACAAATCTTGTCTCAGATGAGTGGCCTGGGCAATGCCTTTAAATCCTGTCAGTCTCAGTTTCCACATCCATGAAATGGAGATGATAAAAGCTCCCTTTCTCACCAGGTTTGGAAGGATTCAAATAAGATATGTAAGGTACTTTGGCATAGGGTAAATCTCTGTTATTTTGTGACCTAGGCAAGACCTCAATCCCCATCTCTCTGACTCTAGGACTGGCTCTATCCCCTTTGCCACATTGGATTGTTAATCCCAGGCCCTCTTCTC
Source organism: Antechinus flavipes (assembly GCF_016432865.1). Classification (NCBI taxonomy): domain Eukaryota; kingdom Metazoa; phylum Chordata; class Mammalia; order Dasyuromorphia; family Dasyuridae; genus Antechinus; species Antechinus flavipes. The sequence continues at coordinate 467,757,057 of NC_067401.1, forward strand.
TGGATTGTATGGCTACCTCATGTAGGAATACAAATCAAATCTAGGGGTGGCAGAGGGAAGGAGAGGGAGCAAACTCCACAGGTTGACCTAATCCAAGGGATGCAGTCAGCACAAGATGAGTTTCTGGTCCCAGGAATTCCCAGTGGGACCATTTGGAAGCAGGAACCCCCTCCACAGACCAACTGATGAGTTTATTCCCCATTCAAACATCCCCGGAAACAGCTGGTCCCTGCCCACCCGGAGCAGCTGGAAGAGTCACTGATGATTTACAAATAGGCAGCTTTGAAAATGTTAATGACAGTCACTCTCCTCACTAATTACTATTTAATCAAACATTGATGGAGCTCAGAGTCCACCCAGGACTTGTGGAAAGGAGCTCCATGGTTTGTAAAGGTCACAGAGAGCTATGAGTTCATTGGAAAGTGGCCCCTGTGAAAAGGGATGAAATGATGTTCTGGAAGAAGAAAGGGATCTTTTCTTTACTCTTCTATCCACCATTTTAGTCTTAAGTTGGACAACTACCTGCACACCCCAACGCTTCCGGCAGGATCCATGCTGCCATCCCAGCATGGTGGCACAGGTGGGGTTCCTGCTGGGGGAGTGCTTGAGCTCAGGAGTTTTTAGCAGAAGGGCTAAAAACAAAAGGAAAACGGAGAATCCACACTAAGTCTGCCAGCAAAATGGTAAATCCTCACGAGTGAAAATTGGACTTCATGGGTTAAGGCAAACCAGCCGAGTCAGGAAATAGAACAGGTCAAAATTTCCAGCGTGGTCAGACCCATGACTGGACACTCTTTCCAGCTTGGAAGAAATAAGGAGACCAAATCTCAAACAACAAAGAACAATAACAATAAAATTCATGGGAAGAAACAAATGTATTCTCTGGGCAGTAACAATAACATCCAGTATTTATCTAACTCTCTGAGGTTCCTCAGGCACTTTAAATCTGCTCTCTCATTTGATCCTCAGCTGTGAGATAGATGCTATTATTATCCCCATTTTAGAGAAAGGGAAACTGAAGCTAGGAGAGGTTGTTACTTCTGATTCACATAGCTGATAAGTGTGTCTATGTCTAGATCTTCTGGACTCTAAGTCTAGCATTCTACCCGCTGCACCCCCAACCCCCTCTAACAGCACCCGGGCAGTGTTAAGGATGGCCACCCACAGGAGAGTGATTTAAGTAGATTAACTAGAGGTCCCCCTGAGCTCTGGGAGTCAATGAACAAGGTAATCCAGGAACAGCTTGACTGGCATGGAACATAGATCTTGAATTGGCTTTCCCATCCAAAGAACTGGATCACTTTCCTTCTCTAAGATTTCCATGATGACCTGTGAAAAATGAGATTTAGAGGGGACAACATTCTAGCCAGAAACTAAAGACCTTGATCCCCTACTGACTCCCTTAATGGTCCCAGGTAATCCCACCAGCCTCTCTGGGCTCAGCTGCCTCATCTGTGAAAGGGGCTGGTTTGGGAAATCACAGAATACAGAGCTGATAGGGAATTAGCCCAACCTGGTTCCTCCCTTATGGGGTCATCCAAATGCCTCCTAAAGACCCCCAGAGTTGGGAGCTTATTCCCCTTTGAGGTAATTCTGCTTATTAAAACCCAGAATCCTCCTCGGTAAGCTCAAGTCACTGTTTTTTAGTGCTGCTTTATAAGACTAAGTGGAACAAGTCTAATTGGAAAGTGGCTTCCAAGTTTAAATCCAGCTCTGATTTTATGAGCAGACAGTCTCTAAGGTCCCTTTCGGTGCTAAATAATCTATGTTCATTTTATTATAAAACTCCCTCCAGCCCGAAAATCCAATGTTCTTCATTCTCTCCCAGCTCCAGACAGTTTTAGATTCAAGATCCCTCCCCGTTCCGACACTCTCGATTCTATTATTCCTCCAAGCTTTGACATTCTATGTTCTAAGGCAATGATGTTAGATTAAAGTAGCCATGTATCGACTTAGGAAACCACAAATTAATATTATCTATGATGTATTATATTTTTATTTATTTTAATAAACATTTCCCAATTACTCGTAGCTCAGAACTCCCTCTAGCCTGGTTTAACAATGTGATAGCTACCAGGGGAAAACTCCTCAGTTGGAAGGAAGTCCACTTTCCTAGAAGCAAAATGTGTTTGTATGGCAGACAATAAAATAGCAAGAACCTCATTTTGAAAGCTGTCTTCTTTTGGAGGGGGAAATGTCCTGGTATTTTCAAGTGGATGAATTAGCTAGTGTCTTAATTATTTTCTTAATTTTTTTTTAACTATAAAAGCAATTTTTGGTGCTTGTCATTCTCTCTGTCTGTCTGTCTGTCTACACACACACACACACACACACACACACATATATATATTTTAAGACACATTGAATTGAACACAAGCCTTCGCTTTTGGGGGAGGAGGGCAAGGCATTTGGGGTTAGATGACTTGTCCAGGGTCTCACAGCTAGTAAGCATCAAGTGTCTGAGATTTGAACTCAGGTCCTCCTGACTCCAGGGCTGGTGCTCTCCATCTCGTTGCCCCAAATTTCATTTCCAAAAGAGGAAAGTGAAGTCCTTAAAAATCCCAAAGTTGTATGTACAAGAAGGCTGTCCCATACCCTTCTATTATTAAGTATAGATTAGGATTCATCAATCGAATCAGTCAGAGGCTTGAAGGAGGCCTAGGTATCCCCACTGAATCTGTCAATATAAGTACAAATGACAGTACAGAGGAAATCAACTGGGAGGGGCTGAAGAGACTGAGTCACACACTCCATGGCTCTGTATTAAATAGCAAGTTGGAATCTGCACATTTGTGTGTCTGGCTAGTTCAGCGGTGGAAGTAGTCTTAGCCGAGACCATTAATGGGGCCGGAGGAATAGGGGGAAGGAAAGAGACAGAAAGAGACAGAGAAAGACAGAGATGGAGGCAGAAACAGAGAGATGGAGAAAGAGATGGAAAGAGAGACAGAGAAGAGAGAGAAAAAGCAGAACAAGAAAAAAGAAGATGAGGAAGAAGAAGAAGGGGAAAACAGAGATGGTGAGAGACAGAGACAGGCAGGCAGAGAGAGAGAGAGAGAGAGAGAGTATGGAGAGATGGAGAGAGAGAAAGAGAGAGAAAGAGAGAGAAGGAGAGGGAGAGAGAGAGAGAGAGAGAGAGAATGGAGAGAGAGAGAGAGAGAGAGAGAGAGAGAGAGAAAGCAGCCTTACTTCTCCCTTCTTCTTGACCAGAGTAGAAAGACCCTTGGAACTTCAAAAGTTCCAGAAGAGTTTGTAGTTCTCATCCTAGCATCTGGGCAAAGTCCCCAGAGAAACTGATGGCAGTGTCCACAGAGGACAAATGAGACACAATTAAGAAAGACAATTTCAGGCATATATAAGGAGCCCACAGAAAGTTACATTATACTTAAGAGAAATTTCATGTGGGCTCTACAAAGGGGAAGCTGGACCCACTTACAGCAAAAGAGCTGAACTGAGCTGTGAATCACTTCCTGTGATATATGTGCTCTAGGTTTGAGCTCACTCTCCCCTAGAATTTGTATACCCTTATGGGAGGGCATGTCCATGGTTGAGGGGGATGGGGAGAGGGATGTCTTGTGCCACCTGAATTCCACCACTGGTATATATCTATATCTATTTGTATATGTGTGTGTGTGTATACAAATAGATATAGATATATATAATATACATATTAATTTCTGAAAGTTAATTAAATCTGGATGGCTAATAGATATTAATTAACAATCAGTGACAAAAGCACACCGGTACTACAGTAATTGTAGTACTAACCAACCACACCAAATCCCTCAGGATCCTGGGAGAAGTAAAGGTTGCCATCTTAGGCAGTGTTAGTAGGGAGAACTAAACCCAAGCCTCTGCTATATCCCAATCAATCATTTCTGGACTTGAGGGACACTCAAGTAAGGGCTAGATTAGGTGGGAACCTTCCTATTCTGTCTTTCAAAACGTATAGGATAGAAAGATGTTCAGATAAGGCCGTGTCATAACAGAAAGAAGCCGGAGCTGGGGGAAGGATCGAGCATTTTCTATGGCGCCTTCCACGTGCCCGGCACTTTACAAATCCCATATCCTCTGGTGTTCTCCCCAGCTCCGGGAGGTAAGTGCTACTCTCACCCCCAGTTCAGGAAAGTGAGGTTAGCAGAGGCTGCGTTTCGCCCACAATTCTATAAGTAGTGTTTGAGATTGGGACCAAGACTGGTCATTATAATTCACAACTCCAATTTCTCTTATTTTGTTGTTCTTTTCCTGGTTCTGCTGACTTCCCTTGCCTCAGTTCATACGCTTTCCCATGTTTCCCTGTAATCATCATGTTCACGATTTCTTACAGGACAGTAATATTCCACATCTTGATTGGCCATTCTTCGTTTTATGGGCATTTCTTTGAGTCTTGTTCTCTGCCACCATAAAAAGTATCACTATAGATAGTTTTCTATATATATAAGACTTCCCTTTTTGCCACTGATGTCCTTGGAGTGGACATCTACCAGGAGAGTTTCTGGGTCAAATGGTAGGAACGTTTTAATCATCTTTTTTGTTATGTTTTTTGAAGGGTTACCGGGAAAGACTTTTTTAATGGCTGTCCTGAGTCAATGATTTCCTACGTACAGGGAATTCCCAATTCTCTCCTCCAATGCAGATCTGCACCTAGAGCTAACAGACTGGTTGAGTTGCCTGATGGAGCAGTCAAGTGATTTTCCAAAAAACATAACAAATCCACGTCAGAGGTGAGATTGGAATTCAGGTCTTCCTCTGTGGAAAGGAGGCCAGTCTCTCCTCCATTTTGTCTCTTCCCACAGATGACTTTTGAGATTTATGCAGTTCTCTCTTCACAATATTCCACGTCAAGTATGGGCTGCAGTATAGATAGCAGAGAGAATCCTGGCTCTGAAGGCAGAAAATACAGGTTTGAAATGCTTGGTTCTGGGATTTGGTACCTAGAGAACTTCAGAAAACTTATTAATCTTTCCATTTCTTTTTTGAAAAATAAAGTCGGTAGACCAGGAGACTTTGGACATCCTGAGGTACTCTAGATACTGCAACTTTTAGAAGATATATAAGCATTATTTTCCCCATTTTATGAATGTCAAAACAGATCGTGAAGTAATTGGGGATGAGACTTCTACATTCTAGTCAAGCTTCTTTCTGTTATGGAGGTGTGGTGGATAGAGCTTGGCACTGGGAATCAAGAAGATCTGAATTCTTATCTTCCTTCAATGGATTACTAGCTGCTTGACTTTGGGTAAATCATTTACCCAAGTTTTCTCCTCTGTCAAGTGGGGTAATAGACCCTATCCCATAGAGGTGTTGTGAAAAGTAAATGAGATAATGTATCATAAAATAAATCTGCAAACCTTAAAGTGGTATATAAAATGAGCTCTAATAGGATCTGTTTTTAATAAAGACCATCTCCTATGAAATAGTCTTTTCTGTGCATTATTTTATATATTCATTTCACAATCTTTGACCGAGTGATTATAATCTAGCTAGTGAAATGAGGTGCTTGGGGAAGGAAAGAAAAGAAATAACTGTATGCTTCGTGTGACTCATGAAAGTGACTTTGCAAATAGGAATTGATATGCAAGGACTTTCCCTGCCCCAGAATACTGTCCTAAAAACAACCTTGAGTCATTCCCCTTACTCTGACCTGGACCCACCCATCCTCCCTATTTCCCCGATCCATTCCAAATCTTTCCAGAAAGAGACCACCAAGAAAAAATAAATCAGCACGATCTAGTGAAAGATTGCTGAATTTGAAGCCAAAAGCCTTGGGTCCAAATTTTGGCTGCTACATAATTCTTTTGGACAAATTAATTAGTCTCTCTGGACCTCAGTTTCCTCCCCTGTAGAAAAGAGGACTTTAAGTGACCTCTAAGATTTCCTTCCACTCCAAAATTCTGGATCCATTTTGCCCCCCTCATTCTACATCCTCAGAAAGTTTTTTCCCCACCATCACCACATCTTCCCCATCCTTCAAAGCACAGGTTATCCACTGGATGATCTGACTTTTTCGGTTCTCCGGATGTGATTGATGGGTATGTGCTCTCATCTTTATGAGTCTGGATCTGTTTCCAGGACGGAAACAAGTTCATGGATGTTCTCTACGCATTATATACACGAAGCACTTTATTGCATTTCGAATTCACAACTCTAGCTTTCTAGATGCAGGAGATTCCTAAATGACGAGAGGAGAGAAATCTATCAAGTCTTCCTTGGCGTCCTCATCGTGTTGCCTTGTATGGTTGCGCAGGATCACTTGAAACCTCAAAGAGGCATAATTCTAATTAGCATTAATATGATCCACATTTTATATCATTTGTCAGTACTTTAAGTTTATAAAACACTTCCTCTCAGAAGAGCCCAGTGAAATAGTAGAAGAAACTCGCATGTCAAAGGCTCCCTCTGAACACCTGGATAAACCTTGGGGAACCTCTCTCTTTTCTGGTTCGTGGACCTCAGGCCCATATAAGGTTGATATCGAGTTCTGTGAAGAAAAGCCGCTGTCATCCCCTCGCAAGGACTCGGGCTCACAAGCCTCCATATTTAGAAATGAAGGACACCGGAAGGATCGCCATCTGTACCCACAGAAAATGAAGAATCCTGTTTCTGAAGCTCATTGTGAGGTCAGATATCTCCGCATGGTCTCCACGACTTCTCCTAGTGTCCCGGAGGGGACTTCACCAATGACAGAAGCTTGGGTGAGCTCCTTGACCGCAGCATCTCTTCTTCAGTCTCTTAATTATTATCCCCGCCTCCCTTCTGGTGGCGTCTCTGGGCATGACCTCCAGTGTTCTCCACTCCACTTCCTGGGGTCTGATCTCCAGCTCAGCCCCTCACATATGTTCTATTCGCCAACGAATCAATGCCTCCCATCACCTTTCTCTAGTGAACCGGGTCTCTGGCTTTTCAGACCCTATGGGGCCAATACCCTAGAGCCCCCTCGGCTACATTTGCAGACTGGAAACACTCCAGAACTCTATTCTTTCTATTCCTTTTAATTATCTTGCCTTATGATCCCTAAATGGTGTGCCCAAGGTCTCACGGGACACTATCATAACACCTTCCTTTGACACTGTTCAACTGATCTCTGTGTCCCCCTCCATGCAGAACAGTGGGGAATGATGGAGAAGTTTGCCCTCCCTTCCCTGGGTGAGACCACGCCTTCCCCCTCTCCCACAAGCCTGCTCGGCACCTTCCCACGAAGGGTATGGGAGACATTTGAGCCTTTGCCTCCTTCATCTTTCTCCATGGTGAAGAGGCTGGAATTTGGGGTTTTTCCTAACAACTCATAACTATTTCCCCTAACAATGTGCCGAGGGAGAGCTGGCTGAGGTGGCTCTTGCTGCTGCTGTACCTTTTGTCTGAGGCAAAGAGATCTTAGAGGATCAACGTTTGATCCAAGTTCATCTGGGTAGTTATTGACAAGGCTGGAATCCAAATAAAGGGTTTCAAATCCTGAGCACCTTCCACTGCACCACACCACACTGATTTGCCAGAGATGAAATAATCCTATTTATTAGAGATCGCTCACAGTAAGTCTCATCATAATACTTTCGTTCAGTTGAAGTTGTCTTCCACTCCATACTGGATTTTGGTGAGTCACCATCGTTTGTCCCCCCGCCAAGCCCAAGCCAAACATCCCCCCACTCTTCCATCAGCACACGCACACACACACACACACACACACACACACTCACACACTCACACTCACACACTCACACTCTCACATACACACACACACTCACACTCACACACACACACACTCACACACACACACACACTCACACTCACACACTCTCTCACACACACTCACACTCACACACACACTCTCTCACACACTCACACTCACACACACACTCTCACACACACTCACACTCACACTCTCACAACACTCTCACACACACACACATACACACTCTCACACACACACACTCACACTCACACACACTCACACACACACTCACACATACTCACACACACACTCTCTCACACACATACACACTCACACACACACACAATACACACTCACACACACCTTGAGTCCTCAGAGATGATGGAAAAGGGACTTTTAAAATTATTCTCATTAATAGCAATGGTTGTAACTGCAGGACGCCAAAGTATTTTTTTTTTCCTCTTCATGCAGTTTTTGAAAGAGAGAAGAAACCTGTGATTTCTGGCTCTTTGCCATCACTTATAGAAATATCCCCCAGGTCAGCTATTACTAGAAGGGAATTTGAGCTGAGGACTACAGCAGGCCTCGGGGAGTCTTCTGGGTTCAATTATCTTACTCTCAGTGGTATAAGTTTACATTCTGGACCCCCAAGCAAACATTTGTGGAGGACTGCAGAGTGCACTTGCCGGGGACTGGGCAGACCTGAGTTCCAGCCCCAGCTCCACGTGAGCCGCGGCCCTCAGTTTCCTTATTTTTAAAATGAGGAGGTGCCCTGACTGACCTCGGGGCTTCCCTCCCAGGCCACCACTCAGGGTTTTCAGGAAGCTCCTCTTACCCGGGTCAGCTGCTGAATAAACAGAAGATTGCATTTTCCGACTTCTGGTTCAATTCACTCGGACTGGATCTGAGTTTAAATTCTAGATGCCCAAGAAAATATCTTCAGCTAGGATTTATCGTGATGTTGTTGCTGTTGCTTTTGTTAATAACTGAGTAAACAAGCCTTTATCCGGTGTCGAAAAATCACTGCATTTGGAGGATTCAAGGCAAAATATCAAAAAGATACCCCGCTTCTCCCCAGAAGGAGCTAGCCACAGTTCAGTCCCGTCCAACTCTTCCCAACCCCATGTGAGGTTTCCTCGTCCAGTGGTACCGCAAGGCTTTGCCATTTCCTTTTCCAGACCATTTTACATATGAGGAAACTGAGGCAAATAGGGTTAAATGACTTACCCAGGACCACATAACTAAAGTCTGAGGCCAGATTTTAAGTCAGGAAGAGAAGGCTTTCTGACTCCAGGACCTGCTCTCTGGCACCTAACTTCCCCCCTAGGAATAAATAGATGCACTAATTAAGTGATTACAGCCAACAATTCTCTAGACACTTTAAGAAATTAATAATTGGGAAGGTTAAAACATTTATGTAGTGCCGACTGTGTACCAGGTACTATGCTAGCATTTTTACAAATATTATTACTTTTGATCCTCATGACCACCCCTGCGAGGTAGGTATAATTTTTATCCCTAAGTTACAGTTGAGGAAACTGAGGTAAACATAGACTAAGTGATTTGTCCAGAGTCAGAGACAGTACTAATAAGTATCTGAGGCAGGATTTGAATTCTGATCTTCCTGACTCTATCCATTGTGCCATAATTCCATGAGTAATACACTCTATGACCCTGGAGGGTCACAGACTTTCTTGTTGCTATTGTCGCTGAAACAACAACACGTTGGGAAGCACTCCCCCAAATGAAGATCCAACCAGACTTGGAAGGACTCTGGCCACCCAAGAGCATCGGGACGGTCTCCGGACACTGGTGACAAGTAGGATAAGAAAGGATGGAGGATGCACAGTGTTAATGGGGGAGGATCAGGAAGGGGTGAGCTGTAAGGGAATAGATACAGGGATGGGTGAATGGCCTATGGGAATCTGCTGCAACAATTTACTATAAAGTTGTCGGTTTACTTAAGTTATCACATATGGCGCTGGCTAATCGACTAAATCAAGTTGACATAAATCAATTATGACCCGGAGACGGCCTGCGTCTCCTTAAGGAGACTGTCTCTTTAGTTCTTGCTTTCCTGTTTACAAGATTACAGCCAGCATCCCAGCGCAACTCGGTAATCTTTCAGGGATGAGCAAGTGGCTTCCCCAATTGTCCCCAATGTGGCTAAATGAGGGGCTCCAATACCAACCCCCCATGACCTGGGGGCACGTGTCTTCTTCTCTCAGTCTCAATTCCCTCATGACAGCATTGGACTAGCCAGCCCTTCTAGCATGAAATCTAATTGTTTCTAAATTCAAATCACTTCTGGTTCCTCCTGTGTACAATGAGGGGCTGGCCAGGTGAGTCTAGCTGCGAAAATCTCAATCCGTGATCCTTGCCAGTGAAGTCTGTCTTCAAAAAGGGAGCCCTGGAGTCATCTTCAGGGTCCTGAGGAAATCTTCAGCCTCCTGGTGTCTCCAGAAACTGCTCTGGACAGGCCCTGAGCCTTCCTCTCCAGGACGGAGCTGAGAGACCTTTCCAGGTGAAGTCATTCCTATCCTCCAGCAGGACAGACTAGGAGGTGTTGGGAAGAGCTCTGAGCTCTCCAAGCTATATCCCAAATGAGATTTCAGACTCACTGCCAGTTTCAGAAGGGGACTCTGGGAAAGCACTCATAACTACAAAAACCCTCTTTTTACCCACTCTTTAAACAAAGGGTTTGGGCTCCAGGAGAGATTTTAGGATGTCTCTCAACCTTTATGAAAATATACACACAAAGTTATACCAATAAATAATAATAATAATTTTAAATATTTAATAAATATTAAATATTTAAATAAATAATGATTTAGAAACCAACAGATCACAAAGAAAACCAAATTTAAATGATACACTTATATATCAACACATATCGCACGATGCATTATATATGATATATAACAAACATTATTTCTTTAAATATATACATATAGAATATATTTGATAACTGTTATGTTACCGATATCTTACAAATTCTTGATAACATATAGAATATAAACCTTTAAATAAAAATGTATTGTTATATATCACATCATATATAATAATATATTACATAAAATGCATATTATAAAAATCTGGCTTTATATGTAATATGTAATATCTATCTTTAAATAAAGCTATCCATTATTTAAAATATATAATATCTGTTTACTAGGTATATCATAAAACATATATATCAAAGCTTCTTAAAGTGTGAGTTGCAGTCCCATATGAAGTGACTATGTAAGTGAATGTAAGGGTAACAAAATCATGATTTATTATCAATACATATTTGGTTTCTATAACTATTTCTTATAACTATATACGTAGGATCATGTAAAAAGTGCAAAAAATTTCAGAAATGGGACTATCTTCAAATAAAGATACATATAATATATACTACATATGGCATGTTCTATATAATACATATTATAAAACACACCATATTTATTGTATGATACAAAATAGTTCCCTTTGTAATCCTACGTATTTAGTATATATAATATACATAATATATAATAAGTTAGCAAGGCTCCTATTGGCTAGGCCCTGGTAATAATAACACATAAAATAATACAACTTTAGTAAACTTACAAGTCAATCGTAAATTGGGATAGCGGTTCCCAATGTGTTTTAATCTATGAACCTATTTCAGCAACAGTAAAAACAAGAAAGTCTGTGAACCTCCAGGGTTCTATGATGGAGGCAGCTGCTGGCACAGTGGGCATGAGGGAGCTAGCCGGGGAAGGAAAGCTTCCCAAACGGCCACTGTAGGGACCACGGAGAGGGCTTCCCTCTTCAGCTGCAGGTGGGTTAGATGGGCGCCAAGCTGGCCCCAAGACCCTTTTGAGATTAAATCACGGGGATGTTGAGGAAGCGAGCTCTTCCTTCCGCCCTCCCATTCTACGACTTTCAGAAAGCTGTCATCGAGGGCCCTTGGTTCAGGGGGACAGGGACAGGTGCTCTGTAACCCTTGCCAAGCCAGGCCAGGACCTGCCCTCTTCTCCCTAAGTGGCGTTTCTAGGTCCTGGAGGCTCTGACCCACACAGGCTGTTGTGGGACGCTGCAAGAGAAGCCCAGATTTATCAGACCTCTGGGAATGACAGGATACACCTGCGACAGATCTGGATGGGGGCCGGGGGAGGAAATGAGATGCAGAGGAAGAGCTGGCTTGGGGTCAGGAGATCTGATTCATCGTCTTTGCTCTGCTGCTACCTGGGTTTATGACCCCAAAGATCTTTGGGATGTTCCTTCACTTGTAAGATGAGGAAATTTGGAGCAGAATGCAAGCTTCAATAATAATAATAATAATAATAATAAAGATTTATAAAGTGCTTTGAGATTTGCAAAACCCTTTTCATACAAATCTCGCTTGATTGTCACAGCAATGTGCAGTGGTTGATCTCATTTGGGGTTTTCTTGGCAGAGATGCCAGTGGTTTGCCATTTCCTTCTCCAGCCCATTTTACAGATGAGGATACCGAGGTAAAAAGAAGTTTGTCCAGGGTCATTTAGCTAGGAAGTGTCTAGGCTAAATTTGAATTCTCCTGACTCCAGGCCTAGCCTCTCCACTGGGTCACCTAACTGCCTGCCTTTTAGAGAGGGGCTGTGCTATTCTATTCTCTGCTTTACAAGTGAGGAAACTGAGACTGAGATTGTGAGTTGCCCAGGGCCAAATGGCTAGCAAAGTGTTTTAAGACTGAATTTGAACTCAGGTCTTCCTGGTCCCACATCCCAGCTTGGTCTAACTTGAGGCAGAAATGATTTTCCTTTATCAGATGTATCCAAAGAGCCTGGCAGATACCTATAGTTATAAACTAAAGGAGGCTCCCAACTCCAGTGCTTTATGCTCATGATCCTTTCTAGTTCAAACATCCCGTGCACTTTAGTTCCTATAAATGTAAAATCCTTCCACTTCTATTATTGCATATTGCAAATAAGGTGACTCAAAGCTCTAACATTCTGTGTTCTAAGGTTCTATGTTCCCAGGATCCATCTAATTCTATCACTCTATGTTCTAAATGCAACTTATTATTCTGAGGGCTCCTCTACTTTAAGACTTCTAGGTTCTAACCAGTTTGCGTTCTAAGACTTTTTCTGGCTCTAACATTTATGTCCTAAGATTCCTTCCATCTCTGACGTTCCATGTTCTAAGCTCCCTTCTAGCTCCACCATTCTGTAGCCTATCTTTCTAATTTCTGTGTCACTGACTCTAACAGTTCACGGGGTCCCTTCCAGCTCTAACATTTATGTTCTAAAATTCCTTCCATCTCTGACGTTCCATGTTCTAAACTCCCTTCTACTTCTAACATCCTAAGCCTAACTTTCTAATTTCTAATGTGTCACTGACTCCAATAGTCCATGTGGTAATATTCTGGTCCCTTCCAGATTCCTTCCATCTCTACGTTCCATGTTCTAAGCTCCCTTCTAGCTCCATCATTCTGTAGCCTAACTTTCTAATTTCTGTGTCACTGACTCCAACAGTCCATATGGTAACATTCTGGTCCCTTCCAGCTCTAACGTTCTGGATTTCTGTTATGTAAAAACCCGGGAGTGGGAAACTTCCCTGAATGGATTGAATCCCTTTTGAGCCTGAGAAGACTTTCTGACCTAACTGTGCATCAGGAAGGAATATTAAAGTGTTTCTTGGGCCAGCCACTTGGGCCGTGCTTGGGAGCTTGAGCGCCTGGTTTACCGCTCATCCTGATGGGACCAGTCTCCTAAAGACCATCTGAGAGTGCACGGAGTGTATCCTCGGATAGGGCGGAGGACACCTGCCAGACTCAAGTGGCTTCTTGCCTTGCGGTGACCATAGGTGACCAAACCATGTTGTCCCAAGCGCGATGTGGCCCGTATCATAGAGTAAAGAAAGGAAAATCTTGAAGGTTATTGGAGTCCGCCACTAAAGGCTGATTCTCTCCCTGCCTGGAGCTGTGAATTTGCACCCTGCAGGTGAGAAAAGTGAGATGCAGAGGCAGAGGGAGGTGCCCAAGATGAAAAGGATAAGAACCCCTTCCTCTGGTGGTACACTCTCCCGGAGGGTTGGAGGGCAGGGTTTGGAGAGGGCTGGCGCGACCCATGAAACGCATTTCATTAACCAAGATTGCAAAGCCGGGCAGCCCCAGAAACAAGAAAGACCCTGGTGTCCCGGGACTTTCCTCTCCTTAGTTTGGTCCAGATGTGGAAAAGGTACATAGGCCCGGAGGGGAGAAATGAGGGAGGGGGCAGTCCCTCCCATCAGAGCTGCACTAGCCTGGAACATGCTAATTATTTCATTAGCCCTCCCCCCCCAAAGGATCATGAAACCATAACCACAAGGTGGGGGAAGAGTCAAAAGTGAATTTGCGTAATGCACAGAATGTTGTTTGTTGCTCATTATAAATAGCATTTCCCAGTTTCAGTGGCTCTTGATTTGCACTCTCCCTCCCTCCACGTATTTTTCTCTGTTTCTGTCTCTGTTTCTCCGATTCTCTCTATCTCTGTTCTGCTCTGTCTCTTTCTCTCTCTTGATCTTTGATTATCTCCCTATTTTTGTCTGTTTCTCTCGGCCTCTCTGTGTGTGTGTCTCTCTTGCTCTGATTCTTTTTTCTATCTCTTAAGTTGCTTCTACCCCTACCTCTATCTCTTTTTCTGTTTCTTTTTTCTTATCTTTGTCTCTGTTTCTCTCTGTCTCCCTGTTTCTGTCTCTCTGATTCTCTCTCTTTCTCTCTCTCACTGTCTCTGTCTCTTTCTGTCTCTCTCTTTTTTGTATCTCTCTGTATTTCTCTCTCACTGTCTCTGTCTCTTTCTGTCTCTCTCTTTTTTGCATCTCTCTGTATTTCTCTCTCACTGTCTCTGTCTCTTTCTGTCTCTCTCTTTTTTGCATCTCTCTGTATTTCTCTCTCACTGTCTCTGTCTCTTTCTGTCTCTCTCTCTTTTTTGCATCTCTCTGTATTTCTCTCTCACTGTCTCTGTCTCTTTCTGTCTCTCTCTTTTTTGTATCTCTCCATATTTCTCTCTCACTGTCTCTGTCTCTTTCTGTCTCTCTCTTTTTTGTATCTCTCTGTATTTCTCTCTCACTGTCTCTGTCTCTTTCTGTCTCTCTCTTTTTTGCATCTCTCTGTATTTCTCTCTCACTGTCTCTGTCTCTTTTTTGCATCTCTCTGTATTTCTCTCTCACTGTCTCTGTCTCTTTCTGTCTCTCTCTTTTTTGCATCTCTCTGTATTTCTCACTGTCTCTGTCTCTTTTTTGCATCTCTCTGTATTTCTCTCTCACTGTCTCTGTCTCTTTCTGTCTCTCTCTTTTTTTGTATCTCTCCATATTTCTCTCTCACTGTCTCTTTGTCTCCCTGTCTCTCTCCACCTCTCTCTCTCACTGTCTCTGTCTCTTTCTATCTCTCTCTTTTTTGTATCTCTCCGTATTTCTCTCTCACTGTCTCTTTGTCTCCCTGTCTCTCTCCACCTCTCTCTCTCACTGTCTCTGTCTCTTTCTGTCTCTCTCTTTTTTGCATCTCTCTGTATTTCTCACTGTCTCTGTCTCTTTTTTGCATCTCTCTGTATTTCTCTCTCACTGTCTCTGTCTCTTTCTGTCTCTCTTTTTTTTGTATCTCTCCATATTTCTCTCTCACTGTCTCTTTGTCTCCCTGTCTCTCTCCACCTCTCTCTCTCACTGTCTCTGTCTCTTTCTATCTCTCTCTTTTTTGTATCTCTCCGTATTTCTCTCTCACTGTCTCTTTGTCTCCCTGTCTCTCTCCACCTCTCTCTCTCACTGTCTCTGTCTCTTTCTGTCTCTCTCTTTTTTGCATCTCTCTGTATTTCTCACTGTCTCTGTCTCTTTTTTGCATCTCTCTGTATTTCTCTCTCACTGTCTCTGTCTCTTTCTGTCTCTCTCTTTTTTGTATCTCTCTATATTTCTCTCTCACTGTCTCTTTGTCTCCCTGTCTCTCTCCACCTCTCTCTCTCACTGTCTCTGTCTCTCTTTTTTGTATCTCTCTGTATTTCTCTCTCACTGTCTCTGTCTCTTTCTGTCTCTCTTTTTTGTATCTCTCTCCACCTCTCTCTCTCACTGTCTCTGTCTCTTTCTGTCTCTTTCTTTTTTGTGTCTCTCTGTGTCTCTCTCTCACTGTCTCTGTCTCTTTCTGTCTCTCTCTTTTTTGTATCTCTCTCCACCTCTCTCTCTCACTGTCTCTGTCTCTTTCTGTCTCTCTCTTTTTTGTATCTCTCTGTATTTCTCTCTCACTGTCTCTGTCTCTCTTTTTTGTGTCTCTCTGTATTTCTCTCTCACTGTCTCTTTGTCTCCCTGTCTCTCTCCACCTCTCTCTCTCACTGTCTCTGTCTCTTTCTGTCTCTGTCTCTTTTTTGCATCTCTCTGTATTTCTCTCTCACTGTCTCTGTCTCTTTCTGTCTCTTTCTTTTTTGTATCTCTCTGTATTTCTCTCTCACTGTCTCTTTCTGTCTCTCTCTTTTTGGTATCTCTCTGTGTCTCTCTCTCACTGTCTCTTTGTCTCCCTGTCTCTCTCCACCTCTCTCTCACTGTCTCTGTCTCTGTCTCTCTCTTTTTTGTATCTCTCTGTGCTCTCTCTCACTGTCTCTCTGTCTCCCTGTCTCTCTCCACCTCTCTCTCTCACTGTCTCTGTCTCTTTCTGTCTCTCTCTTTTTTGTGTCTCTCTGTGTCTCTCTCTCTCACTGTCTCTCTGTCTCCCTGTCTCTCTCCACCTCTCTCTCTCACTGTCTCTGTCTCTTTCTTTTTTGTGTCTCTCTGTATTTCTCTCTCACTGTCTCTTTGTCTCCCTGTCTCTCTCCACCTCTCTCACTGTCTCTGTCTCTGTCTCTCTTTTTTGTGTCTCTCTGTATTTCTCTCTCACTGTCTCTGTCTCTTTCTGTCTCTCTCTTTTTTGTATCTCTCTGTATTTCTCTCTCACTGTCTCTGTCTCTTTCTGTCTCTCTCTTTTTTGTGTCTCTCTGTCTCTCTCTCACTGTCTCTCTGTCTCCCTGTCTCTCTCCACCTCTCTCTCTCACTGTCTCTGTCTCTTTCTGTCTCTCTCTTTTTTGTATCTCTCTGTCTCTCTCTCTCACTGTCTCTGTCTCTTTCTGTCTCTCTTTTTTGTGTCTCTCTGTGTCTCTCTCTCACTGTCTCTCTGTCTCCCTGTCTCTCTCCACCTCTCTCTGCCTGTCTCTGCCTCTGTGCCTCTGTCTCTCTCTCTCCTCTATATGGATTTTCTCAGGAAGCTTCATGTATCTGGTTATGTGTTGGTTTTTATGCAGTGACAGGGATGGCAAGACGCACGTTTTCAGAATCACAGACTCTTGGGGGCTTCATATAAGCTTAGACTTGGGAACGCTAAAACTTCTCAGGTCAGAGATAAGAGGGGCCATAAAACACCAAACAGCGGAATTTCGGATTAGAACGCAAGGTCCCTGGAGCTCAGAATGTTCGGCTCCAGAGCCTGGGGACGGACGGGGCCTAGAACGCAGAACGTCCGCGGGGCAGAACCTGGAACAGAGAGTTGGGAGGGGCCTTCAAGTCTAGTGGTCAGATTACGTAACTCTCAGCCTCGGTTTCCTCCGCTGTTAATGAGGATAATAACGATACCTTCCCCCCGGGGTTGTTGGGAGCGTCAGAAGAAATAATATTTAATTCTCATTGTTATAACTGGAAGGAGCCTTTGAGATCGTTTCAGAGAGCCCCTACTCCTGGGTCACGGGGCAGGAGGGGGTACGGGACCCAGCCAGCGTCACCCTAGAGGAGCCGGGAAGGAGGAGGGCCCGGCCACGCGGCGCTCCGGAGCCTGCCGCCTTTCCCTGTAGCGGCCCCGAAGCGGGGATGCGGCCCCAGGGAGAGGTGCGCGCGGGTCCGGCCCGGCAGATTCCCAGGGAGAGTCCTCGAGGCTGACGTCCTCATGGGGCAGAACCAGGCCCAGACACTTTTTTTTTTTTTTTTTTCACTCTCAAGAAAAGGAAAAAAAAACCAAAACCCCAAACCGAAACCGGCCCGATCCGCCGCGGCCTGAGCCGGGGCTTGTTTTGTTGTGTCCGTTGCTAGGCGACGGGATTTTTTTTTTTTGCTGATTGCGTCTCTGGGGCGATTTCCCAACCCTCCTTCCGAGCGCCGCGTTTTCGGAGCACATCTGGTTTGCATTTGGGGCTTCCACGGCCCCTCCCCCACCCCGCCCCTCTGCAGAGCCGGCTCTGGCTCCTAGTGCCTGGCACCGGAGGATGGGCCGGGGCCCGGCCCACCTCAGCATCCCTGCCGGCCCGCCGGCGGGCTCCCGGAACTGCCACCGTCCTCCCGGGCTCTGGGGGGCGCTCTCCTGTCTCAGCCGGTCCTCCCCTCTCGGAGCCCGGGAGACCCGCAGCCTTTTCACTAACCGAAGACCCCTTTTCCCGCGTCCAGAGTTTGTGGAGACGGAGAACTATCTTCTCAGTAAAAACTCCCCACAATAATAACAACAATAATAATAATCCTCCCAAGCCAGGACACACGAGGAAAATCCTCTCGTGTGGATCAGCTCGCGGGAACCCCCGGGAGAATAACGCTCCCCGCAGGCTGCGCCCGCTTCCTCTCCCTGGTCCACTCTCTGCCCCGGCTGCCCCTCCCCCCTCCGTCCTCCCCTCCCCCCCATTCTGGAGATGGCCATCATTAGACAGACAGGTGCGTGCGTGCGCGCGTGCGTGCGTGTGTGTTACACTCCCCCCTCCGTCCTCCCCTCCCCCCATTCTGGAGATGGCCATCATTAGACAGACAGGTGCGTGCGTGCGTGCGTGTGTGTTACACTCCCCCCTCCGTCCTCCCCTCCCCCCATTCTGGAGATGGCCATCATTAGACAGGTGCGTGCGTGCGTGCGTGCGTGCGTGTGTGTTACACTCCCCCCTCCGTCCTCCCCTCCCCCCATTCTGGAGATGGCCATCATTAGACAGACAGGTGCGTGCGTGCGTGTGTGTTACACTCCCTGCTACTACACGGCAGCCAATAAGCATTTATTAAGGCCCTAAGTGGGGGGGGGGGGGGTCCTTCCAAGCTCCAGGGATACAGAGAAAGGCAAATGACAACCTCCGTCCTCAAGGCCCTCACAGTCCAATGGAGCCGATAACTGTGGGTTCGGGGGGTGGTCAGTCAGAAGGCGTTAGTGTAAGGAGGATGGAGAGAAGCTTCTTAGAATACAAGGAAATGAGGAGACCCAGCTGGGGAGAGAAGGTGAAAGAGAGAATTCTAGACGTGGGGGACACCCTGAAGTTAGAAGCCCCCCTTTGTTGTATCTGTGTATTAGCCGGGAGAATAGAAGGAAATGAGGAGACCCAGCTGGGGAGAGGAGGTGAAAGAGAGAATTCTAGACGTGGGGGACAGCCTGAAGTTAGAAGCCCCCCTTTGTTGTATCTGTGTATTAGCCGGGAGAAGCTGCTCCTTCTCCAGAATAGAATGAATGAATGAACGCTTTCCTAGCCACTTCTGAGAAAGGTCAGTAATAGCTTATCCAGAGGGAGCCAGTCTGACCAGGGGTCTGGGGGGATGTAATTCCAGATTTTCTTAAAAGCCTTTTATTGAAAACCTTAGTATGGTTACCCTAAATAAGAAATGATTTAAAGAGACAAGGTTAGCCGGCTAACGTTACAGAAAAGGAAAATGACAGATGTTGGAGGGGACGTAGGAAAAGTGGGACACTCTGGCACTGGGGTGGAGTTGTGAACTGGTCCAACCATTCTGGAGAGCGATTTGGAATATGTCCCAAGGATTATAAAACCTGCACATCCGCTTTGATCCAGCACCACTGGGTCCATCTTCCCTTTTTTTAAAAGAGAAAAGGACCTATTTGTACAAATCTAGTGATGGCAGCTCTTTTTTGGGTGAGAGCAAAGAATCGAATATTGAAGGGATGTCCATGAATTGGGAAATGGCTGAATAAATTACGGATCGTGATGGAATACTGTAACACATGACGAGCAGGATAGTTTCAGAAAACTCTGGAAAATCTTATATGAACCAATACAAAGTGAACTGAGAAGCCAAGAGATTGTTGTATACAATGACAGCAGTATTATATGATGATCAACCCTTATTGGCTTAGCAATTCTCAGCAATACAACGGTCCAAGTCAATTCCCAAGGAATCGTGGATGAAAAATTCTATCCACCTCCAGAAAAAGAACTGACAGAATCTGAATGCGGATCAAAGCATTTTTTTAACTTTATTTTTTCTTTGTTTTTTTGTCTGTGTTCTCTTTTGTAACATAGCTAATAAGGAAATGTGTTTTGCATGAATGCACATGTATAATTTACCTTTTCAATGAGGAGGAGAAGAGGGAAGGAGGGATGTTGAAAGTCAATTTTAAAAAAATAAATGTTTAATAAAAAGAGGCACACTGATTGTCTTCGGGTATTTGAGGGTTTGTCACAGAAAATAAATAAGACTATTCTGTTTTCTTCTCAGAGGATAATAGCAATGCAGGTAACAGGGAGGAAGAGTTCAGAAGAAAGCAAAAAAAAACTATCAACTGATGTAATATGTGAAAAAGTGAAATGTTGCATCAAGAGATAGTGGGATTTTCCATCAGTGGGGTTCAATTCAAGAAAAGCATTTATAAAGCACCTACTAGGTGCTGGAAACACAAAAAGTCAGTCTCTGATGTCAAAAATTTAAATTCTATTGGGTCTCAAGCTAAAGCCGGAAGTCCATTTCTTGAACATGTTTTTGAGAGCTTTGTTGTTCAGGTATCAGAAGTTCCTTCCAGCTATGAGACTGCCACAAAAGAGTTGGATTACAATTCCCTGAAACGTGTGGAGATGGAGATAGAGACAGAAGGCAGAGAGGAAAGAGAGATTCACAGAGACAGAGAGATGGAGGGAGAGGGACAGGGAGGGAGTTCTAATTGCCAACACTGTCTTTGGATCCCAGAACAATAAAATCCCATCACATGGTAAAAAGTTCACAGAACATTCTATTGCTCAGCCTGGCTATCAAAGACAAGAAGGACAGAATTCACCTTCCTTGGCCACAGGGGGAAAAATAAGAGCAATGGGTTTAAGTTTCTGAGTAGCAAATTTAGGGTTAGTAAAGCAAATGTGGAAGAAGTAGGAGGAAGGGAAAGAGAAACATTTTTTCCAAAACTAAAATGGGCTGTTTTGGGATATAGCAAATTCCCTGTCACTGGAAGTCTTCGGGGGAAATAATAGACCACAACAGACCACTCTCCTCCGAGACATCCCAGAAGGCACTCTTAACAGGAATGGCGTGGGCCAGATGATCTCTGAGATCTCTTCAGTTTCTGGCTTGGGCCAGATGATTTCTGAGATCTCTTCAGTTTCTAAGAGGCTCCGAGTGAATGAGCTCTGGGTCACGAGATCTCTGCTCCTACATCCCCATTCCTCTGCAGCTCAGCCTCCTTGCTGCACAGAGTTCTATCTTATCAGAGCTCTCAGGACCCGAACATAACTAATCCCAATAAACCTTAGGAAACAAAGGGCGATTCTCTAAATGTATATGAGCCTGATATCGATCAGTGTGTGACTGGAAATCCCCAAGCAAGAGGTCGATTGACTACTTGGGAAACCCATAGTAATGGGGATTTCTTTTTGGCTCTGCGTTGCCCTGGACGTCAGAGAGTCTCTTGTGACTCTAAAAACCAGAAAGTTTGGAAGATATGGCCTTAATTCCCATCTCAGGAATCCTCAAATCCTACCAGGGTTCAAAACTTATCTAATAAAATGACTTAGAGGGAATAAAAGTGGAACCCTGGCTAACCTTTGCAGACTTGGTTTCCTCATTTGTAAAATTGGGATAATAATAGCCTTTTTCTCACAAGGCTATGGTAAGGTTGAAATGAAATAATACATGTAAAGGACTTCAGAAAACCTAACTGCTGTATAAGTAGGATGTCATTGAGTCTGATATTAATTGGAAGTCATACAGCAGAGACTGAACAGTTTAAAGATTTAAGTATTTGTAATCATTTGTATTTTTATTGCTGTTTTGAATTTAGGGGATGAACTGAGATAATGGGTCAACTCTAATAAGCTTTTATTATGTACTATGGGTATAAAGAAAGGCAAGAACCTGTCCCCACTCTCAAAGAATCCACAGTCTAATGGAAGAGATAATATGCAAATAAGAATAAACAAAATATAGACAGAATAAGTTGGAAAGAAAATGGGGAAACATGGGCATTTAAGAGTCCAGTGATTTTTTTTTTAAATTTAATAAAAAGACCATAGCATATAAGACTATTGAGCTTGGAGCTAGGACCAGGCTTCGTGTTCTAAGCTCTGCCACTTAATAATATGTGACCCTGGAGAAGCTGTCTTACTCTCTGCCAGTTTCCCTCTGTGTAGACATAGAAAGAGCTGGTCTTGACCTCTTTCTGTCCTTTCCAGCTTTAATGGACCCGTCCATGTCTCTAGTTCCATTGGGAAGAGATTCCAAAACTCCTGTCCTCTGCAGCTTGAGAACAGCACTCAATCACTGGCTCCAGGCTCCATCATCCTGACTGAGCCCTTGGTGTCCCATTTCCACCCCCTTCCTTAGCACCTATAAGACATTTTCCTCTGCTCCTATTTCCTCCTGTCTAGAAGCAGGAGACATTCAGCAGCAGCACCTACCCCTGGGGTAGAAGGAGGGAGGGCGTGAGAATTACATCAAGGGAAGGCTCCGGAGGTGGACAGGGCCGCCTTGCCCTGTGCCCTTTCCATAGAGCACCGTCAACAAGCCGGGAGTTACCCCACGCTCTCTTCTCTTGGCAGCGGGGATGTTTATTGCCGTAACTCTTGGAAAAAGATACAACTGGCTTCCTCAGCCTGCTGACAATCCCCACATCCAAAAAGCAGCCCAGAGCACAGGAATGGATGGGTCTCCTCCCCTTTCTGAACCCCAGGCTCTTTATCTATCAAATGAATTGAGAATGAATTCACTAATCCACAAGTAACTGAAAAATTGCCTTTAGAAACTGGGAGAGCCAATTGTTAAATTTTCAACAAGTGCATTTATACTGTGGAAATGGACCTCGGCTACAAAGCAAGGGATGAGTTGTTGATTTTCTGGATTTAAGAAAGTAGTGGAGAAGGTTAATAATGAAGAATAAACTTTAAAATGTGTGATGTTTATCAGAGATCTGGTTATTAAACATTTACCAGCGCATACTTCCCTTAGGGGCTAGTCATTTACATCAAGTCTGACATTCTACAGAGAGGAAACTGATACTCAGAAATTAAATGATTGAGAATGATTTACAGAGATTTGAAGGTATTTAATATTCTCAAGCCATTTGTAAAATGAGGATGTTAAAATGATTCTCTGTAAAGGATCTGATACCTTGTTTTCCAAACCCCTCATTTTCAGATGATCAGATCAAGCCCATGGAAGTGAAATGACTCGTCTAAATCCACATGGAACTTGAACCCAGGTCTTCTGGTTCCAATGCCAAACATAAAAGGGCACTAATACAAGCTGATATCACTGTTATTCTCATCGTTACAATCCAGCAGGGGATTCTGCCTTTGTTAAAGCATCAAGAGATGTTCTGAACAAGGCACTGAAAAGGAGACCGTGTTTTGGAGGTCGGACACTTGGGGGTGATCAGTGCCCGGCTCATTTCTCACTGAATGACCCCAGACAGCTCCCGTGACCCGTCACCAAACGTGGCGGGCTAGACTTTGTGCCAGCTTAGCTCCCTTCTCGCTCTGACCCTGTGATCCTCCCGATAGAAACCTGAAGTGATAAAAGGCATTGCGAAAACATTCCGCCGTTTCTTAACAACTTATCGCGAATCTCTTTGCCAAGAACTTACTGGAACGTTTTGGGAAGCGATGTACTGGTTTACACTGGATATATCTGGGATGGACACAATGATTTGCAGGTTTTCTCTCCCTTTAGAAGGTGAGTTGGGGCAGGGGAAGCATTCTGGAAGTCCCGGCTGTTGGGGAGAAGGGGGCTGAAGTGAAGTTGGGAGTTCTAAGCCGCTGAAGGTCAAAAGATCACTGGAGGTCTACACAAAGTATGGTGGCAATGTGGAAAGCCCTTGGGGAGAGGGGGCCCAGACTAAGGAAGGGCAAATGGACCGAGGACAGAACAAATAAAGCAATGAAGCTTCTGTGCACAGGATCAGATTAAAGACTGGCTACTATGAGATAGGGAAACCGAAACTCAGTGCGGGGCAGGGAGAGTGAAAAAAAGAAAAAAAGGTTATTTCAAAAAAGGAAGAAAAGAAGGGAAGAAGAAAGGGAAGAAGGAAGGAAAGAAAAGGAAGGAAGGAAGGGAGGAAGGAAGGAAGGAAGGAAGGAAGGAAGGAAGGAAGGAAGGAAGGAAGGAAGGAAGGAAAAAGGAGGGAAGAGGGATGGAAAGAAGGAAAGGAAGGGAGGATAGAAGGGAAGGAAGAAGGAAGGAAGGGAGGGAGGGAGGACAGAAAGAGGGAGGGAGGGAAAAGGAGGGAAGAAGAAAGAAAGGAAAAGATGAGGAGAGAGGGATGGAAAGAGGGATGGAAGGAAGAGAGGGAGGGAGTTCCTTGAGGGTCAGCCACCATTATGCCTCTCTTTGTATCCCCAGACCATAACACAATGCCCAGCACATTGTAAATGCTTATTGACGGACTACCTGAGTATCGATTTCCAATAATCCAATCCTTTTAAGTTGCACTTAACAAGTACGTTTGGCAGAGCTTGAACTAGGGCGGAACAAATGGGGCATCAACCCAAGGTCCTTATTACTAGGGTGGCTCCCTTCTGGCCTTTTTCACCCTCTGTTTGTCCCCCTCTGTTCCCTCATCCAATCCCACACTACCACCCTATCACCATTGTTCCCCTCCCCCAGCACTTGCCAAATGAACCAGAGGGACACTAAATACAATCTGAGCTTGAGGGAGATGACAGCTGATTCTTTCCCCACTCTCATTTTCTGCTTTCCTCCTCTCTCTCCTCCACCTAGGACATCCCTTCTGTCTCTTCCCAGGGGGTTCAGAATCTGGGGACTTAGCATTTTACTACAGGCTCACAGATTAGACTCCCTGTGGGCCTGGATCCCCTTTCCCCAATGTGACTGTGCCTGACTCACACAAAAGCTATCCTGATGTCTTCTCAATTCCCTGATCATCTTTCCCTGAGCAGTCCACCACAGTGGGAACCATGACCAGACTTTATCACTTTGGTTCTCACAATGTAGAAAGACTTGGATGAAGAACGAGCCTCAGAGGAGGGTCAAGAAGACTTGCATTCAAGAATCACCTCTGGCACATGCTGACTCCTAACTTGGGACGAGTCATTTGGCCTCTCAGTTCTATAGGAATTTTATAATGCTAACAATAAGGTAGAGGAGGGAAGGAGGGAGGAACAAAGGGGAAGAAAGGAGGGAGGAAGGGAAGGAATAGAAAAAGGAGGAAGGAAGGAGGGAGGGAGGGAGGAGAAGAAAGAAGGGGGAAGAGAGGAAGGAGGTAGGAAAGAACAGATAGTGGGGATTCCCTTACTCCTGTATTAATGAAACGGAAAGTCAGACTTCTGATCTCTGACACTATTTCTATGGCTAAAGTCCTATGGGAAAGTATTCTCCTAAATGAGCATGAGGGATGTATTCCTTATGAGAATACACCTTATCCTCAGATAAGGGAGCTCATCAATATCAATATACAACTGAAAGTTTTGGCAGATCTTCAGACATTACCTAAATCTTAGTGGCTATAACTTCTCCTAATACTTTTAGTTTGGCTTGGAAATGGGCAGACTCCAAGGGGATGATGAAGTGCCCTTTGTCACGGCTAAAGTCGGACACCTCCTGAACGCTCCTGGACTTTGATGCGTCCTTCGGAGTCCTCCACATTCCTGGGAATCCAGACCCTGGCCCTCCAAGCATGGAAACTATGCGCAGCAGATTCTGGGCCCTGTCGCCCGTTTGTATGTCAACCGGCGCCTCAGGGACAGGACTTCATCTGGCACCTGGGTCCGGAGATATGAACAAATATTAGCTCTTCCTACCTGGAGGCCTTTCATCTCCCAAGTTTATTTTGGTACGTTCCGATAAGGGCCCTCCAACGAGCAGCAGAAGCACGGGGTTTGCGACCCCACCATGTGTGTGATCAAAGCCTTCCCCGATAGCCCAGGGTCAATGGCCTGTCCCTGCTCTGAGCATGTGGTTTCAGAGAACTGCAGGGTTTTATGGCGGGATGGGTCCTCGGGACCTGATACAGCCCGATCCTAAATAAGAATCTCCTCTGTACCTGGACACGCCGGACAAGTGGTTGTCCAGTTTCTGCTTGGAGAGTCCATATTCCCCTTCCGGACGTTTTCTGTAAAATCAAGGCTAAATCTGCATCTTTGTAATTTCCCCTCATCATTCCTGCCTCGGAGCTCTAAGGCCACGACAAGAGCTAATCCTTCTTTCACATGGCAGTTATCCAAATAATTGGGTCGGCACTAAGGTCAATTGGAAAGAGCCATTGAGGGACCTTAGATGTCATCTGGTTCAACCATATTATTTTACAGATGAGGCAACTTTGACCCAGAATGTTGAGTCATTTTGACCAAGGTCCCTCTGAGTGCTAAGTCAATGATCCTGTGATTTCTCTCCCTTCCCTTTTTAAGTTTTCTCTTCTCCAAATGAAACATTTCAGTTTTATTAGATTCTAAAATGGCTAGAACATGATTCTTCTTTCTTCTTTCTTCTTCTTCTTCTTCTTCTTCTTCTTCTTCTTCTTCTTCTTCTTCCTTCTTCTTCTTCTTCTTCCTTCTTCTTCTTCTTCTTCTTCTTCTTCTTCATCATCATTATCGCTCACACTTAAAGTTTTTCCAAGTACTTTGCAAATTTTATCTCATCTGACCCTCCAAATTTTATGAGGAGTTATTATGAGTATCTCCATTTTGCAGATGAGGAAACTGAGGCAAGATGAAGACATTTGTCCAAAGTTACACAGTAGATTTCAGGTCTTATCTGGCCACCTGTGTTCCTCTGATGATTCTCCTCTAGACTTTCTCCAGTTTATAAGGGTCTTTCCTCAAATGTTCATGCTTCTTATCCTGTGTCACTGTGTGGGACAAGCTTCAGCCCTCTACTAAACTATAAGTCCTTTTAAGGCAAAGTCCATGCTTTATATGTCATAATAATTATGTTTGTGTGACTTCTGGGTGCTGACAAAGGACTTTATACTTGTTCATTGAATCTCTTTGATTAGATAATCTTACTTTCATGATTCCATGATCAGTGGAGATTCTTCACATCCATTAAAACATTCCATGTAGGGGCAGTCAGGTGGTACAGCGGATAGAACATCAGCCCTGAAGTCAAGAGGACAGAGTTCAAATCTGACCTCAGATACTTTTTCCTAGCTGTGTGACCCTGGGCAAGTCACTTAACCCCAATTGCCTCAGGGGGAAAAATTACCATGTTGTAATCTTTTAAATTTTCTACAACTTGATAGGAATTGCTGTAGCTACAACTTCCATGACCCAAGTAGAATTCCATGAAGCCCATCTTGCGGGCCAGTCTCTCTGAACTTGGCTCAGTTGGTCCTTCGACACCAGAGGAGTTGTCTCCCAGCTCCCATCTGAAGCCTTTCCAACTTGGCTGGACCTATAGAAGCCAGATTCTTCTGACATGGCCCTGAAGAGTCCAAGGTCACCTCCATGTGAGAACTGGGGGCCTCAGGAAGATTTTAGGAGAGAAGCATAGATTTAGATCTAGTAGGGATCTTACAGGTCAACTCATAACCCTTCCATTTTATAGGTGGGGAAACTGAGGGTCCCAGGGAAGAAATTATAAAGACAATGAGAAGAGCTGGGATTTGAGGCTAGATCGTGAGATGATACATTTGGGGCCACACAGGACCTTAATTCATCTTTTTTTTTTTTTTTTAATTTTTTTTTTAATTTTTTATTTAATAATTACATTATATTGACACTCATTTCTGTTCCGATTTTTTTCCCCTCCCTCCCTCCACCCCCTCCCCTAGATGGCAAGCAGTCCTTTATATGTTGGATATGTTGCAGTATATCCTAGATACAATATATGTTTGCAGAACCGAACAGTTCTCTTGTTGCGTAGGGAGAATTGGATTCAGAAGGTATAAATAATCCGGGAAGAAAAACAAAAATGCAGATAGTTCACATTCGTTTCCCAGTGTTCTTTCTTTGGGTGTAGCTGCTTTTGTCCGTCATTTATCAATTGAAACTCAGGTCTCTTTGTCAAAGAAATCCACTTCCATCAAAATATGTCCTCATACAATATCGTTGTCGAAGTGTATAATGATCTCCTGGTTCTGCTCATTTCACTTAGCATCAGTTCATGTAGGTCTCTCCAAGCCTCTCTGTATTCATCCTGCTGGTCATTTCTTACAGAACAATAATATTCCATAACATTCATATACCACAATTTACCCAGCCATTCTCCAATTGATGGGCATCCATTCATTTTCCAGTTTCTAGCCACTACAAACAGGGCTGCTACAAACATTTTGGCACATACAGGTCCCTTTCCCTTCTTTAGTATTTCTTTGGGATATAAGCCCAATAGAAACACTGCTGGATCAAAGGATATGCACATTTTGATAATTTTTTGGGCATAATTCCAGATTGCTCTCCAGAATGGTTGGATTCGTTCACAACTCCACCAACAATGCATTAGTGTCCCAGTTTTCCCGCATCCCCTCCAACATTCATCATTATTTTTTCCTGTCATCTCAGCCAATCTGACAGGTGTGTAGTGGTATCTCAGAGTTGTCTTAATTTGCATTTCTCTGATCAATAATGATTTGGAACACTCTTTCATATGAGTGGTAATAGTTTCAATCTCATCCTCTGAAAATTGTCTGTTCATATCCTTTGACCATTTATCAATTGGAGAATGGCTTGATTTCTTATAAATTTGAGTCAGTTCTCTATATATTTTGGAAATGAGGCCTTTATCAGAACCTTTAACTGTGAAAATGTTTTCCCAGTTTGTTGCTTCCCTTCTAATCTTGTTTGCATTAGTTTTATTTGTACAAAGGCTTTTTAATTTGATGTAATCGAAATTTTCTATTCTGTGATCAGTAATGGTCTCTAGTTCATCTTTGGTCACAAATTTCTTTCTCCTCCACAAGTCTGAGAGATAAACTATTCTATGTTCCTCTAATTTATTTATAGTCTCGTTCTTTATGCCTAGGTCATAGACCCATTTTGATCTTATCTTGGTATATGGTGTTAAGTGTGGGTCCATGCCTAATTTCTGCCATACTAATTTCCAATTATCCCAGCAGTTTTTATCAAATAATGAATTCTTTTCCCAGAAGTTAGGGGCTTTGGGTTTGTCAAACACTAGATTGCTATAATTGACTATTCTGTCTTGTGAGCCTAGCCTTTTCCACTGATCCACTAATCTATTTCTTAGCCAATACCAAATGGTTTTGGTGACTGCTGCTTTATAATATAATTTTAGATCAGGTACAGCTAGGCCACCTTCATTTGATTTTTTTTTTCATTAGTTCCCTTGAGATTCTCGACTTTTTATTGTTCCATATGAATTTTGTTGTTATTTTTTCTAGATCAATAAAATATTTTCTTGGAAGTCTGATTGGTATAGCACTAAATAAATAGATTAGTTTAGGGAGTATTGTCATCTTTATTATGTTCGCTCGGCCGATCCAAGAGCACTTAATATTTTTCCAATTATTTAAGTCTGACTTTATTTGTGTGGAGACTTTTTTATAATTTTGCTCATATAATTCCTGACTTTCCTTTGGTAGATAGATTCCCAAATATTTTATGGTATCAATAGTTATTCTGAATGGAATTTCTCTTTGTATCTCTTGCTGTTGGGTTTTGTTGGTGATGTATAAAAATGCTGAGGATTTATGGGGATTTATTTTGTAGCCAGCTACTTTGCTAAAATTATGAATTATTTCCAATAGCTTTTTGGTAGAATCTCTGGGGTTCTCTAGGTATACCATCATATCATCTGCAAAGAGTGATAGTTTGGTTTCCTCATTGCCTACTCTAATTCCTTTTATATCTTTCTCGACTCTTATTGCCGAGGCTAGTGTTTCTAATACGATATTAAATAATAATGGTGATAGTGGGCAACCTTGCTTCACTCCAGATCTTACTGGGAAAGGTTCCAGTTTTTCCCCATTGCATATGATGCTTACTGATGGTTTTAAATATATGCTCCTGACTATTTTAAGGAAAAGTCCATTTATTCCTATGCTCTCAAGTGTTTTTATTAGGAATGGATGTTGGATTTTATCAAATGCTTTTTCTGCATCTATTGAGATGATCATGTGGTTTTTGTTTGTTTGGTTATTGATATAGTCAATTATGCTAATAGTTTTCCTAATATTGAACCAGCCCTGCATTCCTGGTATAAATCCTACTTGGTCATAGTGTATTATCCTGGTGACAATTTTCTGTAATCTTTTTGCTAATATTTTATTTAAGATTTTAGCATCAATATTCATTAGGGAGATTGGTCTATAATTTTCTTTCTCTGTTTTCAGCCTACCTGGTTTAGGTATCAGTACCATATCTGTGTCATAAAAGGAGTTTGGTAGGACTCCTTCAATCCCTATTTTTTCAAATAGTTTATATAACATTGGAGTTAATTGTTCTTTAAATGTTTGGTAGAATTCACATGTAAATCCATCTGGTCCTGGGGATTTTTTCTTAGGGAGTTGATTGATAGTTTGTTCTATTTCTTTTTCTGAGATGGGACTGTTTAGGATATTTATTTCTTCCTCTGTTAGTTTGGGCAAGCTGTATTTTTGGAGGTATTTTTCTATTTCATTTAAGTTGTCGAATTTATTGGCATAAAGTTGGGCAAAGTAACTCCTAATTATTGCTCTAATTTCCTCTTCGTTAGTGGTGAGTTCTCCCTTTTCATTTTTAAGACTAACAATTTGATTTTCCTCTTTCCTTTTTTTAATCAGATTTACTAAGGGTTTGTCTATTTTGTTGGTTTTTTCATAGAACCAACTCTTAGTTTTATTAATCAATTCAATAGTTTTTTTACTTTCAATTTTATTGATCTCACCTTTTACTTTTAGAATTTCAAGTTTAGTGTTTGACTGGGGGTTTTTAATTTGTTCCTTTTCTAGCATTTTTAATTGCAAACCCAATTCATTGACCTTCTCTTTCTCTATTTTATACAAATAGGCCTCTAGAGATATGAAATTTCCCCTTATTACCGCTTTGGCTGCATCCCATACATTTTGGTATGATGTCTCATTATTATCGTTTTCTTGGGTGAAGTTATTAATTATGTCTATGATTTGCTGTTTTACCCAATCATTCTTTAGTATGAGATTATTTAGTTTCCAATTATTTTTTGGTCTACTTCCCCCTGCTTTTTTGTTGAATGTAATTTTCATTGCATCGTGGTCTGAAAAGGATGCATTTACTATTTCTGCCTTACTACATTTGAGTTTGAGGTTTTTATGTCCTAATATATGGTCAATTTTTGTATAGGTTCCATGAACTGCTGAAAAGAAAGTGTATTCCTTTCTGTCTCCATTACATTTTCTCCAGAGATCTATCATATCTAGCTTTTCTAGTATTCTGTTTACCTCTTTGACTTCTTTCTTATTTATTTTCTGGTTTGATTTATCTAATTCTGAGAGTGCAAGGTTAAGATCTCCCACTATTATAGTTTTACTGTCTATTTCTTCTTGCAGCTCTCTTAGTTTCTCTTTTAAGAATTTAGATGCTACCCCACTTGGTGCATATATGTTTAATATAGATAGTGCTTCATTATCCATGCTACCCTTTAGCAAGATATAGTGTCCTTCCTTATCTCTTTTAATTAGGTCAATTTTTGCTTTAGCTTGATCTGAGATCAGGATGGCTACCCCTGCTTTTTTGACTTCACCTGAAGCATAGTAGATTTTGCTCCAACCTTTTACCTTTAACCTGCATGTATCTCCCCGCTTCAGGTGTGTTTCCTGTAAACAACATATTGTAGGATTCTGGCTTTTAATCCATTCTGCTAACCGCTTCCTCTTTATGGGGGAGTTTACCCCGTTCACATTTATGGTTAGAATGACCAATTCTGTATTACTTGCCATCTTGTTAACCCCGGTTTATGCTTTCCTCCCTTCTTTCCCCTTTCCCCCCCTTCCAAGTATTAAGCTTGTGAGCACCCCTTGCTTCTCACAGCCCTCCCTTTTTAGTGTCCCTCCCCCCGCCTTAGAGTTCCTCCCCCTATCTTACCCCTTTCCCTCCCAGTTCCCGTATTCCCTTCCGCTTAGCTTATTCCTTCCCTTTCCACTTTTCCCTTCTCACTTTTCAATGAGATGGGAGAAGTTTCACCATAGATTGAATATGTCTTAAGATTTTTCACTTAAAGCCAATTCTGAAGGCAGTAAGATACCCACTATATTCATCCCCCTCCATTCTTTCTCTCAGATATAATAGGTTTCCTATGCCTCTTCATGAGATGTACTACCCCCACTTTACCCTTTTTCTGGTACAATGTCCTTTCCACATCAATTTCTAGAACAAGGTATACATGTATTCTTTATACATCTATATAGTCAAAATATAGTTCCCAAGATTAATCTTTACCTTTTTAGATTTCTCTTGAGTTCTATATTTGTAGATCAAACTTTTTGTTAAGTTCTGGTTTTTTCATCAGAAATAGATGAAATTCGCTTACTTCGTTGAATGTCCATCTTCTTCCCTGGAAAAAGATGCTCATTCTCGCTGGGTAAGTTATTTTTGGTTGCATACCAAGTTCCTTAGCCTTTCGGAATATCATATTCCAGGCCCTTCGATCTTTTAATGTGGATGCTGCCAGATCCTGGGTGATCCTTATTGTGGCTCCTTGATACTTGAATTGGGTTTTTCTAGCCGCTTGCAATATTTTTTCTTTCATCTGAGGGTTCTGGCATTTGGCCACTATATTCCTTGGTGTTTTGATTTTAGGATCCCTTTCAGTGGGTGATCGATGAATCCTTTCAATGTTTATTTTTTCCTCTGTTCCTATGACTTCTGGGCAGTTCTCTTTGATAATTTCCTGGAAGACAGTGTCCAGGCTCTTTTTTTCATCATGTTTTTCTGGGAGTCCAATGATTCTCAGATTGTCTCTCCTGGATCTGTTTTCCAGGTCTGTTGTCTTCCCCAGAAGGTATTTCACATTTTTCTCCATTGTTTGATTTTTTTGGATTTGCTTGACTGATTCTTCTTGTCTCCTCGAGTCATTCAATTCCACTTGTTCAATTCTGATTTTCAGTGAAGTATTCTCTTCACTCACTTTTTTAAAATCTTTCTCTAATTGTCCAATTGAGTTCTTTTGTTCTGTGGAATTTTTTTCCATTTCGCCAATTTTGTTTTTTAGAGAGCTGTTTTCTGTTTCCAGTTCACTAATCCTATTTTTCAAGGATTTTACTTCTTTATCCACTCTCTCTTTAACTTTCTCCAGGCTCTTTTGCCAAGCCTCCCTCTCCTTTTCCCAAGCTTCCTTCTCCTTTTGCCAAGCCTCACTCTGCTTTCCCCATTTTTCTTCTAGCTCCCTTGTGAGAGCCTTTTTAATCACTTCTATGAGGTTCATCTGTGCTGAGGAACAGACGATCTCCTCCTTTGGGGAATCACCTGGGGACTGCCTGTTTTTAGTCTCCTCAGGATTTAGAGTCTGCTCTCTATCTGTGTAGAAGTTGTCAAGGGTTAAAGCCCTCTTCAGCTTCTTGCTCATTCTGTCTATTAATCAGAGACAAACTACCAAAGAAAAACAGAAAAAACTGGAGTCTTTCTTTGGGGGGGGGCTGGGTGTGTTATCGAGCTTCCTCTACAGACTGCAGGGGGCAGCAGTGAGGCACTAGCAGGACTGTGCTGCGCCTGCGCTCTGAGATCCCAGAGCGTGCTGAGTCACTGAGGGGGGGGAAGGGGGGGGCGGCCAGGTCCTGAGAGACTCCAGCTGTTTGCGGTTGTGTTCTTCAGCCCCGGTGTTTTTAGCTTCTCTGCTGGGCTGTTGACTTGCTGCAGGTTCCAAACCTGTAGCGAAGCTCTCCCCGCAGAGACGGCTACGATCACTCCCCACCCCCTCTCAGCTCTGCTCCCGTGCTCTCACTGCCGCTGCCCTCAGCCTGCGCCCGATCTAAAACCGCCCCAGCCCTCCAGTAAAGACAGACCTTTCTTGGCGGATCTCAAGGATGGCTTCTCTTGGTAACTATTTGTGGGTTTTTTTCAGTCAAGCATTGATTCAGAGGCTTGTAATGAAGTGGATAGTGAGAGAAAGCGCGGAGCTTATGCAACTGTGAGCCTCCTCTCCGCCATCTTAACCGGAAGTCCCTCGGACCTTAATTCATCTTGACCTTGATCTGATTATCATGCTTCATTTACTATATGCATGTATACATAAACCATTATACAGACACTATGTAGATAATCCACATGCATGCATAGAGTAAATGGGAAATGAAATAGGATGCAATGAGAAAATAGTGGATTTGGAGGTCAGACCCATGATCCTCTGCCACTTTTGCTACATCCACGACCATGAGTCTCAGCTTCCTCATTTGTAAACGAAAGCTATCTGGATGACTTTAAATGACCTCCAAAGTTCCCTTTACCTCTCTACTTATGCTCTACAAATGACTCTGGGATTTGTTGTGACTACATCTTATACCTCTTCTGCAGCCGATCACACATTTATAACAGGGAAATATCTCCATTCTGAATTGGAGGTGGCTTGGGGAATCCTAGATTTTACGAAGGAAAAACCTGGAGTGACCCAGCAGGTCACATGGCCAGTTGGAGGTAGCTGGGATTAAAACCCAAGTCTTCTGACTTAAGGCATCTGACATGTTCAGGCAAAGTGTGGGATGAGACTTGGAGTCAAGTGACCAGGTTGTGAATTCTGTCATTTCCTAGCTAAATGGCCTCTTTATTGAGAAATCCAAAGACTGTTGTTCACAACTCATTCTTCTTTGACCTCAGAAAAGGGTCTAACTGAGGGCAACACGTCCTCTGGATGCTTTCTCCTCTTTGGATTTCCATAACATTGCTGCCTACAGGTTCTCTTCCCATCTCAGTCTCCATAGTGACATCATCAGCCACACTTTTGTTCCATATGCACGTGTACACCCCAAGCTTCTTCCCTCAGCTCCCGGCTAATTTCTCATATATACTTCAACAGCTCGCATGGAGTCAGTGAGTCCCATGGAATCAGTGAGTCCCATGGAGTCTGTCTGTGAGTCCCATGGAGTCTGTCTGTGAGTCCCACGGAGCCTGTGAGTCCCATGGAGCCGGTGAGTCCCAGAGAGCCAGTGAGTCCCATGGAGCCAGTGAGTCCCAGAGAGCCAGTGAGTCCCATGGAGCCAGTGAGTCCCAGAGAGCCAGTGAGTCCCATGGAGCCTGAGAGTCCCAGAAAGTCAGTGAGTTCCAGGGAGAGAGCCAGTGAGTCCCAGAGAGCCAGTGAGTCCCATGGAGCCAGTGAGTCCCATGGAGCCAGTGAGTCCCAGAGAGCCAGTGAGTCCCATGGAGCCAGTGAGTCCCATGGAGCCAGTGAGTCCCATGGAGCCAGTGAGTCCCAGAGAGCCAGTGAGTCCCATGGAGCCAGTGAGTCCCAGAGAGCCAGTGAGTCCCAGAGAGCCGGTGAGTCCCATGGAGCCGGTGAGTCCCAGAGAGCCAGTGAGTCCCATGGAGCCTGAGAGTCCCACGGAGCTGGTGCGTCCCACGGAGCTGGTGAGTCCCATGGAGCCGGTGAGTCCCAGAGAGCCGGTGAGTCCCATGGAGCCAGTGAGTCCCAGAGAGCCAGTGAGTCCCAGAGAGCCGGTGAGTCCCATGGAGCCGGTGAGTCCCAGAGAGCCAGTGAGTCCTATGGAGCCTGAGAGTCCCACGGAGCTGGTGCGTCCCACGGAGCTGGTGAGTCCCATGGAGCCAGTGAGTCCCAGAGAGCCAGTGAGTCCCATGGAGCCTGAGAGTCCCACGGAGCCTGAGAGTCCCACGGAGCTGGTGCGTCCCACGGAGCTGGTGCGTCCCACGGAGCTGGTGCGTCCCACGGAGCTGGTGAGTCCCATGGAGCCGGTGAGTCCCAGAGAGCCAGTGAGTCCCATGGAGCCTGAGAGTCCCACAGAGCTGGTGCGTCCCACGGAGCTGGTGAGTCCCATGGAGCCGGTGAGTCCCAGAGAGCCAGTGAGTCCCAGAGAGCCAGTGAGTCCCATGGAGCCTGAGAGTCCCACGGAGCTGGTGCGTCCCACGGAGCTGGTGCGTCCCACGGAGCTGGTGCGTCCCACGGAGCTGGTGCGTCCCATGGAGCCGGTGAGTCCCATGGAGCCAATGAGTCCCAGAGAGCCAGTGAGTCCCATGGAGTCGATGAGTCCCAGAGAGTCAGTGAGTCCCATGGAGCCTGAAAGTCCCAGAAAGTCAGTGAGTTCCAGGGAGAGAGCCAGTGAGTCCCAGAGAGTCAGTGAGTCTCATGGAGCTGGTGAGTCCCATGGAGCCAATGAGTCCCAGAGAGCCAGTGAGTCCCATGGAGCCAGTGAGTCCCATGGAATCTACCTCTATGATGATGACTCCCAGATCTATAAAACCCCAATTGGGATTCTCCAGTTGCCTGCAGGACCACTCCACCAGGTGGTCCTATGGGCAGTTCAAACTGAGTCATCATTGTCATATAAGTAAACCCATCTCCCCCCCACAAATTTCCTTTCTGTGTTGAGAATCTCATTACCATCCTCCAGTCACAGGTTCACTTCATTTTCACTCACCCTTCCCAACATCTAATCATTTGCCAAATCTTATCAAGACAGCCTCTGACATCCTTCCTCTTTCCTTCTTTTGCACAGTCATTACACTTATCTGAGCCCTTGTAACTTCTTCGCTAGAGAAGAGATTCTTAACCTGAGGTCCGTGAACTCCCATGCCCATGGATAAATGCACTTGGATGAAAAAAAAATCTTTATTTTTCTCTAAACTCTAACTGAAGTCCAGCACTTTCTTCAATTGTTTAAAAGCATGATTATGAGAAGGGCTACAGGAGGCTGCTAAAGGACTCCTTAAGATAAAAATAACGGTTAAGAACTCCCCTCTTAGACTACTGTGGATCATTCCAATTGGCCCCTCTCCATCCAGTCTCTTCCCTCCCCAGTCCATGCTTTACAGACAAAGTAACAGGAATGTATGGACCAGATACTGTACAAAGCCCTGGGGATGCAGAGCAAGGCAAAAAAGAAAAAAATCTTTCCCCTCAAAGAGCTTCCAATCCAATGAGAAAGATCATTAAGAACTTATTCCTGAACCAGTTCTTCTTTTCCTACTGCTTACCTAACTGTGATGGTTAAAGGATATATTATAATTCAATTTAGGGAAGAAATCAATTCCCCAAATGCTCACTGGAAACTCAGCATGGAAGAGTTGAAAGAGCATGTAATTTGAAGACAGAAGACAAGGGTTCAAATTCTGTCTCTTCCAAGTAATCCCTCTGTAGCACTGGACACGTTCCTCTACTTCCCAGGGCTGGGTTTCCTCCCTCTAAAGCAGAAGTCTGGGTTAGATAGGTTCCTTCCTGTTCTGGTTCTATAATCTGACAAGAAGTCATTTTGTGTCATTAATTCCCTCATATGTAAGATGGGGTATTCAAATCAATGGGCTGGGGGCTTCTTCGAAGGCCTCCGAGTCCGTCCCCACTCTCTGAGATCTGGCCCTTTCCCCACGGAGTCTCGGCTCCTTTCCGTGTCCAATGTCAGTGAAGTGGGCCTCCGTGCTCAGCGTGGCCCCGTGCTCTCTCAGTGGGGCTCAGCTGTGACACGGTTAATCCAGACGCGTTTCCCCACCGAGTTTCCTCCCACTCTTGTTGCCTCTTGGCACTTACAAGGCTCTCATTCCTCCAGCATCTTTCTGTTTTTGATCCTCCCAATCTCACTGAGCTATCCTCCCTTCTCCCCAATCCCTTCGGTACTTTGGCACAGCAGCTGTGTCAAGAAGGCTCCACCCGCCCGCCTGTCTCCATAATTCTTGGTACTCTCTGGAGATCCGCTCCTTTTCTTCCCTGGGCACTTGGGACCCCAGAGCCGGGGAACGTCGGAGGTCCCTTCCAACTGGGAATCCCCCGAGCTTCTGCTCCCAACCCGGGAGCTCATCTCCCGGACTCTCTGCCTCCTTCCTCATCCTCCCTCCCTGTTCCTCCTCCTTGTTGTGACTGAGGGATGCCCACTCCCTCAGCAGCCTCCCTCCACCCAGAAAGAAGCCGAGTTCCAAAACAACCCTCCAGACAGCATGAGCTCATCTTGACCTTGGCCTGTGCGTTCACTCAGACAAACTTTCAAAGGTAGACCCGAGCCACATCTGGAAACTCAAGTCAAGTTGGGGCCTTGAGTGGCCTAGACTGCCATTATATAAGAGAAGAATTTGAACAAGGCGACTGTCCCAAAGGCACCCTGACCTAGTTTGGGGCAAAATTAAAGCCCCGAAACATCAGCCTCGAGTCATTTTAAAGTTGGAAGGGAGTTGAGAGCGTGTCTAGAGTCCACTAGGCAGTCAAGTCACCCAGGAAATAGAGCACTGGTCCTGGAGTCAGAAAAGCTGGAGTTCAAATCTGGCTCAGAAACTTATTAGCTGTGTGGCCCTGGGCAAGTCACTTGGCCACTGTCTGCCTCAGTTTCCCTAACTGTAAAAGGAGGACCAACTTACCAGGATTGTTATAAGGATAAAAAAAAGACAAAATTGTAAAGCACTCGGTGCATATAGTCATTGTTGTTGTTTGTCCTTAGTTCTCCAAGAGGATCAGGACCCCAGGGAGTGCAAGTGGGAAAGGGCTGTGCAAGATCACCCACCTTACTTTCTCCTCCAAAACCATCCAGTGGCCACAGATAGATCAGGGCAACTGGAGATGTCCGAGATGCAATGGGAGACCTTGACCTTTTTAAGCTAAGGTCTTTACCAGATTCCAGTTTGACTAGATAAGAAATAAAGCAAAGAATGGCCTCTTTTACTTATCAAAAAAAATTCTTATTTGGAGAGGAGAGCTCTCTGGGTTTCTGGTCAAAATAGAATTAATCGTTATCTATATCCATTCTTGGAATCCAATCTGGCCCCAGCAACGACCAAGTCGGGGGTTGGGTTGGGATCTATTGTTGGCTAATCATTGAGAGCCAAAGTCATTAGGGTTTAAGGCATAGTCCTTAACTGAGAATCTAGTTGACCAACACCAAGATACCTTGAGAAGTTTCAGTACATGATAAAAGATTAATATATACTCCATGTCCTCTTCCCTTCATCCTTCTTTCCAAGATCTAATAAAAGAGCCCAAATAAAATATCCCTAGCAAGCTAATTGGAAAGCTTTTGATGTATCTTCATTTTTTCCCTTTAGTCCTGAGTGATTCCTCATTATAATATAAGTTCCGTAAGGATAGGGACTGTCTTTTTTGTTTTTTTGGTTTTTTGTGTTTTTTTTTAGTTTATATTTATATCCCAATTCTTAGCATAGTGTCAGCCAGAAATATTAAGCACTTAATTGATATCTATTCATTCTGCTCTCCATCTCTATAATTAATCCTCCTCTAGTATCTCCATTTCTATCTCTATGCATCTATCCATTTGTCTATCTCTCTACCTATCATCTATTTATCATCTATCTACCTATCTTCTATATCTATCTATCCATTACCTATCTATCTTTCCCCCCTTCCTCCCTCCCTCCATTTTTCTATCTGTCCATCCATCTATCCATTCATCCACCTGTCTGTCTGTCTGTCTATCTAACTATCTATCTTTACCACCAATCCTGGAGGTAAAAAGGAGAAGGTGAAAAAAGTGAGGCAAAGAAAAGTTTTAAACAATATTCCAAATATACAGCAGTGACTCAAGCAGAACCCATCCGTACAAAAACCGAAGTCCTAATTCTCAAGCTAATATCTGACTAAAAGACATTTATTCTCAGATTTTCTGAGGATGAGAATTCTGTTTTATAGACAAGCTTGCCAAGCAGTGAGCTAAGCATAGATCATGGAATGCAAAA
The DNA here is from genome assembly GCF_016432865.1 of Antechinus flavipes. Taxonomy (NCBI): domain Eukaryota; kingdom Metazoa; phylum Chordata; class Mammalia; order Dasyuromorphia; family Dasyuridae; genus Antechinus; species Antechinus flavipes. Next base: position 467,796,591 of record NC_067401.1, read on the forward strand.
TTTGGAAAAGGTCCTTGAAACAAAAACTGTTAGAATGTAGGATATGAGAGAGGGGAAGAACCTTAGAACACAGACTTTAAAGGATCCTTAGAACATGAGAATGTCTGAGCTGGAAGGAACCTGAGAATGTAGATGTCAGAGTTGGAAGGGGCCTTAATGTCAAAATAAGGACTGGAGAATGTTAAAGTAAAGAAGGGCCTTAAAAATTCATATCATGACATATATCATGATTTCACAAGTGAAAAAATTAGGGTCCAAAAAGATAAAAAAGTAAGATTGCAGAGTTGTAACAAGACTCTAGTTCTCATCTAGACCAACCTATAGGTGTTATAAGTGAGGAAAGTGAAAACCAAGAAGGAGAAGTTATGTCCCTGAGGTCACATAGCACTAATTGAAACCAGGGATCAAACCCAAGTCTCATGATTCTAGATCAGTTCTCTTTATACTATCCTATATCTCCTGATTCCACCATCCCCTTTATCCCTTTGTTGCCTAACTCCCCTTTATCCCATTTCCAATGCTAGGGCTAATCTCCTTGTTCCAAGGTAAAATGGGCAGCAGACTAGCAGAGAAAAGGAGGTATGATTTATTGTGCATGGCAGAGAGGAAATGTACCCAGAAGTTTTCTAGAAACAAATCATAGGTAGCAGCTGACATACTTTGCTTAGAGAAAACACTAGCCAGAAGAGCAGATAAGCAAGATAAAGAAAACTATGAGAACCGGAATCTAGGAGGTGATATAACACAGTGGAAAGGACTTAAGATTGAAAATAAGGAATCCTGGGTTCTCAGCCTTAAATGTCACTAGCTCACTCTGTGAACTTCAGTAATTGATTTCCCTTCTTTGGGTCCCTATTTCTTCATCCACAAAATGAGAGTAGTAGACTGGATGACTTCTATAATCCTTTCTATGATTTCAGGAAACATCTCATCTGAAAAAGATCCTGAGTTTGTAATGTAAGTCAGCCTGATAATGAAAAAAGTTAAAAATAATAACCAAAAAATCAATACCATCTTGGACTAGTCAGAATATCCCTTTCCAGCCTTTCCTTGCCTCATCTCCTACCCTTGCATCATAGCTCTGGACAAGATGGAAAGACAGGTAAGACCCCTGTTTGGGGGCATCTTGAGATCTTCACCATCACTTCCTGATCACTAATCTGTGATAACAAGCTAACATCTGGGCTTCCCACCTTCTGGTGACCAATGAAGTGGAGAGGCAGTTTTGAGTGATGGATAGGGTGCTGGGCTTAGAGTCAGAATCTAAGGTGGGTTTTGATTCATTAAATCCAAGTTTATCTACAGACTACGGACAGCTCGACCCATTCAGGTTAGCTCAATATATCAAACCTGGATTGCAAATTATCAAGACACTTCATTACATTGTAATGAGGCAAGGAAAGGCTGGAAAGGGATGTTCTGTCTAGTCACCAAATTAACACAAAATAGTAGAATTCTTGTGAAATAGATCTGAGGTGGTGGGACTCTGCAGTCAGCAGAGCAAACTACACCTGCTTGAGAACCTCGCTCCTCATAGGTCAATCTGCCCATTACACTGACCCTAAAATCAGGAGAAACTCAGATTCAGTGCCTGACTGACATATAAAGGCTGTGTGACCTTGGAAAAGTCAGTTAATCTGAGCATCAGTCTCTTCATCTACAAAATTGACATAAAAATAATTGTAATTCATCTTTCACAAATTCATTGTAAGATTCATTTCAATAGCTGTCTATGATATCTCATGTTCCTCACAGAGATTTCATCCTCTTAGACAAGCAGGACAAATACAGATATCAGATCAGGAATGATGGGGACAAGAGAGAACTGAATGAAAAATCTATTAAGTTCTTACTCTGTGATAATCCAGTGGGATCCAGTGGATCCAGGTAGGCCAGGAGGCCAAAGAGAGACACTTTAGTCTTGAAAATGACAGGGAAGTTATTTGGGACCACAGGAAAGTAAACTGACATGCTCTATCCAAGCAGGGCTTGTTGGACTATGATTCTAGACCTGGAGGAGAGAAGGGGCAGAGTTGGAGAAAAGTTTACCCAAAATACATGGGGATAATTAGTGAGGCTGTTTAAGAAATAATCAAAAATAGGGGGTAAAGAAAAGCATGGCTGAGAATCTGTGGAATAGTGACTCAGAAAAAGCTCCAATTAGGCCAGTGAGACCCCACCTCAAAAGTACCAGAGATGAAGGGATTAAAACCTCCGGGACATTCTCTCGAGTATGCTTGGAAAGGAGCTGACGGGAGATAGCTGGGGTAGGGAAGAGTTCTAGACAGAGAGATCTAGGGGAGATCAGGGAAAGCTTTGCAAGAACACTGCCCCTAAGCTGAGCCTCCAGAGAAGGGAGGGATTCTGAGAGGTGACAACATGAAAAGTGTATCCCGACCGGGGATGGACGACTTGTTCAAATATGGGAAAAGGCCATCCCCTGTGAGAAGTTTGGCTAGTTTGGCTTAGCAGGAAAATATGTGAAGGGGGATAATATGAAATCAGTCTGGAAAGGCAGGGGGAGGGGGAGAATGGAATGCACATAGGAGAATATATGTGTGTATATATGTGTATGTATACATAAGCTTCTGCTTCTGTTGGTCTCTAGCTCTGTTTGTCTTTCTCTGCCTTTCTCGGTATATACACATTTATATACACACATAAATGTATATATAAAGGCATATCTTCCATACACATATATGTACATATAAATACACGTATACATATACATGTGTACATGCAAACCTAGAACTATTGAAGCTTCTTGAGAGAGGAACGATGAGATCAGACCTGCATCAGACAGATTACGTGGATATCTAAGGGCAGGATGGAGTGGAGTGGAGAGAGCTGAAGCAGGAAGAGAAACCAGAAGGTTGTTGCAACAAACCAGAAAGTAGAAGGCCCTGGGCTGGGCTGGGAATTATGTCAGCAGGAGATGATCGGCGGCAAGATATGGTGGAGATTGAATGTAGAGGGCTGTTTGAATGGAGGGAGGGGGAGAGCTGGAGGTAAGAGACTGGATATTGCGAGATGGCAATCAACCGTCAATCAATAAAGAGTTATTTGCAAATTATCTAAGGGCTAAGCCCTGGAGAAACACTCCAAAAATGAAGTTTTCCATCCTGGGAAGGAGCTGATGTTGCCAACCCGGGGAACTGCATGGAAAGCAGGGAACATACCTGTGGGGAAGATGGTGAACTCCAGCTGGGATAATGACTCGAATGAGCTAAAATGCTTTCTTGGTCTCAAGTCGTAAAAATGTGAGCTGGGAATGCTAAGGATCAGTGTTCCTCACAGCCACATGTCCTAGAGAGGAGTCCTCAAACTTTTTAAATAGGGACCAGTTCTCTGTTCCTCAGACTGTTGGAGGGCCGGACTAGAGTAAAAATAAAAACTTGGTTTTGTGGGCCTTTAAATAAAAAAAACTTCGTAGCCCTGGGGGAGGGGGATAAACGTCCTCAGCTGCCGCTCTGGCCCGCGGGCCGTAGTTTGAGGATCCCTGTTCTAGGCTAGAACACATGGGAATTTGAACATTACACATCCATGGGTGTGTATACATACAGTTTATGTTTATAGGTCTGTAATCTACATTGCACAATATACAAATGAGTGCCCTGTGCCCTGTATATTACATGTCTGTGTGTCCATGATCTGGGTGTGTATAGATGCACATGGTACACGTGTGTGTGTATTATTTGTGAAATTCATTTAAAATCTACATATTGTGAGTGTGTTCGTTCTATTATATATTTGTATGGGTGTAAATCAGGAGTTCTTCAACTACTTTGTGTTCTGGGCCGCTTTAGCAGTCTGGTGACTTCTCAGAAGACATAATATGAAATACTCAGGATTACAAAGAAACTATTACAGAAAGAAATGATCAAAATGATCTTTTAAAAGTTCATTTATCCAGGGTTAAAACACATAAAACAAATGTACATATGTTACACATATGTAGTTATATATATACCTATGTATACTTATATGGATGTCGATGTATCTCACTGTTTCTATTTGTTGCCATGTCTCTTGTGTTTTTCTGTCTCTGTGCATGTATCTTGTTCTGTTTGACTGTCTCTGTCTCAATCTCTGATTCTGTTAGCTTCTGCTTCTGTCAGTCTCTGTCTTTATCTCTATCTCTGTTTCTGCCTTTGTCTGTCTCTAATTCTCTGTCTCTTTCTGTCTGTCTGTATCTGCCTCTATATCTCTGACTTTGTGTCTGCTAGCTTCTGTCAGTTTCTATCTTTATCTGTTTCTGTCTCATTCCCTCTCCTTCCCCCTTCCTCTCTCCGTTTCTCTCTCTCTCTCTCCGCCTCTCTGTCTCTGTTTCTGTCTCTGTCTCTCTACCACTCTCTGTGTGTCTGTCTGTGTTTGGCTTTTCTTTATCTCTCTTTGTCCCTCTGTTTCTCTCTGTGTGTGTGACTGTTTCTCTGTTTCTGTGTCTCTCTCTGTTTCTGTCTTTTCTGTCTCTCTTTGTTTCTCTCTGTGTGTCTCCGTCTCTCTTTATCTCTCTGCCTGTCTTTTCTCTGTCTCTCTGTCTCTGTTTCTCTTTCTCTCTGCGTGACTGTCTCTGTTTCTGTCTCTCTCTGTCTCTGTCTTTTCTGTCTCTCTTTGTTTCTCTCTGTATGTCTCCATCTCTCTGCCTTTATTTCTCTGTCTCTCTGTCTCTGTTTCTCTTTCTCTCTGCATGACTGTCTCTGTTTCTGTCTCTCTCTGTCTCTGTCTTTTTTGTCTCTCTTTGTCTCTGTCTCTGTGTGACTGTTTCTGTCTCTCTCTGTCTCTGTCTTTTCTGTCTCTCTTTGTCTCTGTCTCTGTTTCTGTCTCTGTCTCTCTGCCTGTCTCTCTTCTTGTCTTTTCTTTGTCTCTCTCTGTCTCTGTTTCTCTCTTTCTGTGTCTCTGTCTTTCTCTCCCCCCTTCCTTTCTCTCCCTCCCTCCTTCTCCGGCTTCCTTTCCCTCTGCGTCTCTCCTTCCCTCCCCCGTATTCTGAATGTGCGGTCAGAGGAGCAGGTGGTGCTGGGACCAGTAAACGCCGGGCGTGAGCTTTGCTCTGCATCCAGTGTAAATGGTTTACCAGAACGGGCAGCCGCAGTTCCTGCTCCTCGGCCGCTTTTCTGTAAGTCGTTTGCATGCTCCCTCCCCGTTCTGGTAAGTGCCAGAGCCTGCCGACCGCAGGCCCGCTGCGCAGTGGCGAACTCGGGCTCAGCTCGGGGGCTTTCTCTCCCCCTCCTCCGTCCGGGGAGGGCCGTAAATCAGAACCGCCTCCGGCTTGGGGCCCCCCTTTCCCAGGGCCCCGGCCTCCATCTGAAGGGAGGGCCCGGAGGAGGGACGCAGGACAATCCCTTTAGGAGCTCAGCCCCTGCTCCCCCTCCCCGGGTGTTCTGCCTTTAAATGACCAGGACGTTCAGGACCCAGGAACAAAACAAGACATGTCAGAGCAGAGTCCCAGCGCCAATTTAACCCTACTCCCCCATTTCCTTCCCCTAGAATCCTCGACTACTTGAGGGCACCCTAGTCAAAGGATCTGGGGGCATCTGGTCCCACTACCACGAAGAGAGTCGTTGGTCAAGGTTTTCCAAGTGTGAGGGATGCTGGGGGCCCTCATTTCAAGTATGGGATAGCTGAGACTCGGAGAAATTAGTTAATAGATCTTTGCTCCGGAGGTAGAAGAAATCTCCTTTTAGAGATGAAGCAATGACCTACCTAGAACAGCTAGTTGGCAACCAGAGCAATGGACCCGGAGCCAACAAGACACAAGTTCAAATCCGGCCTTGGTTATGGGTCCCTCAAGCTTCGCTTACTAATTACTCTGCCTCTCATAGGTGGCCACTGAACCACCTGCTTCCTTACCTATAAAATGGCAGCAGTAATGGTCCCTATAGAAGGAACTATAATGACTATTACTATTAAAGTCTCACAAATTCGTCAGTGATTAAAACCAGGTGGCTTGGTCGCCAGAGTGATTTTCCTAAAGTGAAGGTCTGACCCTGCTCACTAGGCTCCATATCACCCAAACAAATCCCTCTTTTTGTCATTTAAAACACTTTACCACTTGGTCTTCATCTCTCTTTGCAGGTTTGCTATCCCTTACTTCTCTGTATTCCAGTCAAATTGCCTTTCTTGATTTTCCTCATAAGTGATATTGCATTTGCTGTCTTCAGGCCTTTGCCCCTGCTGTGCCCCATGACTAGAATGAATTCCGTCCTTATCTCTCTAGCCCTTACTTTCCTAAGTTCCTTCAAAGCTCAGTTCAAATACCACTCTACATCTTCCCAGCTACGGGTGCCTCCCTCACGAAACTTGCCTTGTATTCATTTGGTATATAGTTCTATGTGTATACATTATCTCTCCCCAAGAAAGTCTAGGCAGAGAGTGTCTCGCACCATACCTGGTATATAGTAGGTAATTAATAATTATAGATGGACTAGGTGCTCAATAAATACTGATTGAATGACTGATTCATTGATTTACTCTATAATCCTTGATTGAGTCTATGTAATTCACAATGGATTACCATATTGGAAGGCAGTGAATTTTCTTTCTGTTTTCTTTTTTACTCCAGCATCTTTATTTTTTACAATTCTTTAAAAAAAATAATAGCTTTTGATTTTCAAAATATATGCAAAGATAGTTTTCAACATTCATCCCCGCAAAACTTTGCGTCCAAATTTTTCTCCCTCCCTTCTCTCCCTCCCATCAGAATTCTGGTCATATCTAAGTTAAATTTGTTGGCCTTTTCTAACTCTGCAAATCTGGGGTTTTATATGTCCTATATAATTATAGCCTTCATCAGGGCAAAAAAAAAAAATTCATGTTTCCCACAAAATCTAATAGTCCCCAGGTATGGAATACCTGCTTGATGGATTTCGAATTAAGTTTAATTCAATTAACATGTATTAAGCACCTACTATATGCGTAATATCATGTTAGGGACTTAATATACAAAGATAAAAAAGAATCCCAGACTTTAGACTGAAAAAAAGAAACACTTCCTCCTGAATTACCCCATTCCACTTTGGAAGCATTTCCTTATATCTGTCCTTACTCCGATACTCCCAATGATTTCTACAATCTCAGCAATATGCTTCCTCCAGAGATGCCATCCATTACTGGGCCACCGCTCTTGACTAGCCAGGGCAATTCTTGTCCCTAATTGGGTATTTAATAAATACTTTTTCGATTGAGTTCGACTCTGGCTGAATCACTGCCACAACTCCCCGGTGTTGACGGCTTCATTCCTCTTCTCTCTGTCTCCCATATGTTCCCCCTGTCCCATAAATAGTTCGTCCCATTTCCAACCATCACAGGAGAGATTTTGGTGAGATTCTAGCTCGCTTGTCACCTAGCAACTACCGCCCACCCACTTGCCTGGCCCTGGCAGGAACCCTAAACCTGCTCACAAAAAGAGTTGAGCACCACCCAGCCCATGTAGTGCTGAAGAACATTCAGTCCTGACTCACTATCCCTGGGAGCTGCAGGAGTCCAGGAAAGCTTAGTTTATGCAAAAGCCAAGGAAGGGACTGACCATTTTGTATGTAATTTAAGGAAGTCCAGAATTCATCTCCTGCCTCTTATTGGCCATTCTGACCATATTGTTCTCCAACTCAAGTCATTAAGGACTCCTTACTGCTGACTTTAAAAAAATGCCAATTTTTGCATGCAATTTGAATTCTCCCCTTCCCCAATCCAATATCCATTTAGATATAGTGTGACTACAATCAGAATTCACCTTCGTGGGGTCTACGGCCATGCATTTTAGGTGGAAGTAAGGAGAAGGGAAGAGAAGTGGTCGGGGACAGAGATTTTTTTAAAATTTCTTGATATAGTAGTTACAAATATAAAGACAAACTCTATCTGTTATTTGGGAGTGTGAATAGAAAAAATATGGTAAAAATAGTTTGTCTGAAGAAGATATGGAGTTTTAGTAGGCTATAATATTGGTCAATGGTGTGATATAAAAGCCAAAAATATTAAGGTTTGTTGGGCTTCACTGAGAGATCATTTCGAGGGAGAAGGAAACGATAGTCTCACTGTACCACGGTCTGGTCCAACCAGATTTAGAGAATGAGGTGCACTTCCATGGCCCATTTTAGAAAGATGTGAACAAGACAAAGAATTTTCAGAGTAGGGGAACTAAAAGAAATGGATCAGAACTAAGAATGTCAGAGTATCAAGGTCATTGACATGGGAGGAGGCAGGAGCATAAGGACCTAAAAATGATGAATAGCTTGGAGAAGGAAAACAAGGAAGAGAAGTACTTATAAAGTGCCTACTATGTGCCAGGCACTATGCTAAGTACCTTATAAATATTATAATGTTAAATAATATTTATAAGGTACTTAGCATAGTGCCTGGCACATAGTAGGCACTTATCTGGAGAAGCCTTATCTGGAGGTATGATTACTGTCTTAAGCACCCTGAGAGGACTCCACAAGTGAAGTGAGATGAACCTTGTTCGGCTCAATCCCAGAGTGGAAAATTAGGAGCAAAGGATAGAAACTATGAAAGGATGGATTTAAGCTCAATGTTTGGGGGAGAGAGGGAGACCTCCACTAAGGGGAAAAAAAAAAAACATGAAACAAGCTTTAAAGAAGCTATTCAAAAACTGAAACAAGCTGCCTTTAGACTGGTGGAATCTCCCCTCACCGGAAACACTCAAGACAAGACTGGCTGACCATTTTTTGGTTGTACTCATGTTGTACTTAAAGTTCTATTTTTTGTTCATGAGTTAGACCAAATGGACACACAGGTCCCTCCCCACTCTAAAAGTCGATTATCCTGTGAAATGGCAGATTTCAGTGACTCATGAGGGAGTGATCTTCCTATCACTGGGAGTGTTGAAACAGAAAACAAATGACCATCAATCTGGGACCTTGTGGACAGAATTCATTCACTGAATGGGAAATTCAATTAAATTCAAATGAGTAAACATTTGCTAAGCACAGTCACAGGGAGAGGGCAAATATGTCTGGTACTGTGTGGGTGCTGGAGATACTTGGAAATAGTCCCTACTCTCAAAGACCTTACAATCTCTTAAGACACACTATCTCCATATTTATATTATGCAAAGTAATTAAAATAGCAGGCTGCTAGGCGGTGCTGTGGATGAGAGTGGATAAGGTCCGAAGTCAAGATGACTTATCTTTCTGAGTTCAAATCTAGCCACAAAGACTTACTGTGACCCTGAACAAGTCACTTAGCCCTGTTTGCCTCAGTTCCTCATCTAGAAAATGAGCTGGAGAAAGAAATGACAACTTATTCCAGTATCTTTGCCAAGAAAGCCCCAAATGAGGAATCAGACATGACTGTGAGGACTGAACGACAAACAACATATACAAAATGATAGAATAGCCATGGAAAAGAATTAGGAAAGCCTCAGGCTTCAAGGGAAACTTCTGAATAATCTGAGCTTCAAGTGGGATTCAGTTAAAGCTCTATTGAAAATGTAATAGAGGAGAAATCAACTCCAAGAGAGACAGTGCAGAAGACCTGGAAGAACTCTTCAACTTTTCTCTCTAAATGCTTTTTCTCCATAGTCCAAATCTTGATTTTGGGGATGAATCACAGACCGGTGCTTGGGACTCTGCCCTGGGCCATTGCTTCTTGATTCTTTCCATGAATTGGATGAAAATAAATGCAGGAAATTTCATTCAGCTTTTCAGGAGAAATGGAACTATCTCCATCCACGAAGCAGTTGCCACAGTCATTTCCAAATGACATTCACCCAATGCTTACCAGTGAATTCAGTAGACAGAAGCACGAGCTGGAAGCTGATTTCATAATTCAAAGCTCTCTGTGGTCATCAGGTGTGACTTCTGGGTTCTTGACCAGATAGAACCATGCTGATTCCTAACATCTCAGTTTGAGAGTTGGAAGGGACTTAACAGACTTTGACTTTATTCCTATTGATGAGGAATCCCCATAGCCAGGAAGGGAAATGACCAGCGATTCCAAGGATGGACCTCTCGGTTCCCTCCTATCCATTGACCATGAAGTTTCTGTGCAGGGACATGGAATTAGAAGGCCGGGAGCATGGTCTTGGGAAAGTTGCTTAAATCTGTAACTTTCGATTCTGTTCAAAACAGTGTAATGAAAGCTCGTGAAATACTTTGGACCATGCAAAATGTTGTCTCCTTGCCAGTCGGGAAACAGTTTTACTGCATTCATTCTTGTAACAAGCAATTATGAAGCTCCTTTTTATGCCAAGTATCATGCTAGGTGCTACAAATTCAGTGGCAAATTGAAATAGTCCCTACTCTCAAGGAGCTTATTTTCTGTAATACATGGAAGACATGTATGCAGATAAGTATATAGAAAAGGCATACAAAGTAATGTCATGGGGTGGGGCTTGTCTCAATCACACAGTGGGTCATAGTAGGAGAATACAAAAAAATGTATCTTTTATTTTATATATTCTATATACAGATATTTATTGTGTATTATACATGTTTATATATTTTATTTTATGTTATAGTTGTGTGAATTTTATATTGTATATATTTTATATATTATACCTATATTCATTGCACATTATATGTGTATATTTTAAAAGAATCTATTTCTACCATCAAGTTGTTTACAATTGAATAGTGGGAATGCTTGGCTCAAATAAATATGGTTTAAGGTAGAGGGTAATAATGGAAGCCAGGATAATGCTCTAGCAAATTTGAGGGTGATCTTAGCCCCTCTGAGCCTTTTATTTTTTCATCTGGAAAATGAAAATAGTACTAGATGCACCCAAAAATATTGTTTTAAAGATCAAGTGGTAGTTTATATATAATTCTATATTTGTAAATGAATATATTTATGTCTATATATATATATATATATATATATAGCTATGCATGTATGTATGAGGGTGCTGTATATATATGTATGTGAATAGAGTGTTGATGTGTACACATTTCTACAAATATAAGTCATAGTTTTCTTCAGTATCTTGACAGAATGTCACAAGGCAACGATTGAACTTGTTCGACTCGCACTATTAAATGTCTATTTTTATTCATTCTTTTGTATAGCACTGAGGCCAGAATTTCCACTCCCAGCTTTTTAACTTGCTATCTCTATGACCCTGTCCAAGTCACTTCTTTTTGGGCCTCAGTTTCCTTAACTATAAAATAAAGCATTAAAACAATATGATCTCAAAGGCTTTTTCTAACTTGCATCTTCTGTTTTCCTACATACACCTATACACACACACACACACACACAGGTATCTATATACACGTATATATCAGTATTTATACCTAGTGCTCCCAGGCCTTGAGTTTGTTCCCAGCGTTTCAGGGCCCCACTCACCTTTACCTTACAATCGGAGTCCTAGAGGCAGATTGTCTAAATGATCCTAATTAAACATTAATTAAACAAGTAGTGAATAAGTACCTACGAGTTCCAGGTGATGAGACTGTAACAACGAAACAAAACAAACAAGCCCTGCCCTCAAGAGGATTACATTCTAATGGGAGAATTCTAAATTACATTCTAAATGGGAGAAAGGATGAGCTTACAATGATTCTAAGCGTTCCCGGCAGAGGAGGTGGTGAGAAATCCTTGCGTTAAAGGCCTCGGGGAGCGGGATGCAAAGGTTCAGGGCCCGGGAGAGCAAACAGGTCCGTGGGCTCCCACGGCGCGAGGGCAGCTCGGAGATGCTCCGAGGACAAGGGGCGGTTCGGCAGCCCCGCCCCGGGGCCTTTGTGGCAGGCGGCGGCGGTCCGGGGCCGTGGCTCCTCGCCCACACCTCAGGCACGTGCCGTGTCCGGCCGCCGGCCGCAGCGCCGTTAGTCCGAGCGTGGCCCTGCGCGCGGAGCCCCCGGGCTGTGACTCCCGGAAGGCTGTGGGAAAATCGAATTCACGTGAAATGCATTGATTTGAGTGCGCGCGCGGCCCGCCCGGGCCCAATCCGGCCCGCAGCCACTTAAAGACAAAGTGACAAATGCGTGAAGTTATCACCCCTCCGGCGGCGAACCAGCGGGTCAGGGGCCAGAGAGGCTTCGCGTCCGGCCGCATGAACGGGCCCCAAAGCGTGCGCCGGGAGCGTGTCCCAAGCCGGGCCCGCCGGGCCGCCCCCCACCCCGGGACCTTCTCGGGAGCCATAATGCATCAGGAAGCACTGCGGCCCGACGGGCAGTAAGCGGGTCCCACCGCGCATTGATTCATTAGCCCCGGCTTTTAGATCCTGGCGTCCTGGAGGGAAGATGCCGGGGGTCCCCACCTCCCTTTTCTGAGCCTTGTTTCCCGAAGTCAGGGAGAAAAGGCGGCAAAATGGCAAAGGGCGGTTGGGCTAGTCTGGCTGTCTGTGGGTTCTGGTGAGAGATGCAGCCCAGGCTCGGGAACAGCATCACCAGTAGCATCCTCCTCTTCCTCCTCTTCGTCATCATCATCATCATCATCATTTAGTCCCATATATTGCCGAACAGCCATCCTCTGCGCACCATACCATACAAGTGGCTGCTCACTCGTGACTTTAATACTGTAGAGAGAGTAGGGTTAGCTCTAATAGTAAGGTGACATTTTCCTTCCTGTAAACATAAGCTGCAGCCTGCTATGGCCCCCAGAGCTACTCTCTGGCCAAGTAGAAGTCTACCCCTTCCTAAATCCCATAACTTTAGATAGTTGAAAAGTTTTCAATTTCACCAAATTTGGCATTTTCTACCTCCACAGCTCTCTCCCTCGTCTCATCAGCCAGCCAGCTTTGGTTCAGGCTCTCCGTCCCGGCCATGGTGCCCCCCACCATTCTCCCAGCCTTTCAGACCCACAACCAGGAATCGTCCTGGACCGCTCACTCTCACCTCCCCACATCCACGTCCAGTCTATTGCTAATACCTGTTGACTTTTACCTCTATAGCATCTCTATAATAAGACTCCTTCTGTCCTCAGACCCCTCCCCCCAAGTGTAGACCATCACCTTAGCCTTGACTAATTGCAATAGCTACTAGTGGGTCTGTCTGCCTCAAGGGACTCACCATTCAGAACCCAAAACCAAGGTTTGGGGCTAGAACATCAAGGCAACTCAGTGGATTAAATGTTGAACTTGGAGTTAAGAAAGTTCTGCCTCTTACATTTATATACTATGAATGTTGTATGGAGTGCAGAAGAACAGGGAGGGGGCCAAGGAAAGGGAAGGAGACCACCCTTTATGAACAGCTTGCATTTAAATAATGTTGTAATATGTGCAAAGTACTTTAAAATGTTATCCTCCTGCCTCTGTTTCCTCATCTGTAAAATGGGAACAATAATGGCAATGCTCTTCAAGGGTAATTTGAGTATTGGATGAGCTAAGATTTGTAAAACATGCTGTAAATCTTAAAATGTTATATGCTTATTAATATCTTGATCATTAAAATCTCTCATTACTATTATTCCATACTTCCTTCCAAGATTATCATTTGTCCCCTAAACACCTCATCCATTGGCTCTTTCTGGTCAGGTGGTGTCTACTATACCTAAGCTAAAAAGTTCATCCCCATTTTTGCCCTCATGGATTTCCACTCAGATTCCATCTGTCAAGTCTCCCTGCACTAGGTAGATGGAGAAACCCTTAGTTTTTCATTTCGAATCGTCCTACTTCTTTTGACTTAGGTAGACAGCCTTCCATAGTTATACTGAAGTTGGGAGTCTTATTTCATTAAGCCTCCAATGCTTCCTTCAATTAGTCTCTCTGGTTCATTTCACTGATTACCCACACACCAAATGTGTGAGGATTAAATATCAGAAGCCATGGATTTTGTTATTTGGTTCCTTTCTTGGATTTTCTCTCTTTTTGAATTTCAGGGCATTTGTCCAATAAATGCTTAGTCCTCCATTGTGGGCACTTTGTTTATAGATGTAAAGGAAGGGGAAGGAGTGCAGGAGAGGGACTAGACATTGGGGGCCCAGTTTTGGGATCATGGAACAGAGGGTTCTGCGTGGGGCCAACCCAGATGATGTTGGGGCAAGGAAAAAGGGAACCATTTGCTAATACCTGTGTAGTTCATAAGTTGAGGCTCATTACAATGAAACATGTAAGTCTTCTTCCTCCTCTTTCCCTTTAGATTTCAGTCAATAAAAATATACAAAGCACCTACTATGTGCCAGACACTGCACTTAACACTAAGGCACAAAAGGAGACAAAAGAGAGTCCCTTCAAGAAGCTCACAATCTAGTGGAGGAGACAACAAGAAAACAGATATGTTTTTTAAAAAATGGAGGAATCATTGGATTTGAAGTCTGAGGACATCAGGTCAAAGCAAGCCTTTGAGACCTACTCGTCACGTGACCATGGAAAAATCAACCATTGTCCGGGTCTCTATAGATCCTTTCGTTTCCACATCTATGATCCTTTCACCGAGACTCCAGGAAAATGTGCACGTCCCAGCCCTGATTAAATCCACTTCATCCCTGGCCAAGAGCTTCCCATCCCTGGGTCTTAAGCCACGAACCAGAAATCCAATCGTGTTCTCAGATACCAGCTTCTTATGCAACGTTCACTTCCAGAAATGGCCTGTCTCTTCTGAAGCTCTGACCTTCCTCTGGCGACAGGTCTGACATTACCTGCCACCCTGGAGTGTTCAGTTTCTTGGGCAAGACTCCCTAAGCCTCAGGAATGCTTTCTAAATTCCATCGGACAGCATCATCCATGACCATGGGGATTACCAGAAATGAGCCCTAGTAATTAAGTTAGCAATAATTAATCTGTTAAGATCATTTGTATCCTCCTCTGCCCTTTCAGGTTAAAGATATTTAACTTTATCCCCTGGTCCGGTAGGGAAAGTCCCAGGCTAAGACTGGATAGTCCTTTTCCCATAACCAACTTTGAATTAAACTGAAATTTGGTTTGTCTCCCCACACTTTGATTTCATAATTTGTAAAATGAGAAGCTTGTGCTGGATTTTTAAGTTCTCTCTCTCTCTCTCTCTCTGACATTCTAAGTTCTAAGATCAGATCTGACATTCTATGTTCTCAGATTCCATTCAGCTGGATATCCTTCAGTCTAGAGTCATATCATTTCTGTTAAAAACCATCCTGTGTTCTAAGATATTTTCCAGAGAACACTGTATTGTAGAAGAAATGTCATATTTGACTCAGGATATCCATAATACACCGGGTCAAATGTAGGAGGACTTGACAGTTGGAATCCGGGTGGAAATCCATGAGGGCAAAAATGGGGGTGAATTTTTCACTTGGTCAAGCGACCTTGTGTGATCATAGTAATTTACGGTTGACTCGAATCCTCCCCAATATATTGTTTATTGATTGATCCAGCAGAAAACAAAATTAAATAGGAAAGTCTTTAGTTGGGACAAAATAGTAAGATAAATAGCGGTGGAAAAATCCAAGAGTAAAGCTATTCTCAGTATTTCTCCCAGAGAAACTCCTGCCAGAGGGGAAAGAAATACCCTTCACGTAATCCGTGTTCTTCAGCAACTTGCCAGTTATAGCCTCTGGCTTCTGAAGCTTTCTTCCAGAGGCTCCTTTCGCCCTGGCGTTCCTCTGCAGCTTCTCAGATATCAGCAAATGCATTTCTACCCTCTCCTGGTGGTCTCTGATCCAAAGCTCTGGTCGCTGTTCCTCCCTGGAGAGATCTCAGTCATCTGGAGCGATCTTCTGTTCTTAGATCTCCTGGTTGGTGGTGAACTGGGAACGGAATCGTGTTTGATGAAACCATACCAGGGTCAATATTTCTTTGTTACTAATTATTATTATTATTATTATTGTTATTATTGTTCTATCATTGTTAGAAAGGTCTCACGACACCCAGCTGACAGAGCAAAGGGTGGATGGAACTTTTCTACCCCAGCCTCCCTTATGGGAAGGTCCCCAATCTTATTCTAAGCTGGGTCAAGAAAACTAAATCGCTTATTCCTGCTCAAGAGCAGAGGTTCTGTGCCCTGTTCTTCCCCCGGTTCACTCCATATCATTCACAATTAGTTTACAGATAAATCTACCCTTTTTCATGTGCCTTTCCAGCTCCCTCCCAGTAGCCCAGCCCTGGGACCTGCAGGGACTCCTGAAGCTTCCAGGCAGATCAAGCAGGCCTTTGTAGCGCTTAGTGGGGCTCACTGTGCCTCCTTTCCTTATCACAGTCCAGTTTCATAAGCTATAAAATAGTGGAGTTGAACTAGAAAGTCCCTCCTTTTTCCTATAGTAGAGCCTAGCTGTGTCGGTCGGTTACTAACCTTAAGAGCAAATGGTTCCATCAGAACCTCTCCATATCACGGACGAGACATCACAGGTCTCAAAAATCCAGCTCCGAAGGCAGTTACTGGCAGACGGCACCAATGAGCAGCATGACTTCCCTTCCAGGCCCTCAGCCTGGACGTGGCTTATTCCTCTCATTAAAGCATGCTGTGCCTCAGTTTCCACATCTACAAAAAAAAATGATACACTCTTCTGGCTCTGATAAGGCTACCTTCACATGTTCTACTAATAAAGAGCTGAATTTTTTTAATGAAGTTTTTTATTTTCAAAACCTAAGCACAAATAATTAGACAAATCGTTGACCCTTGCATAGCCTCGTGTTTCAGATTTTCTCCTCCTTCCCCTCACCCCTAGATGACAAGCAATCCAGTATATATATACATGTTAAAATGTATGTTAAATTCAATGTGTATAAACACTTATACAATTCTTTTGCTGCACAAGAGAAATCAGATCAAAAAAAAAAAAAAAGAAAGAAAGAAAGTAAATGAGTAAGAAAACGAAATGCAAGCAAACAACCAAAAGAGTGAGAATGGCAAGTTGTGACCCACATTCAGTTCCTCCAGTCAAGAGCTGGCGCTTAAGGCCCTCAGTGGCCGCTCAGCAGACTGTCCAGTGGGTCTGACATAATTCATCTGCACGATTACCGTGGAAGGTGAATTGCTCTCATTCCACGGGGCAGTCGGGGATGACCCCATGCGGGCCCTGGGCGGCCTGCTGGGGCCCCAAGGGTTAATTTACCTCTCCAGGGGAGGGACCCAGGCCAGCAGCGCCTGCGCTCAGCCTGGCGTGCCCAGGGTCAAGGCCGATCAATTTTACTTTGACGAGAGGAATGTTAGGCACGTACTGGTGGAGGGACTTAAACAGATGTTCTGTTGTTCTTTCTGTGCGATCCATCAATGAGTGACTTGTGCACTGGGGCCTTGAAGGCTGGGCTGATTACGGACGTAAAAAGGCTCCTGGAAATGGGGGCACAAGATGGGGAAGGAAAGGGGCTGTGAAGGGCAGGAAGAGACCTGGAGAGAAGCCTTCCAAGTGTCCCGGGCGCTGTGCTGAGCCAGCCAAGCCAAGAAAGGCCAGAATGGTCCATCCCTGTCCTCAGAAAGTCACCTTCGAGCCAAGGAGACCCTATGGGTCAAGTGGTACCCAGGGAAGGTTGGCTTGGAGGGAAGGCGCTAACCGGGCTGAGGGACTCCTGAAGGAGGATGTCAGAGTTCCGGGGCTTCGTCCCTGTTTCCCAGCACCCACTTTGGGGTCTGGATGGGATTTCAGAAATGGATTGAAAGCATATGGAATAAAGTCTTCTTTCCTTCCCAAAGGGGCGTCCCAGCCGCCCAGAACGACCCTCGGGCTCCTTCCTTCCTCAGGCCCCTTCTAGCTGCCCACTCACCAGCAGGAAGGACTCTTGGGAAACTCCGCTGGGGCTCCTGGGTCACGCTGACCGGGGGAAAGCTCTCTCCAAACAATAACTTATTGGTCAGGAACTTGTTAATGAGTTACATGCGCTTGTTTTTCACTGAAACTCCTCAGGCTTCCCACAGATGGGAAGAGACTGAATTGTAGCATGATCCAGAGAGCCGTAGTCTCCAAGTGGAAACCATGGGGGCCCCCAAGGGGGTGCGATCAGTGGATCAGAAGGTAGGGAGGGGCTGCACTCTCTCATCAGGAGCCACATCCACCCTTACCAAGAGACGTTGTCCCACTCTGACCTGGCCCTACCCACCTTTCTCAGCTGGATACTTAGAATGAAACCGTCCCCCAGAAGCCCCCAAAGGGATCTACAGTGAGAAATTTCTGCCCTCTCCCCCCTCTCCCTTCCCCATATCATCCAGTGGCTGCTTGATGAGCGACCAAAATGGGCCTTTCCCTTTTCATTTTGGGTGAGGTAGAATGAGTCTTACACTTCAACCAGGCGGGAGTGGGATGGTAAATGTTTAACAATCAGATCTCCACGGGGTGGGGAGTACCCCAACACACTTTGAAGTTTAACCCCCATTACAAACATTTTCACTCTCCCTTTCTAAATCCTTTCTACTGAAACCATCCCAACAGGTCTGAGCTGGCTCCGGCACACCCCCACGATAAGGTATGAATGGGTTGTGACAGATAACAGATCTCCTTGCCGATTGTTCCCTTCCAATCAGTCTGCTCTCTAAATGTCTTTACACTGTAGAGGGTCCCGCAATCCTAAATGATCCTGACTGATAACCTTAGGTATCCCTTCACTCTCACCCTCCTTACATGGAGAATCAGGGTTAACTTCCACTTCTCCTTGCACCTCACTCCTTCCTTCCAGTCCCACGTTCTCGATTCACCCTTGTCCATCTAGAGCTCTTGCTAGAAGAGCTCTAGAACCTGTCTTTTCTCTGTCCAGTGTGCCCTCCTCACTGCTGCCAAAGTGTGTGTCTGACCATGTCATCAAGTCCAGTGACTTCCTATTGGTTCTAGGATCAAATATTACTTCACCATTAATTCATCTTTCCGAATTTTATTTCGTCGATTGGATACAGTAGTACTTGAATATAATTTTTAAAATAAATAGGCACAGGGGCAGCTCGGTGGTGCAGTGGATAGAGCACCTGCCCTGAAGTCAGGAGGACCTGAGTTCAAATTTGGCCTCAGACACTTAACATTTCCTAGCTGTGTGAGCCTGGGCAAGTCACTTAGCCCCAATTGCCTCAGGAAAGAAAGAAAGAAAGAAAGAAAGAAAGAAAGAAAGAAAGAAAGAAAGAAAGAAAGAAAGAAAGAAAGAAAGAAAGAAAGAAAGAAAGAAAGAAAGAAAGAAAGAAAGAAAGAAAGAAAGAAAGAAAGAAAGAAAGAAAGAAGCCCATATTGGGGGCTTTTCCCTCTCTTTGTCTCTGTCTTTGTTTCTCTGTCTCTCTCCATCTGTCTGTCCCTCTTTCTGCCTTGAGACTCAAGAAGCTTCTATCATGTAATCTTCTTGAGAACTGGACTGTTGTTATTGTTTAATCTTAATAAACGGTTTTTAGCTCTTCAAAAAAAAAACCCTTTAAAGACAACTGGAAAAGAGGGATGACTTTAAGGTGTCTTGCTTGGAACAAGACCTGAGGAATCGACCCCCTTCCTCGCTGCCTTTCACCAGGAAAACACAGCCAGGAAAAAACCTGTCCCAGGGCACACCCTGGCTGGCTGGTTCCCTTTGAACACTTCCCAGTTCTGGCTCCAGAGCCAGTGAGAAGCGTGTCTCCCATGGTTAGTAGACACAACACGGAACGGCTCCATGGGCTCCAAATTGGGGAGCAGGAGCTTACGGCTTTCTAGAGATTACCCAGCCTCTTCCCTGTGGGTGATCGCCCCAACAATCCCACCCTCCCCTGCCTTTACTCTCCCCCATAGCTCCAGAGAAGCTTGAGGAGAGAAGCCTGAATCCCCAGGATTGATCCAGTCCTAGGTGAGCATCCGGAGCAGCTGGCCCACGGGGAGAGGGCACAGGACAGCAGCCTCTTGGACCTGATGGCCATTTTTATTGTTAGACAGAAGATGAAAGAGCTGGCTGATAATGCTACAACTCAAAAGCCTACTGTGGGCAATACTTGGGGGCCCTTTTCACGTCTCATAGCCTGCGTATAGAGGACACTTCCAGCTCCAACCTTTAGTATTATTACCCTCTAACTCTACTCTCTCCTTATAACACTCTATGTTCTAAGATCTCTGCCAGCTCGACATTCTATGCCCTAAAATTCTGTCTTCTTAGGTCCCTTCCCGCTTCCAGTGCTTTATTCTTGCTCCTTTCTCATATCATGTGTCCTAGGGCCAGTTCCAGAAGAAAATATATTTAAAGAATATATATATATAAAGAATATAGAGAAGAAAATATATTTAAAAAACTAAGGATGAATAAGACTTACTCTGTTCTGGAGGAGCACAATCTAATTTGGAAGTTAAAATTTTTGCACAAACAAATACATCACATGTGCAAAAGAAGGCCGTAACTGGCTTTGGCAACGGACCAGAGGGAAGAGGAACTGAGTCAGGTTTCCTGCATTTTGTTTCTTGGATTATGCTCCCTGAATGTTGCAGGCTAAGCCTCCTGAAGCATCAGGATGGCAGGAAGGATGCACTCCTAGGGTTGGAGGCAGGAAGACCTGGGTTCAAATCCAGCTGTAGATTATCAAAAACTGGGCTAAGAATACCATCTACATCCATGATTGTGGTTAGGATCAAATGAGAAAATATTTATAATAGATGCCTATTCCCTGCCCTCTTCCCTGATCAGCCCATAAACAGGAGAGATTCGTTCTCTGTCCTTAAGTAGCTTACCACTTAACTAGAAAATTTAAGTAGGAAAAAAAAGAAAATTATTTTAAAAAATAAAATATAAGTTGATGACAAATTGGTATCTAAATAGTGATTCACAAAATGTAGTGCAGTGAGCAACAGGAAGTAACAAACACTCTGGGTAAAACTTCTTGGTAAAAGTGAACCTTGAGCAAGTAATGGACAGAGAT
The DNA here is from genome assembly GCF_016432865.1 of Antechinus flavipes. Taxonomy (NCBI): domain Eukaryota; kingdom Metazoa; phylum Chordata; class Mammalia; order Dasyuromorphia; family Dasyuridae; genus Antechinus; species Antechinus flavipes. The sequence continues at coordinate 467,817,236 of NC_067401.1, forward strand.
TGAAAGGAAGGGGGAAAATATTTTTTTTAAAAATAAAATAAAAGTTGGTGATAGATTGGTAGCTGAATAGTGACTCACCAAATGCGGTGCAATGAACAATAGGAAGGAAGAAACACACTGGGTAAAACTTCTTGGTGAAAGTGGATCTTGAACAAGTGATAGACAGAGATTGGCAGGAAGTGGGGGGAAGAAAATATATATAAAAAAATAAAATATGTTATTTCTGGATCATTATTTAAATGGTGATCCACAAAATGTAGTGCAATGAGCAACAGGAAGGAAGAAACATGCTGGGTAAAAACTTCTTGGTGAAAGTGGACTTGGAGCAAATGATAGACAGAGGTTGTCAGGAAGTGGGGAAAGAAAATATATTTTGAAAAATAAAATATAACTTGATGATAGATTGGTATCTAAATAGTGATTCACAAAATGTAGTGTAATGAATAATATGAAGTAAAGAGCATTCTGGGTAAAACTTCTTGGTGAAAGTGGACCTTGAGCAAGTGATGGACAGACATTGGCAGGAAGAGGGGGAAGAAAAATATATTTTAAAAAATAAAATATAACTTGATGATAAATTGGTATCTAAATAGTGACTCACAAAATGTGGTGCAATGAGCGATATGAAGGAAGAAACACTCTGGGTAAAACTTGTTGGTGAAAGTGGACCTTGAACAAGTGATAGACAGAGATTGGCAGGAAGTGGGGAGAAGAAACTATATTTTAAAAAATAAAATGTTATTTCTGGATTATTATTTAAATGGTGATCCACAAAATGTAGTGAAATGAACAATATTAAGTAAGAAGCATTCTGGGAAAAACTCCCTGTTGAAAGGAGACCTTAAGTAAATGATGGACAGAAATTGGCAGGAAGAGGGGGGAAGAAAATATATTTTGAAAAATAAAATATAGGTTGATGATAAATTGGCATCTAAATAGTGACTCACAAAATGTAGTGCAATGAACAATATGAAGTAAGGAGCCTCTGGGTAAAACTTGTTGGTGAAAATGGACCTTGAACAAGTGATGGACAGAGATTGACAGGAAGGGGGAAAGAAAATATATTTTAAAAAATAAAATATAAGTTGATAATAGATTGGTATCTAAATAGTGACTCACAAAATGTAGTGCAATGAGCACTATGAGGTAAGGAACACTCTGGATAAAACTTCTTGGTGAAAGTGGACCTTGAGCAAGTGATGGACAGAGATTGGCAGGAAGTGGGGGGGGGGAGCTGGAGACAAAATCCACAGTGAGAGGAAAATGCATCAAGTGATTAAGAGAATTCACCTAACCTCAGCCTGGTTATTTTCAGTCTTTTGAAGATGAAGTCCAGCCAGTGCTTTGACAGTCTCCTCCATCACCTTGATCCTTATTTAGAACTACAGTCTCTCCACGGTGGCCGATACCCCCAGCTTCCTCTCGGTGCTCTGTGATCTGACGGTGTTCTTCTTGTCTTTCCATAAAGTCTCCATTAATATGGAGGCTCCTTCCCCTTCTTCCAAAATTTCTTTGATATCAATACACGAGATAACTGGTGAGATGGATTCGGAGGAGACTAAAAGTCGGAAGGTTTGGGTTCCAGCTCCATATCCTGGACATGTCCTTTAAACCAGAGCCCTGAGAGTAACTATTTATCACAGGTCAGGTCCTTCTCCCTCTTCCTCCCTGGCAAAGTTCTGGTTTCATTGGCTGTTCCTCAAGATATAAACTCAAAGCTTCAGAAGTGAATGAGACATCATTAAGGCAGATCAAGTCCATACACATTTATTAAGCATCTGCAATATTAAGCTCCTGCATTAGGAGCTGGGCAAGGAGCTGGGGATAAAAAGAAAGGTAAGAATATTCCCTGTCACAGTCAAACGGGGGAGATAACATCAAACGACAGACAAGATAAATTGGAGGTAATTAATAGAAAGAAGGAATGAGACGTGAAGGGATTTGGGAAATTAATGTCTGATCCAACTCATGACATAAAAAGGGCCTTTGGGAGCTTTTCAGCTTTTAAAGACCCCCTAATAAATGGGAGCCCCACTTGGTGAGTTTGCCCGTTCCACTCTGAACTAGCTTTGGAGGGAGGAGTTCTCCTGATAGCAAACCTAAGCTTGCTTCTTCTGCTCCTTTCACTCATTGCTACCTATTGTGTTTTGGGGTCCGCCCCACTCCAATCCTTCTGCCACAGTGGAACAGTAGATAGAACACGGGCCTAGATTCAAGAGAGCCTGAGTTCAAATCCAGCTTTAGATACTTACTAGGTGTGTGACCCTAGGCAAGTCACTTTACCTTGTTTGCCTCGGTTTCCCCTTCTGTAAAAATGGGGGTGATATTGGCACCTACCTTGCAGGGTTGTTGTGAGGATCAAATGAGATATCATTTGTAAAAAGCAATTTTCTGATAGGTTGTCACATTTTTAATCCCATTTTTCATAATCAGCCAGGTCAAATAAGATTGGGCAGAGGAATCCCTGAAGTGTGTTACTATAAATCCATGAAAACTTCTAGATTTTTTTTTATATGACTAGATGCCTATGTCAGTCTTCTCTAAAGTTGATTTCTTTTGTATTAACAAGGATAAGTGATAGTGTCTGTGTCAGGATTAGAACTCAGTTCCTCCTGACCACATTTATCTACTGCCCTACCTCGCTGCTTATATATTGAGCTGCCTAAATAAAAATGGATATCCACGATCTTATAAAAGTCAATCTAGTTTTAAATCATGCCAACAGAAGAGTTTAGGAACCAGAGACTGAGTTCTCTAAATCAATACTCTCAACTAGAACCTGGATGATATTAAAAGGGAATTGAAGAATATTTAACAAAATAAATAAAAATAAAATAAAATGTGAACCATATTATATTTTAAAACTAAATCAATATGTGACCTTCCGGGCCCAATATGTATGATTTAGTAGATTCTGTTTCCATTTGAACTTGACACCTCTGTTTTAAGTCACACTTTCTAAAATGGAACTCCTGCTGGGAAAACTGAAAAGCAATTTGGCACAAACTAGGCACAGACCAACATCTCCCACTGTGTGTCAAGATAAGGTCAAAATGAATGTACAATTTAGGCATAAGGGCTGAAAAGCAATAAGCAAATTGGGGAACATAGAAGATTTTACCTGTCAGATCTATGGATAAGAGAAGAGTTTATGACCAAAAAAAAAAAAATAGAGAGAATAACAAGAAGTAAAATGAATGCCTTGGATTAAATGAAATTAAATTAGTTTAATACAAACAAAACCAATGCAACCAAAATTAGCAAAACTTGGGAAGGGAGCATTTTATAGTAAGTTTCTCTGATAAAGGTCTCATTTCTCAAATATTTGGAAAACTGGGTCAAATTTATAAAAAGAAAAGAAAAGAAGAAAGACAAATGTTGGAGAGAATGTGGAAAAATTAAAGCACTAATGCATTGTTGGTGGATTTATAAGCTGTGCATTCTCCAATTGATAAATAATCAAAGGATAAGATTGGGAGTTTTCACAAGAAGAAATCAAAGCTATCAAAAGTCACAAGAAAATAAATGCTCTAAATCACCACTGACAAGAGAAATGCAAATCAAAAGAAGAACAATTTTATCAGATTAGTTAACATGATAAAAAAAAAAAGGAAACCCGATAAATGATGGAGGAGATGTGGATAAACTAATGCGTGTGGGTGGAGTGTGAACTAGTTCAAACATTCTGGAACTATACACAAAGGGCTTCAAATCTATACATACTCCCTGATTCAGCAATACCATTCTTAGGTCTGTATCTCAAAGAGATCAAAGAAAAGAAAAAAGAACTCACTTATGCAAAACTATTTATAGTGACTCTTTTTGTGGTGGCAAAGAATTGGAAATAGAAACCACGTCTATCAGTTGGAGAAGGACTAGTAAATTGTGGCATATGAATGTGATGGAATACTATTAGGAAATTTCAGGAAAACCTAGGAAGATTTTCACGAACTGAAACAAAGTGAAGGGAACAGAAATCGGAGAACAGTGTACACAGTAACAGTAATATTATAATGATGATCAGCATGGGGGACTTATTCTGAACAATATAATGATCCAAGACAATTCTGGTGAACTCATGATGAAAAATTATCTACTTCCAAAAAGAGAACTGATGGACTCTGAGTGCAGGCTGAAGTAAAAAGTTTTTCACTTCATTTTTTTTTCCTTTTGTATTTTATTTTTGCACCATGGATAAAATGTTTTACCTGATTTCACATGTATAATTGATATATTATATCTTATGTTTTATGGGTTGGAAGTGTAGAAGAGAATTTGAAAATCAACATTTTAAATGAATGTTTAAAAAATAAATGAACAAATATTTGCAAAAAAATTTTTTAATTGAAAAAGTAAAATGCCATTCTTGAAATTAAACCTAATATTCCAGTTGAGCTTTGACAGAGGATTTTTACCTTCCTAGTCCTGGAGGCTCTAACTTTTGGAATATAGCACAAGATTGCGTTAAATGTTCTGGTTGCCATGTTTTATCATTGATTCACATTGAGCTTGCAATCTGTTACATCCCTCAATTTTTTTTTCATATGTACTATGATCCAGCCACATCCCCCCCACCCTCATTCTATACTTGGGAAGTACATTTCTGGACCCAAGTAGAAGTTGTTAAATTTATTTCTGTTGAATTTGATCTTATTAGCTTCAGCCTAGTTCTCTAGACTGTCAAGGTCCCTTTGGATCCTAACTCTGACATCCTGTACCTTAGCTATTTTCCCTTGCCCCACTCCTTACCTTTGGCTCATCTTCAGAATTAATAAGAATGTCACTGATCCCAGAATGCCTGGCAAATAGTCAGTGACTAATTAAATTCTTTTTGATTGTTTTTTTTTTTCCTGAGGCAATTGGGGTTAAATGACTTGCCCAGAGTCACACAGCCAGAAAATATTACATGTCTGAGGTTAGATTTGAACTCAGGTCCTCCTGACTTCAGAGCTGGTTCATACACTGTCCCATCTAGCTGCCTCCATGATTGATTCTTTAGAGAAATCATTGATTAAAGAAAATCTTAGCTGATGAACTTTAAATGCAATTTGCATACCTTTTTCACTTAATTTATTTTTCTTGCTTTTTTCCAACATGGATAATATGGAAATATGTTTTACATGATTTCCCATGTAAAATGCATATTATATTATTTGCCTTCTCAACAGGAGAAAGAGAGAGAGAGAGAGAGAGAGAGAGAGAGAGAGAGAGAGAGAGAGAGAGAGAGAGAGAGAAGGAATCGAATTTTTTTTAAATGACTGTTAAAGTGCTATTATTTTTTTAAATAAAAAGAAATAAATTTTTAAAATGTTAAGCAGGACTAGACAGATAAAGATCCCTTAAATTTTTCTATCTGTGACCTCTTTTTTCCTGAGAGATTTTTATGTGACTCCAGGTATATAAGTACATAAAATAGTTATATAAGTCAAACATTTCCTGATAATAAACCATAATTTTGTGGACCCCACATTCAGTCATATGGGTCACGTTCCACAGTTTTAGAAGTTGGGTTTTAGAGCAGTGAGGTCAAATTTAAATTGAAATGCATATCACTAAATCACATGGAAATATCCCTGGGATATTGACTTAGACCACCATATATTAACATTTTCTGTGCTTTATTATATTTTTATTTATTTTGTCAGATGTTTTGCAATTACATCTTAATCTGGTTCCTGACATGTCTAAGAACTTCTGAACTAGAAAAGGTCAAAGCCATCTAGTCCGATCCCCTTATTTTTACAGATGGGGAAACTGAGTGCAGGATGACTTACTCAATGACCTACTCCAAATCATAAGGCAAGTCAATGACAGAGCTGGGACTGGACCCTTGATTGATTGACCTCTTGTCTAGATCTTCTTCTCTCCATTTCATTTTCCCACCCCCTTGTCTGCTTTTGCTTCAATAGCATCCACATCTCCCTTCCCAGGTCATCAAGTGAAAACCTGCCCGTTATAAATCCATCACAAACGTTCCCTTTCAGCTCCATTAGCTGACAGCTCTGAATCACTGGAAGCCAGGAGCCTGCCAGGAGACCTGAGACCTGTCAAAGAACATCAGTGAGGAGAGGGGCTGGGATCACCTCACAAGTGGACAGACCTGCATGCTGATGGAGGGCCTCTCCCTTCTAGGGGCCTCTTCAGGGAAGGATGAGGCAATGATGAATGAACGTTGCTTCAGAAATTGCCTGATTGATGGCAGCAGATAAAATATAACCCGGAGTGAAATTGAAATAGGCTTTTACAATGAACCCAAAAGGGCCTGCAGTTGAGAAGGAGGGGAGAGGATGCTTCAGGAAGAAGAAAACATGCTATATCAGCCACTTTCTATAATCCAAATGGGCTCTGTCACCATTTTTGATCACTTGCTGAGCCCTATATTCTCCTATCTTAGCAAAGCTTAGAGATGGAGGGGTGGGGAATTAGGGTTAAAGCACTAGAGTTAAAAGAGGACCTGGATGCAAAACCTGCTTCTTACTCTCTTGGACACATAATTAAAAATCTCTTGGCTGCATTTTTCCCACCTACAGAAGGAGAAGGATTGAGGACATGACTTCTGAATCCCTCTTTAGCTTCAGAGCTAGAGTTTTGTTGGGTTAGGAGCCAATTAACCAATCAGAAGTGAGCTTCTTCAGGCTGTAAAACAAACTTCTTCTACCTCATCCTAGCTGTTCACTCCAGCTCTGGAGCTCACACATTGAAAGGATCCTCTGTCCCTACAGCCTCTTCCTCTCTGAAGAGTTGGGTCACCCCAGAGCGTCCGTGTTTGGAGGACACACATCTCCTTCCTCTCCAGGTTTCACTGAGATGTTCACCTGCCATGACCCATCCCGGGTACCCTTGTTTCCTCCTTTACTTTTCTCCTTACTTTTATGCATGGTTTTCCCCCATTAGAATATAAGCTTCTTTGCAAGAGAAAAATGCAGGGAAAGAGGTCTCTAGGTGGCGCCACATGGGATAGACACTGGCCCTGAATCAGATTCATTTCTGTGAGTTCAAATCTGGTCTCTGACTGTAGCTGTGTGATCTTGGGCAAATCACTGAATCTCATTTGCCTCAGTTTTTTCATTTTGTTAAATGAATGCAAGAAGGAAACAGCAAACATTCCCAGTATTTCTGCCGGAAAACCCCAAATGGGGTTTGAAGATTTGATTATGACTGAAAAAATACTTAACAATACAGAGAAAAGAAGCATCAAAGTCCATAGTGGACATGGGATGAGATTTCACGAAGACACACACAGGAATCCCATGTTCCACATTTAATTCTTCAGCTGGGGTGGCCGACTACTCTGATTATTTCTCCATCCTCCTTCAGAAGGTGACTCGTTCATCCCTTTCCCATTGAACCTGCCCTTCTTCTCCCCAACCGGCCATCCAGTCTCCTGCCGAGTCAGCTTCACCTTTTCCCAGGAACGCTCATGCTAGGTGCTCCCGTCCCCTGGGGCAGTCTGCTGTACCCTTAGCACCCCTTGATTTATTGTCAGCAAACTTTCTTATAGCTCTGATCTTTTCATTCAGCATGCCTTCCCTCTTCTTTTTTCGCAGAAACTTGAGTGACTTCTGAGACACCAGGGAAACCACATCACTTGCAGACTTTTCCAGGGGAGATCAATCCTTTTGTGGCTTCAGAGACAGCCTAATCTCCTTCCCACACAGGACTTCACTCCACCCATACCCCAAGCCTTTTTGGAACGGGCTCCCCCATTCTTTTAATTCTCCTTTCTCATCTCAGCCTTCTGGGTTCCCTGGCTTCCTTCAGGTCTCAGCTTAAATCCACCGTCTACAAAAAAGCTTTTTCCAGTCTCCCTCATCTTACTGCCTCTTCTCGCCCAGATGACCTCCTGATTTTTCCCATCAGAGTCTTGTTTGTACATAGTTATATGCATGTTGTCTCCTCTCTTAGAAGCAGGAACTTTTGTTGTTGTTTTGTCTGATTGATGTGAGTGTGTGTGTTTTGGGGGATTTGGGGGTTTTCTTTAACTTCTCAATATTGAGTACAATACTTGTCACATAGTAGGTGACAAGGGATACTTACAGTACAGTAAAAGGATACTTACAGCTAAGTAGGTGCTTAAAGATGCTAGTTGACTTCTTTGACTTGATGAAATTTTCAAATGAAATGATAATTGTAAAGTGCTTAACACATAGTAGGTATTATAGAAATGTTAGCAAGTTAAATTAGCCAGCTCTGAGTCAACTGCTGTTCGGTGCCCAATTTGCTCTGTCTGCATAAAGACAACAGTGTTTGTGAAGCAATGAATTGCTATGCCCTGGATCTTGCTCTTATGAATGTGCAGGAGTTTATACCTCTTCTAATCCCTTGCCAGGGACCACAATGGTTAGCATCTCTTCTTGGATGTTTTGGGGCCACTGATCTTTGGAGGACCGCAAGACTCTCGGAGACAGGTCCCAGCCTGTTTCTCCAAGGAAGATTTTTCTCTCAAGCTTCCCCGGCAGACAGGTGTATCTCTAAGCATCCCCACGGAGACCACCTTGAATGCTCGAAGAAATACCCTCTTCCATTGTGAAAACTCCAAGGCATTTCTACAGAGCACATCTCCCCATCAAAAACAAGGCTGATCTCTTCAACAATGAGATGAACCAAATCAGTTCCAATAGAGCAGGAATGAACTGAACCAGCGATACCCAGCAAAAGAACTCTGGGAGATGACTATGAACCACTACCTAGAATTCCCAATCCCTCTATTTTTGTCCACCTGCATTTTTTATTTCCTTCACAGGCTAATTGTTCACTATTACAGAGTCTGATTCTTTTTGTGCAGCAAAACAGCTGTATGGACATGTATACATATGTTGTATTTAACTTATACTTTAACATATTTAACATGTATTAATCAACCTCGCCATCTGGGGGAGGGAGTGGGGGGAAGGAGGGGAAAAAGTGGAACAAAAGGTTTGGCAATTGTCAATGCTGAAAAATTACCCATGCATATTCTTGTAAATAAAAAGCTATAATTAAAAAAAAAAAAGGCTGATAGTGAGGTTTCCCCTTCCACAGCTGGACAGAGCACATCTGTTTCCAAGCATCCCACACTTGGAGGGTGCTGGACTATTCATCCCTAGCCCCATCACAGCTGGAGAAGGGGAACTCTCTGGACCCGGATGAACTGAAGAGGGCAGAGCTGTTCCCGAGCCCCAGAGATAACCGTTTCCTAAATGAAGGCTACCTGGGAGAGACCCACGGCTGAAACATCGCCAGCTTCTTTTCTCTCCTGTCTCTAGAGGCCAGAAGGTAGCTGGCCAATGTCAGTTTATACAGCTGCATTCAGCTGTGGCCAATTTGCTCCAATTACATAGAAGCCTCCCACATTAGGGCTCACAGGGCCCTTGAAGATCATGTGATTCAAAAATCACCCCATGATGAGAAGAGATCTAGTTTGGGAAAAGGGAGCCTGGGTTTGAGTCTTCACCTAGTCATTAACTTGAGTGACCTTGATCAAGTCCCCTGGTCTCAGTGGCTCTCAGGCTTCCTCTCTATAAAATAAATGAAGGAATTAGACTGTCTATGGCTGGAGGCACCTTCTGGCACTAATAACTTCTAGAACTGAAACTCAGAGAAGTGATTTTCTTTTCATTTTATTTTTTTTTAATTCACAAGCATTTATTTTCTCTCCTTCCCATTCTCCTTGAGAAATAAATTCTAAACAAAGAAAAAGAAAATCTTTGCAACAAATATGTACAAATAGCAAAATGAATATTCAAAATGTTTGTCTCCTTCTGTTTCCTGAGACTATCCCCTCTCTGGCAGGAGGTAGGTCCGATTTCATCATCCATTCTTTGGAATTGTGGCTGATCATTATTTCGCTCCTCACAGTACCCAGCCTTTCAGAGCTGTTCATTTTTATAGGTGCTTATTATTGTACAAAATGGGAAGGGGTATTCCTAAGGGCCCCTCCTAGCTTACTGTACCTAACTTTTCAGAAATGTAAATTTTATTTTTAAAACTTAGAAATTTTGAATTTAGAAATGAACACTTCTAAGGGCCTTTAGAGTTTTGCAAAGTGCTTTACCTAAGCCATTTCATCGAATCCACACAACAATCTGAGGAAGAACTGTTAGTAGGCTTATTTTACAGATATGGACACTGAGGTTCTGTGAATTTAAATAACATGTTCTAAGTCACTCAGCCAATAAATCCCCGAGTCAGGATCTTCTAAGTATCTAAGTGGAGAAAATATCAGAACTGGAATCACTAAGAATAAAAATCCTTTCTCTCTCAATATTAATCATGCTACTTATATTTATTTCAGTTTTACTTTCCTCATCTATAAAATGGAGATGATAATAAATTGTACCTCCCTTACAGGGTCGTTATAAGGATCAAATAGCAATGGTAAAGTCACCACCATCATCCTCCTCATCTATTTATTTGTTCACATTCTTAATTATTTGTTCATCTGTTTGTTTATTATAAGTTTTAGGCCCAACTTTACTCCTTGATATTTATGTGATCTCAGTAAAGTCCCTTCAGATCTTAGGGTCTCAGTTTCCTTTATCTGTAAAGAAAAAAGGGGACCCAAAAGGTCTTTTGTAAGTCCAGATCCTAATATAACAAGACTTCCAGATTCTGAGGGGGTATTCTGAGCCAACCCATTCATTCAAATAATATTCATTAAGCACCATTCTCAGCCTGATGGAAGGTACAATGTTTTGGTGAAACAAGTTCGTGATCCATATGGAGCAATTAGTAAAGTGATGACAAAAAAGACTACTACAATAAACATGTTTATACGGTCACTACATTGTTATCGTGCTGTTATTTGCATCCAATCTTTGTGACCACGTTTGGGGTTTTCTTGGCAGAGATGCTGGAGGGGTTTACTATTTCCTTCTCCAGCTCATTTCACAAATGAGGAAAGTGAGGGTTGAATGACTTACAGAGAGTCACACAGCTGAGGGTCTGGGGCCAGATTAGAATGCAGGAAGATGAAGCTCCTAACTCCGAGTCCCACACTCGGCTAATGGCCTAGCTCATTCCTTTAGAAGGGTACAAAATAAAGGGCTAAAGAAGCATTGGAGACTTTGTTACTGGATGGGAGGAAGAAGAGGGATCAGGAGTTGCTCTGTCTGCCTCAATGCAATCATCTATAAAACAGAATTAATTATAGCACGGACTTCCAGGTGTTGTTGTGAAGAGTAAATGAGATGTGTGTAAAGTGCTTTACAAATATCAAAGAATTATCTAAATGTTAACTGTTATTATATTGCTATTATTTGTTATTATTAGTATTAGTGAACATAAACCCCTTTGGCAGTCTAATAAAGCCTATAGACCTCATCTCAGAATAATACCCTTAAGTGTATACATTAAAATGTGACATTATAAAGGAAGTCAATTTTTTGAAGTGCAGGTCATTAAATTATTGTTTTTTAGAAGAAGTTCATGGATCCCCTGCTAGAGAGCACCTGCTCTGGAGGCAGACAGAAACAGGAGGTGAAAGGTGATTTCAAAAGCCCCAGGGAAAATCACAATAGCCAAAAATGTCTTTCTCTTTCTTCTCATGGCTGAGATTTTCCCTGTATTTCTAATTATTAATGACTTTCCCCTGATCTCGAAGCTACTTGGACTTTCCTCTGACTTCCATTCATTGCTCCCAGTTCTGTTCTCTGGGGTCAAGCTGAATACATTCAATCCTTCCTCCACCTTATATCCCTCCCAGTCTTCTAAAACAACTTCCTACCAACTTAAGCCATCTCCTAGTTATTTGGGTTATCTTAATAGGTAGTAAACTCTCCATCCTTTTAAGTTAGTTGGCTACATGTTATAAATAAAGTACATGTTAAATTTTAGATGTGAAGAAGAAATTATAAATGCGCCTCCCCCTTACATGAACCTTGATAGAGATATGAAACCAAAGGTATCAGAGTTCTTTGACATGATAGTTAGTTTTGGTCAACTGGGTATTTTTTTTTTTTTGCTTTTCTTTTTTAATTCTTTGTTACAAAGTATGGCTCTCTGAAGAAAAAAAGAAAGAGGAATATATTTGGAAATTAAATCAATGTAAAAACAAGAACAATAATAAAAATAAGAATTCAAGTGTATTTAATGACCTAGGAAATCACTTCCAACTGTGAAATTCCATGATTCCTGGAGACATCAGCACATAATATGGTAGAGCGGGAAGAGACTGTTGAGATTGTCTTGTCCAACCCCTCTCATTTTATAAAGCTTTATAATATGAGAACATTTTTAGAGTTAAATAACCTTATATTGTACCTCTAAGTGAACATTGAAAGATTTTCAAATTTCCCCTTGGCAGACCGTTGCCATAGGAATGGAAGCATAAGAATCCCTTAAAATGCCTCGGGTAGTCTGAGGGGTGAGGGCTCCCTGGCTTTGAAGGGCTCCCGGGGGAGCCTGAGTGAGCAATCACAGAGTCCTCCTCAGAAAGGATTCTTGTTCAGGGATGGGTCAGATTCGGAGGCCTCAGAGGTCCCCTTCTAAAGCTGGGATTTGAGGATTCAAAGAGTTTATGGGCAAACATCATGCCATTCTGTCCCAGAGACTCCCCTGTGCCTGGAACGAAATGTTTCTGGAACAATTCAGCCCAAAGCAAGTTTGACATCAGCATTTTATAAACCTCAGACAGAAATATATAAAAAAGGCCATTGAAATGTGAAAATAATTAGAAAAGAAACTTTCCCAGGGAACAAACATGATCTTCATGGTACAGAGAGAAGAACAAACAAACTTTTCAAAGCTACAAGCAAAGTTGTAAAATCCTTGTTTGTTTCTGAAAAAGAGAAAAAAGTCTGGAGGAAAGCCACAAGTCCCCAGCACTAATTATGAAGGAGCAAATGAGAATAATGGAAAGAGTACGGTTGATTGGATCCAGGAAACCAGGTCTTGGTTCAATCACTAAAAGGTTGGGCAAAACTTTGGAAGAGACGATCCCCCTTACTGGGCCTCAGTTTCTCTGTAAAATTAGGGGATTGGCCTAAATGATCTCGAAGCTTCTTCCGAACTGGGACATTCTTTGTTCCAACATTTTATTTCCAAAGGTCCCTTCTAGCTCTGATTTTCTTCGTTCTAAGTTTCTGTACCTCCCAAATTCTATGTTCTAAGGTCACTTCCAGATCTAACATTCTATGCTCTCATGTTCAACATTCTAGAGACACTTTCACCTTCTGTTCTAAATTCCCTTAAGGGTTTATCTCTATCCTTTTTCTCTCAATAATATTTTGTTTTTCCAAATACATGCAAAGATAGTTTTCAAAATTCACCTTTGTAAGACCTTGTGTTCCAAATTTTTCTCCTTCCCTCTCCACCCCCTTCCTTAAGACAGCAAACAATTGATTATAGATAAAACATGTGCAATTCTTCCAAGCATATTTCCATATTTGCCATGCTACGCAAGAAAAATCAAATCAAAAGAGGAAAAATCACGAGAAAGAAAAAAAAAAACAAGTAAACAAACAACAACAAAAAGGTGAAAATACATGCTTTGAGCCACATTCAGTCTCCATAGTTTCCTCTCTGGATGTGGATGGCTCTCTCCATCACAAATCTATTAGGTCACCTCATTGTTGAAAAGAGCCATGTCCATCACAGTTGATCATCACATAATTTTGTTGTTATAGTGACAATGTTCTCTTGGTTCTGCTCATTTCACTCTGCATCAGTTCCTGTAAGTCTCTCTGAAATCATCCTCCTGATCGTCTCTTATAGAACAATAATATCCCATAACATTCATATCCCATAACTCATTCAGCCATTCTCCAACTAATGGGCATCCACTCAGTTTCCAGTTTCTGGCCACTACAAACAGGGCTGCCACAAACATTCTTGCATCTTTTTATGATCTTTTTGGGATAGGGATCCAAGAAAGTCTATGTTCTAAGATCCTTCCTATATCTTACATTCTACATTCTAACATTGCATTTGTTGCTCCCAGTTCTGGCATTCAGTGCCCTGAGAGTCTATGTTCTAAGATCTGTTGTTCTCATTTCTAACATTATGTTATAAGACTCCAGGTCCATCATTCGGAGAGGCTTGGAGGTAGACCAGGTAGAAGTCGTAAAAAATGAAATTGGCTAATGTGATGCTTATCTACCTCTGATTCAATGTCATTGACTTATTTGCAAGAGCTGACATCTTCATAGACTCTCTAGCATCTGAGATGGTCTATTTCTCCAGGGGTTTAAGATGTTTTTGCCTTTCTCCATATCTTAGAGTTCAGCCTAGTACCTCAAACAGAGTAGCACTTCAGTGAAAGCTGGTTAACTAAACAGGGGATTTTTCTGACCAATTTACTCAGTTTAAAGGGAAGTGAACCTTCGTTTAGAACCATGTTTACATCTCTGGGCTCAGGGTGAAACTTCGTCCTTTTACCCATTCTTGACTCAGTGTAAACTTGTTTGGGATAAAATGGTTAGCTCAGACTACTGTAGTAGGGATTATTGGTAAAGCTTCTACACTCTGTGTGATGGTTCATGAAAAGGAGTCTTCCTTATACACTTGGACCTTTCATCCTTTTTTGATACAGGGTGAAATTAAGAGCCAAGAGCATGGCTAGAACCCAAAGTATAATGTGTCACAGAAGAAAGGATTACCCCTCTTAGGTACCACTTATAACAAAGAGAAAGTGAATGGACTTCTGGTTCCTGGAAAGGCAATGGCAGAACAGCACGCACCCCAGAGAGAGAAGAATATCCCCAGGAATGGAGGTGACTGAGAAAAGGGAATCTCCTTCACCGAGCTGATCTCAGGATTGTCTTCTTAAAAACTCCAATTGAGAGAATTCTTGGACTTAGACTTTAGGAGAAAGGAAGAAAATTGCTGAGAAGTCTGAGTTCTTCATAGAGAACATTGTGCATATGGAACCCCAAGCTGGATGAGGAGAAAGGGACAAATACATGAAGCAAAATATCTTGACTTTTGCTTTTTATCACCATTAATTCTGCAGAAACACACAATGCTAATAAAAAGCTTGCCTTTCTAGTAGCTCCAAATGTCTTTTTATTTCTAGGAAGAATCTAACCCTTAGAATAGCATTAGAATGTTGGCTACCTTAGTGACCTGTGAGATGAAAGTGGGACTCATTGGAATAGAGAGGAGGGCAGCCTCCTTCTGACAGGTGTCCAAATCGTTATTAATCTAGAGGACCATATAGGATCCTGGTGAAGGTGGGACTCCCTGGAGAAGGGGAGAATTGCTAATGGAATATTGAGACCTTTATGATAGTTACTATGGCTGCTATTCTTATATTGCACATCATTCATAGTGATGAATATTGAATGAAAAACATGTGAATTTTTTTTCATTTTCTATGAGACAAAATGAATGAAAAAAGAATTAATGAAATGATATTTATTAAATTAAATTTCAATAACCATGCTACAATCTGTGTACTAAAGATAAAGATATGTCCTCAAGATTTCCTTCTTATATGGATAGTCAATCTTTAAGAAGACACAGCTAAAAGATGATCTTTTAATGTGGCAGGAACCATAGGGAAGTGATTGACATGCCCTTTATAAAAGTAATGGTAGTGTTGATTTGATTATCATTCCCAAAGCAAAGCTAGAAGCCAGTTGGGGATGATAGTGGAAAGGTACATGGTCACAAGTCTAGGACTAGTCAGTTATAATGGGTCTCATTGATGAGATTTGATTATTAGAATGGCATAGTCCCAGAATGGGAAGTAAGAACTATTCAAGTCAGAGTCTTTGGAGTCCTCATTTAGTAAAAAGAATAACAGTAAAAGTATTATGGTGGCAAGTCAGAAAAGTGGAAAGGGAGGAATATGGGAAGTAAGAATTATACCAAGGCAAGGTCTTTGGAGTCCTCATTTAAAACAGGAATAGCAGTAAAAGTATTATGGTGTCAAGGCAGAAAAGTAGAAAGGGAGAAATATGGTCAGAGTTTGCAGCCAACTAGATATTATGGTCTATACTTAATGTATGTAATGTTAACTTAAGTATTTAAATACTTATAGTATTGGAAAACTACCCAAATTTGGGGAAAATAGACATGAGCTATATTTGTGCTAAATTCTGAGATTTCCCAGAGGCCACTTCGGGTGAGGGAAAAATGAATCAAAGAGAAAATTGTGTCAGGAACCATTGTCGAGATTGGATCTGGTCTCTGTAAGTCCAGAACTTGGGGAAATCCTTCAATCAAAGCAATCAAAACAGAATGAAAATTTAATCAGGGTTTCTGTTTTATAAATTAACTTCCGTTTCATTGATGGTGACTTAAAAAGAAAAAAAAAAACAATTTCCAGTTCCTTCTTCTAAATTTGAACTTTTCACAGTAGCTTTTGCCTTGAAGAGAAACCAAATTCTGGCCAGTCAACCGTAGCAAGAGGAGGACCCTTAAGGAAATTCCCATACACATGAATGGTTTCAAAGGGGACATCCCCAAGGTTGGCTCTGTTGGTAACTGGGGGATAAATCTGTCTTTGAAATACCAAGGCTGAAACAGTTGCGATACAAACAGATTTCTCATCACCCACAAATGCCTCAGACTCAGAGATGGACGCCATGTTGATCACTCAACCTCCTATTGAAATGGGAGAATCAGCATGGATTCTGAGTCCAAATCAAGGTACACACAGTCGATAAAGAGCCTTATGGGATGGTCGTTCAAGCTGCCATGAGAGGCCCAGCCAGATCTTGACCCTTCTATCTCTATAATTCCTCTCTCTTATGCCCCCCTTCTACTACCACGCCAACACCCTGGTTCAGGCTTTCATCACCCCTGGCCCAGAGTGTGGCTTTTTATTCCATCATTTTTTTTTAAACCAGTCACAGCCACCTTTTTGTGACCCCATTAGGGCTTTTCTGGGTAAAGACACTGGATTTCCTTCTCTGGCTCGTTTTACAGATGAGCAAACAGGCAAACAATAATTAGTGACTCACTTAGGGTCTTCTACTTGGTATGTATCTGAGGCTAGTTTTGAACTCAGGGCTTCCTGACTTAGTGGATAGTGCTCTAATCACAACTGCCATAAGAGTCAGGGATAAGGCCCTTGTTTTGACCTTGGCTTTTTTTTTTCTAAGAAAATGCATGAAGTTTCTGATTTCTGTGGAGCCTGTGAGTGACATTTTTTTTTTTTTATGTATGAAATTCAGGAATATCAGGGTTAAAGAAAATGGATACAAGAAGGAAAGGGATGGGGACAGTGATCCCTAAACAATTATAAATAAAGGATTCTTTTCTCTGTTCCTAAAGGACAAAAATGACCTTGATCTAGCATATATATATATATATATATATATATATATATATATATATTTTTGGCTGAGGCAATTGGGATTAAGTGACTTGCCCAGGGTCCCACAGCTAGGAAGTGTTAAGTGTCTGAGGCTGGATTTGAACTCAGATCCTCCTGATTTCAGGGCTAATGCTCTATCCACTGCGCCACTTAGTTGCCCCTTGACCTAGCATATTATGGAATATTAAGAGCCCCTTGTGAATGTTGTTGTAGGAAAACATGTTTATGTGTTGTCTCTTTCTGATAGAGCACAGGCTCCTTGTAAGCAGAGACTATTTCTGTAATGGTTCCCTTTTATCAACTAATTGACTAAAATTTATCATAATTTCTCATTATGAACCAGGTGCGGTATTAAACCATTGAAGGCACGACAAAAGGCCAAAAGAGCATTATCTGCCCCCAAGGAGTTTATATTCTAATAGAGAGATGATATGTGCATTAATAATAATAATAATAATAATTGTCTATACCAAACACTTAAGAAAGTAGATAAAAAACAACCTTAAACAGAACTTTCCTGAGTGATGGGAGGAAGGCAGAGTTAGGGCTGGGATAAACAGTCTTAACGAAAGAGAGAGATTCTAAGAGTGAAAATCTTAAAGAAGAAGGAGGAAATTGAAAGATTGTCCATTAGAAACTGCAAGGAAGTCAGTATAGGTAGCCCATAAATGGTGTGGAGGAGAGCGATTTCTCAAAAGACTAAACGGGTAGGAAGGGACCAGGTTGGAAAGAAGTGTGAATGTCCAAGAGAAGGTTTTAGGTTCACTTGAGTTTGAATTGGACGGGGATGGGGAGGAGTATGGTCAGATTTTGGTACTCTGAAAAGGGGGGAACCAATTAGGAGGAAGTGGCTAGGGGGCCCAGTGGATAGAACATGGGGCCTGGACTCAGGAGAACTTGACTTCAAATCCAGCCTCAGATACTTGTTGGCGATGTGACTCTCAGACAGTCATTTAAATCCATTTGCCTCTTTATTTGTAAAAATAAACTGGAGAAACAAATAGCAAACGACCTTAATATCTCTGCCAAGAAAACTTCAAATGGAGTAACAAAGAGTCAGATAAAATGATAAATGGCCAAACAATATGGAAGAAGAACTCAGGGAGGGATATTTAAATCTGGAAAATTTGATTATTGATCCCCACAGCAGATGGTGAGATGACTAAGGAGAAGTGTTGGGACAGAGTTGAAGGGGGAATGTCCTTGGTTACAGAGCGAATCACGTAGCAAAAGCCCGCAAAGGCGAGTGGGAAGGAATTGTCAAAAAGCTAAGAGGCGAAGAGAGAGAGAGAAGTGATCTAAACACCCAGAAAGGAAAAAATACCTGGGAAAAGAAAATAAGCAGAGAATCCAGAAGGATGAGGAATGAGAAAGGACCATTGACAGTTAAGAGATCGAGGATGTCCTGGAAAGATTTACACGAACTATTGCTGAGTGAAACGAGCAGAACCAGGAATACAGTGTACACAGTAACAGCAAGACTGTGCCATGATCAACCGTGAAAGGCTTGGTTCTTCTCAGTGGTTCAGTGATCCAAAGCAATCCCAAGAGACTCTGGACAGAAAATGCCATCTGCACCCAGAAAAAGAACTGAGGAGACTGAATGTAAAGCAACATGAGCTATATTCAATTCTTTTTTCTGTTTTTTTTTTTTAATCTCTCCCGTGGTTTTTCTCTTTTGCTCTGATTTTTCTCCTAATATGATTCATAAAGCAATGTGTGTTAAAAAAAATAAATAAAACAAAATTTAAACAAAAATAAAAGGAGATCAAGGGTGACTTAGGCAGCCAGTTTACTGTGAGAGGAAATGGAAACAGCCAAGGATGGACAACTTTGTACAGAGTAGGTCTGAGAATTAAAGCATGAGAGCGAACCAGGAGGGAGAATCTGTTAAGTGTGTGTGTGTGTGTGTGTGTCTGTGAGTGTGTGTGTGAGTGTGTGTGTATGTGAATGTGTGTGTGTATGAATGTGTGTGAGTGTGTATGTGTCTGTGAGTGTGTGTGTGAGTGTGTATGTGTGTGTATGTGAGTGTGTATGTGTGTGTGTCTGTGAATGTGTGTGTGTGTGTGTGTGTGTGTATGTGTGTGTATGTGAGTGTGTATGTGTGTGTGTCTATGAGTGTGTGTGTGAGTGTGTATGAGTGTGTGTGTGTGTGTGTGAGTGTGTGCTGTCTGCTAGTTTGTTTTCAGCCTAGAAGAACCTTCCACATATTTTTTAAAAGATAAGGAATTGGCAGATCTCCCTAGTACTTACTGTAGTAGTTTTCGCATAATCAAAGCTTAAGAAATACTTGCTGATTAATCGCTTGATAAAGAAGGGCCTTTGGAGACATATAGACCACACCCTCTCCGTTCCTGGCATCCCAGCTTATTAGTTTTATCTCCCACCTCCACACCTTTGCACGGCTGTTCACCCATGTCTGGAATGCGCTCTTTCCTCTTGAACTTGAACTTCCTCAAATACACAGCTCAGGCGTGTCCTTGTCCTCCCTGAACCCCGACTTGTCCTCCAGTTCTCCATGCTCTCCCTTTAAAATTACTGTTATGTAGTCTTTCCAATGTATTCTGTATTTATTCATTTGAGAGTGTCCCATTCCCCCCAGAAGGTAAACTGCTTGAGATCATGAACTTTTCTTTATATATATATATATTGCACATATCAGGCATATAATAGGTGCCCAATAAATATGTGTCACATTGAGTCCAGTTGAACTGAATAATTATAGAAATACATTTTTATTATCGTTCAGTAATGGCCAATTCTTTGTGACTCCATTAGATGTTTTCTTGGCAGACACTGGAATGGTTTGTCATTTCCCTCTCCAGCTATTTATTTTACAGATGAGGAAACTGAGGCAATCAGGAGAAAGTGACTTACCCAGAGTCACTTAAGAAAAAATAAAGAATTGGATATTATAATTGGGAGAGACCCCAGACATTATCTGCATCCAAAAGAAGGGAACCACATTTTTAAAACACCTACTATGTGCCAGACACCATGCTAAGCCCTTCACAAATATTATCTCATTGCTCCTCTCAGCTCTATGAGGTGGCTCTCTCCTCATCTCAATTTGACAGTTGAGGAAACTGAAGCCGATAAGTTTTCAGTGACGTGCCCAAGATCACCCAGATACAAGTGTCTGGGGCCAGATTCAAATTCATCTTCCTGACTCCCGGCCCAGCCCCGTCACCTAAGAGATCGTGCATTATGTCTCATTACAGAGGATGAGCTTTTGCTTAAATGAGTTTTGTAGACAAAGACATGTTTTTTACTGTGTTAGAAATGAAGATGATTTAGGATTATCATGAAAATAATTTTGATCTCACAGACCCTCCAAAGGGATCTTGGAGTCGAAAGACCTGGAGGTTCCCATCCCCAATCTGTTTCTTGGGATGGGGGGGGGGTCTCTTCCAACCCAGAACCTCAGAACTAGCGGGACCTGAGCTGTGCCTCGTCTTTCCCCTGCTCAGTGAGAATCCACGCCGTACCTCTCCTCCCCAGTGGCTTCCAGCCTTTGCTAGCAGACTTCCAGTGAGATGGAGTCCACTCCATCCCAGGCAGGCTATTCAGCCAATTAGAGAGTCCGTTTCTTTCTTGTTCTTTTTATAGTATAGTAGATAACCAGCCTCAGGACCAGGATGCTCTGAGTTCAAATCCTGGCTCAGACTCTGGGCCAGTCACTCGGACTCTAATGCCCTAGTTAGCTCTCTAAGACATTGAATGACAAAGCCAGTGCCGACCCGCACAGGGAGTTTGCTCATCAATGAGCCGACCCTGGCAATGAAAGCTAGGTACTTGTTCCCATCCCACTTTGTATACCAGTCCTTAGGCTAACTGTGATTTCTGAAGTCATTTCCCTTATCTAGGACTCAGTTTCCTCATCTCTAAAATGGACAGTGGGTAGAACTGATCCATACCCAAGAGGCTTTCCAACTCTCAACCTTCGTTCCCAGGAACTGACGGCTCGGCTGACCATTAGCTGAGGAGGAGAGATGGGGGCTATATTTCTCTCTGTTGCGTGCCCTCTTGCCTATTCTAGCTTGTATCTGTTAGTAAAAATCCCTGCAGATGGCTCCCGAATTCATTCTGCTCATTCCCACTTTTTCATGTCCTTTAGCTACTGCTGACAAACAGAACCATGGGAACTTATCCCGTCTGAGAAATGTGGAAAGTTTCCTTTGTGCATGAAAAGGGTGGGGAGCGCCTGCGTTCTGGGCTCCACCCCAAAGTTAACACCTCCCGTGAGTTGTGGCTAATTGGTTCACACACCAACAACCCCACCCTCCTCAGAGCTTTCATTCCAATATCTGGCATCCTCAACGACTACCGACCAAGTGGCTGCTGGCACTGACCTCATCTGCTTGCTGGATGAAGCTCGTGAGCAGGGAGACGGAATAATATAGTATCCAGGAAGCAGGGCCCTGCCAAAAAATAGGAACAAATGAATGGATGGACAGATGGATGGATGGATGGATGGATGGATGGAAGAATAAATGAGCAAATGGACAGATGGATGGACAGACGGATGGATGGATGGACAAATGAATGAACAAATGGACAGATAGATGGACAAATGGATGAATGGATGGATGGATAGAAGAATGAATGAACAAACAAATGAACAAATGGAAGGACGGACGGACAGATGCAATGGATGGATAAACAAATGAATGAACAAATGGACAGATGGATGGATGGATGGATGGATAGATGAACAAATGAATGAACAAATAGATAGAAAAATGGATGGATGGATGGCCAGATGGAAAGATGGGTGGATGGATGGATGGATGGATGGTAAAGCCCTTATGTGTCAGACACAGTGCTAAGCACTAAAGATACAAATGTGAACAGTAAGACAGTCCCTGATTCTAATGGGAGAAAGAGCCTGGAGTGGTGATTTGGCAATGATCTGATATTATAGAGAGGTTTGATATCTAGCAAGAGAAGGCAAAAGTTCACCTATTAGAGCACAGCATCTTACGGTCAAGGTCCAAATTTGGTGGGCAAGATTTGAGATGGTTGTGGAAGATAACCATAAGTGCCATGATTGGGAATGACCTCTTGCCTATGAAAAATGGTTTGGCATGGTGGATAGAATTTGTCTAGAGGACCCGAGTTCAAATCTTGTCTCAGATGATTTCTAATCTCAGTTTCTTCATCTGTAAAATGAATATACCACTAGTACCTATCTCTATGAAATTGTTGTGAAAACCAAATGAAATGGTTACTAAATAAAAAGTATTATAAAAATAACAATTATTATTTTCATTGCCCCTAATCCAACTCCATCTCTCTGAGGCTCATCTGTATAATGGGGATGAGCATCTTGGAACCATCTCCTACTTTAGATTAGGAAGCAATCAGTCCTCAACATTGGATAAGTGTCTTCCTTCTCTGGGGCTTGGTGCTGGAGGCTCAAGTATGAAAAAGAAAGATGGTGGCTACCATCAATGAACTTATACTCCTTGAGCCAGAACTCTGATCGTTAGAATTTACTATCTTGAATGCGAAGAGTTAGAAGAATCTCAGTATATAAAATGGTAAAGAACATAAAAAATTAGAACATTAACTATCAAACTACAAGGGACCTTTGAGGGAGAAAAATGAAGTTGGAGTGGAGATGGATGGTCACACTGTAAGAATTCTTTGTAGTGTGAATATGTATATATGTATGTGTGTGTCTGTGTGTGTGTGTATACACAGAGAGAAGGGGAAGAGAGACAGAGACTGAGAGATAAAGAGGAAAAAAAAAGAGACAGGGATAAAGGTAGAGAAAAACAGACAGATGGGTAGAGAGATATTATAGAGTCATGGATGAGAGACATAAATATGAATTTAAATAGAGATGGTAGGGATATAAGTCTACAAATATATTGACTTATAGTTCGATATTCAGAGAAGATGTGCCAGATGACAAAGAGCTGGGCCCAGAGTTCCACAGGAGGAGGATATGGATGGCGTTGTTTGTAAGAATTTGGCTCTTCTCTTCACATCAAGATTTCCATGAAAACAAAGACCCAACTTTTGAACCCAAAATGTTTGCCATGGTAGAACAACAGCTAGAATATGGTTTCCCAGAATGAAGGAAGACTCACCAAGATGCTGAGGGAAAGGGTTCTGCTGGAAGTGAGCAAACTGTACCATATCACTATCGAGGAACTGGGAAGAAAGATGTCATCAGGGAGCAGTGCAAGAGGAAGGGAAGATGGGCTGACTAGTGGAGGAGGAGGGATGCCCATTGCCCTTTGCAATGTCAGGAGAAGTCCAGTAAGGCTCCAGAACATCAGGTGGACCTTCTCAGGTGAGCTTTTAGGAGGACATAGACAAGAATCACAGAGGATGGGCTGACGTGGATGAGCTGCTCTCTGGGTCCCAGGAGGGAATTCCCAACACCATCCTACAGGATACAAGAAAATCTAGCTTCTGGGGTAGCTGGGTGGTGCAGTGGATGGAACACCAGCCCTGAAGTCAGGAGGACCTGAGTTCAAATCTGACCTTCGACACTTAACACTTCTGGCTGTATGACCCTGGGCAAGTTACTTAACCCCAATTGTCTCAGAAAAAAAGAAAAGAAAAGAAAATCCAACTTCAAATCCTGCCTCCTACATCCATTAGCTGTGTTATCTGGTTTCCCCTCTCTGGGGCTCAGTTCCTTTACTGGACAGGGCAATCCTTAGTCTCTGGCTCCTATAATGTTAGTGCCAGAAGGAATCCCAGATACTTCCAGGTGAGGGAGGGGCGGAACCGGCCACACAGCTGGCGAGCCACGAGCCGAGCCGGTGTCCAGGCCCCGAGCGGGGTCCCAGCCCACTCCTTCCACTCCGCCCAGCTCTGGAAGGCGGGCCAGTCTCCGTCACCCTCTCCCCTTCCTTGCCCACTGGCCTCTCCTCCCCAGGACTGGCAGCTCACGCCCCAGGAACACGGGCTCTGAGAACACACTCCCTCCCAAGCTGGAGCTCTGGCGGGGAGCCGGCGGGCAGGCTGAAGTCATCTTTAAGAGGTGAGAATTTGGAGTGGACGCCAGGCACAGGGAAACACAGTGAATTAAAGGAGACCCGAGGAGACTCCATGACCATTTCATGGAGAAGGCCATTATTCCCTTCCTGGGAAACAGAGGGGTTAATGAGTTTTGGTCTGGACGGACCTCACAGATGGATTGCAGATCTCCCAGATGCAGACCCGAGAGGCTCCTTAATTCCCATTTTTCATTTCACTAATGAGGAAACTGAGGCAGGGGTTAAGTCTGGGGTCACACAGCGATTAAGTATCTGACTCAGTGTTCAAACTCGGGTCTTTTATGTTGTGTTCTCCCATCAAGGACAGTTAGAACTTAGATGGTTCTTCAAAGTTTGCACACAGGCTTTAGAAATCCTGTCTCATTTGGTCCTGACAACATCCCTGGGAGACAGAGCTGCTAATCTTCTCCTCGTTTTACGGATGGGGAAACTGAGGCGGGCAAAGGTTAAGGGTTACACAGCTATAAGTGTCTGAGGCAAATTGTGCTTGTGCTTCTGTGAATCCTGTGCCCGAAGGGCCTCAAACTCAATGTAGACAAGGCCAAGAAACTACAGGAGGATCCCCGTGGCCACGCTTAGGAAACCCCACATTACCTTATCTGGTTCTCTGGGTTTTATTTATTTTGTTAACTGAGAAATAATTTAGCTCAGGCCATTTGGGGAGTATTTGGGGGCTCCACGGGTGGGTCCCCCAGCCAGTGCCGGGTTCTGTACCTCTGCTGTGCAGCATCCAACCCAAATAAAGGAGATTACTTAATGTTGAATGACTGACCAACCAAAGGAGAGCATGGAGCATAGAGAGTCCTGGAAAGGCTCTTGGGCCTGGAACCACAAAAGACCCACATTCGAATTCCGCCCGGGCCCCAGCAGCTGCACAGACTGAACAGAAGCAGGTGACTGGAACTCGGATAGTTACCTCTGGGTGACTCATTGTACGTCTCTAAGCCTCCATTTACAACTCTGTAAAAAAGGGACAATAAAAGCTTCACCCATCTGTTGTCAATCTACACGAGTGCCTTGTAAATATTTAAGGCTCATTATAGCGTCTCCTCCTCTGCAAAGTGATAATTCTGGCCGTGTCACCAAAGCACAGAAACTCAGATTCCCAGGGACCTCGGGTCCCCTCTACCCCGGCACAAATATCCCTTCTTCAACAATTGATGAGGAGCAGCTAGGTGGCGCTATAGCGGATAAGGTCCTGGTCCTGGAATCAGGACTTGGGTTCAAATGTAACCGGAGATACTTACTTTTTTGGGAACCTGGACTAGTCATACTCTGACTCCCTTTCCTTTTTTAAATGTAAGTAACATAGTGCAGAGAAGACCTGTGTGTGTGTGTGTGTGTGTGTGTGTGTGTGTGTGTGTGTGTGTTTTAATATTATTATTGTTGTTATTGACTGGTTGGTTGATTTTGTTTGTTTGTTTGTTTTTTTTATCCCACATCAGATGCTTATGGCTGTTCCACTTTAGTGAACTTCCTCTTTTTCCCCTGCCAAATGAGGGGGCTGAACGAGAAGAAGCCCGAGGTTCCTCCTCACTCAGATCCAGGCCTCTATGACCCAATGACCCAGACCTGAATTTGTGCTCTCTTCCCTCTACCCTCCTGGACAAATTCCTTTGTCTCTTATGCCTCCGTTTCCTCACCTGTTAAATGGAATTGCAGCAAGCGCTCTCTGACGTGCTGTCTAATTTTAGGTCTGTGATTCCCTCATTTTGTTGATAAGTAAATCAAAGTCCACCTGAGCGAGAGCTTGAGTCCATGTCTCAGTAAATAAAATTCCCTTTCTCCCTCCCTCCTCCACATCCCACTCCAGTTTCTAACGTGGAGTTTTTTTCAGCAGGGTCTCAGGGGGACTTTCCTGTTATAAATCATACGAATGCTCTAAGCATGACTTTTCAGAAATTCAACATGGAATCCCCCAACCCAAAGCTAGGCACCTGTTCAAATATTTACACTACAAACTACCCCCTGCCTGGGACAAAAGCCGCTGCATAAAACCTGTACCCAGCCTGGCTCGTGCGGTGCGGGGATGGGATGGGAAAATATAAGAAGCCGGCTCCCCCCGCCTAGGGAGGGCTTCCAGGCATTCTAAGGAAAGCAAACAAGAGACAGTGTACCCCTTCCCTTCCTGTTTCTTCCCTGCCCAACCTAAAAGGCGGCCAAAATCAATTCCCCACAGAAAGTTCGCTGCTTAAAGAGTTAAAAATCTAATACAGACTCATGCCGTGGTCAGGCTAAAGAGAGAAGTCCCAAGAAAGATGGCACCTGTGAAGGAAGCGAGAGAAAAACTCAGTGGGCTTTCCTACAGATCTCTCTCTGATCCCCATTTCTGTCCTTCACCCATAGCCGAGGAGTCTCTGTGCAGAGCCAGATTCCAAAAGGACAGTGGTGTAGCCCTGGACAGTTCCATTTTTAATTAGCAGTGAGGAGGAGGAGGAGGAGGAAGAGGAGGAGGAGAAGCCCCTCTCTGAACTTGGTTTCCTTCCCTCAAAAGATAAGCGGGTTGAAATGGATAATACCCCGAGGTCCCTTCAAGCCCCCATATTTTGTGGTGAGAACCATAACAATGAGAGAGTGGGTTTAGCATCAAACCCTGGCTCTGCCCCCAAGGAGCCGTGTGACCCTAGCTAATGTAGGGTGCTTTTCTGGTCAGCAATTTCCTCATCTCTAAAATGTGTATGACAATAATTCTGTCAATGCTACACAGTAAGGTTGCTGGAAAGAAAATGCTTTAAAAATCCTAAAGCTTGGATTATAATGATGATCTGGTGATGTGGGAATGAGAACGGAGAATTCCCAGAATGGATTTTTGGCCCTGAGTTCAAATACGGCCTCAAATAATGTCCAGTTGTATGACTGTGGGCAGGTCACTCTGTCTGCCTCAGTTTCATCATCTGCAAAAAGGGGATAATGGCAGCACCTACTTCTTGAAATGAGATAATGATTGTAAAGTGCTTAACACAGTGCCTGGCACCTATTAACTCCTTTCTTCCTTTCTTTCCCTCCTTTCTTTTTTTCTATTTCTCTTCCTCTCTTTCTTCCATTCTTCCTTCCCACTTTCTGTGAGAGGTAGGACTATTTCATGTCTGCCTTTTTAGCCCCAATACCCAGCAAGGTGCCTGACACAGAGTGAGTCCTTAATTAATACTTGTCAATTAAGTGAAGGAGTGAGTGAAGCCGATGGAAGGATGGGATGAGCTCCAGTGGAGGGGTGGGACCCCACAGCAGGAAAATGGAGACGAGAAGGTGATTCCTGCAAAAGTCTAGACATAAACAAGGGAAATTAAGGAAAAGTTTTAAAAAAAATCCTAGAGTTATTGGAGTTTGGGATTCTGGGAAAAGCTCAGAAAAGCCCAGACTGGGTGGATGATGGAGAAAACATCCCAGACACTGTTTTTGCTATTCCCCTAAAGGGGAATAAAAGGGACCTTCTTTCTGCTCCAGCCAAAATAACCGGCTCCTGGCCACTCAGTTCCCCAAAGTTAGACGACTTTCCTGGTCTGCCCTCGATAGCTGGAAGGCCACCGCTTTGAGAAGTCTTCCCTGACTTCCTCCAATGACATAGAACATTTCACCTTCTGTGCCACTGGTTTTCACTTCCCCTAATTTGTGGATGGCTCCCCTATCTCTAATGAACTTTACATTGATCCCTGCTTTGTCTCCCCAAAGGGGTGTCAGCCTGATGAGGAGGGAATCCATAACGGATCTCTGTTTCTAAACTCCATGCCCGCTCTCCCGGCCGCTGCACTCGGGTGCGTGAAATGCCCGAAGGCTTCTCCCTTCTCACTTCCTCATATATTAAGGCTCGCCTCCCCCATGAAGGTGATCTCCGCAGCTCCCAGGGCTTTCCCCCCAAAATGACCTTCTACTATTTGGGGCATATGGTTTGTATTCTGGACCACAACAAGAGAGATATAAAAGGCAGCTGTAGTTTCTCTGGAATTGGGAACTACCAAGTGAGGAAACTCCCCCATCAGTCCAGGTCAGGACTTTATCTGAAATATATAGCCTAGAGAGGTGCCAGAAGGACTGAGTGAGATCAAGATGGTGGAGAGCCCTGAGTGTAAGGCTCTGTGATTTATCCTCTAAGTATCTACGGTGATGCTGACCCAGCAGAGTGAGGAGTCCACATGCTCAGGGGACCATTATTGTGAGAGAGAGAGAAAGAGAGAGAGAGAAGGGGGGGAGAAAGAGATAGAGAGAGACAGAGAGAAAGAGAGACAGAGAGAGACAGAGACAGAGACAGACAGACAGAGGAGGGAGAGGGAGAGGGAAGAAAGGAGAGAGAGAGGGAAGAAAGGAGAGAGAGAGGGAGAGAGAGACAGAGAGACAGAGACAGAGAGGAAGACAGAAAGAGACACAGAGACACACAGAGAGACAAGGGGGAACAAAAGAGAAAGACAGAGAGGGAAAGAGAGAGACACACAGAGAGAGACACAGAGAGAGATAGAGGGAGAGAGAGAAAGATAGAAAGCTACAGAGAGAGATGACTACATAGATAGTGGTACTATGGATGGTGCTAAATAGAAGAGGTAGATAGAATGAGTGGGTAGATAAATAAATTGATGGATTGATAAAGACAGACAGATAGATAGATAGACAGATAGAAAAATGAATGAATAAGAAACCGGGACTGGGATAGGCACTGATTGTAGGTAACACTGTCAGTTTTCTGACTTCCACTGCTGCCCCTTCCCATGTTTTTCCTGACCAGGAAGAGCCCCCTCCACTGCCCCCCGAACTGCACTGGAGCCTGCCCCGTGCCTTTGCCCCATCGCCACTGGCCTGGTCACCCACAGCGTTCTGCCCACCCTCTCCTGTCCGAATTCCAGTCCTGCGCCACCAGCTCCCAGTGTCTCCGTCTGTATTCATCAATCCATTAGCAGGCATTCCTCAAGAGCCAATCGGCGCCAGACTCCGAGGGGAAGAGGCCGAGACAGCGCGGAAAAAGGCCTCGGTCTTAAAGAGCGTTCATTCTTCTGTGGCAGACGACAACAATCTGCGTGTATGTGTCCATATGTACCACATCTAGACCATGTTCTAAACAAGTCCAGGATAAGTTACTTTAGGAGGGAGGGAGAGGGAGGCTGCGTTCAGCAGTTCCTGTGGTTCTGTAATGCCGGAGAAACTGAGGCAGCATAGAGATTTGAGAGTTTTTAACATTTTATTTGAAAGGGAGAGATTTGCTGGGACCAAATGGATCCATGGTTTGGTCCCAGGGCTGAATGAGACTGTCGTCTCCAAGAATCCAGCAAACAATCAGAGTTCTCAATGACATATATACACGTGACTCAGCTACAGGGGTAGACTGAGGCAGGGGCAGAGTCAGAGCGCTGAGGGGGGAATGGGACTAACAATCTGGTTCTGACAGGGTGAGGGGAGGCATGGAACATTCTGACCAGAAGGGAAGGGCTGGGTCATGATGTCTAAGAGAGAAGGTCTTTCTCCTTATCTGGATCATCATGATTAGGAGGGATGGGTGGTGTGGCAGGACTGAGCAGAACCATTAGGAACCGAGGCAGAACAATTCAAGGAAACTGAGGCAGGACAATTTAGGGAGACTGAGTCAGGACAAGTAAGGAAACTGAGTCAGGACAATAAAAGAGAACTGTGGCACAACAGTTCACAAGGGGTGTCTGCCCCCTTCTATTCATATATTTTTGTTCCTCCAATATAACGGAAGCATCATGAAGGCAGAAACTGCTCCAGTACACTCTTTGTATCTCTGTGCCTCACACAGTATCTAGTGCACAGTAGGGCTTACTCACTGTTTGCTGAAAGTTGCTTGAATGACCTTGACCTATGCCCTTTTCAGCCTCTTTAGCCTTTTTAATTACCCCCAATCATCGTCATCCATCAGTTTTATCCCCCAAAATGATGATCCCTATGTCCACCACTCAGCATCCCTTCAACAAGAAATAGTGGATCAGTGGGAGAGAGCAGTGGAATCAGATTCAAGACGCAAGGGTTCACCTTAACCCCGTTTTATTCAAGGAGTATTTATTGAGCCTCACTATGGACAACACACCTTGCTGGGCAGTGGGGAAACAAGGGAGAGTGAGTGGGAGAGTCGGGGGTTAGGGAGGAAGGGATCTCCAACTTCAGTGTCTACGTCCTCTGGAAATCATAATGGCTAAGGACTGTGGACAGCTCAGGACAGAGTGGTCACATAGAAGAAGGCTCTGGGCTCTATGATCAGAGCAGACTTGTAACAGCTCAAAGGGAACATGGCGGGGGTAGGGGGGGGGGCGGGGGGAAAATCTAGAGCCTTCTCTGCTCCAAGGGTTATTATCTATATTATCATCTCTGTTGTTTGTGTCCCACCTGTGGGAAAACCTTCCATTTCCTATTGTTTGATCAGCTACAGTTGGACACACTTACCTTAATAAAATGAAAGAACCACCCAAGGTTCAGAGGCAACTGTATATTTAGATATGAAAGGGCCTTAGAGCGCAACTGTGTCTCCTCTATGTCTTACCAGTGAGGAAAATGAACATTGGAGAGGGCAGTGACTTGGCTAAAGTCACTTGGCAAGCAAGTCACCATCAAGATCCCAAACTCCAAAACTAATGCTTCCCTACAGCCCCTACTCCCCATTGTGCAAACTTCTCTGTGAATTTTCATCTCCTTATCTGTGAAATGGGGATACTGATACATGTGGTTGTACCTGGCAACATAGTTATATAATTCGGGTGAGGAAATGAACCTATTATTAGCATTTTGCAAAATATTTTTATTTTATTTGTTTATATATAGGCTATATCAGGGATTCTTAACTAAAGTCCATTTGCTTTAAATAAATATATATTTATTTATATATTATATATATTTATATCCCTCATATATATGGTATTGTTTATTATATATATTAATTATTTATATTATTATTATTTATATATTTATATCCACTGTGCCACCTAACTGCCTATATATAAGCAGCTAGGTGGCACAATGGATAGAGCACCAGCCCGGAAGTCAGGAGGACCCAAGTTCAAATCTGACCTTAGACACTTGACATTTCCTAGCTGTGTGACCCTGGGTAAGTCACTTAACCCCAATTGCCTCAGCAAAAATATATATAATATATATTTAAAGCAAATGGACTATATGTGTATGTGTGTATATTTCAATATAATGAGTTTTATTTTTAATTTTTTTTCCTTTATGTATTTGAGATTCTCATTCTTGGACGAGTATTTAAGCTTCCCCAGACTGGCAAAGGGCTAAGAACTGGCTCAGATGCCCTAGTGTATCTACAAATTAGGATTAGGATAAAGTTCGTTCGCCCATCATTGGAACCCGTGGTTTCACAGGATCTGGCCGTGGGCGGTGTTTTGGCTGGTAGTCACAGGACAAGCAGGTGACGCTTGCCAAGCCCTTCCCCGGCTCTCTCCCATGTACAGTCACACAGACACGCCCACGCTCCTCCAGAAGGAGCCGGCTCACCTGTGTTTTCTCTTCAGTCTGAAGTCAGTTGAGAATGAACGCCAGCCTCTCCCACCCACCCACTCCTTACTCCGAAAGTTCTATTTCTTCGCTCCCACCTGGAGCATCCGGGGGCCAAGGGAACCTGCCAGCCCCGGCGTTCCGGAGGGAGGAGGCAGCTCGGTGGAGATTACACAAGGTCTCAGTCAACTCCTCTGCCTGATGGAGAACTTTCCAGATTGGATGGAGAGCCACAGCCTGAGCGCTGCTGAATGGAGGCCAGCTTCTGGGGTGACTGTTGGGGCCACAGTGTGGGAGGATGAGCATAGGAGATGCACTCTGAAACTGGATCAGCTCTTCTGAATGAAAGAGAAAAGCTTTCCATTGTTAAAAAGCTTGGGTGACTTCCCTTCCACCTCATCCCCGCCATTTTGTTTTGTTTCTGCAATTATTTTTTAGACGAAGAATAATGTATAATGTATAATAAAGGATAATGGATGCAAGGAGGTGGGGAGTTTTGAGCTTGGGTCACTCTTTCTCTCTAGTCCTGTGTTTACCCATCTACAAAACAAGGGGATTGGACTTGACCATCTCCACGTTTTCTTCTGATGCTAAATCTATGATTCTATGATCTCTTGATCTTTCTCGGTTCCTTCATTTGTGTGTGAAAGGAGAGAATCTGTGAGATCCCGCTCTGAGATTCCCATTTCCACATCTCCAAAGTGAGGTCTGTGGCCCTCTGAAAGAAGGGACAATCAGGCCATATTCTCAACCTCTTCCTTATCCTCACTGAACTGAAACTCCCCTCTCCAAAGTGATCTTTCAACAAATCAGAGTCTGTTCCCATACTCATCCTTCTTGACCTTTCCAGCCTTTAACACTTTTGATTGGATATTTACTACTTTTACTTTTTCATCTTTGAGTTTTGTTATCAAGGCCCTCTTTTGGTTCTCCTCCTATCTTTCTGTGTCTTATAAAATTTTCTTCAGTAGCCCATCACTCATGTCTTTCCCCCTCCCTATCTGCAGATGCTCCCCCAGGCTCTGTCCAGAGCCCCCTTCTCTTATCTCAGTATTCTGTCTAAATTGATAACCTCATCAGCTCCCACTGTTTATTATCATATTTCTGAAGATTCAAATTTATCTATAATATCTATATTTGTCTAGAAATATAGAAGATATATCTATATAAATATCTCTATAGCTAGCAATATATAATTACTTATATACCCATACATATCTACATATATGTACATTTAGTAAGCATATTCTGGGCTTATTATCCAGAGACAAGCAGCCGCATCCCCACCTCAGGGTTCTAGAGATTGTTTGTCCTTCATTTTGAAAAGTGCCAGTGACATCATGGGGTAATGTCTTGACTTGTGTGTGAACTGGATTCAAGAGAGAGTTGCCCAATGGCCTTTGGGTAACTCTGTCTCACTTAAATCCACTTCTTCTCCAGACACATCGAAGTCCAGTGGCAGGACCAGAGTCAGGACAGCCAATAATGGCCAGGGACTCGCTGGACCATCTTGGTATCTCCAGTGTCTCTCACTATTCCTCACACCCACTTCAGATACCTTCATGCCCATTGGAAGAAATTGTTCTCTTCCATCTCTTCCACCAAGAGAAGTCTTTATACGCTTGCGTAGAAACCCCTTTAAGTCACCCACAGGTTCGATCCTGTCTCCTGCTGGTATACAGCTGCCTCACCTGCTATGGCTTCCTGGGCAAGAGCTGGGGGAAGGCAGACACCAAAAATGGATGAAAAAGGTCTCAATGGGCTCTCCTCCCAGAGGGCTGGTCTTCCCTGAAAGCCCCATATTCTGGGATTCTAGAGGTACTCTTTAGGGGTTACTGTCTTCCTACAGTAAACACTATCCCCACTGTTAGCTACTAGAATATAGTAATGACTTACTTAGGCTTTCAAGTTTCTGAAACACTTTCCATATATTATCTCATTTTGTCCTCAAAGCAATTCTGGGAAGTCAGTACTATTATTATTCCCATTTTACAGATGAGGAAGCTGAGTTAAAGAGACTTAGATACTCACCTGCTACAAGATTCTGTAAGAGTTGCTAAGGCAGCATTTCAACTCAGGTCTTCCTGATTCCAAGAACAGCGCTCTATCCACTGCACCACCCAACTTCCACCTGACTCTAGCTCCTACTAGCACTTTATAACCCAACGTCAGTTAGCTTTTACAAAGATATACTTAACTCCTAACATTTCAGGAGCATGTCCTCCGCTGCACTTCCTTGGTCTCTGAGAAGAGCGGGCTCAAGCTTGGCACTTTTTCTATATTTCATTGCTCTAGATTCGGGAACAATTTTGGTAGAAGGTGGGATGGGTAGGATGGAAAATGGGAGTGAAGATGAGGTTCCAGGGAGTTTTCTTGAGACATCAACGCTGAGCTAATCGTAAAACCCACCATGACCTAGACTCCTGGACATGGGGAGCCTTGGTCAGCTTGCTCTTCTGACTCAAAATTCACAACGTCATGATCTCCAACTTCCCCTCGGATGAGAGATGGATCCTAAGGCAGGTAAAGAACCAGGGAAGGCCACAAAATCCCCATGTTGGTCTCAAAGGTACAAGACTCAAGCTCTCTCCCCCATACTGTGAGTGACTGTCAAACATCTCAAGCCCAGTCCCTTCCTCCTACTATTGAGTGGCCCCAGGACGACCCAGGAATCCCAGTTCTTTAAGCCCACCAGCTCCATGACCTGTAGAGGGTCTTTGAGTCACCCCTAAGGAAGGTCACATCTTAGCTCTGACCATCACCCCTCCATGTGCTATTTCCACGATCTTGAGTCTAAAATTCCTCTCTGATCAAAACCTTCCACATATGATTCTCACCCCACACTCACTCCTTGTGAGCAGTTCTTTGTCCTCATTATTACCCTTGTCTCTCCACCCTTGCCGGTTCTTCTGGTCCAGCATCCCTGTCCTGATTCACTTTCTCCCCTTTCCCAGACTCCCTGGGAAATCTAGTTACTATGTTTACTTACTAGTTACGTGACCCTGAGGAAGTCACTTAACCCTTTAACTCAGTTTTCTCATCTGTAAAATGAGCCAAGGAGGGAAATGGCAAATCTTCCCAGTATCTTAGCCAAAAAAACCCAAATGAGGTCACCAAGAATGGGATGTGACTGAAGCGACTAACCAGCAATGGGCCGATAACTGGATTAGGAGCTGGTCAAAGGTGAATGTCGCCTGCCCTCAAGGAGTTCCTATTGTGATATGGGGTGACAGCTCACAAAAGAGTGGGGAGCAGACAGGTCTGGTGAGCTGTGGGAACACTGATTGACACAGCCACCCTTTCTTGGAGGAGGGAGCCTTGATTTAATTGTAGTCCAGAGATAGAATGAGGGAAGGGAAGCAGACAAGGAGGGGGAAGGGAAAATGAAGCTTAACTAGAGTCAGCCTAGTTATAGGAGTTATAGTTATAGGAGCAGCAGGAGGGACGCTGAAAAATGGACCGAGTGAGTGTTCTAGGACTGAAAAGGACTTTGTCTCCATATTAGGCTCATAGGAGAGAGGGAGCAGGTGGCACATGTAGTTTATTCTTTGGAATGCTATTGGAGAATATCACTTAATAGCCACAACAATCCTGGCTGAGCCCATTGTAAATTTATATTACCTAATTTCAACAGGACCCTCTTCTCTTTCCTCCTCCTTCTCCTCTCCACTTCTTCCTCCTCCTCCTCCTTTTCCTTCTTTTTCTCCTTCTTCTCCTCTTTCTCCTCCTCTTTCTTCATCTTCATCTTCTTTGTCTTCATCTTCTTCTTCTTTGTCTTCATCTTCTTCTTCTTCGTCGACTTCTCCTCCTCCTCCTCCTCCTCTCCTTCCTCTCTCTCTCTCTCTCTCTCTCTCTCTCTCTCTCTCTCTCTCTCTCTCTCTCTCTCTCTCTCTTCCTCCTCTCATTACTTCCTTCCCAGATCTCACAGTCAAAAACCTTGAATTCAGCTATTACTGAGAATCCCAGAATTGGTTTCACCGAATTTGAGGGCTGAAAAGAATTTCAAAAACTACCCAGTCTAAAAAGAAAGCTCCACACCCCTCGCCTCTTACCCAACAAATAGTCATCCAGTCAATGGAGACCTCCGATGAGGGAGAGCCTGCTAGCTCTTATTCTAGTTTTTGAATCATTCCAAGTCCCATTGTGGGGAAGCAGCAAAGGTCAGATTTGAACCTGGGTATCACAGGAAGGTTGCCTCTTAAAACAAGCCAATCAATAAGTTCTAACCTAAGAGAAAATGTTGATCCATGTGTCTAATTCAAAAAATCCTCAGAGGCTCGTTATCTAGTTTCAGAGAAAATATAATATTTAATTCCTATCCAGAAAACACACTCACAGTCATCTGAAAATTGTATAATTATGGAGTATTCCTCTAGGATGAGCCAGATTTTGATGGTGTGTCCCAGAAGGATTACCATCTCCTTTCAAGGGAAACAACACTATAATTGGGGGAGTTCAGCCTTAGGGAATTATGTCACGGCGGCTGTGCCCTGGCAATTTTTTTTGGAGGAATACTCAGGGTCAATGCATTAAATAGCAACATTACCTTCCTGGTTTTCTCACTTCTCTGCATCTGAAACAGTTTTCCATAAGGAAAATATAAGACTCCATGAGGAAGCTATAGATTGACTCATCTGGGGAGGTGAGAAGGAGGAGAGGGACAAGAAAGGGGTTGCTTCTGGAGATCTGGGATCTAGAAACTCTCATTTAAGAAAACGAATTTGCTCTCCATCTTTTCATTAGAAGCTGGCATTTGTTGAATCCTCTGAAATCCCAGCAACATGGACATGCTCTGAAATATTTCATAGACGTGGAGTTATGATAAGAATAGGGGATGTAGTTGAAGATTGCCCTTTGTCCCCTTCCTTTCCTTTTTTAGCCCCTCTTCTGGCCCTGGGCCAACCAGATCCCATTTGGGCTGCCTGACTACTCAAAGGACTTGCATGAAATTGGAGTCACTCAAAATGATGAACCACCAGACTTTCCATCTCTTTTGTCTCTATGTCTTACAGACCCCAGACATGATCATATATCCTGATTATATAATCTAAGGGCTCCTGGGCCTTGACCTTGAGGGCTAACATGTCAAGTCCCTTCCAACTCTACATCAGTGACCCATTTATTTGATCACGTCGTTCTTTTCAGACTTCATTGAGTTCTAGACGCTGCTTTCAGCCTGACCCATTGGGCCCTTACATTCTCAGTCTTCCTTCCCTTGTTTTTGAGGGCCTTGTGTGGATTTGGGAGAAGGGCAAAGCTGTTCCGGACCATACCCTGGAAGTTATTACCCTTCATCTCCCTCCCTGCCCTGACTGGTGACTTGGCTCCTACCTCTGTTTCCCTTGGTCCCAGACACATTTCACTTCCCCTCTTATTTC
The DNA here is from genome assembly GCF_016432865.1 of Antechinus flavipes. Lineage (NCBI taxonomy): Eukaryota > Metazoa > Chordata > Mammalia > Dasyuromorphia > Dasyuridae > Antechinus > Antechinus flavipes. The sequence continues at coordinate 467,854,321 of NC_067401.1, forward strand.
CTGTCTGTCTCCTCACCAACCACTTTGCCACCAACAGCACTCCCTTGTCTCTCCTTTATTCCCAGTCTGATTGTAGAGCCTCGATCAAGTGGAATCCATCATTGTGAGGAGAGAAACTGAACCGATTTCCTCCCCCATGATCCTCCCCCATGACTGTGCTAAAGGCCCTCTCTGTGGCCAACTCTCCCTACATGTGTCTCCCTCTGTGAGAAGGCAAGCTTTATGAGGGCAGCAACTGTCCCGGGGTGTGGTGGTGGGGCTGGGTGGTTGGGTGGGGAGTGCTTTTTGTATTTGTGTCTCCAGGGCTGAGCTTAACATGGTGGTCACTGATTAATAATGCTCCTTAATTCACTTGAATATTTACTGATTAGTGTAGTAGATAGGAGAAAATGAGAAAGATCTGAATTCAGGTATCATCTCTGATACATACGCTCTATGTTCCTGGCTAAGTCACTTCTCTCAATTCATGCCCAACAGCTCCCATCCTCCACAACTCTCCAATGTTTTGCATCCATGGTTCTGATTGTCTTTGATAAAGAAGTTTCTTCATCAGAAGTTCTCTATATCAGTTACATTTATAACCTCAGATACTTATTAGCTGTGTGATCCTGGGTGAGTCACTTAACCCTGCTTGCCTCAGTTTCCTCATCTGTAAATTGAGCTAGAGAAGGAAATGGTAAAGCAGTCCAGTTTCTTTGCAAAGAAGAGTTGGATGTGACTAATCAACTAAATAACATACCTGCAAAAGCGCAATTCTGATCCAGATTCTAGGAAGTTCCTTCTGAGTTACTCTAAGGCTGTAATCAATCATTTGATAAAACATTCATTAAGTGCCTACTATATGTCAGAGCTGCAATCACGGAGCAACAACATCCCTGAAGAAGTAGAATTGAGATCATCCAAATTGCAACAAGGTATGCACAGACTGGAGCACTTTGCAAGGGAGGGATTCTGCTAAATAGTCCCGGAAGTCCCATCGGAGAGTCCTCCCGCCTTATTCCCTGGTTAGCTTGTACCATACGCTGTGCCCATTATTGGGGATATAAAGGCGGGGAAAGTTCCCATCCCCAAGCAGCTCACAGTCTAACAAAGAAGACGGCAAGAGCTCTGAACCTGGAAGATAAAAGTGGAGTCGTTGGGGGCAAGGGGCAGCCAATGGGCAAAGCCCATACTCCCCTGGCATTCCCACGAGACCACGAGGATGTTGGAGGGACCTTGCAGTGCAGGGACCTGGATGCAAATTGCACAGGCCAGGCAGGAAGAAGGGGCGGTGCTTTGTGTGAAGGAGGAAGGGAAGGATGCTTGGACATTCACTGGCCCAGTTTGCTCTTTCACAGAGACCCACGATAAGCACAGAGTGTGATCATTCCCACAGGACAGGTGGGCAAAGTGAGACTCAGGGGCAAACACCCATCCCAAATTGCACATCCAGAAAGAGGAGAACCCAGACTTGAATCCAGGTGCTCAGACTTCAGTTCTAGAGCTGCAGAAGACAGCTTGTACCACACCGGGAACCGTCCAGGGACCTCCTTTTCAACTTTGGGACATAGTTCTGAAAGGCTCTTCTGAGCATTTATTCCTATGGGGCCCCCAAACCACGTCAAAATCCCCCTCAGCAAGGATTTCTCCAGCTTGAGGAAGTCATCAGGGAGGCAGGACACTGAGGAGTGACGGGTTCAATCCCCAACTTAGGAGTTGCATGATCATGGGCAAGTCATTTCCCATCTCTGAGCTTGAGGGAACTCTTATAAACGCTAGGATCCTATAACCCGAAAGCCAGACATATCACTGCACATAGAAGCATACACTTAGAGCTGGAAGGAATTAGAGAAGCCGGCAGTTAGTAGTAATAATAATAACAGTTAAAGTTTATGGCACTTTGCACCAAGTATACTTGACAATTATGATCTCATTTGATCCTAATGATAACCCCATGGGAAGATGCTGTTATTATCTCCATTTTAATAATAATAAAGAATAATTAACATTTATATATTGTTTACAACGTGCCAGGCACTAGCTTAAGTGTGTTACCATTATTATCTCTTTGGGTCTGGATGATCCCGGGACATAGAGCTGTTTTTATAGATGAAGAAATAGGCAAATTGAGGTTAATGATTTGTCTAAGCTCATTTCTCAGGTGAGAAAACTAAAACCCAGACAGTTGAAGTACAGGATACAAGCAGTCACTAGCTAGGATTCATTCTCGAAGCATAAAACCATTGATCTAGAGTTAAATCTAATCCAAACCTTATTATTTTGCAAATGGGGAAACTGAGCTTAGTGCAATCAAAGGACGTGGCCAAGATGACATAGGTAAGAATAGATATTTAAACCCAGATCCTCTGAAATCAGATGTCACCTTTGGTCTCTATCATAGCACTTGTGAGATATGGAACTAGAAAGGAACCTGGAGTCCATGAATCCTTTGCGGCTTTGGGAATAGGATTCACAAAATGGTGGACTTTGGGGGGGGGAGAATATATTTCTTTTTCTGAAATTTAGCATTTCCTTCCATTCTGGATGGAGGCAATAAGCCACAGTATCATGAAGTATCGCCAGCCTGCCAAAGAGTCCATGACAAAAAAAATTCACTATCCCTGACTATGTTTAGCCCCCCTGATTTTGTATGTGAAAAAAGAAAACCCTCCATGGAAAGTTAATTTATCCCAATTCACAAGTGGCAGAGGTCAGATTAGAACTCAGATCCTTTTCTCCCACGTTCAGGGTTCTTTCCACTGCCCCAGGCTGCCTGCTCCAAGAGGGCCAGCTCCAGCCCACTGGTAACCAAAGTTAATAACAAACCGGTAAGCAGGCTTTTTTTTATGTTTTTTCACATGGTTCCCATGCAGATGAGGGGTCTCCTCACTGGGAGAAATTGCATCTTCTAAGCCAATTCCTATTTACCCCTCCTTGGGAATGATGTCCCAACTCATTGCCTCAGTTATTAAATAGGGAAAAGAGCTCAGGCGAAGATCCTGGATACCTGTATTTGTGATGATGCTGACCCAGCGGGAGACCGGCATCCTCCTGCCAAGCCCATAGATCCCGTTTCTATAAACTGCTCAGAGTACAGGCAGACACTTTATAGGCTGTTACGGGCCAACATAAATCAGTCATGGACGCCAGCTGGGTGAAATAATGTTGCTCCTTGATGAAATAAGGTAAGCCTGAGTCTATGTCTAAGCTGAGTTTCCCAACCTGCCGTTGAGCAGATAGTCCTCTATTTGGGAGGGAGAAAGGGGGTTTGCCAAACTCGAAGAAAACAAAAGATCATCTAGCCTAACCCCCTGATTTGACAGAAAAGGAAACTGAGTCTCAGAGAGAAGAAGTCATAAAGCATGGAAGAAGCCACAGGGACCATTTGGGCCAAATCTTTCACTTAACTGAGGCTCAAAAAATCTTGAGTCACTTGGCCAAGGATACATTGATAATGAGACCAGAACCAAATTTTTAATATGGATTTACTATTTCCTTATTGTTGTTAATTATTGCGACTTATTTGGGCAGCTAGGTGACACAGCGGATAGAGAACCAGGCCTGGAGTCAGAAAGGCTTATCTTCCTGAGTACAAATCTGGCCCCAAACACTTACTAGCTGTATGACTCTAGGCAAGTCTCTTAACCCTATCTGCCTCAGTTTCCTTATCTGTAAAATGAGTTGGATAAGGAAATGGCAAACTACTCCAGTTTCTTTGCCAAAAAATAAAAAAACCCAAAAAAACCAAAGAGGGTTATAAAGAGTCAGACATGACTAAAATGACTCAACCACAAAATAAACCATAGGAAGTTACTTGTCCTCTCTGCATCCATTTCTAATTATTGCTCTACCCCTCACCCCATACTGCCCCTATAAAATCTCCTCCTTAAGAGCGCGGACTTCCTGTTCTCATTTCCATTTTTTTGGAATTAAATAGAGGGGAGGCAGAATCATCCAGTGAAAAGAGCTGCAGCCTGAAGTCAGAGAGAAGCATTCAGATCCTGGTTCTGACAATAACTCTGGGATCTGGGCAAGAGATTTAATATCTAAAGCTTTCATTCTGTGGTTGTATGAGGTTGGCTCTCTGGACCTTGGTTTCTTTATCTGTAAAATGAGAGGATTGGATTAGTTGGCCCACAGTTCTATCCCAATAACACCAATATTATGGACAATTCTCTCCTTCTCAAATGAAATAGTGGGCTTTGCAAACCCTATACAAGTCAGCTATTGTTATTAATCTTTTTCATTATTATCATTATTACTATTCTTATTATCCAATTCTTCTCATTTTTTGCATGGAATTCATGGTCCTGAAATAAGTCATTATCCTGCTATTTATCCCTTTATATTTAATAGTCTGTGGACATGCACAGAGGGGAAAATAATGGCTTTTTATAATTAAAGAAAATTATTGAGATATAAATTCAACATCTGTAAGTTCACCAGAAGTATCCTTGAAAATTTTCAGTCACAGAGGCATCTAGATGGTGTGTTACATGGAGCACCAGCCCTGAAATCAAATTTAGCCTTGGGCAAGTCACTTAACCTCAACTGCAAAGAAAGGAAGAAGGGGGGAAGGGAGAAGAAGAGAGGAGGGAGGAAGAGAGAAGAGGAAAAGAAGGAAGGAAGAAAGGAAGGAAGGAAGGAAGGAAGGAAGGAAGGAAGGAAGGAAGGAAGGAAGGAAGGAAGGAAGGAAGGAAGGGAGGGAGGGAGGGAGGAAAGAAAGAAAAAAAGAAAGAAAGAAAGAAAGAAAGAAAGAAGAAAGAGAAAGAGAGAGAAAAGAAGAAGAAAGAAAGAGAAAGAAAGGAAGGAAGAAGGAAAGAGAAAGAAAGAAAGAAAGAAAGAAAGAAAGAAAGAAAGAAGAAGAAAGAAAGAAAGAAGAAAAGAAAAAAAGAAGAAGAAGAAAGAAAGAAAGAAAGAAAGAAAGAAAGAAATTTCCCGTTGCATAAAAAATGGTATGCAGTATAGCCTGGTCCAACATGGTCCATATAATTGGGAAATGCTGAGTATTTGATGTAAAAATCTATGGAAAATGCTGTTCTTAATCTCTTATACATCAATGCTATAGCTGGGCAATCATGGGCAAAGGTTTTGTCTGTGATCATGTTTGGTTCTGGGAGTTTATATGTTGCCTTTTCAAAGATATTCTGTACCCAAGGAATTTGTAAGTCACTAGTTTATGAAAGTGAGCTTCTATTCTAGCTGCCAGTTCAGGTCCTATTAATTATTTGATAGATCCTAAATATATTGTTACAGTTTGTATATAGTATAGTTTAGTATACTAAATATACTATAATATGCAATAGTGTCGCATGCATGTTATTACTATTGTCATGGTTGACTCTTTGTGATCCTATTTGGGCTTTCTTGGCAAAGAAAGTTTTTGTCATTTCCTTCTCCAGTTGATTTTACAGAAGAGGAAACCGAGGCAGATAGGGTGAAGTGTCTTGCCCAAGTGAGTCTCTGAAGTCAGATTTGAACTCAGGAAGACGAATGTTCTTGACTCCAAGTTTAATGCTTTATCCACTGGGCCACCTAGCTGTCTATTTCCCATATAATTGAGGTTCATTCAATCAATAAGTCCATGCTCATTTTTTATTATTACTATTATTTTATCTTATTTATTTTTTGAGTTGGGCTTTCTCTGCTAATTGATAATTACCTGATAATCTGATAATTTTCACATTATTGTGATAGACATTATCTTTCCCCTGGGACTTTTCACTGGTACTTGAGGGCATGAAGGACCACGTACCTCTACCAGCTCCTGAGAGGCTCCACATCACAAAGTCAAATGGTCCCCGTAGACAATTGGCGAGAACACGACGGGTCCTTGTTTCCAAGAGAAGCTTTCACTCATCAAAGGAGCTTTGCAATTTCCTAAATGTAATCCAACCTGCCATCCTCCCCCCGTCAAATTCTGGGCTTGATATGTTTCACTTAATAAATGATGGCTGAATTAGATTAAATTGAACATTTTCCCCATCTACCACCCCCCTCTCTTCCCAGTCTCATTTCATCTTACTACTGACACATTCTCTGCTCTATTTAATTGAGACTACTATTTCCTCCAAAACATGTCCCGGTCTTTTCTGCCTCCATCACTCCTATATTTGGAACTCCCCTCCACCTTCCATCACTACCTTTTAAAATCCTACTTGTCCTTTAAGATGTAAAGATCACCTCACCCAGGGAGCCTTCCTTGATTATCCACAAAAGGTGTTTACAGGAGGATACCTTATCTCTAGGACTTGGGGACTCACCTTCTCTTGGCTTTTGACACTTAGCTGTCACTGATACTAAAAGAGGAAGTCCTTTTTTAGTAAGAAATCAAGGGCATGACAGTGTCCAGCACCTCTGGGTTCTAGTTAGCAGCTGCCGGCTCTCCCCTCTGGGCTCTGGGCTCTGGGCTCAGGAGAAGGCGGATCTGAATGTCAACCTAGTTTCAGAAAAGTCCAAAATAGCCCTGGCTTCTCACCAAAGGTCAGGCTTCAGAGGCTATTTGAAAAGGGCAGTTCTGAGGGCCAGTTTCCTGAGGATGGTGATTTCTAAGATCTTCCTCTGGCTCGGAGCTATCTGGGAAAACGTATTATCCAACTGAAAGGAGAGGCTACTAAGACCTGGACTTCCAAACGACAGAGACGAAGCTTTGAACTGTTTCTTGGATCATCCGTCCCCTGATTGGACAGCCAGGGTACCAGAAGGCACCGGAGTAGATTTCATTCACTTGAAGCTCCCAGGTGGCATTTCTTCCGGCCCAGAGATATTAGTTTTCATCTGGTCCCTAGTTTCTTAAACTGTGGTTCATATTCCATGGGGGAGTCGTGTAACTGAATGTGGGGGTCCCAAAGTTATGATTTATTACCAGTAAATGTTTGATTTATAAACTTATTTTGTGTACCCATGTTCCAAGGGTCATGTCAAAATTTGGGGGGTGAAAGGGGGTCGTGAGTGGGAAAAGTTTAAAAAACTTGACCTAGTCATCCATCTGAATTAGCTAAGAGCTTCCCATGTGCCAAGCCAAGGACAAAGGATGAAACAATCCCTGTGCATAAAACGGTGTCATTCTAATAGGGAGGAAGAAAAGGAACAAGCAGTTTAAGCACCTACTGTGTGCCAGGCATTACGCTAAGAGTTTTACAAATGTGATCTCATTTGAATCTCACTAGAACCCTGTGATAGGTACTGCTATTATCCCCATTTTACAATTGAAGTCACTGAGGCAGATAGAAGTTAAATGGTTGGCCCAGAGTCACAGATAATAAGCATCTAAGATTGAATTTGAACTCAGGTTTGGTTGAGTTTGACTCCAGCTTTTTATCTACTGCCCCTCCAGCTTCCTCTGCTTCTTAAAGATAAAAAGGAACCATCTAAGTATATATGGGATGCGCAAAAAGTGTTTATTCTGCAAGTACCCAGCCTTTGAAAGATTGGGCTGGCAGCAAGGAAAGGCCTCCTGTTGGAAGTGGTTTCTGAGCTGGACATTGAAGGAAAATGGAGGTTATGAAAGGGAGATGGGAGGAGGGAACGCCTCCCGATACAGTGGCAAAGGCAGGGAGGTGGGACATGGAATGAACTCTATGAGGAGCAGCAAGAAGCTCAGTTCGGCTGGACCACACAGAGCATCAAAAATGAGAATATAAAATAAGCCTGGAAATGGAGACTGGAAGTAGGTTATGTGGGGCATTACATGCCCACCAGGAAGTTTATATTTCATCCCAGGGAAAATAGGGAGCTAGTGAAGATCCTTGAGCTGAAGAGTGATGATTTCAGATGTCATGATAGACCCCACCCAGTAGCCCATAGAACTAGGAGCTGTATAACTCAGTTAGACTCAAGAGAATCTTGCAAAAGCATCCATTGAAGGCAGACTGGAAGAGTCAGCAGGGAAGGACTGGTAGATTCTATCAGAGGCAGGGCCTGGACTCAGGAATATTCCCAGGTACTACTTCCATCTGCTTGCCCCTCCTCCTCTGTGCAGAAGAAACCTGATCTAATCCACCTGCAGCAGAGGTCGAGGGGGAAGGACCCATAGCTTGGAGACAGAAAACTGGGGTGTGTCTTTAGGCAAGTCCCCTCCCCCCCCCAGCACTTAGAAAACGCCCCGTGAAATGAGGGTCCAACGGGATGAGCTCTGCCGGCCCTTGTAAGACCAACATTCCACCTCCCTAAGACACTTTCAGCCCAGACTTCCTGTGCTTCCTGAATTGCACAACCTCTCCGAGTCCAACAGTCTAGCCCCTTAAATCCCCTTCAGCTAGAAACTCTAGGTTCTAAGGCCCTTTCTAGATATAACATTCTAGCCTCCCACACTCTTTTTGCTAATAGCTTCAATTCCAAAAGCTTTCTCAAGTCTAACATTCCCTCTTTTAAGGCCCCTCCCAGCCCTGACATCCCCTGTTCTAAGCCCCCTCCCAGTTCTGACATCCCCTGTTCTAAGGCCCCTCCCAGCTCTGACATTCTCTGTTCTAAGCCCCCTCCCATCTCTGACATCCCCGTTCTAAGGACTCTCTCAACTCTGACATCTCCTGTTCTAAGGACTCTCCCAACTCTGACATTCCCTGTTCTAAGCTCCTTCCTAGCTCTGACATCCCCTGTTCTAAGACCCTCTGAGTGCTGACATTTTATGATTCAAATCAAGTTATCACAAAATAAAAACTTACAGGCCAAGGAAGCAGAAGTTCCGGAAAGCAACTTCAAACAAAGTTGTATTGAAAAGTCCTTGTCACACTTTAAGGTTTCTTAGCACTGCTCTGGGTCCTTGCTCTGCCCTGTGTCTCCTAAGCCCTGGCCCAGAGATTGGGAAGGGGTGGGAGGAGGCTCGGCCAGAATGGGCTCTGGGGATCACAGGCACCTGACAAGGCCTGACAGAAATGACAAATGTCAAAACTCTCATCTTACATCTGAGGGCAAGATCACAGGATGCAGAGCTGAACCTCCATGTCATGGGGGCCAGCCCCTCTTCTTACTAAGTCGAACGGAAGCCCCCTGAGGGCAGGGGGTCCTTCTCTTATGTCATCGCGCTCCTAGCACAGGACCTGGTATATTTTCTTCCATCAGAGTAAACTCCCTTGCTTGGCCAGGTAAGGAAATGCTCCCTCCCAGTTCAGATCAGCAGCTTCTCTGAAACTTCCAGACTAAGGGAGTCATGGGAAGCAGTGAAGGTAAATAATGAGATTTGTGGGGCAGCTAGATGGTGCAGTGGATAGAGCACCAGCCCTGAAGTCTGGAGGACCTGAGTTCAAATCTGACCTAAGATACTTAACACTTTCTGGCTGTATGACCCCAGGCAAGTCACTTAACCCCAATTGCCTCAGCAAAATAATAACAATAATAATAAATAAGGGGATTTATGTCTAGATTTAAAGAGTAAAGCAGTCCAAGAGTCCAACCCTTCCTTACAGATTCCAGCATCAGTGACCAAACATTTAAGCACCCACTGTGTGCTAGACACCGTGTGCCCTAAGTTCTGGGGATACAACAAGGGACAAAATCAGCCCACAAGGAGCTCGCAATCTAATGGGGGAGTCACCCCCCAACTGCTAGGTCCAAAGTACACCCAGTGTGAATGGGAGGTCATTTCAAAGGGAGGCACAAGTAGTGGAAGGAGGGAGAGGGCTAGGCAAAGACCTCTTGCATAAGGTGGGATTTAAGCTGGATCCCATAAGTAAATGTCTGGAGTAGAATCCAAACCCAGCTTCTTAACAAAACCCAGCATCTAACCACCAGGCTACCTCGCCGTGACTCAAATCACAGTCAGCCTGTATCAGAGAAGGGACTCGGACTAAAAGGGCAGCCCTCGATCCACTATGTGACCATATCTCTCCATACAAAAGGAGCTCCATAAATGCTTAACGAAGATGAGGAAACTGAAGGCCGAAGAGAGAGAAGTTGAGAAAACTGAAACCCAAGGAGGAAGACCTCCTCCAAGTGCCTGAGTCAGAATGTAAGGAGAATCATTAGGAAAGGGTTATTTATTTGTATCAGGAAGATCCACAGAACCCACACATCTAAGTGAGAGTTCCTTGAGCAATGCACCCGGAGAGGGACAGAAATCTGATAAAGAGAAAGAGAAAAGGTGATTGCAATCCCGACACTTCCACCGAAACCATTCCAGGAGACATTTGAAGATGGGTGCTAGAGGCTATCGGCCCTTTCTGTTGGCTTATCTGGGGACAGATCCAGGGGAAGATCCCTCAAGGTCCCCTCCTAATCCTCCCTGGGACTCCCTGACAGTTTCGGAAGGGAATTAGAGAAAGACTAGCTTAATCACTCACCCCTCAACCACTCACCGCTACCCTGGGGGAGAGACAAATGCCAATGAAACAGGAAACTCTTGTGACTGGTGACTCTCCCCAAGAGCAGAGGCAGGTTTCCATTCCCAGGGCCCCAAGGAGCATGCTTACTTGAAGGGATTGGAGTTTTTTAGCCTGGAGAAAAGAAGACTTAAGGCAGGAGGAATGTTCCCTGGGTCCAAAAATCTGAAAGGCTGTCACATGGAAGAAGGAGTCGATTTGCTCTGCTTCTCCTCCCAACCCTCACCCCCGAGGACAGAGGGTGGAAACTGCAAAGAGCAGATTTAGAATTGATAGCAGATAAAAGTCCCTTACTGTGGGAGCTGTCCAAAATTGGAAGGAGCTGCATGGAGAGGTAGTGGATTCTCTCTCAGCATAAGGTGGAGGATCCATCAATCCACAAGCCTTTATTAAGGACGTACTGAATACCCAATATTTTGATTTCAATCGAATGTAGATATCGTGCTGTTCGTTCCTCATGAACGAACATACAGCCCAATAAAACACCAGATGTGCTTTTATTGCTTTTTTTTTTCATAGAAACTATTCTTTAGCAATTTCTTGTCCATCTTGTATTTGTGAGATTTGGTGGCGGTTGTGGTTATTGTTATTAGTGTTGCTATGTTGTTTTAATCTAAAACTTGATCTTCACATTTATCTTCTGAGATTCAAGTCATCATTCTTATCTCTTTTGGATGTTTTGGATCCTGACTGTAATCTACCCTATTCGATAGTTCTGTTGGTTTCAATCTTCTAGGCCTTCATCCAAGTGCTTCATTAAAATAAATAAACAGGACCAAGGATGGATCCCTGAAGTATTCCATTAATGACCTCTATCCAAGTTGAAACTGATCTATTCTTTAGGTATAAACATTTAATCAGTTTTTAATGTACTAACTACCATCGTGTTGACCACAATTCGCTGTTTGTCCATGAGAGAGAAACAAACAAATGCCTTTCAGATTTTATTCTGATTTAGCAAAAGTCACCCAGTCGTAAGAGGTAATGGCAATTGCTTGGCAAGGACTGGAAATAAAAGTCTCTAATACATTATATTAATTTCATACAGAAAGTGAAGATGGGGGAAGAGGAAGGAAGGAAGGAAGGAAGGAAGGAAGGAAGGAAAAAGGGGAAGCAAGGAAGGAAGGAAGGAAGGAAGGAAGGAAGGAGTAGAAGGAACAAAGAAGGAAGGAAGGAAAGATAGAAAGAAGAGAGGGAGGGGAAAAGGATAATAAAGCTTTTTAAAATACAGAAGAAAAAGTTCAGAAAAAATGCAAAAACATTTTAATATTTTGTTTACTTTAGTTACATTTAATAAACACTAAAAATATAACATAATCACATGGTTACATATTCAATCTTCTTTGAATTATTCCAGCTTAAACAGCTCTTCTTATTAAGTTTTAGATCCTGTCACTGTTCTGTTGACAGAGGAAAGAGAACTTTGGAACATGCCTACCTGCCATTGGATAAAAGCCTCTGAATTAGTCAGCTGCCACTGGGGAAAGAGGTAAGAACTGTCACAGAATTTAGACCCACACTTGGACAATAATTGATGAAGAGAATTGAGAGCATGTTTTGGGGAAGAGATTTTTTCCCAGAGTGAAACAGATGAACACTGAGACCTAGAAGTTCCTAAAAGGGTGGCAGGGGAAGAGACTCAACTGGACCAGCAGTTGATAGTTGACAATTATTAAACATCTTGTCAATATCTTATTCATTCCCTTGATTTTCCAGAACTCAGGAAAATTATGCTCTCTATTAAAGCCAATACATCATTCAAATGTTTAATCTATATTTCTTTATAATTAGACATTGTTAATAAATGTCATGGCCAGCTAGGTAGAGCAGCAGTTCTAGAGTCAAGAGGACCTGAGTGCAAATCTAGTCTCAGACACTTACTAGCTATTGATCCTGGGCAAGATATTTAATCCTTGCTTGCCTCAGTTTCCTCATCTGGAAAATGAACTGGAGAAGAAAATGGCAGACCATCCCAGCATGTTTGCCAAGAAAATCTCAAGTGGGGTCACAAAGAGTCAGATATACTAAACAACAACAATAAATCTCAGTCAGTATTAGTAATATTTCAGAAAGCCTCTAAATTCAAGCTTTGAGACTCAGAGAAGAAAGATAATTCATGGGAAAGGAAATTACCCACGTTTTAATTCCTCACCAGTAGGAGAGGAGAAACAAACTGATTAGAAGAAAAAAAAAGACTTTTTTATTTAAAAAAAAATTAAGTTATTGATGATATAATTAGAGAATCTGACCCTAGATTACCTAATAAATCAAAGTCAAAGAATGAATACTATACTTAATAGTATTCTACAGAATACTATTATATTATATTATATATAGAATACTACTTAATAGCATTCATTCTTTGACCTTGACTATAAATAAATATATATTTATATAATAATATAATTATTATACAATAATAAATGAAATAATAATTTTATATAATATATTAATAATAACTAATAAAGCATAAATATATATATATATATATATATATATATATATATATATATATATATATATATATCAGCAGCCCAAGGGATGATACATGTTTATCCCCAAGATCCCTAAAAGATTGTTCACAACTCGTATGAAAAAGGCCCAACCTTCAGGATGGCTGCTCATATACCGAGTCTTTGGAATGTTTGTGTACAGAGACGATTGTTAAATTCACAATAAAAGAGGAAAGGGGGGGGAGGGAGGCAGTTAGTACAGGATGGGAGAGACGTGACTAGAAAACAGTTCATGAGAAAGAAGCCTGAGGAGGGTTAGAAACTGCAAGCTCAATATGAGTCAGCACGCTCCCTCCCAGCCAGAAATGCTAATGCCAGCTCCCTACTTCCGGGCTTCCTCCAGGATCCGTGAATTCCTCCCTGTGGGTGCCAGCGGGGAATGGTCAGCAGAGTCAGGGGAAATGGAAACTGCCACAGAGATCCGCTCAGAGAGCTGGGGGTGTTTAACCTGAGGAAGGGAAGACTGGGGGCAAGGGGGGGGGGGGCTGAGGGATGCCAGAAGAGGGGGTTGGAGCAGGGAGAACTTGGGCATGTTCTGCTTGACCCCAGAGGGCAGGGCATAAAGGAATGAGCTGAAATCCTAGCAAAGTGCTCAGTAGCAGAGGAAAAACCTCTCAATAATTCTGTTCCTGTGTTTTTCAATCGGATCCGGTTCTTGGGGTTTCCTTGATAAAGATAACTGGAGTGCTTGGCCATTGCCTTCTCCAGCTCATTTTCCAGATGAGAAAACTGAGGCAAACAGGGATAAGTGACTCATACAGCCAGTAAGTGTCTGAAGCTGCATTTGAACTCAGGTCCTCCCGATTCCAGGGTCTACACTCTCTACACTGTGCTACCCGACTAATTTCAGTGGTCCAGTCCTTGGGAAGTAGTGAGTTCTCCATTGCTGGAGGTACTTGAATGGCTGACTGCTCGCCAGGAATAGCACAGAACGGATAGATGATTTAGGTCAGTCTGTTAATCATCCAAGATTTATTAAGTGCCTTCTTTGTGCCAGGGACTGGGCTAAGCCATAGGAAGGAGTCACTGATCAGAGCTCTCCTGAGATCCCATTCAGCTCACAGATAAAACGAAGGGGCTCCATCAGCTGTGTTCTAGCTACTGTGGGCTGGCAAAAAATGTGGCAGCCGGCAGCCCACAGCAAGCAGAGTGACTGTGAGCTGCCTCACTTTCCCCTTTCTCACCAGGAAGCTACTATCCCCATCAAGCAATGGGTGCATTGCCCCCACTTCCTTCTAGCAAAGGACAATGTCCGATCCATCTTTCTGGGCTGTCAGATCGATGAATCAGCAAGCATTTATTACACACCCCCCTCCCCCCCATGGGCCACGCACTGTGCTAAATTGTAGCGAGACAGAGACAAAAGTAGCACAACCACCCCTCAGGGAACTTTTGTTCTCTCGGGGAAAAGGATACATATTAGTAGATGCAAAGTAAATACAAAGAGTAAGACTAGTTAGCCTTGAAAGAACTCTGGGAGATGACTATGAACCACTATATACAATTCCCAATCCCTGCATTTTTTATTTCTTTCACAGACTAATTGTAGGCTATTGCAAAGCCTGATTCTTTTTGTGCAGCAAAATAACGATTTGGACACGTATACATATATTGTATTTAACTTATACTTTAATATATTTAACATGTATTAGTCAACCTGCCATCTGGGAGAGGGGATGGGGGGAAGGAGGGAAAAAGTTGGAACAAAAGGATTTGCAACTGTCAATGCTGAAAAATAATCCATGCATATAACTAACTTGTAAATAAAAAGCTATAATAATTTAAAAAAAAAGACTAGCTAGCATTCACATGGCTCTTTAAAGTGTACAAAATACACAAGAGTTCTTGACATCATGGAGGTGCAAACTGGATTTAATTGAGGAAGGGCTGGGTAAGGTCACCTGCCTCACTTTCCCTTCAAAGTCTTCTGGGTCCAGTGCCAAGAAATAGATCAGGATGACTGGAGATGGTCCCGGATGCAACGGGAGGATTTCATCTCATTGGATGTTCACAGTCACCCTAAAAATGAGGGGCTGTAATTATTCCTATTTTTACAGATGAGGCTGAGAGAAATTAACTCATTTGTCCAGACTCACCAGGTGCTGTCCAGCCGAGAAACCGAGGTCCGTGGCAATTTTAAGGGGAAAATGGGGGGCCCTGGCGGTATCAAGAAAGGCTTCTCCCTGCTATCTGGGAGTCCTGCGTCTCCAAGCTAGAGGCTCTGGGTGCATATTTGAGGTCAGCTCGTTTGGGGGAAGAGATACTGACTCTTTGTTCTGGGAGAAAATAGCGCTGACTTCTCTTTCTTTGAAGTTTCCGGAACCATTCTTTTGAACTTCCCACAAGAGAAGAAAATACCTGCAGATTCCCCAGATCGCTCCTTTCCCCAAGTTAGAGGCCGACCCATCGCTTTCTGTAGGCTCCTTTGAGCCTTTCTCAGGCTGGGTCAAATGAGTCTGGGAAATGATTTTGTTAAAAGACTCAATAAACTTTGGGGTGCAGGCTTGGGCCTTCTGGGGCTGCACATAGCTCAGAGATAAGAGGATTTAGAAATAGGAGAGATCTCAGACAACACAGAATGGAATTATCCAATCTTGGAAGTGAGGAGCCTGAGACTAAAAGAAGGCACTTAAACAGAATTCAGGGATCTATTATTAAGTGCCTACTGTGTTCTAGGCACTGTGCTCAGAAGTGAGGATTCAGACAAAAACAAAACCTTCTCTTCCTTCAAATGAGAGTCTTACATGGGGGGGGGGAAGGGCAGGAAACAACATGACATAGATGAGTAAACACAGTATATGTATGAAATATAAGCCACTTGAGGAAGGAGAACTGTGAACAGCCCTTCTCTGAAGGCCGGCTTCTTCGGCTTCCTTCAAGCCTCTGCTAGAGTCTCACCTTGGAGAAGAAGCCTTTCCCTCTCCCCCTTAACATCAGTGCCTTCCCTGAGATTCCCTCCATAATCATATGCAAATGATTTGCAAATCCTGTAAACATAGCTTGTGTGTCATGTCATGTTTAAAAACTCCTTGAGGGCAGGACTGGTTTTGCCTTTCTTTCTATTCCTATGACTTAGACATATTCCTATGACTTCTGGCATATATACAGTAGGTGCTTAATAAATGCTTATTAATGGAACTAGGAAAGGTCTCTTATATGAAATAGAACATTAGCTAAGCCCTAAAGTGACCTAGGAAGTCTAAGAGGTGGAAATGAGAAGGGAGAGCAGTCCAAGAATACGAGAGATAATAAAATAAATCTCCCATGGGGGGAAATGGAATGGCATGTATTAAGGCATGTTCTGTATTGGTCAATCTGTCCTCAGGGAGAGGGGATGGGAGGGGGGAGAAAGGGAGAATTTGGAACAGAAGGTTTTGCAAAGGTCAATGCTGAAAAATTACCCATGCATATGTCTTGTAAATAAAAAGCTGTAATAATAATAATAATAATAATAATAATAAAGACGTTCAAGGTCATATGTCCTTGGGCCAAGGTTCAGAGCCAGCTCTTCCAACTCCAAATCTTCTTCACACACTCACACACACCCTATCCCTGGGACTTGGCAAGATACATACTTGATATCCTTAGAGAAACAGTGGGGAGCCCTGGTTGGTACCCCAGATTTCCAGAATACTAGGTCTGTACATGAACTGATGCTAAGTGAAATGAGCAGAACCAGGAGATCATTATACACTTCGACAACAATATTATATGAGGACATATCTTGATGGAAGTGGATTTCTTTGACAAAGAGACCTAACTGAGTTTCAATGGATAAATGATGGACAGAAGCAGCTACACCCAAAGAAAGAACACTGGGAAACGAATGTGAACTATCTGCATTTTTGTTTTTCCTCCCGGGTTATTTCTACCTTCTGAATCCAATTCTCCCTGTGCAACAAGAGAACTGTTCGGTTCTGCAAACATATATTGTATCTAGGATATACTGCAACATATCTAACATATATAGGACTGCTTGCCATCTAGGGGAGGGAGTGGAGGGAGGGAGAGGAAAAATCGAAGCAGAAGCGAGTGCAAGGGATAATGTTGTAAAAAAAAATTACCCTGGCATGGGTTCTATCAATATAAAGTTATTATTATATAAAATAAAATTTAAAAAAAAAACAGAATACTAGGTCTGAAAGGGAGATCTCTGACTTCCTCTAATCCCAAACCCTCACTTTCCAGGGTGCAACTACCCTGGCTGAGCTGGAGTGACTTTTCCAGGGTAACAGCGATTGAGAGGCAGAAGCTGCATTATAATTCACATTTCCAGTCTTTGACTCTTTCCCTTCAGAATCAATCAATTTACTCAGCACCTCTTCAATGCCAGGTTCTCTACACTGAACACATAGATTCTGATGCTTACTAGCTCCATGAACTTGGACTTGTTATCCAGCATCTTAGAGTCTCTGTTTGCCCAGCTGAAAAGGGGGAGCAATAACAAGTGAACTCTTGCTCTGCCATAGCTATTCCATGGAATTCAAACCAAAGAATGCCTTTTGTTTATTTATGTTTGTTTGTTTGTTTATTTATTATTTTAGGACTTAAAGCACATGTGTGCACTTAAGTGCCTTTCATTCTCCTCTCCTGTATCATTGTATTGTTATCATTAGGAGCAGATTTCAAAGTTCAGAGTGAGGGCATTAAAACTAGCCATTCTATTATACTTAATTTCTACTTTAACATATTTAACATGTATTAGTCAACCTGCCATGGGGGGAGAGGGTAGAGGGAAGGAGGAAAAAATTGGAACAAAAGGTTTGGCAATTGTCAATGCTGTAAAATTACCCATGCATGTGTCTTGTAAATAAAAAGCTATAATAATAATAATAATAATAATAAACTAGCCATTCTTCTGAGCTATAGGATTTTTTTTTAATGTGCTTTTATTTATTTCACTGCTAAATGAGATTTAAATTTAGCATCCTCCTTTAAGGAGGCAATTCTGGCCACTTCCTCTTTACAAGTTATTTCTGACAGTGTCTCCTTTCTCAATATCTAACCTGCCAAACTCTGGGCCTCAACCATACCCTGCCCACCCAAAAGAACACAAGGCTTGTGGCCTAGATAACAATCTCATTTCATTCTCCTTTCGAGTTCTTCAGAAATTAAAGTGAATCGTGCTGGCTTTAAGGATCTTATTCCCAGCCCCCTGGCCAAGGAAGCCAGGATATCTTTCTGATATGTTTGATGACTCCTGGACTTTCTCTTCTCAACATAGTCTAGATTTTTAAGCCCCATTTCCATGTTTTAGGGACTTTGGCAAATGTGGCCCCACTCAGGATGATGGGATTCAAAGTGAGAAGGGACTTTACAGGTCACCTTGTCCAATCCCCATGTCTTAAAAAGAAGAAAGATGTCAAAGGAAAGGAAGTTACTTGCCTGAGGAAACAGGCATTTATTAGGCACCAACTATGTACCAGTTACTATACTAAGTTCTATACAAATATTTTCTCATTTGATCTAGACACAACCCTGGAAGATAGCTGCTATCATTGCCTTCATTTTCCAGTTGAGGAAATTGAGGAAGGCAAAGCCTTGCCAAAAATCACCCAACAAGTGGGTATCTGAGGCTAGATCCAAACTCAGGCCTCTCTGACTCTAAGGTCAGAACTTGAGGTTGTAGGAGGTCAAGGATCTGGCCAAGTTACAAATGCAGCACCTTGGGCAGTTCTTGGTTCCCCATTTTAGGAAGGTAAGCTGAAAAGCCTAGAGAGGAGGAGTAGAAAGCAGGATGGCCCAGTCTTTGGAGACCAAGCCTGTGAAGAGCTGGTGGAGGGAGGGAGGGAGGAGGTTTTATCTAGAGAGAGCAGGACTCCGAGTGGGGGCATGGAAGGATACCACGTGGCAAAGGAAGCTTGCCCGCAGAACTTCCAGGAATGGCTGAGCATGGCAGAAAAGCGGGCTCAGGAAAAACTCCCTCCCATAAGGGCCCCCACAGAGAAGTCATCCAAAATTTGGATTCAGAGAACTTGGGTTCGAATTCTACATTTCTTACATCCTGGAAGTGTGCTTCAAGGCACCAGTGAAAAGTGTGCCAGTCAAGGGGGCTCATCACCCTGAGTTCAAGTTCAGTCTCCTACACAGTTTCCCAGCTGTGTGACCCTAGCCACATCACTTCACTCTGCCTCAGTTTCCTCAGCTGTAAAATGACCTGAAGAAGGAAATGGCCAGCATTTCCAATCTGTTGCCCAAGAAAGCCCCAAAGGGGTCAGACACCACTGAAAAATGACAGAACAGATCACCAGCACCTAGCACACTACAGGGCAGTTCATCAGTTTAATAGCTGATTGCAACTGAGATCAGTTGATATAAATGGCAGTCAAGATCACCAAGGTAAGAAGTCCACAGAAGCAGGAAGGGGGGAGATGGGAAGTAGCCATAATCTTATAACTGACATGATTTTTATCCGAAGACATCCCTTCCCCAGTGAAGGAAGATCGTGCAATCTAGGAGTCAGTGTCAGACAGGGCCTGATCCCAGCGATCTGATATTCCCATGAAACAGAGTATGCACCCAAGAAAATGGTGACTTTGAGGAGACAGTGTCTTAGATTTGGATTTATCCTGAGACAATGAGAAGAAACTGAGCCAGGCAAGGAGGACCGACTACCACTAGGAAGCCTTTGTCTCAAGTCAAGCCAAGCTAACCAGGGTCTCCCCAAGACCTTTCTGTGTCTTATGATCTTCCGGCATCAAGAAGAGTTTCAGTCTCAGTTTTGTTTTTTGTTTTTCGTTTTTTTCCATTTGTAAACACACCGATAATCTTTGCTTTTGTAAACGTGGAGACTCATCTCAGCAAGGCAAATTAACAACTGTTCTATAACTTATCCGTAAAATCCTAAATACTTGCCTAAAGTACCGAGATTAAGTGATTACCCCATATCACGCGGTTAATAAATATGACATATGACATTCAAACCTAAGTCTTCTGGACTTCATACCTACTAGACTAGCCACTATGGCACGTTGCCTTTCATCTGGAAAATGACAAATATTTACTTTACCTACTTCACAGGGTAGCGAAGAGCAAATAAAATAGCATATGTAAAGCACGATGGGCCCCTAAATAAGTATTATCTCTTGTCCTTAGCAAATCCATTGTATTTCAACAAAGGGAACAGAAGAGGTATCTCCAACAGAGCCATGTTGGAAGGAGATTTCAAATGTAGCTCAAATAAGACCTGAGCCAGATGCCAAGAATACAAACAGTTTCCAAACCACCAAAACAGAACTTATCTTAAATCCCGTGGACTTACTTTGGTCTAACAACAGAATCTCTGACTAAGGCTTGAAGAAAACAGTCTTAAAAGAAAGACAAATATTTAGAGTTTGCTAGGCTCGGCCTACAAATTAGGAAGAATGGAGAAGTGGTACATCAGCTGCCTTACTTTGTTGTCCTTAATTTAAAGCAGATTGTGCTTTCTGGTAGATGATGGAGGGAAATCGTCCTGCCTCCTCAACCGGGCTCTAGAAACCACTTCTGACAAGACCATGTTTCATGTTCTAGGCAACCACATTTAATAAGGTAGCTGAGAAAGTGAAGCCAAAATTGTGCTATCGGGGAATCAAAGGAAACATCGATGGGGTTCGATTGAAGTTGTTCCAAGTCTGAGGAGGCAGGGGAAGGGGGTGGAGGGTGCAGGGAGAGATGTGAAATTGTCCATCCTGACATTTAAATGTCCTGAATGGGGGATTTCAGAAACTGGAGATTTCCATCAGCAGAAATCACCTGGCCTTGGATTTTCCTTCATCCCACTGGCCATAGGGTTGACAATTATCGGAAAATTTAAAATGTTTTACGGAATCAGAGCCAGAGCCCAAATATCCAAGAGACCGTTTCTGACAAGAGATGGAGGGAGCGATTCGGGCTTGACAGAGAACACCGTGTCTGTACTCAAGGAGAAAACTGAGACCCGGAGAGGAGAAGAAAATTAGTGACAAAGACAAGACTTAATTTAATCCAGGTCTCTTCATTCTTGATTCATTGCAAGAGTGAAATCCTGACCCTGAGAGTTAGAAACTGGGGAAGAGAGAATTCTCTTGATCTTTAATTCTTAAGAATGCATCGTGGATGATAAACAGAAATTCATCCTAATAGAGGGTAGTTTCCCATCACATGGCAAATGCTTCTTTTTGTGTTCAGTAAAGCCACAGTTAAAGAGATTGGACCCATGGGCCCAGATTCAAGATGCAGAAAATCACACTTTTCATCAACGCTTTCAACTATGCTTTAGTTGAGTGCATTTCTTTAAATGATTCTTTCATCTGTGGTAAAGCACTGACTGCTACTAACTGGACATGTCAGCCAAGTTATTGAAACTACCCTGAGCTTTCCTCTCCCAATCAGTCAAATTAAGGGGCTGGAGTGAATATTCATTCCCAGGTTCATCCCAGGTCCATGTAACATTCAGGGTTCTGGGTTCCAGTTTTTTGTTCTAATATTATATGTTCTGTGATTGTTATTTTACATGTGAATATGATGAAATTGAATGGAGATAATATAAAGTCTTAGATTTGAGTTCAAAAGCTCACCACAGCGAGTAAGGAAGGTATTTTACCTGAAAAAGATTTTACCTGAAAAAGTTTTAATAGCCTGCAAACTTAAGAAGGTTTTTAAGAAATCTGTAAGTGACTCAGAGAAGAGTACAGCATTCAAGAATACAAAGGAGATAATCCTACTGTATCCCATCGATAGAATGGTGTGTCATTGTGGCTGCAACAATTTATGAAGAATTGGGCTGTATCCAGAGGAGAATGGCTGGGGAGAGAAGGGCCTGGGGTTCAAGCCATAAAAATCTGAGTAGAAGAATCTTTCCTCTGGAAAAGACTTAGAATGATAGTTGACTTCAATAATATTAAGCTCCTACTGCATGCCAGACACTTGTTAGGCAATAAGGGTAAAAAGATTTTTAAAAACAGTCTTGTTCACGTTTTGAAAGTTCTTTCTAACTGGAAAATTAGTAGATGCCCATTAATTGGGGAATGACTGGATAAGTTATAGTATAGGGAAATAATGGAATATTATTGTTCTATAAAAATGATGAACTGATTTGGAAAGATTTACACAAACTGATATTGAGCAAAACAAGTAGAATCAATAATACAGTGTACATAGTAATAACAACATTGTGCAAAAATAAACTATTAAAAAGTTGGTTCTTTTCAGCAGTTCGGTGATTCAGTGATTATTGAATATTATTATCGAATACATTTTGGATAAAAATGCCATTTGCATTCAGAGAGGGAACTATGGAGAATGAATGTAAGTTAACACATGCCATGTTCATTTTGTTTCTTTTTCTTCTGTTTGTTTTCTCTCGTGGTTTTTCCCTTTTGTTCTGATTTTTCTCTCCCAATATGATTTATAAAGAAACGTGTATTAAAAATCAATATACATTTATAACCAAAAGAAGAAAACAATAAAAAATTCTGATAAAATTTAAAGCAAAAAAAAAAAAAAAAGTTCTTTCTTCACAACAATCCTGAAGAGTAAGAACACTTGCAATAGCATTAGATTTATTTTATAGACAAACAAACAAAGAGATTAAGGTGGGTAGGAAAGAGAAGATGGGCTACTTTTGCTCGGCCCCTGGAAGCTGAACCCAAAGCAATGAATGGAAACCATAAAGATCACTTTAGTCTGGCGGACAGAAAAAGGTTCTTGACTAGTAGAAATGTCACAGAGTGGAAAAGGATGCTTTGGAGGCAGTCACTCCCCACCCCCAATGTGCTAGAGGCCTCCCAACAGAATTTGGATGATTCCTATATTAAAGGGATGTTCTTGATCAGTTCTGGTTTGGTGAGATGGCCCTTTCTGTCTCAGTTTCTGTGATCTTATGATTGATGGTAGGAAGTCTTCTATGGTTGATGGTAGACCTTCCATCTGAGTTCAGGTGGGAAGCCTTCTGTTCTATCCAGGGAACATCCCTTCCTGTCCCAGCGGGAAGCAGCCTCCAAGAGTGAAAGAAAGTCACACAGAAGTCATGTTGTTGGTTGCTTAGGGCCAGGCAAAGGGAAACTTGGCTAAAGAAAGGACTGAGAGTGAAACTTCCCACCCACTCCCCAGCATCTGGTTTCCCCCAGGGTTTATTTCCGGGGAAGTCCCTTTCTTAGAGAAGCCCTGGCTTTGGTTGCTGATTATTAGTTCCCCCAGGCTGCCCTTTACCTCCCTCCCAGGCTCAGGGTCTACCTCCTCTCTGAGCAAACCTCCCCAGAACTCTCTTGTCTCTGATAACACTTACCCAGACCTCTTTACGAAGTAATCACGATCATTGTCTTAATTCCCATTTCTCGTCAACCTCCTCAACCTCTATTAAGCTCCTACTGTATGCCAGACACTTGGTTAGGCAATAAAGGTAAAAAGATTTTTAAACACAATCTTGTTCAGGTTCTGAAAGTTCTTTCTTCACAACAATCCTGAGCAGAAGAAGGATTGCAATATCATTAGACTCGTTTTAGACAAACAACAGAGAGATTAAGATGGGTAGGGAAAGTATTATCTCAGATTGTAGATTTAAAGTGGCAATCGATGGATGAACAAATATAGTTACTACCATAAGAACAACAATAATAATAACTAATGTGCATTACAGTTATCATAATCATGCATAAATCAGTTATCATAATATAATCTCAAGAATAGCCATTCATTCGACAAGCATTTATTGAGGATTGATTACGTGAAAGATTCTGCTTTGTGTACCAAGGAAACAAAGAAATGTAAAAATTATCCTTACATCCTTACATATACATACATAGCCATGATATATATAAGCGGAAGTTATAGACAGTATCATAGGAAAGGCTCTGGCCACTGGGAGGCCTGGGAAGAGACTCTTGCAGGAGAAAAGAAAAAGGGCTGAGTCCTGATGGAAAAAAGGGAAGCCAGGAGACATGAAGAACTGGGTTCATGTTCTCCCTCCCTGATCTTGGAGAGGGCACATCAGTCCCCAGGGTTCTAGGCCAAAAGTATCAAACACAGGCCTGACATCCATAATACTCCCAAATGCATCCCAAAACAGATTAAAATGCAACCAGAAGACTTAACAAAATAAATAAAAATACACTAAAACGCAGATAATATTCCATTTTAAAACTAGTTAAGTGGCCCACAGCGATCAGTCTGTACAGTTAAATAGTCCCTGTTCCCACCTGAGTTTGATGCGACTGTCCTAGACAATTTTTTTTAGGTACAATTGATCCAAATGGCGAAAGGACCAAAAAGGAAAATGATGAATGTTGGAGGGATTGTGGGAAAACAGACACATTAATTTGGGTAGAGGGGACAATCTGGAACTTGCCCCAAAGTTACTGAACTGTGCATACCCCTTTGATCCATGGAGGTCACTACCAGGTCTTTACCCCAAAGAGATCAAAGCCAGAGAACAAGGTCTCATATATACAAACACATCTGTAACAGTTCTCTTTGTAGTGGCAAATAACTGGAAACTAAGGGGGTGCCCAGCAGTTGAGGAATTGCTAAGCTTGTGTTGGATAAATGGAATGGAATATTTTTTTTTCTAACATAGATTGAAGTAAGCAGAACCAGGAGAATGATTTATACAGCAGCCACCATATTGTAAGGACAAACCATTTAAAAAGAGAATTTGGATCTGTACAAATCCAGCCTCAGGCACTTACTAAAGACAGCATCCTGTGAGATGATTGGCCTTCTTGGAAACAAAGGATGAACAACAGCCACAAATCTCTAGACAAATCATCCCACTTCCACGAAACTCAATAAAATAAGAACAACAATAATAGCTACCTCCCAAGGTGGTGAGGTTAAAATGAGATACTATTTACACACACTGTAAACCTCAATGCACTAACAATTGCTAGTTATTAGTAAGAGTTGCAATAGTAGTTCTCCAATTAGACCATAAGATTCTTGTGTCCTCCACAGAACCGAGGTCTTTGCAAACGTTAGATACTCACTAACTATTTTATAGAGGGGACCTGTCTTTCAGCTAATGGTATAAAGAGAATATGGTCCAGTGGAAAGATCCCTAATAGAAGTCAAAAGTTATGGGTTCAAATCTCAACTTTGCTTTTGACTTATTTCTGTGATCTTGGACAAGGTAAGAGAGGGTTAGACAACGGGTAGGGAAAACCTGAGTGTAAATCCTGCCTCAGATACTTACTAGCTACATGTTCTGGATAAGATACCTAACTTCTCTCAGCCTCAGTTTCCCCATCTCTAAAACAGTGATAATAAAAGTACCCACTTCT
This sequence comes from Antechinus flavipes, assembly GCF_016432865.1. NCBI lineage: Eukaryota > Metazoa > Chordata > Mammalia > Dasyuromorphia > Dasyuridae > Antechinus > Antechinus flavipes. The sequence goes on from NC_067401.1 coordinate 467,879,365, forward strand.
CAGAGTTGTGAGAATCAGATAACATAGAAACTTTAAAGCATTATGTAAATGTTTCCATCATCATCATCATGGTTATTGCTATTGTTATTATATTATCAGTATTGTTATTATGTAATTATTATTATTATTACATCATTTATATTCCCAGGGTCTCAGTTTCCTCTTCTGGACAATGATGGGGCACTAGATGACATTCAAGGTTTATGTTCTTGCTTTAAAAGCTACATTCCCATTTTCAGAGGAGGAGTTTTGAGAGCCTTGGACCCTCACCTTCCACCCAGTTTAGCAAAAAAAAAAAAAAAAAAATACCAGCTGAGACCTGAGTTTTCACCACCACCATTTTAAAATTCACTGTGGCTTTAAAAAAAAGTGTGAGCTATTATTAGATTCCTCCAAGGGCAATCATACTCCCCAAGTCACGAGACTCTGGCCGGAAAAGGCTTTTAAGCTTTAAGCAATAGCCTGGGAGGTTGGTGCAATGTTTGGTTCAAGAAGTGATTTCACAAGCCCCATGGCAGTCAGGTGACACTTACTTTTTCAGCTCGTTGGAACTGTTGCTGCCTCCCCTGGCTTGGGCCAGCTGCCCACTGGGGGCCCGGGATGGGAGAGCTGTTGGACTCTGGGTCCCACAGCTTTTGGTCCTGCTGCCCAGGAGGTTGCACTACTAGCTGTCCATTTCTAGTTTTTCCCTATTAGAAGGTAAACTAGAGTGCAAGTTCTGTCTTTCTTTAGCACAATGACGGGCACATAGTAGGAGCTTGATGAATGTTTTCAATAAATTGATTGATTTTTGTCCATATCCTCCCTAATGTTCTTTGATTCTAGAGCATTTTACAAAAGTTTTAATAGAATTAGATTGATTAAATAGTTGAGACCTTTGGGACATCCAGCCTAATGAGAGATTATAATCTTCTTAATTCTTAAATGACTCAATGAATTTAGATTCTTTTTTTAAAATAATAATAGCTTTTTATTTTTCAAAATGCATGCAAATATACTTTTCAACATTACTCCTGTAAAACTTTGTGTTCCAAATTTTTCTCCCTTCTTCCCCATTCCCCCCTCCCCTAGACAGTAAATAAACCAATATAGGTTAAACATAGGCAATTCTTCCAAACATATGTTCCCCCCTTATGCTGCACAAGAAAAATCAGATCAAAAAGGAGGAAAATGAGGGAAAAACCAAGCAAGTAAACAGCAATAAAAAGGTGAAAATGCTATGTTGTGTTCCCCACTCAGTTCCCACAGTCTTCTCTCTGGGTGCAGATGGTTCTTTCCCTCCATCCCAAGTCTATTGGAATTGGCCAGAATCACCTCATTGCTGAAAAGAGCCAAGTCCATCACAGTTGATCATCACATAATTTTCTTGTTGCTGTGTATAATGTTCTCTTGGGTCTCTTTGCTTCACTTACCATCAGTTCACTTAAGTCTCTCCAGGCCTCTCTAAAATCATCCTGCTGATTGTTTCTTACAGAACAATAATATTCCATAACATTCGTATCCCATAACTTATGCAGCCATTCTCCAACTGGGCATTCACTCAGTTTCCAGTTCCTTGACCCTTCAAAAAGGGCTGCTATATGTGATCTCTTTGGGATACAGACCCAGTAGAGACATTGCTGGATCAAAGGGTATGTTCAGTTTGATAACCCTTTAGGTGTATGAACTCAGATGCTTAAAGGAGTGGCCCATAGTTTTCCAATTCTGGGATCCATGGAATGCCCAAATTACTTAGGAAGTCAGCCAGCAAGTACTGTGGAAAGAGTGCTAAGCCATCAGAAATCCCGAGATACTATCCCCTTTGATTCACTGGGTCAATTGGAGCGAATCATGTTTCCTTTCCAGGTTTTAATTTTGTTACCTGTAAAGTAGAAGTATGGAACTGGAATAATTGCACAATCCCATCTCAATTTAATATTCCACTTATTTTTTGAAACATATCCTGATTCTTAATGGAAAAACTCTAACCAATTTCCCCTTATCATGGAATATCCCAGATCAATACAACTTTCCCCAGTTACCACTCCTTTAAGTTTTCTTCTCCTTGCTAGAATGGAAATTTCCCTGGGGGGCAGAGGGAGTAGAGACCATCCTTCTGTTCCCACCAGTTAATATAGTGGTTGTCACTAATGAGCACTTGTCTTTATCATTCATCCGTTCGTTCTTTCATTCATCTTGCGTTTAGTCCTTCGGGCCATGGTTTAGGAAGGAAATCGACAAGTGAGTTCACAGAGAGAAAGACAGATCAGGATGACAAAGAGCTTTGAGCTTATGACACATGAGAAACAGTGGGAGGAAAGGGAGATGTTTCGCCTGGGGAAGATAAAGCTTCTAATTTAGAAGGTTTAGACCTGATTGCTATCTTCAAGGGCTGATACATGGAAAAGGTTGGAGACTTGTTCGGTTTTGCTCAGAGGGCAGAAGTAGGGGCAGTGGGTAGGAGTTTCAGACAGACAGGTTTAGGCTTGAGGTTAAAAAAAAAAAAAAAAAAAAAAAACTTCCTAACAATGAGAACTATCCAAGGATGGAATGAGCTGACTCAGGAGGAAGTAAGCCTCCTCACATACAACTCTGACTAACTTTCCTACTCAAGAATTTTCAGTGGCTCCCTATTGCCACTGGCATGAAGGATAAACTTCTCAGCTGGATTTTTAAGAAAAGAAACATTTGTTAAACACCTACTATGTGCCAGACACCGTGCTTTAAAAATATAATCTCATGTGATCCTCATAACAACCCTGGTTATTATTGCACTATTATTATTGTACCTTACAAGTGAGAAAACTGAGGCAGAAGTCAGTTAAGTGCCTTGCCCAGGGTCACACAATTGGTATCTGTGGTTGGATTTAAACTGAGGTCTTCTTGAGTCTAGTACCAGTGCTTTATCTATCTAGTGATTCCAGCCTAGCTTTCCAGATTTATTTCTCATTATTTACCTTCACACTATGCTCCAGCCAAACTGCTCTACTTGCCGATCCCGGACCCATCGTTTCATCTCCCCTTTCTGTGCCCTTGCTCCGGTGGTTCCCTATACTTGGAATGCATTTCTCCTCATCATCATTTCCTAGAATCCTTAGCTGCCCTCAAGACAACCTTTTCATTTCCTGTGGGAGGCTGCTCATGAGCCCCTAAATCGTTAGTGCTTTCTCCCTCTCCAAATTCTGTTGTACTCCCCAGCCTGTAGAGATGTGTGGTCCTCTGGGAGGACTCTTGCAGACAGGAGCTAGGCTATTTTTTTTGGTCTATGCATCCCAAGGCAAAGTATTGTGCCTCCAATAGACTAGAAGCTTTAAAAAGGTTTATTAGGCAGGATTGAAAATTGAATTGAATAGTATGATCCTCCTCTTCACACACACACACACACACACACACACACACACACACACGTGCACCCCTTGTCTGGAATGTTAAAGGGAGGATTTCTGGTCAGCTACAGATCGGGCTTGATGCCCCAAGTTCCCTTCCAACACCGAGACCATGTGAGTAACCTCAATAAGTTATGTCCATTGCATCATTTGGATTAAAGAAAACAACTCAAATACACTCTAAACCTTCATGGAGAATTAGAGAGCAACGTGTTCTTGTTCTCTCATCTCAACAAACAAACTTGTGGCGTGATTCCTGTGTGCTAGGAGGGACGTGGATAACTTATGTAGATAAACTCCCCTCCTCTCTCTCAAAGTAAATGAATTTACAAAATAGGGAAAACCAATTTATATGTCGTGCATTCCCTTTGTTTCATGGAGCATCAGAAGAAAATAAGGACGAAATCCTGAGTGGATGTTCTTGTGGCAATCTCCTAAGAAGACATGGACAAGAATGGAAATGAATAGCAGTACCGTGGGTAGATCACAACAACCACACAACACAACAACAAACAGCTAGTATTTGCACTTCACTTTGAGGTTTGCAAAGAGCTTTCCATATATTACCTCCTTTATTCCTCACCACAAATCTACAATTTAGGTGCTCTACAATTCCCATTTTACAAGTAAGAAAACTGAGACAAAGAGAGATCAAGTGATTTAGTAAGTACCTAAAGTCGAGTTCAAACCCAGGTCCTTCCAGTTATCCACCAGGGAGCCACATAAGAGAGATGACAGAGCAATTTCAATGGTTGAGACAAAGCCAAAAGATATAGCTACACATCAGAGATGAGCTATGAGAAGGCATCCCCCGCACTTATTGGCAGAGATGGGACACTAACAGTGTGAAACACCATGTATAATGCCACAGTTTTTTCATTGTCGATTCATTTTATTGAATTGTTTTTCTTCTTATTTTTTTTAATGGTGGTTCTTTGGAAGGGAGAGGGAGAGTATATAGGGGAAAATGTAAATGATATAAAAATAAAATGTCATCAGCAAGCATTTATTGAACACCTACTATATGCTAAGCATTGTGCTGAATCTTGGGGATATAAAGAAAGACAACAAAACAATCCCCTTTTGCAAGGGCCCCAGAGTTTAAAGGGAATGACAATAAGCAAACAACTCTGTGTATGTAGGATATATCCAGTGTAAATAGAAAACAACTCAGAGAGGAGGAATTAGCAGTGTGAGGAGCAAAAAAGGCTTCTTTCAGAAGGTGGGATTTGAAATCAGATTTGAAGAAAGCCAGACAAGCCAGGGAGAATAGAGGAAGAGGAAGAAAGTTCCAAGCATGGGGAAGGGGAAAGACCAGTGACAAGCCTGGGAGTTGGAAGATGCAGTATTGTGCTGGAGGAATAATAGGAAGGCCAAGAGTGCTAATTGCTATAGTATATATAGGGGAGCAAAAGAGAGAGAGTGGAAAGGTAGAAGGGGATCAGGTTGTGAAATTACATGATACAGGGGCTGCTAGGTGGCTCAGTGGATAGAGCACCAGCCTTGTTCAAAATCTGTTCAAATCTGAACTCAGACCTTTAACACTTCCTAGCTGTGTGATCCTGGGCAAGTCACTCACAGCAAAAATAAATAAATAAATAAATAAAAATAAGAAATTACATGATACATTTCTAACAGAGCTCCACACAGCCTTGCCCAATTATGCTGGCACTTCTGCAAATGACTTGGAATCAGGCAGCAAGTATCTATTATGTGCCAGGTAGCAAGGTAAGCAAGGCAGAAAATCAGTAAGGAGATTCAGTGTGTGGGGAATGAACACAGGCTGGACTTGTTTGGGAATGAAAGGTAGACTCATTTTGTTCCAAAATTCCTCTCACCCCCATCTATCCAAGTCATTCTTCCATACTGTAGAACCCCCAGCCCATATATGATCTCTTCATACAGCTCAATCTCCAAAGTGTTTTAGCATTAAATTAGCTTAAGAAAATTAAGCTAGTTCAAAATGGATCTGTCCCACTCCACAGATGAGAAAACTGAGAAACAGAACAATAAATTCAACAGTCCAATGCTTTGCTATCCATTTAGGTAGAAAGTCAGGGCTCACGCTACAGTCTCTTGTTTCTCTCCTCCATGTTTTTGGCCACACACAATGGATTTTTCCAAGTGTGTCTCTCATGGAAGCATTGAATTTTACTCCACTCTTCCTCAGTCAACTTTTAACTGGATTGAGTTTCAGGTCTGGCCAGATGCCGAAGTGTTTTGTTTTGTTTTGTTTTGTTTTGTTTCTTTGGAGTGTGTGTGTGTGTGTGCGTGTGTGTGTGTGTGTGTGTGTGTGTTAATCACAGCCAAAACAAAACCACAAGACTTTCTGAAATCTTCCATCCAGTAGAGTTGTCATGCTTCATATCACTTGCTTGCTTTCCTAGTATCATATGTGATTAATAAATGCTCCAAGATTGCAGAGAACGGGAGAGAAAACACTGGTTTTCTTTTGGAGTCGTGACAAAGAAAAGATTTTAAAAAGGTCACTCAATCTGATGAAAATCTCAATTAAAACCCAATCCAGCCCATGTCTCCTTCCCCACCTCAGTCCTTGGTTATCTGCTCCCAGAAGCCAAAAGGAGAATGTCAGAGCTATTTTCTGACCTCCTGGTATTAACCATGTATGCTAGAGAGCCCTGAAATGAGAAGGAAAAGGATGAGGGAAAACTTGGGTCTGTGCTTTCATCCTGGGAGAGATGTCCCAAACCAATGAGCCTTGGGACAGTGGTCAAGGGATTAGGATGGTTGAGTAGATGGGAAGGGCTTAAACGTAATGATTTTGAAGGTAATAAAGAGATGTTTCTTCCAACAGAACTATGATATACAAAAATCAAGTATTACCATTCCAATTGGAAAACTGAGGCTTGGACAAGAAAGTAATCTCTCTAATGTCACAGAGCTAGTACAAGTTGGGACTTGAATTCAGATCTTTTCATTTCAAGGGAAGTGTCCATGGCTGCTTTGTTTGATTGCTGTTGTTGTGTTGGTGGAGAAGAGGGGGAAAAAATGAGGTGAATTTGGGAGAACCAGTTCTGACAAACAAGGAAGCAAGGAACTAGTTAATACATTAGAAATGATTGGAACTTTGGAAGAATATGAATACTAACTTTCCTAGCAGCTAGCTAGGAAAGAAAAGAAAAGTTGGACATAATTAGATATAAATTCTAAATGTAGGGAAAGAGTTTTCTAAGGTTTCTGTCTAACAATCTATAGGTTCTTGTGACTTCTATAGAGAAAGTCAGTCTAGGAGCAGTAATGAAATTTTAAAATAATTAATAATAAACAAGTAAAAATAATTTTTAAAAGGAAAGAATTCTACTAAGAATGAAAAGTGGGATGTTAACGAAAGGCACCAATGGAGATGTATAGTGAACTCATCAATCAATTTAGAGTTTTGAGAGATCTTTAAAGAAGATGGCAGGACAGGTGAGGGAAGGGGGGTGTGTGTGTGTGTGTGTGTGTGTGTGTGTGTGTGTGTGGTTGTGTGTGTGTGTGTTATGGTTTAATAAAAATAGAGTCAAAAGTGTGAAGCTCTAAATGAAGCTAGTAAGAAAAGCTAAGGTCAATTTAAAGGGGAAAAAAAGATTTATCCCTATAGCTACAAGACAACGAGGAGGCACTGTGGATGAAGAGTCAAGAAGTTCAATCCAATGTTAGTTGTGTGACAAAGGGCAATTCACTTCATCTGTCTCTCTCAGTTTCCTCAACTGTAAAATGATGATAATAATAGCACCTACCTCCCAAGATTGTTTTGAAGATCAAATGAGATCATATCTGTAAAGTGTCTGCCTATAACAGATACTAAATAAATGCTTATTCCTTTCTTTTCTATCTTCCCCCAATATTGGGGAAACGAAGAGGACTAAGGAAGGGATAGGATCAGTGCTCAGGGAGAATAGGATGATAATAATGAATGAAGAGAAGAAAGAACCAGTCAACTCTTCTCTTGCTTTGGTTTTCTCTGTCAAGGAGACAATCTTTGGGCTATGAAAGACAGAGCAAAAATAGCGAACCGAGAACTGAAATCCAAGTGAATCTGGAAGATTAAGGTGGAACATCTGGATTCCCTTGTTGAATTCAAATCCCCAGGTCCAGACAACATGTCTTCCAGGGGAAAGAGCCCAAGACCAAACCCAGATTCTGGGCTTCTCCATAAAGCACCGCCTCCAAAGTTGGCCTGGAAGCTCTCCTGGCTACTCCTACCTGTAATCTCACCAAGGTTCTTTCTCTGGAGCTTGTCTAGAAAAAGACAGGGGAACTTTAGACAACTAGCTGGCTAAAATCTAGATAAACTCCATCAATAGTCTTATGCCTAATCTGACATGATTTGTTCTTGCTGAATCCACAGCTAGCTCTTTGTCATCACTGCATGCCTTTCTGGATGTCTAACCAGCATCCCTTCAATTCCATATTTTTAGCAGGCCTCAAAGCAAGTTCTTCCAGCCCATAATTTGCTGACTTTGACTTTCCACCCCCCTAATATTAGAAAAATCAGGACATCTACTCTTCTCTAATCTTACTGCACTACTCTCATTTTCTACATGCATTCAAAAATCATAGAAAGTGGCTCAATAGTCATACCCATCAGTTGTATTTAATTTGTTTGTTTCTGTGGGGGGTTTTGTTTTTTGTTTTGTTTTTGTTTTCGTTTTTTTTTTTGGGGGGGGGGGCTTGTGCCCTGAGATATAATTGATAGGAGTCTTTTTTTTATTCAGGCTTTATTGCCCTCATTAGCACTTACCTCACTGGGTTGGTGTGAGGACCAAATGAGATAATGTTTTCATAGTGTCTGGCATATAGTAAGTGCTTAATAAGTGCTTGCTTGCTTGCTTTCTTCACGACTTCATTTTAAAACCTATCAAGAAAGCCATTGACACAATTCTTGGAGGCAATGACCCAAAATCTCTTGCTCATATCAGGATCCTCAGGGGAAAGAACAGTATATTTGGCAACAGAGGATGTGGTTCACCTTAGCAATCTTACCTGAGTGTTATTTAACTTCCCCGGGGCCTCAGTTTCTTCAAATATAAAATGGGTGGGTTAGATAAGATGTCCTCAAAGGTCACATCCAGCTTTGACCAGTTATCCTGAAGTTTTTCATAGGGATAGGACTAAATGGTCTCTGCAGTCTTTTCCAACTCAAAGATTCTGTGATTTAATATATGGTCTTTTAGAATTACTGAGGCAGAAATAAAAGAAGAGAAATTCATAGCTCAATAATCAAGTAAGCAGGTGGATAGACACAATCAAATGGATAGTAATGGGAAAGAAGGGGAAAGGGAGGGAGAGAGAGATAAGAGATAATCAATTGAAACAGAGACAGACAGAGATGAAACACAAGTATCTGGAATGCAGCAAGCGTTTAATAATTGTGGAATTGAACTACAGAGCACTGTCCTAGGTGCTGGCAGGAAGGATCTATTGTTGTCGATGATGTCTTTCTCATGGCTGCTGTTGTTGTTAGGCAATTTTAGAGGAGGTCATCCTCACAGACCTTATAGTTTAGTAGGGCACAAAAACAAAAACATGGAAGAACTCACACACACACACACACACACACACACACACACACACACACACCAAACAACAGTGCTCTATTTCTGACTCCATATGTCAGCACTCCACTGGGAAGCTCTGTGTGGGTGGAAGCTGGAGCTGGAGCAGCCAAAGGCATAGTTCCGGGACCAGGAAGGGAAACAGAGGTAATCACTCAAGTCCACTCATTACCTCCCAAGATGATGTTAGGCAAATTGTATTGAATGCCCCTCCAGCAAATAATGTTTGGAAAATTGACTCACAGAGCACTGTCCTAGGTGCTGAGGGACAGGAGGTCAGGGGGACACTCTGGGCCAGTTGCAGGCTGCTTGCCTTAGCATTCCTCCCCCCAACTTCTCCCTCAGTGCCATCTAACAAAACTGATCTTACTGGATATCAACATGGGAGGAGAAGTACCCACATCCTTAGTGATTGCCCTATCAAAGAGTCCCCAGAAACCCTTTCTCTCCTGCCCCGACCTTGGTTTAGGGAAATACCTAAATAGAATTGATTTGTAGATGCCTTGAATCCATCAACACTGATTAAGCACCTTATTCATGTTGAACATCTACCATGTGCTTTGTTGAGGGGTAAAAGTCGTAAGTTAAATAAAGTGATCTGCACGTAATAGGTACTTCATATTTGATGTTTGTATTATTTGTTATTCAGTTATTCAGTAACTCAATAAATTCTTGTTTAAAAAAGGAATGACTAAATCTCAGAGTTATAAAGGGCCTCAGTGGCCATGTAGCCCGGTCCCTAACTGAACAATTCTCACCTAGAAGGTCATCATCAACATCCTTATTCCAGCCTAGGTGCTTAAATAGCTTTAAAGTATCTTCAAACCATGGCCTTGTTCTTTAACTCAGCACAAAACCTGTCTTCTCATTACACAACCATCTTTCCATGAGCCGAGCCAGGAAAATTTAGAGAATTTATACAATTTATAAAAACTAACCCATCGACACTCTAAAAACAAACAACTTGGAAAGATCCAAGAGCTCTGATCAATTCAGTGACCAACTATCTCTTCCAGAGAAGAGATAATAAGTCTTGATGCTGCTCATCTCCTAAAAGGTGAAAGACTAAAGATGGAGAATGAGAAGGTTTTTTTTCCCCACAAGGTTAATGAAGGATTTTTTTTGGACTGATTAGGTATATTTGTTACAAAAGCTTTCTTTTTTTCAAAGTCAAATAAATTTTAGGAAAAGAAAACAGATTTTTGTTCATTGAAAAAAAGATTAATTTTAAAAAGAAGTCATTTTTCCTTTCTGTGATCCTAGTCTTGCAAATTTCACTCATTATTCTACATGACTTTCTGGTTTCACTTTTATGGGAAGATTTTATAACCAAAAAATCAAAGCAAATAATATCTCAAGAAACAAGTTAGGAAAAGTGCTGGGTCTGGAGTTGAGTTGAGTTGAAATATCAGCTCTATTCAAGACCTGAGTAACTTTAGGCAAATCATAATTTCTGAAAGCTTCAATTTCCTCATCAATAAGTAGCAGGCTTTCAAGATTTCAGAAACACATACCAACAGGCCTTATAGGTTTATATTTTTAATCCCAATCAGTAACTATTCACAGGTTGCAGAACATTGTTTTAATTTCTGCTCCAGAAACTATAATTCACAAGGTCCCACCAATGAGTTTGCCTTGAATTGTGGGAATAGACACAATTAGCTAAATTAGATAATTTAATAATTAGCTAAATTAGATAATTTTGATTATATTAAGTTAAAAACTGTTTGTACAAACAAAATCAATGCAGACAAAATTAGAAGAAAAGCAATAAACCGGGGGGGGGGGTGGATTTTACATTCAAGGGTTCTGATAAAGGCCTCATTTCTAAACTATATAGAGAACTGACTGAAATTTATAAGAATCAAGCCATTCTCCAATTGATAAATGGTCAAAAGATATGACCTTTGACTCATTTTTTCAGATGAAGAAATTGAAACCATTTCTAGTCATATGAAAAGGGGCTCTAAATCACTATTGATCAGAGAAATGCAAAATAAGACAAGTCTGAGGTATCTCTACAGACCTCACAGATCAGATAGGATGCCAGGAAAAGATAATGACAAATGTTGGAGGGGATGTAGAAAAACTGGGACACTGATGCATTGTTGGTGGAGTTGTGAACTCCATCAATTAATTCAATTAATTTTGGAGAGCAATTTGGAACTGTGTCCAAAAGGCTGTCAAACTATGCATTCCCTTTGATCTAACAGGAACTCTACTGGGCTTGTAACCCAAAGAGATCATTATGGAAGGAAAGGGACCCACATGTTCAAAATTGTTTGTGGCAGCCTCTTTTGTAGTGGCAAGAAACTGAAAACTGAATGAATGCCCATTAGTTGGAGAATGGCTGAATAAATTATGGTATATGAATGTAAGGGAATATTATTATTCTATAAGAAATGACCATCAGGATGAATACAGAGAGGCCTAGAGAGACTTATATGAACTGATGCTAAGTAAAATGAGCAGAATCAGGAGATCATTGTACACAGCAACCACAAGATAATAGGATGATCAATTCTGATGGACATGGCTCTTTTCAACAATGAGGTGACTAAGGTCAATTCCAATAATCTTGTGATGGAAAGAACTAACTATACCCAGAAAGAGGACTGTGGGAACTAAGTGTGGCTCACAACATAATATTTTTACTCTTTTTGTTGTTGTTTGCTTGAATTTTGTTGTCTTTATCACTTTTTCCTTTTTAATCTGATTTTTCTTGTGCAGCATGATAATTGTGGGAATATGTAAAAAAAATTACACATGTGTAACATATGTTGGATTACTTGCTATCTACAGGAGGGGTTGGGGGAAGGGAGGAAAACAATTTGGAACACAAGGTTTTGTAAAGGTGAATGTTGAAAATTATGTATGCATATGTTTTGAAAATAAAAAGCTTTAATAATAAAAAAGAAAAGAAAATGCATTTCTAATATGTCTTAATAAACTGTGAAATATACCACTTTTTTGGGGGATTTGAATTCTTTTATAAATAAAAAAAAGGAGGAGGAAAGAAAACTGGAGACAATTCTGATTGTATTCCTCAGAGAAAAGTACATGGGGAGAAACAGAAATGGTCCTGAGAGGACTTGAAAGAAAGTAACCCTCAAAAAAAAAAAAAGTTGTTTTTGAAAGTAAAGATGGTCAAAGTATTTTGTTTCTCAGCAAGTAATTTGCATATGACTATTTTGAGGTTTTTCAGGTTGAGAGCTGGGAAACTGATAACTAGAAGTTTTGGTGTCTTTGGAACTGCTCTATAACCTATTTGTGAGAGGTCTGATAGAAATGGTAATTTTCATTTTTCACTCTAAGGTAGACATGAGTCATTTAATAGAAGGTAACCCTACTTTAAGACAAGAAGGGAAATAGAGGCTTACAGGGACCAAAGAGGCAGAGCAGAGACATCAGGGAAAAAAAAAGGCAGAAGAAGGGTGAAGACCTATGTTCCCTTATACCTGAAAAGAACCAAGTCTACATAAGGATAGAAAACCAGCTGAATTAAGAATCAAGAGGGGCAGTTAGGTGATGCAGTGGATAGAGCACCAGCCCTGAAGTCAGGAGGACCAGAGTTCAAATCTGGTCTCTTAACATTTACATTTAACATTGACACTTAACATTTCCTAGCTATGGGACCCTGAGCAAGTCACTTAATCCCAATTGCCTCAGGAGCTTACCTTTTCTCTCTTCTCTATTATCCCATGAGTCCAATAAACTTCCTAGAGAAAGATGGAGTTTGCATTTGGTTCTAGGAATAGAGCTGATTAAAGAAGGAAAACCTTTTGCTCTTAGGAGCTAATCGGACAAAGATGAATCCTCTGCTGTTGATAGATAGCTTGAAAAAGAAGAGGCTCATCTCCCTTTCCATTTACTGCCACCTGTAACTTTGGTTGGGGGAGAGGGAAGGGAAACCCTCAGAGTCAGACAAGGAAGCCGACTTGAAGGCTTAGTTGTTAAAAGATAATGCTGTCCAGTCACCAAAACCATTTGGTATTGGCTAAGAAATAGATTAGTGGATCAGTGGAAAAGGTTAGGTTCACAAGACAGAATAGTCAACTATAGCAATCTAGTGTTTGACAAACCCAAAGCCCCTAACTTCTGGGAAAAGAATTCATTATTTGATAAAAAATCTGCTGGGATAATTGGAAATTAGTATGGCAGAAATTAGGCATGGACCCACACTTAACACCATATACCAAGATAAGATCAAAATGGGTCTATGACCTAGGCATAGAGAACGAGATTATAAATAAATTAGAGGAACATAGAATAGTTTATCTCTCAGACTTGTGGAGGAGAAAGAAATTTGTGACCAAAGATGAACTAGAGACCATTACTGATCACAAAATAGAAAATTTCGATTACATCAAATTAAAAAGCCTTTGTACAAACAAAACTAATGCAAACAAGATTAGAAGGGAAGCAACAAACTGGGAAAACATTTTCACAGTTAAAGGTTCTGATAAAGGCCTCATTTCCAAAATATATAGAGAACTGACTCAAATTTATAAGAAACCAAGCCATTCTCCAATTGATAAATGGTCAAAGGATATGAACAGACAATTTTCAGAGGATGAAATTGAAACTATTACCACTCATATGAAAGAGTGTTCCAAATCATTAGTGATCAGAGAAATGCAAATTAAGACAACTCTGAGATACCACTACACACCTGTCAGATTGGCTAAGATGACAGGAAAAAATAATGATGAATGTTGGAGGGGATGCAGGAAAACTGGGACACTATTGCATTGTTGGTGGAGTTGTGAACGAATCCAACCATTCTGGAGAGCAATCTGGAATTATGCCCAAAAAATTATCAAATTGTGCATACCCTTTGATCCAGCAGTGTTTCTATTGGGCTTATATCCCAAAGAAATACTAAAGAAGGGAAAGGGACCTGTATGTGCCAAAATGTTTGTAGCAGCCCTGTTTGTAGTGGCTAGAAACTGGAAAATGAATGGATGCCCATCCATTGGAGAATGGCTGGGTAAATTGTGGTATATGAATGTTATGGAATATTATTGTTCTGTAAGAAATGACCAGCAGGATGAATACAGAGAGGACTGGCGAGACTTACATGAACTGATGCTAAGTGAAATGAGCAGAACCAGGAGATCATTATACACTTCGACAACGATATTGTATGAGGACATATTTTGATGGAAGTGGATTTCTTTGACAAAGATACCTGAGTTTCAATTGATAAATGACGGACAAAAGCAGCTACACCCAAAGAAAGAACACTGGGAAACGAATGTGAACTATCTGCATTTTAGTTTTTCTTCCCGGGTTATTTATGCCTTCTGAATCCAATTCTCCCTGTGCAGTGGGAGAACTGTTCGGTTCTGCAAACATATATTGTATCTAGGATATACTGCAACATATCCAACATATAAAGGACTGCTTGCCATCTAGGGGAGGGGGTGGAGGGAGGGAGGGAAAAAAAATCGGAACAGAAACGAGTGTCAATATAAAGTAATTATTAAATAAAAATTAAAAAAAAAAGATAATGCTGTCTTAGGACACAGCCTAGGAGTTTTAGTAAGAGTCCTATTTGACAGATGACCTTTTTCTATTAATTTTTTAATTCAATAGTATTTTATTTTTCCAATTGCATGTAAAAATCATTTTCAACCTTCAGTTTTATAAGATTTTAAGTTCCAAATTGTTTTCTCCCTCCCTTATCTCCCCCTCCCTAAGACAGCAAACGATCTGATATAGGTTATACATGTATGATCATTTTAAACATTTCCATATTAATCATTTTGTGAAAGAAAAAATAGAGCAAAAAGGGAAAATTAGGAGAAAGAGAAAGCAACCCCCCCCAAAAAGGTGAAAATCATCTGCTTCAATCCATATTCAGTTTCCAAAGTTCTCTCTGGATGCAGAGGACATTTTCCATGCCAAGTCTATAGGAATCATCTTGGATCAGCAGATTGCTGAAAAGAGTCAAGTCTATCATGGTTGATCATCACATAATCTTGTTACTGTGTACAATGTTCATTTCTCTCAACATCAGCTCATAGAAGAGTTTCCAGACTTTTCTGAAGTCAGGCTGCAGATCATTTCTTATAGAAAAATAATATTCCATTACATTCATAGATCATAACTTATTCAGCCATTGTCCAATTGATGGCCATCCAGTCATTTTCCAGTTCCTTGTCACCACATAAAAAGCTGATACAAACATGTTTGACTGTATAGATCCTTTCCCCTCTTTTATGATCTCTTTGGAATATAGTAATGGGCACTTTGGGATCAAAGGGTGTATATATATATATATATATATATATATATATATATATATATATGTATGTGTATACACACACACATACACACACACACACACACACACACACACACACACACACACACACAGTTTTGTAGCCATTTGGGCATAGTTCCAAATTCTCTCCAGAATAACTCCACCAACAATGTACCAGTGTCCCAGTGTTTCCACATCCCTTCCAACATTCATCTTCCCCTTTTCCTGTCATCTTAGCCAATTTGATAGATGTGAGGTGATATTTCAGAGTTTGTTTAACTGGCATTTCCCTAATCAATAGTAATTTAGAGAATTTTTATATGGTTGTAGATGGTTTCAATTTCTTCATTTAAAATTTGTCTGTTTATATCTTCAACAAATGACTTTTGATGCAGACTAATTTTGTTTTCTCAAGGAGACCAAGTATATCAATCTATAGTCCAGAGTCTTGAATTTTCCAAAGCACATGGGAAACCCCCTATCTGTCCTATACATATATTAAGTGCTTACTATGTTCTAGGCACTGGATAAATGACAGGGATACAAAAAGGGGGGCAAAAGACAGTCCCTGATCCCAAGGAGTTTACATTCTAATGGGAAAGAAACATCCAACCAAAAATATATACAAAGCAAACTATAGGAAAAAAAAAAAGAAAATAATGAACAGAAGGAAGACACTAGAATTAAGAAGGATGTCAAAGGTATCGAAAGAATTTTAAGTGCCCCAGCTATAGTGAAAAGAATCTCAACCTCAGCATTTTAAAAATGTGGGTTCAAATTGACAAATCACTCACTATCTCTGAGCCTCAGTTTCCTCATCTGTCAAAGGATAATTCCTGCCTCACAAGCTTATGGTGGCAACCCAGTGATAAAATTAATCTAATGGGCTTTAAAGAACTATACAAATGGCCAAATTTCTTTTTAGTGGCTGACACTTACGATTTTATGACTATAGGAATCTCCAGATGAGTAACACTCTCTCCCGATGCAGATCTACATCTGCTCTTTAACTCACAGGCTTGGAATCTCCCTGGAGGCACTGAGAGGTGGGGGTAACAGTCGGTATGGACTAGAAGAAGAGCTGGGTTTTGGAGTCTTGAGTCCAGGTCTCCAGCTATTGCACCACACCATCATTCCAGCGACCGAAGTGACAATGGTGCTGATTTTCATGAGGTTTTCCTCCTAAGGACCCTCAGTAGCAGAACATGAAGGGAACTGAGCTGGAGAGAGGAGGGCTGGCTCATTTGCCCATGGCTAGGCGAAGCAGCTAAGAAATGCCGGGGATAGAGCTCTAATTAAGGTCCCCCATTCTATGTCTAGAAGACTTGAGTTTCTAGACTGCAAGATCTACGGTTGGGGAGAACCTTAGGGGAACCACCTACTTCCACTCCTTTTTTGTACAGATAAGGAAGCTGAGCCCTCAGAAGTTCAGATGACTTATTCATTCTCATATAGGTAACGGGTGGCAGAGACAGGACTCAAACTCAGATCCATGATCAGCCCTCCTCCTACAGAACCAGGCTGTTCTTCCACTCCTTTGGTTCTTGTGGAAGAAAATCACAAATGAGAGTAAAAAGATGGTGAAGACTTTTATGGGGGGTGGAGGGACAAGGGAGGGACCCTGCAAGCGATTGAACTCACACCCAGAGGCAGCTCTGGGCTAAACATGGGGAGCCCAAGGGGGTCTCTCATGGGAACCTGAAAGTGATTCAGAAACTTTGTCATGAAAATTTCTATTTCTTCATTGGAAAAATGGCCATTTAAAAATGGGAGCTCGCCCTCCTCACAGCTCTGAGCTCTACAGCTCACTGGCCACCGTCAAGGGAAGGCTCCTTAGCAAAGACCTGGTCACCTTGTTGCTATCGAGAGCCTGGAAAAATGGACTCTGCCTGTGGAAAACTTTATTTAATGAGTGAGTGGCTTTCGGAGCAGGCCGAAACCTCCCTCCTGGCTGCAATCTGCTCTAGGGATCTTCGAAGTCCGGCTTTTTCCTGGTTGCTCTTTTTAAAAATCTAGAAAAATAGAACAGGGAATGTCAGGGCAGGAGGGGCCTTAAACACTGGACAAAATGTTAGAGACTCAGGACTAATGAGTTTAAATTTAAGGCTCGAAGGAACCTTAGAACACAGAATGATAGAATTACAGTTGGGACTGAGAGTAGAGTCTACTAGAATTATAAAAGAGCTTCGCATTCATTTATCTACACCAGTTATTTCATTTTACAAACGAAGGTTCTTGGGGCCAGAGATGCTATTTGACTTGTCTAAGGTCACATAGCTAGACAGTAACCTCACAAGAACTTGAATTCGAGTCCAGAAACTCAAAGCCAAGAGCCCAAAGGGAAAGGAACTTGTACCTGGAGTATGGCTGGTTTCAAT
The DNA here is from genome assembly GCF_016432865.1 of Antechinus flavipes. Taxonomy (NCBI): domain Eukaryota; kingdom Metazoa; phylum Chordata; class Mammalia; order Dasyuromorphia; family Dasyuridae; genus Antechinus; species Antechinus flavipes. Next base: position 467,896,934 of record NC_067401.1, read on the forward strand.
TGTGGGCAGCAGTGAGACTTCAAGGCAAGTCATTCGTGTCTTCAGGGCAGTGCCAGGAACTCTGATGGCATCAAGAACCACGGGGGAAACCAGGGGAGGGGGGAGATGGGGAAGTGCCCGGTGAAAGGAGGGAAGAGAAAGCAGCTGCCAAGTGAGTCATGCGGGGAGGACTCCCCCGGCCCCGGCTTTATGTGTCCCCCCCCCCGTGGGCTCCTCCTGTGCCCATACCCAGGGTGTGAGGAGGAGAGAGCCTCCCTGCTCTGCTCCCCTCCATTCTAGCTGCTCTGGGTGCTTTCTAACAGGTCCCTAGCCCTCCTGGTACATTTATGAGCCATGAGTGGCAGGGGACAGAGAGGCAAATCTGACCCTGACCAGAAGGAAGACATTCGCAGCAGTCCGATGTGGTGTAAGTGTCCTCGGAGCTCCTAGGAGCATTATGGGAAGGGCAGGGCAGTGGGCACGGGCAGGAGGCAGTGGACAGAGGGCATGGATGGAATACAAACAGGAAGGGGATGCTGGGAGTCTCCAGGGCTCACAGCTAACTAATGACTCAGCTTCCTCCACACCAAATCCAGGGTTCCTGCCTCTTCCCCCCCAATCCACCCGTGCCTGTCGATATACTATCACTACCTATGTGTTCCACCTTTAGCCACACTGGAAAACTACTTGCCCATCCCAAGCAATCAGTCAATAAATATTAAGAATCTGCTATGTGGGGCAGGAGCCCCCGCCCCGAAGTCAGGAGGACCTGAGTTCTAATCTGGTCTCAGACACTTAACACTTCCCGGCTGTGTGACCCTGGGCAAGTCACTTAGCCCCAACTACCTCAGGGAAAATAAATAAATAAATGAAAAATAATTTTTTAAAAATCTACTCTGTGCTGGGGATTGTGCTAATCATAGATGATATAAAGAGGCAGAAGTCGGTGCCTGCCCTCGAGTGCCTTAGAGTCTAAGAACACACCGTTGCATGATCATATTTGTACACATATTGTTTGCTGGGCAGGGACTGTCCTTCCCTCTGCTCACCTTTTCCAGGAAGTCTCCTCTGAATCCCATCAACGATGACTTTCCCGTCCAACATAACACAGAACTGAGTTTTATACCTCTCCACTACATCATGTATTCAATAGGTAAACTAATGGCTTATGCCTGGTAATATTGCAGTGAAGACATCTCTAGCTAAACTTTCAATCTCCCCCCGGGTCTCGCCCGGAGTGCACACAGCAGGTGCTTAATAAATGTATTCTGGGTTCTCTATGTTGGACTAGATGATTTCCAATGTCTCTTCTGCCTCCGAGGTCCTGATTCTGAATGAGACTGGCCCTAACCATGAGCTCACAACAAGCACCTACTATGTGTCAGGCCGTGGTGTAGTCCCCACCTGCTGGCTCACTCGGTCTCTCTGGGTTTTATCTTCCTCATCTGTAAACTAATGTGGTCAGACTAATATAGAGATCTGCAGATTGACATGACTCCCAGAGAAAAGGTCATCGTGACTCTTTGGTTTAAACTTAGATAAAGGTGATTAGAGGCAATGAGTATATTGGTATAGTGGGGAGGGAGGGAGTCTTAAAGTCAGATAACGTGGATTCGAGTCCTGTCTCTGCCGTACAGTCCCTCCGGGGACTGCCCAGAGCAGTCGGTCAGTCCAACAAGCATTTATTAAGCACCTATTATATACCGGGGGCCAGGCAAAATCATCACTCCTCAATTCAAGCTCCCGTTCTAAGAAGAGACAACATGTGACTCTGCACCCACAAAGGGAAGTTCGGTTTCTTCTCTATAGCTTCTGGTTTAGTCCCTAAGGCACTGAGTTATTTACAACTGGTCCACACTGAGTAGTTAGTGTGGGAAATGTCCATCACCTTTCTCATCAATGAGACTAGCCCAAAAGTGGAAGGGGAACCCAGGAGGCAGAGAATCCCCAAAGCTCTCCCAGTCATGGAGGAAGAAACTGGGCCAGCGGCCGGAACCAAAGGGCATAGGATGTATAGAGTGGAGGCAAGAGAGGCGAGGTGCCCGGCCTAACATCGCACACAGGAGTGCGGGCTGAGGGCGGGCTTCCTGATCCCAGACCAACGCTTGCCACCTCTTCCTCGGGTCACTTTCCTTGCCCGCCAAGGCTGGATTCCATAACGTCAATGGGGTGAACTCAACTCTTGGCTCTTGCTTCCTGTGAGATATTAAGGGGGAGCGAGGGCTTACTTCCTTAATTGAACCTCAGTTTCCTCATTTACAACATGAATGTGTGGACCGAATGAATGCTAAAGTTCTTTCGAGCTCCGACGTTCCAGACGGCGTGGGGTCATGGAAACCACTGAAGACTCGGCTCTCTACACCAGAATGAAAGGAATGAACGAGAAGAGCCGAGGCCCGGGCCTGTCTCTGGGGTCACCTGCCCTGGAAGGAGTTAGGGGAGGGAAGCAGCCCTCAGGTCCATCACTCTGAACCCGGGATGGGAGTGAAAGCGGGAAGTCTCCCTTTCCCCATCTCGGTGATGAATCAGTTCATTCTAAAGGCAACGATTCTGGCAAAACATCAAGTGGAAAAAGGTTTCTCCCAATTCTCTGGTGGGCAAAGATGCTCCGGTCCTCCGGTCTCCTAAAAGCAGAGCCCCAGCATGTTCCGTGGGAGATGGCGCAGAGCCCCCACTCCATTTACCACCTCCATTACCTTGAGCAAGTCAGTCAGCACTCTGAGTCTCCATTTCCTCACTTGCCAAATGGGAAGGGGAAGGACCAGAGCTTTGATATCCAGCGAAACTTGGTGCAGTGAAAGAAGGCTTTGCCCTCAGAAGTTCCAGGTTTAACTCAAGATTCCTTCCTGAGTGACCTTGGGAAGTCACAGATTGTCTGAGGCTCATTTTGCTCATCTGTAAAATGAAGGAGGCAAATAGTCCCAGGGACTTCTAACGTCCCTTGCAGCTCTCAGTCTTTGACTCTGGGATTCTGAGGGCCTTTTAAATAGGATCCCAGTGGAGATTTTCTCCCCCCAGTCACTCATGGGATCTGGGATTTGGAGCTGGAAAGGACCTCAGAGAGCGGCCTTCAAGGAGGCTTTGCTAAGTGCCAAAACCTTTGGGCCTTGGGCCCCAGCCTGGCTTAGTTGCTATGGGGAGAAACAAAGGGTTTCTAGCTGTCGACCTCCAAGCAGATGGGGAGAGTTTCCACGGGCCTGTGGGCCTCCCTGGCCTTTGGCTAACCTGACCCAGGGAGATTAGCTCACTGATGCCTATCACACACAGGCAGCCCCAGGCAAGAGTTTCCAGGAGGAAACCTAAACCTACTGGACTAAACAGCCCTCTTCCCTCTGGGTCCCAGCCTGTCTTCTTCCCCCACAGTTCCTTCTGCTTTTTCCATCCCCTTGCTTTTTAGTAAAAGGCCGTGCTGGGGGGTGCACTGGGAAATGGGTGGTAGAAGATGGAGAGGGAGAAAGAGACAGACAGACAGACAGATTAATAAATACACAGATCAATAGATAGATGGACAGACACAGACAGATTAATAGACACATAGATCAATGGATGGATAGATAGGGAGGTAGGTAGATAGATAGACAGAAGATAGAAAATAATGATTAAGGATCCTTCCAGCTCTAAAACCTATGATTCCAATAGTGCAGTGGAAAGATCAATGGTTAGAGGACCTGGGTTCAAGTCCTTTCTCCATTATGTACTACCTTGAAGTCCCTCAGCCTCCTTCAGCTCTTGTTTTCTCATTTTCTCACCAATATGGTATCTTCCAGCTTTAAATCTCGGCCCTAAATATAATCACTTTTCCCCATGATCCCTTTCAGACAAGTAGTATAGGGACCCTGCTGTGTGGATTTCTGGGAGAGATCATCCTAGCTAGAGAACATTTTTCTGCCCATCCTTTCAGGAACAGAGAGTTGGGGACCGAAGCAGGAAGAGGAGCTCTCGATGGGACCTCGGCAGCAAGGGAGCTTGTGTTTCAAGCAAGAAGATGGAAGGGCAGCTATAGATCTTCTTGTCGTTTGTCCTTTCCCAGAGGGGACTATGACTTCAAGGAGGTCTTGACTTACAAGTGAATTGGGTTTAAGTGATGGAGAGATGTGCAGAGTCACCAGCGTCACTTTCTCCTCTGGACCCAGTGACAAGCCACAGATTAGGATGACTGACATGGACCAGGATTCAGGGGAAGATCTGGACCTTTTTAAGTTAATGTCATTCTCAGGGCTCAGTTCATCTAAGACAACACCCATTCAGTGACTAAGGCTAGATAAGAAATGAGAGGCAGAATGGCCTAGTCCAAAAAAAAAAAAAAAAAAGCAATCTGGGAGGGAAAGACCCTCAGGGTTTCTGGCCAAAACAGAAATAATTGCTATTTACACTTATTCAGAGCCAATCTGGGCCCTGACAATGACCATATGAGGTTTGGGTTGGGATTTGTTGTTGACTAATGAAAGCCAAACTACATGGTCCTTAAAAAGAAATGTAGCCTGTAAAGCCCACATAGTTTGTGAAGTTTCAGAGACAATAATAGAAGGAAGGAAAGAAGGAAGGCAGAAAGGAAGGAAGGAAGGAAGGAAGGAAGGAAGGAAGGAAGGAAGGAAGGAAGGAAGGAAGGAAGGAAGGAAGGAAGGAAGGAAGGAGAGAGAGAAGGAAGGAAGGAGAGAGAAGGAAGGAAGGAGAGAGGGAAGGAGGAAGGAAGGAAGGAGAGAGGGAAGAAGGAAGGAAGGAAGGAAGGAAGGAAGGAAGGAAGGAAGGAAGGAAGGAAGGAAGGAAGGAAGGAAGAAGGAAGGAAGGAAGGAAAAAAGGAAGGAAGGAAGGAAGGAAGGAAGAGAGAAGGAAGGAAGAAGGAAGGAGAGAGGGAAGGAGGGAAGGAAGGAAGGAGAGAGGGAAGAAGGAAGGAAGGAAGGAAGGAGAGAGGGAAGGAGGGAAGGAAGGAAGGAAAAAAGGAAGGAAGGAAGAAAGGAAAAAAGAAAGGAAGGAAGGAAGGAAAGAGAGAGGGAAGAAGGAAAGAGGAGGAAGGAAGGGAAAAAGGAAGGAAGGAAGGAAGGAAGAAGGAAGGAAGGAAGGAAGGAAGGAAAGAGAGAGGGAAGAAGGAAAGAGGGAGGAAGGAAGGGAAAAAGGAAGGAAGGAAGGAAGAAGGAAGGAAAGAAGGAAGTGGGAGGTGATATCAAGACTTGCAGTGAATTGTATTTAATTGAGGCAGGGCTACACAAACAGCCACACTCTCTCTTCCATAACCATCTGGGTCCAGAAACATGAAACAGACCAAGAGGACCAGACATGGCCCCAGCTGTAGCTCTAGGGACATCAGAAGGAATCAAGTATCCCAAGCAAAGCTTTGTGGACCCACCTCCTGGGCCAGGTAGCTGTGACCTCCTCTGAGAGACGAAGTCCTGGGCCCTGGAACTGCCTCCACTTTCCACTGTTAGAATGACTGGGAGTTACTGATTTCCATCTTGGAGTATTAGTACCAAGCTGTGTTTTGCTACTTTCTCCTCCCTCTCTCCCCAGGCAGAAAAGACGCTCATCCCAGGACTTATTTTGTTTGAAAAGTTACTTTTCTAATATGTTAAGATAGCTAGCATTCCCTTTTTGAGTCAGCTTAAACCCGCGGCCCTCTCACTACCGTTGTTGCTTTATTTGTGAAGGGGGAGAAGGAAAAAACCAAGAAGCAACAATATTTGGGCGTTTGTCTGCAGAATGTGAGGAGATCTCAGAAGCAGAGAAGCTCCCCCAGGTTCACACGGGCTGCTCGTGGCCGCCAGTGGCAGAGCTCTCCAAGCTCATCCTGGTGCGATCAGCCATTGGGGGACACTGCAACTCGCCTGTAACCGAGTGATGTCATTTGGGTGCCCTTGGAGAAGGAAAACCAACAATGATCAACCCACAAGGATAAGAAAAGACTGAGACCTTGAGCCAAGCTTTCTCCTAAGCAGGTCAAATGGAGGGGAAATCATATTAGTCCTTAGCACTGATTAATCTGGAAATTGGAAATTCAGAATTCCGAAGTAATTAGGAAGATTATTTCCTTTTTTTCATACTTGTGATTTAGCTGGTCTAAAGACCTCCCAAATGCAGGAGCTCCCTTGATTGGTTGGTCAGTTGATTGATTCCACCATTTTTTTTAGCAATTCCGTCTTAGAGATGGCACCTCACCTAAGGTCACACACGGTGACATGTTCTACAGAACATGTTGTTCAGCTCTTTCATTTCTAAAGACCAATGACATCATCCAAGATGGGGCTTTACCCCAAATCGACTTGGATTCATTCTCCGGCTCCAGCTGCGTCAATTCCACATGCTCCGTATAAAGAAAATTGTTTTCTTTCTTTTTTCTCTCCCTCTCTCCATCATGACCCATATACATAAGAAAGCAGGCCGAGAAGAGTGAGTTTTGCCAAAGACCAGGAGCCAGTCATCAGCTCACTAATGTCTTTAGTCCCTAAAAGTGAGTCGCTCCCAATCACAACAGCCTTTCCCAAGGAAATCTACTTTAGACCAATCATTTTAAATTAAAAAAAAAAAAATAACTTCCCAAAAGGCAGAACTAAACCAGATTGAGGTTTTCCTTCCTTTGCCTGAGGCTACCCATGAGTCAGAGGCCCGTTCTGCTTTCTGGGCCAAGGCTGGGCTATTTGGACACGTGGCCTGATTTCAGCTTTCCTCCTCCCAGCCACCCTCCCATGGGAGAACATCCCTGTGCAGCCCGAGTGGGGGATGGGAGCTGGACACGGAGAATTTGGTGGGCAAGAACTGGACACTGAGAATTATCCAGTGAGGCCGGTCTTAGAAGGAGAAGGCCACCTTCCCAAGGCAGGAGCCAGAGGAGGGGAGGAGTCTTCCCCTGGTAACCTTCTCCTCCTTCACCTTTCCCCTTCAAATCTAGATCCAGAAGGGCATGGAAGACCCTTCCCAGGGTCTTAAATGACAAAAGCCAGGATTCAAGCCCAGAGTCTCCCCCCACTCCAAAGCCACTGCCACGGACAACCTCCGCTCTGGAGCCACGAGTACCCTCCGCTCTGGAGCCACAAGTATCCTCCGCTCTGGAGCCACGTGTACCTTCCGCTCTAGAGCCCTGATGCCACAGACAGCCTCTGCTCTGGAGCCACGAGTACCCTCCGCTCTGGAGCCCTGATGCCACAGACAGCCTCCGCTCTGGAGCCACGAGTACCCTCCACTCTGGAGCCACGAGTACCCTCTGCTCTGGAGCCACGAGTACCCTCTGCTCTGGAGCCATGAGTACCCTCTGCTCTGGAACCCTGGTGCCACGGACAACCTTCACTCTGGAGCCACGGACAGCCTCCATTCTAGAAACATGGTGCCATAGACAGCCTTTGCTTTGGTGCCACAGACAGCCTCACTCTGGAGTCCTGGTGCCACAGACAGCCTTTGCTCTGGTACCACGGACAGTCTCCATTCTAGAACCATGGTGCCATGGACGGCCTCCTCTCTGGAGCCACGGTGCCACAGACAGCACAGAAGCCAGGATTCAAGCCCAGAGTCTCCTCCCACTCCAAAGCCACTAGTCTTTCTTTCTTTCCTTCTTTCTTTCTTCCTTCCTTCTTCCTTCCTTCCTTCCTTCCTTCCTTCCTTCCTTCCTTCCTTCCTTCCTTCTTCCTTCCTTCCTTTCTTTCTTTCTTTCTTTCTTTCTTTCTTTCTTTCTTTCTTTCTTTCTTTCTTTCTTTCTTTCTTTCTTTCTTTCTTTCTTTCTTTCTTTCTTTCTTTCTTTCTTTCTTTCTTTCTTTCTTTCTTTTTTCTTTCTCTCTCTTCTCTTCTCTTCTCTTCTCTTCTCTTCTCTTCTCTTCTCTTCTCTTCTCTTCTCTTCTCTTCTCTTCTCTTCTCTTCTCTCTCTCTCTCTCTCTCTCTCTCTCTCTCTCTCTCTCTCTCTCTCTCTCTCTCTTTCTCTCCTAACAGGACCGATTTGCTTCTCCTCTTACTGACCCACATCCCTTAAGAGTCTTCTCGTCTCTGTCCCCAGAATCACAAAACCAGAGTTAGAAGGAACCTCACAGCATAATCCACAGCTAAATAAATCCCCTTCATGGCATCTCCCACAAAATGGCACTTAGACTTAATGTGTAGACCACGGTTAGGGAAATGGCCTACTGGACAGAACAAGAGGTGGGCTTAAAAGCCAAGACCTGAGTTCAAAGCCTGTGCCAGCAATTTCCTATCTCTGTGACTAGATTAATCACTTAATCAGTTTCTTCATCTGTAAAATGGGTATAATAATAACACTCATTTCCCAGGGTTGTTGGGAGGATTAAATGAAATCACATATATGCAGGGTTCTGCCAATCTCAAGGCTTTATAGAAATTAGGAAGTCTGCTCTCTCTTTGGGCAACCGTCCCCTTTGCCTTCCTGTAATTATTTTTTTTCAGGTGTCAAAGTCACACAGTCCTGAGATCAGCCCACAGGAACCTGACCCTATTCCACCTCCAGGACTGCCCCAGGGGTTTTCGAACAGCTGATTTCTAAAGCGGTAACCCACTTTGAAGGACAGTCTGAAGGAAGCTTCACTCTCCGCCCTGCCTGAAAATACACCCCTCCTCCCCTGCCCTTCAAGCTAAAATTAAGCTCAGAACAGGCCTCTGGAAGCCCCACTTCCTCTGGGGCCTGTTCTTTCCTTCTCTGAGCTCAAAATTACTTTGCATTGACTGCGGGTGAAAATCATGTCTACTTGTGCCTCTGGGGAGTTAGCCAAGGGGCCTAAAGTTGTGGGCTTGAAATCAGAAAGCTCTGAGTTCAAATCCTGCCTCAGACAGTGACCAAGCTATGGGTTCCGAGACAAGTCATGTTCTGTCTTCCTCGATTTCCTCCCCTATAAAACAGGATTAATAATAGAACCACAAGGTGGTTGCCAGGATTACGTGAGACGCAATCTGCAAAGTGCCCTGCCAACCTTAAAGTAACGCAGGAGTGCTGGAAGTTGTCACATCAGGGGTTTTCCTGCACAAAGACTGGAAGTTTTTGGAAGCCGGAAGTCTGGGGAGGGGGGTGTATGTATGTGTGTGCGCATGTGTGTGTTTGTGTTTCCTTTGTGTCCCCTGCATCTGGCAGAGTAACAGGCACATCGGGGTGCTTAATAAATGCACAAAATGCATGAACGTCACGGTGTCTCCGATTCAGGATCACTCACCCTGAGCGCTGTCTCCCCGGCTCGGGCACTGGACTTAATAGAGTGGATGAAGTCCATAGAATTTCTTTTGCGGTTCCTAGGTCAAAGTTTCTACATTGAACAAGAGGCGGACGGAGCCATTCCTGCTCAGTTGTCTGCAGAGCCACGAGGAAGTCGATTCTTCCTGGACCTCAGTTTCTCCCCCTGTAAAATGAGAGTCTGGGGACAAAAATGAGAAGGGCGGTCAAATTCCCACCCTCCTCTTCCTTGTTCCAATCATCTTGGGAGTTAGAAAAAGAATCAGAACCAGAGCAGAGCATGGGTTTTATGAAGGGTGAGAGGGCCAATGGCAAAGCTCTGGAGTCCTTAGAAAAGAAAACCAGAAAATGCTCAACCTGGGGTGCAGGGATCATCATCTACTTCAAGAGGAAGAGGAGCCAGAGATTACAGGGGTCCTCAAACTATGGCCCGCAGGCCAGATGCAGCAGCTGAGGACGTTTATCCTGTCACCCAGGGCTAGGAAGTTACTTTATTTAAAGGCCCACAAAACAAAGTTTTTGTTTTTACTCTAGTCCGGCCTTGCAACAGTCTGAGGGACAGTGAACTGGCCTCCTATTTAAAAAGTTTGAGGACTCCTGGATATGGGGAGGACTGAGAAAGTGTGGAAAAGGAAGAAGAATTGGGAGTTGAACATGAAACATTATTTAAATTTATTTATTATGATGATTTCTTATTATTTTTATTTCTTTATTATTATATTAATAATATATTATTTTATTTTTAATAATATTATTTATTTGTTATTGATTCTTTTTTATTATTTATTTCTAAGATTAATTTTATTATTTTATTTCTTATCATTTTATTATTTATTATTAAATTAAAATAAATTTAATTATTTATTAAATAATTATTATTTATTTAAATTTAAAGCTCATCTAGTTCAACGTCTTGATCTTTCAGATGATGAAACTGAGGTCCAGAGGTGACTTGACCACCATTGCACAGTAAGTTGGAGAATCAAAATTTGAACCTGGGGCTCCTTGACAAAGTATTGGGTTTCTTCCTCATGCTATTATTGATAGCTAGAACTAAGTTCCGTGACCTCTGGACAATAAGTAGTCTGGATTTTCTTTGTATGAATTAAACAATATGGCAGACGGGCCCATGATTTCCATGCTCAATGCCCACTAATATTTCTTGATTTATTTATGATGATTATAAACATTTATTGTTTAGCAATAAAGTACAGAACCAGGGCTGTGGAACCTCCAGGTAGGAAGGAACCTCACGGGCCTTTCTAGACCATACGTGGACAAGAATTCCATCCACAACAATCAGACCAGTGACCATCCAGGCCAGGCTTTAAGGCTTCCAATGAAAGGAACCATCGACCTCCAAGGCTACCTATCCCAAGAGCACTGGGCAGTTCAGCTCCAGAAAAGAAAGCTGGGAGAGACGTTGTGGGAGCAAATTTAGGAAGGAAAAAGTTCCAAGCAATTGGTGCTACTTAAAAGTGCAGGGGCTGCTCTGCAGTGCATTTTCTCTCCCTTCAATCTTTACACAAAAACTGCATGACCAACAATGACAAAAAGCATTTACTAAGCACCTACTGTGTGCCAAAGCATTCTTCCTGGGACCAGGACTTGAAAACACAAAGGAAACAGTTACATCTCCTGGGCAAAACTTTGCCTTTTGGGGAGATGTCCCAGGGAGTCTCCATCAGAACCAGATTAAGCTTTTGGGGTCCCTTGGAACTCTGAGATTCTGTGATTTCTTTTTTAAAACAAGGCCCTTTGTGGGGGGAGAAGGGAATACAAAGAAACATGGTTTCTAAAGTGCCCCACAATGTCAGAGCTCCACTTTAAGTGACTTTGCGTCTCAGTTTCCTTTTGTGAGATGAGGAGATTGGACTAGATGAGCCCAAGCTTTCTTGGAGCACAACTAACCCAATAATTACATATTACAGAGAAGGAAACCAAGGCTCAGGACGACTTGGCTGAGGTCTCAAGGTGCTGGAGCCACAGCTTGAACCCGGACGCAGACCAGAACTCTCCCATTGCACCGTGACAACAGAAGTTTGGGGATTTGGGGGCAGAGAGGGCCGTGTGCCCTTCTTTATTTATTCTGGTAAAACAGATAACAGCCCATGGCTGGGGAATCTTCCCAGAGCTCTGCGGGACAACCTCAGAAACGCATTTTCTGCTAAAAATCCAAAATTCAGAAGATTTGGTGTTCCTTATCATTGCCATCATTGTTCTAGCGCCAAATGGGAAAAGTCAAAAAGATTTGTGAGGCAGCAGCTGCTCTGGTAGATCCGGCGTCTTTGGCCATTTTGTGAAAAAACAAAGAAAGTCACTCTGAGTTTTCAGATCATTGTTCATGTATTTATTTACTGGAGGCAATCAGGGTTAAGTGACTTGTTCAGAGTCACACAGCCAGTAAGGGTCTGAAGCTGGATTTGAATGCAAGCTGTACCTACCGGCTCATTTCTTCTTTAAGCTGTGGGAACAGCTCCATTGCTCACCCTCCCCTGCTCCCCCCTGCCGCCTCCATTGTCCATCTCTGAATTTTCCACTTTGTAGATGTCTGATCCTTAACAATTTGTATCCACCTCTTGATTAAAATGGAAGCTCATCCAGAGCAGGACCATTGTGGTTTTCCTACTTCCAGGACCTGTCTTTGTGTCAGGTACAAAGTACCTAGGTTTGTTTAATCGAATTCAATTAAAGTCCTTTTAATTAAATTAAAGCCGAATCAAATCCAATAACAGAACTACAAGAAATCGGAAGGTTCTCTCCCCAGAAGGACGGGCTCTGCCCTCTCCCCGTGGCTGACTGAGACCTTGGGCTCTGGCACAGACAGCAAGGTTCTATTTCCAGACCACCCTTCCCCAACTCCCGGGGAAGCACGTGCCGAATGATAAGGCCATTGAGGGCAAAGACCAGGGGTGTAAGACTAAATCCTGGCGCCCTCTCACCTCCATCTTCTGTCATCATGGCAGAGTGGACAGGACCTGAATTCCTAATCTTTTCGTGTGACTTTGGCAAGGGGAGCAGTAAGGTTCAAAGGAAAGAACAAGAGTTCTGGAAGGAGAAGCTCTGGCTTTCACTCCCTCCAAAGGAAAAAGCTCTTTAGACTGGCCTTCAAGGCTCACCACTCGGGCTCCAATTTACCGTTCCATTCTTGTCTCCCTATGCTCCCGTCGCCACTCCAGACGAAACGTCCGGGGAGCTGGTCCCCAGAGTCAACCTTTTGTCCTGAGGACTTAGCAATGATGTGAGTTTTAAAGGAATAGAGAGATTTTAAATAGGGGGGAAGGGAAGGGATGGAAATAGACTGGAGGCATAAACAATAATTTGTTTCTATATAATAACTAATTATATTTATAAATATAAATAATAAAGGACAAAAAAAAGAAGAAAGGAAAGAACAAAGGACAGAAATAGGATCCAATTTAGGGGATGTCAAGGATGAGATGGGCAAGGAAATTAAGAGGAGTGCTCAGGGTGGGCTTCCTGTAGTGTGTGACCCCCATGGGCTCATCTCCCAGAACTCACGCATTTCAACCGTCCTTCACTCGATCCTCTGGAGGACACTGTGATTAAACCCCTGCCCCCTTGCACTGTGGGGACGAGCATGGAGGAAGTTCCTTCCTCATCAAAGGCCCAGGTGGCAAACCTGCAGCACTTCGATCTGAAGGGCTCTGGCTCGGCTCCCCCGACACCACAGTGACATTTAAAAGTCCCCTTCCTCACTCGGAGCCCCTCACACAGGGAGGAAACACCCACAGGTCCCAGCATTCAACCGAAATGAAAAGAACCGCAGCCAGCTGGGAAACAGAAACTACCTTCCACCCCCTTTCGAAGACAAGTTAAGTGTGGAAGGTCAGAGCTGGGAGGCCCCTGGTAACTGAGGGTGTCGGGGAACGGGGGGCGGGGATCAGAACAGAGAAGTCAGGAGGGAGGGTCCCTGAGAGCAAAGGAGCAGAAATGGGAGAAGCCTCAGAAGAGAGAGTGCCGGGCTGAGGGGCCAATCCAGCCCTTACCTCTCTCTTGGTCTAGACTGCATCACCTACAGTCTCTTGAACATCTAGATGTTCCCAAGAATCTCTAACTCGACAATATCCAACATTGACTTCGTGATCTCTCCCCAAAACCATCCCCTCTTCCTTATTGTACTCTTTTTGTTTTTTTTTTTGTTGTTTTTTTGTTTTGTTTTTTTTTTTGCTGAGGCAGTTGGGGTTAAGTGACCTGCCCAGGGTCCCACAGCCAGGAAGTGTGAAGTGTCTGAGACCCCATTTGACTCAGATCCTCCTGATTTCAGGGCTGGCTCTACCCACTGCATCCCCTAGCTGCCTTCTAACTGTACTCTCAATTCCAGGGCTCTGCCAAGCTGCCATTTTGTGGACTCACTGGACTCCTCACATTCTCCCCTGCTCTCCCCTCACCCAGTTTGTCCCCCAGCCTGTCAAGTCCCCCTTCCCAGAGGCTCTCACCCCGCCCCACCAGGGAGGGAAGCAGCACCTACTAAGTGCCAGAGAACCAGCCTTCATAAGCAACCACTGTGTGCCAGGCCCTGTGCGCAGCTTACTGCATGTGATCCTCACAACCGCCCTGAAAGGTGGGTGCTGTTAATTGTCTCTGTTAATAGATAAGGAGAACCTGCTAAGGGAGCTCGGATGTTCTCAGCCCCGCGCACTGAAGAGCGTCCGGGAGACGCTGAATCAGGCCTTCCTGGCCACCGGCTCAGAGAGCGGTTCATGGCCGGCTCCGGCCCCCTCCGGCGGGCTCTCACCCATGGGGGGCTCCCCGGCCTCCCCCTCTGTCCCCCAGCCTGTCAGACTGATCTTCCCCAAGTCCAGGTCATGGACACACACACTCTCTCTCTCACACACTCTCTCTCACACACTCACAGAAACACATAGATACACTCACATATACATGCATATCTACACACACACACACTCCAGGGCCCCCCAGGATAAAACAAAACCCCCTTAAGCCTTAGTCACCAACCGCCTCTTTCCCCTTGGCTCCCCCACATCCTCTGGGACCCAGCCCGGCCCACTCCCTACATTCGACACCTTCTGGGTGAGTTATGGGGGTTCTCTGCTCCTCCACAGTCTGAGCTTCTCCAGGGCAGGGGCCCCGTCTCTGCTTTTCTCTGTATTCTCAGGGCTTACCCCAGGACCCGGCACCCCACCAACCCCTCACGCGCTTGCTGACTGGCTGACAGACTGAGAGGGGCTGTGGCCCACAGGACGCCGGGGTGCTCAGGGCACAGGACACCAACATCCTCAGGGATGAGCGGCCCTGTAAAGGATGCCAGAGCCAGGAATGACTTCAGACACCAGTCCATCCCACGGCCCCTTCCACCTGCACTTCACAGACAAGGAAACCCCCAGAAGGAGCCAATTCCTTCTCCAAGGTCCCGAAGCAGCCAGCAGCAGAGCCTGGCTTGGGATGCTGGTCTCTTGATTTTCAGAGGAAGCCAAATGTCCCACTCTTTCCCCAGAGCAGACCCGGAGGGTCCGTCCCCCAGTCAACATCTTCTCTGGGAATAATGCTGACTGGACGGACCTTCATCCCAGATTTTCCCTTTGCCTAGATGGGACCAATGTGGGAGAGATTTTCATTTGGGTCAAAGGGTGACCTCATTTCTGACCAAAAAAAAAAAAAAAAAACAGGCCACCTAACTCAGCCCTGCTTTGAAGAGTCTTCCAGGAAGGTCACTCATGTTTTCTTCTAGATGAAAGGAAGGGAATGAGGGATGGGAGAAGAAAAATGTTCTTACAGGAAATGGGGGGGAGGGGTAGCTTATTGATCTCAAGACCCAGAAGAACTCAGTTTAGCTCAGAAAAAGTCTAATTAGGTCAAATCACTTCATAGGTTTCCTCAACAGTAAATTCAAATTGATGAATTAAGCTTCATATACTGTCAATATAAATATAAGTTATTATTTATCCATTGTAGTAAGTTAAATAAAAAAGGGAAAGAATGAGGAAAATGAGTCTCCAAGTAATTGTGATAAAGACAAGATAAAATTTACCCCCTTCCTCAAGGAATTGACAATCTCCTGCTGGGACACATTTGTACAGATAAATACAGTCGTGGTTCTACGACTCCCACCTGGGCATCCTGGGCTTCTGACTGATGGGAACCTATCACACTCCTCCCTCTCCCCACACACCCCACTGCTCTCCACACATTTCCACGCCGTGCCCCTATTCCCAACCAGAAGCTTTCACCTTCCTGTCATCGCTATTTTGGGGAGGGGCTTCTTCCATGGCTTCTTCACTTTTAAACCTTGAACAGAGACAACAAGCATGTATTCCATCAGATTCCTCGTCTCAGGAAGACATTGAGTCATAAAACTAGTAACTCTTTGGATCTAGTCGTTCCGATGTTTCTCAGTCCATTGCGTTGCACTATTATCCAGTCAACATCTATTGACCTTGTCCAGCACCATCGCATGACTTGCTGAAATATCACGACTTCAAATCATAGTGTTAATAAAAGCAACAATTACTGGTGTTTATTTGGTGCTTTTAGGCTTACAAAGAACTTTACAAATATCTCGTTTTAACCTCATGACACACCTGAAAGGTGGGTATTATCGTGAGCCCCATTTTACTGATGAGGAAACAGAAACAAAAGTGACTTATACTGGGACACAACTAATAAGTGTCTGAGTTCAGATTTGAACTCAAGATTTCCTGACTCCAAATCAGGAACTTTCTCTGCTGTGTCTGCATGTAAAAAACCAAACCAAAAAACAGTAGTTGTCAAATCTGTTTTAAAACTGATTTAAAAACAAATAGAGAAGTAGTAGATAAAAAAAGATTCAGAAACAATGGAATTCAGTAGTTCAAGATTCAGTCAAAGAAGTCATATAACTAATCTTAGTTATATGTGGGAAAATATGAAAAGCAGTTTGTTGTACCCTCTCCTCCCTAAATATCATCTTGTAACATATGCTATGATGGTATACAAATGGATATGAAACATAATTACCAAAGGACGTTCATTAAGATGAAAAATTACAGATGAAAGGAGATATTTTTCACAACGGCAAGGGAGACTATCAATAACAAAGCAAAGGATAGGGGACCTATTAAAAGAAAAATAGAAAATTTAGAGCATATAAAATTTTAATTCTTTTGAACAGACAAAATCAATGCAACTTGGATAAGAAAGGAGACTTTCAATTGGGGGGGGAAATTATTGCATTAAAGTTCTTTGATAAAAGTCTAATGATCCACATATAAGGAATAACCATCATATATAAGAACCATTACCCCAGTAGGTACATGTTTGATGATTGAAAAATGTTCAGAAAATTGGAACAAAAGGTTTGGCAATTGTCAATGCTGTAAAATTACCCGTGCATATAACTTGTAAATAAAAAGCTATTAAAAAAAGAAAGAAAGAAAAGTGTTCTAAAAGAATTGCAAGCTTTCAACTGTCATTTGAAAGGCTGAGTTAAATCACTAAGTATAATCAAGATGTAAGTTTTAAAACTCTGAAGTTCCACTTTCTATCCAGCAGACTGGCAAAAGATGGAAACAGTCAATGCTGAAGAGAAACAGAAATGCTAATACATTGTTGGTGCAACTGTTAATTGAGCCAAACATTATAGAAAACTATTTGTAATAATGTAAAATATCACAAAATTGTTCATAGCCTTTGAGTCAGAAACTGCAGTATAGAAACTCGGGACAGTTCAAACACCCAAAACATGATTACACAGAGCAAAATTTCTGGAATAATGCTTTTTTTTTTAAGTAGCCCAAAACTGAAAGTAAAATGAGCATCCATCTGTTAGGAAATGGATGATCATATTGTGCTTCATGTAGACCAGGGAATATTACTGTGCAGTAAAAAATGATAAGTATGAGAAAATTGAAGAAATATGGGAAAACTTGGCTTTTGAGATGCAGAACGGGATAAATTGAACCACAGAAAACAATATGCACAATGGCTATCATAATGACTGAAAAGAACTCTAAAACAAAATTAAATCATATGAAAGTCAAGAAAATAAATATTTAGCATTTGCTAAGTATGAGACCTTGTGCCAAGCTTTGGGAATATGCAGAAAAGCTAAAAAAAAATAGAATCCCCACTCTCAAAAAGCTCACGTATTTTGTTGTTCAGTCATTTCAGTTGTGTTTGACTTTTTGTGACCCCATTTGGGTTTTTTTGGCAAGTTTATGGGAGTAGTTTGCCATTGCTTCTTCAGCTCATTTTACAGAGAAGGACATTGAGGCAAACAAGGTTAAGGGACCTTCCCAAGGTCACACTGTTAGTAACTGTCTGAGACAATCTATAGGCAGACTAAATCAGAGACTAATAACAGAATGAAGGCATTAAGGAGGATTAGGAAAGATGGAAGATGGAATTCTACCTGGGATTTGAAGGAAGACAGAGAATCCAGGTGGTAGAGAGGAGGAAGAAAAGAGTTCCATGCAGGACAGATAGCCAAAGAAAATGCCCAGTGGGGAAATGCAATATCTGAGGTGAGAAGTATCAAGGAGGACAGTGGAGTTGGATTATAAATTATATAGAGTAGAATAAGGAAAGGAGACCAGAAGAATAGAAAAGGAATAATTTGTGTAGGAACTCGATTTTATTGCTACATATTATTATTGCATGTTATGTTGTGTTATTGCATTATATTATATTTATTATTTTATATTATTATATAATGAATGCTATATAAATGTTGACTATTTATCATTATGTCTATTACTTATAGCTAATATTTTTATATAGCACCTACTATGTACCAGGCATTTTGCTAAGTACTTTCCAAGTTTATTTGCAATTACTTTCTTGTTAGTCTCTCTGCCCCAAGTCTCTCCCTCTTCCATCCTCTACTCCCCTGATCAAGTGACCTCCCTACTCCATAAATTTCAAAGACTCTCTCTTAGCAGCAAAACGAATAGCTAGCATTTGCGCACCGTTTAAAAATATCCAACACATATTTCATTTTCTTCCCTCACAACTCTAGGAAATAGAAGCTGTTGTTATTTTCATCTTACAGGTAAAGAAACTGAGACAGACAGAAATTAAATAATTTTTTCCAGAACCTTACCATTAGGAAGAATCTGAGACAGGATTTGAATCCAGGTTTCCCTGATTCCAGATCCAGTTCTCCACTCAGCAGCCTCAGGATATAATCATTGTTTTTCTTTTTTTCTTTTTTTTTACCCTAAGAGAAGCTCATGACAGGTGGAGGAGGATGGGAAGTGTCCAAGAAATGGCTGAGTTAAAAGCAAAAGGCAGCTTAAGTTAAACACTGGCTAGGTGCTAGGAGTGAGTATAGTGAAACAGAGGCTAGCTTTAGAATGAGAAGACCTGGGTTCAAATCCTACCTCAGATGTTAAGCCCCTGTATGACTTTGTATAAATCACTTCTCCGTGACTTTCAGTTTCCTCATCTGTAAAATGAGGGATAGAACTAGAAATCACTTCTCCGTGACTCTCAGTTTCCTCATCTGTAAAATGAGGGATAGAACTAGAAATCACTTCTCCGTGACTCTCAGTTTCCTCATCTGTAAAATGAAGGGACAGAACTAATGATCTTCCTTCCATCTCTCTCCCTTATTTATCTTGAGTATCAATTCTTCCCAATCAACTAATTTTGTTCTGACCTTCTCAGCCCAAGGATCACTCTCCTTATCAGAGAAAGCAGAGACAAAATAGTTCATCTTCTCCTTGGTCACCTCCTCCCTCAACAATCTTCCGTG
This sequence comes from Antechinus flavipes, assembly GCF_016432865.1. Lineage (NCBI taxonomy): Eukaryota > Metazoa > Chordata > Mammalia > Dasyuromorphia > Dasyuridae > Antechinus > Antechinus flavipes. The sequence goes on from NC_067401.1 coordinate 467,915,779, forward strand.
GCTCCCTGTAATTCTCCGTTCCTGTTCTAGTCATGTTCTGGCATGCATCCCAGATGTGGCTGGCCCGGGGCAGAGGACGATGCCTTCCTTCTCTCATGACCTGAATTCTGTGCTTCTGTTTATACAACCTGAGATCCCATTAACCTTTGCGACTTGGCTTCTAAGGCTTCTGTGCTCTCACAGATCAAACACCAAGAGCAGGGCACAATTGGGCCACACTACGGACTGCCTGAGGTCTCGGGCACCTTGGCAATGAGGAAAGGAACATCTTCCCCCAACGGTTATTTCCTTTTTAATTATTAAAGCTAATTCTTAATAGAGCTTGATGTTGTTTCCTCCCACTCTAACGGGTGGAGAAGTCAGGTCTTCCAAGACTGTTGGAAAGACAGCAAATGCAGACTCTTTCTTTGCCTTTCTCCGCACTGGGCCGCCCCACCATTGTCAGCGAGGACTCTGAGATACCCAAGGGAAGCAGGAGTAGCCCGAGGGACTTATCGAGGCCGTTACAAGTGCTGTTGACCTTGGAGCAGTTACTGCCACTGGCCCCTGAGATTTAGGCAGTTTACAGCTCAGCCCAGCAGATAAGACTTTCTCCAAGGACACATAGAGCACAAAGGAAACCAAAGAGGGAACCAGGATGACCAGCGCTGGCCCCTCCCGGTGCGAGGACACTCCTCCAGAAGAGCTGTTTTCTGGCCTTCGCACACTCCAACACGTCCAATGGTCAGACCAAGAACTGGGGACCAGCTTAAAGAAGAGCCACCCAAAGTCTATCTATCCCCTCAAGGGGATAAATGACAAGCTCAAATGCAAAAGGAGGTCACCTAATCCTCCAGGAGAACTTTTGCTAGCCATATACCGACTTAGATAAATATTAACATTATCTGTTTTATTGTATTTTTATTTATTTTGTCAAATAGGTCAAATCCCTGATTTCGTCTGATTCTTTAAAAAATGATAGAAACAGGCAGATATTAGTCTTATTTTACAGATGAGGGAAACTGAGGCTCAGAGAGGGCAAATCAGCCCAATTATGTCTTAATCTAATTCAGAGAATTCTGGTGATACCAGATGAGTCTGACACTTCTGGTTTGTAAAATGAGAGAGGGACCAGTGCCCTAAGGGTTAAGGATGTCAGGAACAGCTGCTGCCATCCCTCTTCACCCCACCACCCCCTGTTTAATTTTTCTCCCTGATTATCTCTCCAACATGGGTTAAACTTCCTTGTTCCTCTGATGAAACTCAGAGACCAATCTCAGAATAATATTTTTAAATGCATGAAATAAAAGGCACAGATTTACAAAGGAAACTGAAAGTTAAAGAAAGTAATGTTTTATATACTTTAACATATTTAACATGTATTGGTCTACCTGCCATCTGGGGGAGGGGATGGGGGGAAGGAGGGGAAAAGTGGGAACAGAAGGTTTTGCAAGGGTCAGAGTTGAAAAATTACCCATGCATATGTTTTGTAAATAAAAACTATAATAATAATAATAATGAAGTAATGTTTTTCCCAGCCAAGTTTAACTCCTTAAACCCATCAGCAGACTCTTTGGGGGTCTGTAGACTCCCCATCTCTCATTTGGACTGGGCATGCCCCCCCAGTCAAAACTCCATTTCCTCTCTCTCGTTGACCTTGAAGGTTGACCTTGGCCTTTCTTGAAGGGTGAGATGCTTTGGTTCCCAGGGCCAGGACCCACCAGAGTTCTCAGACTGGGGGTTTCAGTGCAGCTGGTAACATGATCTAGGCTCTTAGAAAAGTTGGAAGAAGGTTTTATATTAGCTCTCAGGAAAGAGGCAAAGGGTAAGAAAAACCCACACCTCTGCTTAATTAAAGATGTAATTCCTGGACAGGAGCCAGATGTGTGTGAAGGGTCTAACGTTCGGGGCAGCAGACTGGTACAATGGTTTCCTTTCTGGGAGCAAAGAAAACCGGGTTCTTTTCCTGGCCATTCATTTACTGTGAGATCCTGAGCAGCTGATTTGCCTTCTCTGAGCCTCAGTTTCCCTCATCTGTAAAATAAGACTAATATCTGCCCCGGTCACATCAATTTTTTTTTAAAGAATCAGATGAAATCATGGATTTGACAGCACTTTTGTGATCATAAATCACTGTGCCAGTTCTTCACCCACTTTTTGCCATAGACCTCTTGGGCAGGAAGGTAAAGTCAATGGACTCCTCAGAATCATGTTTTTAAATACATAAAATAATTTATGTTATCAAGAAAAGCAATTAAATCAAAATACAATTATCCAAATATGTTATTTTCAAATTTGTTCACAGACCTAAAGCAAGACAAGACAACAAACATCAATTATTAAATATTTCCCAGGTGTCTAGAACTGGGTTAAGTGTTTGGGGATACAGATACAGGCAAAAAAAAAAGTTCCTAAACTAAAAAAGTTTAACATTTTAAGGGAGGGAGACAACACAGAGAAGGGACAAGGAGATAGTTTTAAAGTCTAGAAAATCTGCAACTGAGCTGGGAAGGGAAAGACCATGGGGCTTTATTTAATAAAATGGAGGTCCCTCAGGAAGAATTCACCAGGGGAAGAAGGAAAACTTCCTAGCAGAGGGATATTCCCGGGTGAGAAGGGTTAAGGACACTGACTTTAAAGAAATGTAAAAAGGCTTTTGGAAATGTGAAAAAGTAAATTAACTGATTATTAATCATATTAATCATAATTTCCCTCAAGCAGTTTTCATGTTGGTGGATGATATTTGTAATTCAATTCAACTCAACTCAATTTAAAAAGCATTGTTGAAGCTTCCAAGCATTCAATGACAAAAGAAAATAATTTTTGCCTTCAAGGCACTTATAGTCTATTGAGAAGGAACAGGCTCACCGATAAATATTTACTTTGTAAATATTTAACCTGCACTTCTGGGATGTGAATGTTCAGGGAATACCATGTTCTTGAGGGTAAGGAATGCTTGCTTTTGTCTCCTAAGGCAGGACCTAATTGACATTTAATTAGTGTTTGTTGGCTGATTTATTAATGAGGAAAAACAAAAAATATCCACAGTAAGCACAAAGTGATCTCAAGTCAAAGTGGGTAGGGGCCATTGACGCAGGTATGGCTTTGTGACCGATGCAGCCCTTGAGCTGAGCCCTGAGCAAGAGGCAAAAGTCAAAGGTGATTCTAGTCATGATATAAAGTCTGTACAAAGGCCTCAAAGGCCAAAGATGGATTATTGTATCTGGGGAACCTGAAGTAAAAGCAATTTGACTAGAATGTAAAGTATATGGAGGAATTAATATGAAATCAGTTTTTAGCTCCCAGATGATTTTTAATAATATTTTATTTTTTCCCAATTATATGTAAAGACAACTTGGAACTTTCTTTTTTTTTTTAACTTTGAGTTCCAAATTTTTCCCTTCTGCTCTCACCTTTCCTCTCCCTGACGTGATGGTAAGCAACGTTATACAAGTTATATACGTGCAATCATACGAAACGTATTTCCATGGTAACCATGTTGTGAAAGAACAGATCAAAAGTGAAAAATAAAACATGAAAAAATAAAGAATAAAACACTTCAATCTGTACTCAGACTCCCATAGATCTTTCTCTGGAGATAGCTTTTTTTTTTCCCTTTGGAACTATCTTGAATCAGTGTATTGCTGAGAATAGTTAAGTCATTCACATCCATCATTACACAATGCTGCTGTTATTGTGTCCAGTGAGCACTTCACATCACATCAGTTCATATAAGTCTTTTTCTGAAATCAGCTGCTTGTCATTTCCTATAGCACAATAGCACTCTATCAGAACCATATACCACAACCTGCTTATCCATTCCCCAACTGATGGGCGTCTTCTCGATTTCCAATTTTTGCTGCCATAAAAGGAGCTGCTCTAAATATCTTTGTTTAGTAGTGTTGATGCTAACTAGTGACTAACTCATGGACCTTTTTTTCGCTGAGGCAATTGGGGTTAAGTGACTTGCCCAGGGTCACACAGCTAGGAAGTGTTAAATGTTTGAGGTCAGATTTGAACTCAGGTCTTCCTGCCTTCAGGGCTGGTGCTCTATTCACTACCACTAGTTGGTAGTGTCTTTTTAAATTTTTTTAATCCTTTTGGAATTTTTTTAGTTCATTTTTTATCCTCTTTTTTTAATCCTTTTGGGATACAAATCTAGGAGTGGAATTGTTGGATCAAAGAATATGCATAATTTGACTGATTTATGGACCCAGTTCCAAATTGCTCTCCGGAAGGATTGGATCAGTTCACAACTCCACCAACATTTATCAGCTGATTTTACATGAGCTTTACATGTTTGGTTTGCCTTTACCTTTGCCTGACCATTTCCTGGCCCAAGACTCCTCTTGCATGGATTACTATATCAACCTCCTTTTTGGTCTCCCTTTTTCCAGCCTCAACAAACTTACTGGAGTCCCTAACACCCCTCCCCCAAACAAACATTTCAAGCTCTCTAAAGCAGCTGAAGAGTCACCCCCTGAGCCTGATGGGACAAGACAGAGTATGAGTTCACCTGCTCGGCCACGCCAGGCCACTAGAAAACTCTCCAACTTGGTGGAAAGTTCGTGTCTAAGTGAATGCCAACTCCGAGGAGCTAGAAACTCATTAGAACAGCTACTGTTTGGGTGTAATGTAGGACACAGGGAATTGGTACCAGATTTTATATGGGAAGAATCAAGGAGTCTCTCTCCATTTCTACTATATCACCCTGGCTGTCTGAAACCCAGGTGGCAGATTATACAAAACACCAGATAATCTAAAGCGGGGAAGCTGGGTGGCAATGTAGGTAGAGTCCCTAAAGTCAGAGGGTCCTGAGTTTGAATCCAGGCTTAAACATTTGCTAGCTGTGTGATCCTGAGCCCCAGGTGCCTCAAATAATAATAATAATAATAATAATAATAATAATAATAATAATAATAATAATCTAAAGATCTGCAGTGACTCTATAGGCTAACTAAAGGGAACGACCCTAATTAGGCTCTCCGAAGCCATGATCCAGACCCAGCTCTCTTTGGAAGGACTCTGTGGCTTCTCAGAGTCTCTGCTGGGGCATCCTCTGCTGCCGAAAATGCAAGCTTCTTGTTCCCATGGTTGTCGTCCAGGTGCTCCCAAAGTTTGATCCCAGGCCCTCGGACACAAGGAATGGCAGAGGGGACAAACAGGAAGCTGGGAAGAAGGGAGAGATGAAGGATTCAGTGAGGATGCTTTTAAGAAGAGGGAGGCACAAATAGATAATGACAGGACCGCTTGTGGGTGAGGATGAATGAACTAGTGAGCATAATGTCCCCTGGGGGAAATAGAGTAAAGCACAGGTTACAGGGACTGAAATGATGAAGCCATGTTTTAAGTGGGCATTGACCTGTACATCAAGGCCCCCAAAAGGGACTGGGGTGAAGAGAAATAGCTCTGAGGTTTTATCTCAGACCCCATTCATATAAATAGTCAATACTGGAAAGATTGTGAAATATAAATAAAGATTTTTTTTTGTTGTTTAAAGAAAGAAAAAGGCAGCCTTTAAATCAGGAAGACCTGAGTTGAAATCTGGCCTCAGACACTTAACACTTCCTAGCTGTATGAACCTGGGTGAGTCATTTAATCCAATTGCTTCAGAAGAAAGAAAGAAAGAAAGAAAGAAAGAAAGAAAGAAAGAAGAAAGAAAGAAAGAAAGAAAGAAAGAAAGAAAGAAAGAAGAAAGAAAGAAGAAAGAAAGAAAGAAAGAAGAAAGAAAGAAAGAAAGAAAAAAGAAAGAAAGAAGAAAGAAAGAAAAAGAGAGAGAAAAAGAGAGAGAAAGAAAGAAAGAAGAAAGAAAGAGAGAAAGAAAGAAAGAAAGAAAGAGAAAGAGAGAGAGAGAGAAAGAAAGAAAAAAAGAAAGAAAGAAAGAAAGAAAGAAAGAAAGAAAGAAAGAAAAAGAAAGAAAGAAAGAAAGAAAGAAAGAAAGAAAGAAAGAAGAAAGAAAGAAAGAAGGAGAAAGAAAGAAAGAAAGAAAGAAAGAAGAAAGAAAGAAAGAAAGAGAGAGAGAAAAGAGAGAGAGAGAGAAGAAAGAGAGAGAGAGAAAGAAAGAAAGAAAGAAAGAGAAAGAAAGAAAGAAAGAAAAAAGAAAGAAAGAAAGAAAGAAAGAAAGAAAGAAAGGGAGAAAGAAAGAGAAAGAAAGAAAGAAAGAAAGGGAGAAAGAAGGAGAAAGAAAGAGAAAGAGAGAAGAAAGAGAGAAAGAAAAGAGAGAAAGAAAAGAGAGAAAGAAAGAAAGAAAGATAATAGAAAGAAAGAAAGATAATAGAAAGAAAGAAGGAGAAAGAGAGGAAGGAAGGAAGGGAGGAAGGAAGAAAAGAAGGAAGGAAGAAAGGAAGGGAGGAAGGAAAGAAGGAAGAAAAAAGAAAAGGAAGGAAATAGCAATATTGGTCAAAAATATGACATTATATGCATATTACACATTCATAATCTCCCCTCCACCTCACACACATACACATCCACACCCGTGTACACACAGGAATGAGGGGAGGTATCTTCTTATATCTCTTTTTGGAAATCAATCTTATTCTTTGTAATTGTGTAAGATTCATCTTCACTTGCTTGGTGGTTGCTTCCCATTTACATTGTTTGAATCATTGTGTCTTTCCTGGTTCTACTTAGTTCATTTCCCATCAATTCATGCAAGTCTTCTGAGCTTCTCTGTACTTGTAAAAGGTGCTATTATCTGTGCTTTATCTTATTCTTAATTATTTTGTTAAGTGTTTCCCAATTACATTTTAATCTCATTGGGGCCACACCCAGAAGTGTTGTGGGCCTATGAGCCACATGTTTGACACCTCTGTTTTATGGGACAGTAATACCCTATTCATTCCATTGCACTCATACAATTAGTTTAGCCTTTCACTAATTGGTGGACATTTAGTTGTTTCTAGTTCTTTCTTATTGCAAAAAAAAAAAAAAAGACTTACTATAAATATCGTGTGCGTGTGTGTGTGTGTGTGTGTGTGTGTGTGTGTGTGTGTGTAGCTTTTGCTTTTACCAGTGACCATTGTGGAACATTTGCTTCTGAATAGATCCAAGTAGCATTTGTTCAATTCCAAGTTGCTTTCCAAAATGGTTATGCTAATTTACAGATTCACCAACAATGTATAATTGTGCCTATCTTTCCACAATCTTTCCAGTATACTATTTGCATCAATGGGATTTGAGATTAAAACCTGGGAGCTATTTCTCTCTCATAATTGCAATTTCTCTCATTATTAGTGATTTTAGAGCATTGTTTCATAAAGACTGTTAATAGTTTGCAATTTTTCTTTTCAGAACTGTTTATTCATATCCTTGACTACTCATCCAGTAGGGAATAGCTTTTGGTCTTATATATTTTTATTGTCTAATACATATTGAATACCAAACCATTATCTAAAATGTTTAACGCAAAAACTTCTTTCCCCAATCTACCACTTCCTTTCTTATCTTAGATGCATTGATTTTGTTTATGTCTTTCAATTTTATGCAATCAAAATTATCTCTTTTATCTTGTATAATTGTCTCCAAACCTTGTTTGTCAAGAATTCATCACGTACTCATAAATTTCTATTTTCTAATGTCCCTCCCTGCCATGACTTTCTGTGTTCTAACACCGTATTCTAAAGTCCCTCCTAGAACTAACATTCTGTGTTCTAAAGTCCATCTCATTCCTGACACTGTGAATTCTAAGGTCTCTCCCAGCTCTTTTAAACTCTAATTTGTTTCTTTGAAGTTGTGAGTGGGAGAAGGAAAAAGACAGAAGGCAACAGGTCTATAAGCACTTTTTTTTTTTTTTACACCCAAGGTTTTAAAAGCATAAGGACATCCAATGGATTCCAGCTTTACCTTCTCTCCTTTAAGCCCTGAGTTCATGAGGACATCTTGCCTTTGAGGGAAGCCTGAACAGCCACTTCAGCTTCACCCCAGTTTGTGGCCAGGGCTAATGACGATCACCAGGCTGGCCAATTAGCCTCATTAGCCCTTCTAATTCCATACCAGCTGCCGTCTTTCTGGACAAGGAACCTTTCATGAAATGGCGTAAGTGTGTGTGTGGAGGCGGGGGAGCATAGGTTTTAGGGTTATTAGGTCATAAACGTAGGATACTGATGTCAAAAGTAATTGAGTAGAACTCTATGTTCTAAAGGAAGGATCATTGGTAAATTAATGAATTGCCCTTCTGTTTGCTCTGCCATTCTGAGAATTAATTGTGGTTATAAATACACCTCCATTCCCTGATCAGAGGTGTTGGCATGTAAAAAATATGGCGCTGACCTTGGCTTGGAGAGCTCTAAAGGAACTGAGGGATCAGCTAAAAAAGCACATAAGAACTGTTGGCTGAGTGACCAATCTAGTCCCATTATGTCATTTTACAGATACGGGAACTGAGGCCCGAGGAGACAAAGTGAGTTTTCTGGAGATCACACTACTCGCTAGCAACAGAACCAGAACTGAAATCCAAGACCTGCAGATGGTTCTTTCCACAATTTACCTGCTTCTTGGCTGTTGCCTTTGGTGTAACTCCAGGTGCCCTGGACCTGAGTCAGAAAAATGTGGTTTGGAATCCTCACTTTACCTATCAAGAGCCCCTAGAATGGAAGCCCTTTGAGAATGAGGACTGATTCTTTTTTGCCCTTAGATCCCTGATGTCTAATACCATGTACTTATAAACTCATCATTGATATTTTTAAAATTGAGCTAAGGATATTTAGATTTGTCTTTCAATGTTTGAAATATCACATGGTAATCTTTTTTTGCTTGGACCCAAAGGATGTCGAAGCAATGGAGGACAGAGGTACCAAGGAGAAAATCTGCCTCCATAAAAGAAGAATTTGTAATAATAAGAAATATCCAAGGAGAAAATGAGCTGCCTCTGAACTTGATGAGTTCCTCATCCCTGAAGGTCTTCAGGGGAAAGCTGGATGGCTACCTGCTTGAGAATGTCATACTGGGTATTCTTCATGAAAGGGTTAAATGCCCAGTCCCTTCATCTGAGACTCGATGCTTCTCTGAATCAAATAAAAATCATTCCTTTGGGGAATTAAAGAGATCTTTGGGGAATAAAGAAGTCACAAGAGGGGTGGGAATTTTAACATGTATCTTTTTTCTGTGGGAAAAGAATATCTTTATATGGTCTCATTTGTCCACAACTCAGCAAAACAGAGAATACCCATAATCCTACCTCATTTCTTAGATAAAAATGAGGGACAGAGAGATTAGCTAATTCTCCCAGGATCACAGCAGAACAGAAACTCTCACTACAACACAATTATAGAATGCCAAAGCTTTGCAAGGATCCCAAACTTTGCCTTCCAACCTCTCCACCTTCCCAGTTAAGGTTCAACACATTTCTTTAGCACCTATTTTGAACAAGGCACTGAAAAGACAGAGACAAACTCAAAAGAGCTCTTGCCCCTAAGAAAGTTTCACCCTATTGGTGGATTACAAGATGTACACAGATAATAACAACAACACTGATAGTTTACCAGACCAGTATAGAAAGCTCGCAAAGAGAAATTCCTCCTACTGGAACAGATCTATAATTGCTTTCCGATTGATATTGTTAAAGTTGTTGCCTGGGTCCTTAGTGATTCGCCTATGGTCACACAGCCAATTTGTGTCAGTGGTTAGACTTGAACCCAAGTCTCCTTTCCTCTGGGGAATTTCAGTATTGGCTAGGCACACTGCTTGTCATTTGAGTTTTTCCAAATCACTTTATATACATTATTTCTCTAGATCCTCACAATTACCTTGTTTGAAAAGTGTTACTATTTCCCCTATTTTACAGATGAGGAAACTGAGTCTCAAACATTTGAGTTTTTCCAAATCATATTATATACATTATTTCTCTAGATCCCCACAACTACTTTGTTTGAAAAGTGTTACTATTTTTAACTGTTTGGACATGTATACATATATTGTATTTAATTTATACTTTAACATATTTAACATGTATTGGTTCACTTGCCATCTGGGGGAGGGGATGGAGGAAGGAGGGGAAAAGTTGGAACAAAAGATTTTGCAGTTGTCAATGCTGAAAAATTACCCTTGCATATATCGTGTAAATAAAAAGCTATAATAAAAAAAATTAAAAGAAAAGTGTTACTATTTCCCCATTTTACAGATAAGGAAATTGAATCTCAGAAATTTGAGTTTTTCCAAATCACTTTATAGATATATTATTTCTCTAGATCCTCACAACTACCTTGTTTGAAAAGTGTTACTATTTCCCCATTTTACAGATAAGGAAATTAAGTCTCAGAAATTTGAGTTTTTCCAAATCACTTTATATACATTATTTCTTTAGATCCTCACAACTACCTTGTTGGAAAGGTGTTACTATTTCCCCTATTTTACAGATGAAGAAACTGAGTCTGAGAAAGCATACAAGGAAGCATCTGTGAACTCAGGTCTTTCTTATTGTCCAGTCTAATTAGATTGGAGGGGTAACTACAAAACATATCTGAAGGAACTTTAATGTATTTAGATTCCAAAGAAGGGAAGGAACACTAATAATAGGGCCTGGTGAAAAAGTATGAACCTTTGTTAAGCCCGGCAAAGAGTCACCCATCTTCTCCTTAAATATCTCCAGAGACAGAAGACTGGCTCTTCCTTTCTTCCCAGAACAGTGTGCTAGGGGTTGCCCCTGAGGGATTTGCTTTTATCTGGTCCCTGCCTATTTGTGTTTTCTAGAGGAGACATAAAAAATGAAATTCAAACATTAAACAGCCGGGAGATTGTTGTCTCTCTCCACAGTGCTAAAGACAGAAGACAGCACCCCGGTAGCTGCCTGGGAAGCGAAAGCTTGATTCTTTGGGATCTTATGTAACAAACCATATGGACCTTGAAACTCTTATGTAATGCAGAAAAGATAACAAGAGGAAGTTTAACAACAACCCCAAAACACAAAGCACTTTCACAACAGACCACCATATGTTCTAGTGTTCCCTGACAGCGACCATCCCAACTCCTACTCCCTCGCCCACGTGGATCTTCGCCACAAAAACAATTTTATTACCAAGCACTTTTTTTTTTTCAAATGGTGACAACTTTAAAAAAACAAAGAAAGACCATCTGAGCTGCTCTGTGAAGAAATCAGAGTCCTAGTCCCAGCCCTGGAAAAACTAGGACACGGAGGTAAGAGTCAGAACGACAGGGTCCAAATCTACGATGTACAGAGAGGTCTAGACCCGCAATCAGGAAGCTCAAGGGTCAGATCTGACTTTTGTAAATAGGTGTGCAACCATCACTCAACTGTCTTGTGCCTCAGTTTCTTCATTTGTAAAATGGAGAAAATAATACCAGCAGCCCCTACCTCACGGGATTGTTCGAAAGTTCTAATGAGGTGATGTTTATAAAATGCTTTGCAGTCTTTGAAGAGCTAGTGAAATGGCATCTATAACTCAAAAACTCAAGTGGAGAATCTTTGGAACCAGGATTACATAATATGTGAGTATCAGGAGCCAGGATAATGTGGCAGGTGGTCCCAAAGCAGGGGGATTTGGAACCTCCTTCTGATCTCTTTTCTACCGCATTGCCATTGTCAGCATCACTGAAGAATGGATGATGGGGCCCACATAAAACTAGAGGACATTTTACATTGCTACATGGTGGCAAAACTTGGGGTGCGATGGTCTCTGAAGAGCTAAAGATGAATATCATGTGGAGGGCAATGGAAAGGAAGATGGTGGGCGAGAGCAGGCTACAACACATGACCAGAAAAGAATGTCCAAGAAGAATGGACTTCAGTTTGAATCCTGCCAACAATACTAGTCATGTGACTCTGGACAAGTCACTCAATGTCTCTCTGCCTCAGTTTCCTCATCTGTGAAATGGGAACAAAAATAGCCCCTGCCTAGGATTATTGTGGGAGCAAATGAAGTAATATATGTAAAATGAGCTATTACAAGATTACAAAGGAAGTCAAAAAGAATTGCATGAGAGAAAAGAAAGACAGGCTTTTAAAATGTTGAGAGCAAAGGATGGATAGACAAAGTGTCCTGCTAGTACGCTCTTTATGTAGGAGTAATGGGGAAGACCTTCAGCACTTTGGGATTTACATGTGGCAAACTTTGGGAAGACCATGGCTGAGTCAAACTGAATGGGTTGCAATTGTATCTTTTCAGGGACCTCTTGAATCATTGAGATCGCAGACTCGGTGACGATTCTGAATGTTTCTATGAGTTTTCATGCCTAAAAAACTGGTGAGGATCCAAAGTAGGAGCTGAGCTTCTCTTTCCAAAGTTTCTTCATGGTGTGATGGTTGAACATGTGCAAGCTTGGACTGCGTGGGAATGGCCCTGGCGAGTCTAAGGTTACACACACACACACACACACACACACACACACACACACACACACTCCTGTGAGGAGCCACCTGAATAGAACTTCTTCAGTAGTTATTAATGTTGAAACAGGGAGGCAGTTTAGTACAGTGGAAGGAGTGGCAAATTTGGAGTTTAATAACTTGAGTCCAAATCCTGAATTGATACCCTCTGAGACCTGGATCAAATCCAACCTTTTTGGTCCCCATCTTCCTTAATTAGGTGGTTGAGGTTGGATTCCCCAAATGACTCTTCCATCTCTAAAACTAAAAAATGATGGGCTTGAAGTAAATGAGATTCAAGTTGGCTCCAGATCAAATCCTCTAATTTCATGATCCTACTTGGAGACTGATCCTGGGCTCCAGCCCCCTTTCTCACTCTTCATCTTCCTTGACTTTGGTTTTTGATCCTGAGGACTATCCCCTTCTTCCTGAAATTTGCTTCTCTCTTTTCCATGACCAGCCTCCCATCCTATACATTTTTGGATTGCCCAAGATTCTGCCTTCAATCCTCCCTCTTCTCCTCTCTCTAGGTTCTCTCCCACAGGTATCTATCCCTTTCCCATACATCTCTTCAATGCTCATCTTGGCTAGGACGATTCCCAAACCAGGGCATTTGTCCCCATCTTCCCAAACACCACAAATATCAATTATCCCCCACCTCCCATTCTCTCCTCCCTCCTGACTTCCTCTCTGTTGATGGCCCCACTGCCTGCTGGGTATTACACCAGCTCGGCTTAAAGCCTCAGAGCCATTCATCATTCCTTCCTCTCCCTCCACCTCACATACAATCGGCTGCTCTATCTTCACTTGAGGACCCTCCTGCCCTCTGACTTTCTTACCATTCTTACCACCATAGTTCTAATTCAGACCCTCATGAATTCACTCCTGTACTATTTTAAGAACCTTCTCATGGGTTGTCCTGCCTCCTGCCTCCTGACCCAGCCTCCTCCTCCCTCCAATTATCCTACACATAGTTCTGAGTTCTGAAGATGAAAATGAGAACTAAAAACAGCCCCTGCTCTATAGAAGTTCATATTCTAATAAAAGAGACAACACATAAATAACCAGGTAGGAACAAGATATATAAAGGGTAAATGGAAGATAATCCCAAAGGGAAAGACAGATGCAGGGAGAACCAGGTAGGAACAAATATACACAGGGCAAATGGAAGATAATCCAAAGAGCAAGGGAGATGCAGGGAGAACCAGGTAGGAACAACATATACACAGGGCAAATGGAAGATAATCCCAAAGGAAAAGACAGATGCAGGGGAACCAGGGAAATCCTCCTCCAGAAAGTAGCCTTTAAGTTGAGTTTTGAAGGAAGACACAAATTCTCAGACGTGGAGAAGGAGAAGCGTATTTCAGACACGAAGAACAAATCCAAAAGTTACTATCACTATGTGATAGGAGATGAGGCAGCTCATGCAAGAACACGTTGCTACTCAAGAATCCTTAGTGGCTCCCCATGGCCTCTGGAAGAAAGTCCAAATTCCTTAATCTGGCGTTCAAACCCTTCTCCTTCTCTTCTGCCCTTGTCTTCTATCGTCTTCTATGGATCTTCTGTTCCAAATGAGCCCAGTGCTCATATTCAATTTATAGCTTGCTCTTTCCTGTCTCAATAACTTGGCTAAAGTCATCCCTCCGCCTGTATGGCCCCCCTCCATCCCCCACCCCTGCAATGGCTCTTCCCCAACCACTCAGAACCTAGTTCTATTTCAGGATGAACTAGGAAATTCTCACTGATCAGTTCAATCTCCTTCCTTTGGAATAGGAACAGACCTTTGGAGGTCTATAAGATCTTAGGCTTCACGGGCTCTTAACTTAACCCCCCTCAGGGCAGACTCTCAGGTTGTACTTGTAGCTTATGATCTTTCCTCCAGCCAGCTGGGAAGCAGAAGGAGCACATTTTTTGAATGACAAAATCGAGGCTCAGTATCGCTCTCCATTGGGCCGCCTCTCTAGGGAAAGTAGAGGAAAAGCCATAGAGAGGAGAGAACAGAAGGTCATAGATTTCAAAGTCTCTTTGAAAGTCATTTAGTCCAACTATACACATACATACCCAAACATTTTACAGAGAAGGAAACTGAGGCTCAGAAAGAGGTAGAATTTTCCCAAAGTCACACACGATGGTATCGGATCTTCACGTAGCAAATCCAAAAAAAAAAAAAAAAAAACACTAAGAGGAGATTGAACTATGAGTTTTAGTCCTGGATTTCTCAAATCACTTTCTTTATCTTCTGCTTTTTCCTCCTCTTTTTCTCTTTCAACAGCAGAACGACTCGTGATCTCCATCTCCACAGCACGCTGCAATGAGCCGCTTGCCAGTATGACTAAAACTACCCACCAGGAAGCCTTGTAAAGCCCAAACAGGAAAAAAAAAGTGTATCTAGGAATCTGGGAACACAGGGAAGTGCCTGGTGAAAGTGGAACCTGGCATAAGAAATTCAATGCCCAGGATTCACGTCTGACTCATTACATCCTCTGTTGTTGTTCACCCTTCCCTCTTGAGGAGGAACAGTGATGTCACGAGGGGGATGTCTTGACTTGTGCATGAATTGGATTTAAGGGAGACAGAGCTAAAAAAGTCATCAGCCTCACTCCTCTAGAATCATTAGAGTCCAGGGGCAGGAAAAAGGTCAACTGGCAACGGTCTGCACATGGTGCCCCTGAGGTCCATGCGGCCTGCGTGCCCCCTGCCCAGAATCGGGGAGAAAAGGGATTTGTCAGCAAACCTTGAGGATTTTAATCCACGAACTTCAGGCAGTTCTAGAGCCCTGAGCAGGGCCCTTATTGGTCCCTTTAATTCTGTGGCAAGCTTAATTAAAAGAGTTGAGACTTTAAAAATGCTTTTTCTTCTTGGTTATTTTGGGGGACTCCTGTCCTTCCATCACTTGTTTTGGCTCTCCCTCTTTCTGTCCCCTTATGATCTTTTCTGTCCCTAACTTCCTCTCTGGCTCTTTGTCTCTGTTTCTATTTCAATGTCTCTCTAGCCTTCTCTCTGTCTCTCTCTGTCTCTGTTGCTGTTTTTTTCTCTCTGTGTTTCTTTCTCCCTGTCTCTCTCTGTCGTTGTGTGTATGTCTCTCTATCATTTTCTCTCTCTCTCTCTCTCTCTCTCTCTCTCTCTCTCTCTCTCTCTCTCTCCCTCTCTCTCTTTTTCTCTCTCTCTTTCTCTCTCTCTTTCTCTTTCTCTCTCTCTCTCTCCTTTACAGCAGGCCAGAAACTACCTGCAATCTAGTATACAAAATACACCAAAAAGATGGACAACGAGGTCTGCATCCCAAGCCAGCACTTATGAATTGCACCACTGGTTCCATAGCCCTGGATTTAAATCCTGCACAGATGCCTACTTCCTGTGACTTTGGAAAATCACTTAAAGCCCTGAGTTTCAGTTTCCCTATCTGTAAAAGGAGGCGGCTGGGTGCCTTTCAAATCCAGACACAACATTCATTGTTCTATGATTTCATGATTCTTTAAAGCAACACTTAGCAAGGTCCTTATTCCAATTGTGGGATTCACTTAATACCTTTTGGCTCCTTCCCCATTCTCTAGGATCAAAAACTGAGAGAGAACAGCACCCTGGTCCCAACACTTTTTTTCCCTAATTTTTTTGGGGGGTGACACAATAGAGTCACATAACTAAAAAGAGTTAAACATCTCAGGTAGGGTTTGAACTCAGGTCCTCCTGACTTAAGAACCAGGGCTCTATCCATGTGCCATCTGGCTGCCCCCAGGTCTACTTTTTAAAAGTCAGGTATAAAAGTTTGTAAAGTAGTATTATACTTTCTAGTTTTTTTTTCTTTTTTTTCTGAGGCAATTGGGGTTAAGGGACTTGCCCAGGGTCACACATCTAGGAAGTGTTAAGTGTCTGAGACCAGATTTGAACTCAGGTCATCCTGACTTAGGACTGGTGCTCCATCCACTGCTCCACCCAGCTGCCCCTTTCTAGTTCTTCTAAAGAAAACAGTTCCCCAAACACATGTAAGACAAAGGAGTGGCCATCTCCCAAAAACCCTGGCAGTGCCCCAGGATCTGGTTTCTTTCTTCATCTTCACAATCCCAGCTTATTGTACTGACATAAGGTTGGAGCTAGAAGAGTCCTTAGAGCTGTACAGAGTCAGAGCTGGGAAGGACCTGAGAATATCAAAGCATGAAGCACAGAACACTTTGGCTGAAAAGAGTCTTGGAGCCCGGCTGTGAGAACATCAAGCGCAATCTGTCAGGGCGGGAAGAGCCTTTGAAACTTGAATGTTCAAAGAAGAAAGGACCTGGACTCTCTGAGGTGGCCATGGGCCGTTATAGCTGAGAGAGCCATTAGAACACAAGGTCAAACGAGCACTCTAACGAGTCTGTCAAAGAATCCTATCGTTTTCAAACGACAACATAAAGTCAATTGTCCAAGGTTACATCAAAATTAATGATGCCGATGGTGTCGGTGGAGCTGGTACGAGTGATAATGATGATCCATTTTTATGTTTACAAATCGGTTCACGTACATCTTATTTGATACTCCTAACCATTCTATGAGAGAGATGCCATAGATATTATTTTCTTCATTTTAAATTTAGAAAAGAAAACTAAAAGAAATCCAGCAATTTGCCATCAAGTCACCCAAATCTTTTCAACTCAAGTCTTCCTGAGCCCAACGTTCTAACAGAGCTTTGGTCTCCAGATTGAGCCGTCTGTCCATAACGCCCAATTTGTGAGTAAAGGCTGGTGAGAAATATTGGGATTTATACAAAGTTCAAAAGATAAATAAGATGGAAATGTGGAGAAGAAATAATGTCTTTCCAATTCTCATTGTGTGTGTGTGTGTGTGTGTGTGTGTGTGTGTGTGTTTTCTGTTATTCTAACCATTCCACCTCCATCAACCATTTAAGTGACTGGAATAAGTCACTAAACTCTGTAAAGCTTTTTTTTTCCCCTGAGGTAATTGGGGTGAAGTGACTTGCCCAGGATCACACAGCTAGGAAGTATTAAGATTGGAACTCAGCTCCTCCTGACTTCAGAGCTGGTGCTCTAGCCACTGAGCCACCTAGCTGCCCCTGTAAAGCTTCTTTAAAAAAAAATCTATAAAATGGCAACAACAATAAATTCCCCACTCACCGTACAATGTTGTCTAAATGAGCAGCCTCGTATTGAAGCATTTTGAAAAGTTCAAGGCGTCGTACAGATAAATGAATCTGACCAAGGCTGAGTATTTGTACATTGAACGCACCTTGGGGGTTGGGTAGTTGCTAAGTTGAAGACTATGGCTGCTAAAAACCACAGAGAGGCCATTTGTTAGTTCAATCAATGCAGTTTTGTCTCCAGCTGCTGAAGAATAGTGACCAATGATGTCTGAATGGACATTTTCTTCAAATCCTTTCCAGCACTGACAGGACAGTACCAGAGTCCATTTGTTTGGGGCTCTCATCAGTAAACAGTTGATTCTTTAGCCCTAAATCACCATCACCATTGGGTGATTCCTTCTAGATCATCGCTGTGGAGTCAATAACGGGAGGCCTCTATCTGCAGGACAGAGTTGGAAAATGTTAAGCGTCCGAGGGATTTTAGAACATAGAACAAAGGATGCGAGTTTTAGAGGGAACTTTAGACACAAAATATTAGTACATACAATGATAGAGCCATATGGAACCTGGGGACACGAGATGTGAGGAGACAGGACTTGAATTGCCTAAGCTAGAAGAGGGTCCCAGAATATGCACATCAGGACATAGAATATCAGAGCTGAAGGAGACCTTAAAGCACAGAATATCAGTGAACACAGAACAGTAGAGGTGAAAGGAACCTTAGAACCCAGGATGTTGGAATATAGAACATAGTGTTAAAGCTAGAAAGAGCTCTAGAACAAAGAATAATAAGACATAGACTATAAAAGCAGAAAGGTAACCTAAAACAGAACATCAGACCTGGAAGATCCTTTACAACACAGAAAGTTAGAACTGGTAGGAAGCTGAGGACCCAGAACATAAGAACATAGGATGTTGGGGCTAGAAGGCATTTTGGAGAGCTTCTGCTTCAAATCCCATTTCAACCCCTGAATTTTATTAAAGAAACTGAATCCTCAGGGAGTAACTTTCCAAAGGTCTCCTGACTTTCAATATGGCTTTTTCTACTGCACCCAGAAGCTTAACTTGATATCATAGGACTGTAGATATTGAGGTTTTAAGTGCCTACTATGTACCAGACACTGTGCTAAGCGCTGGAAATTCAAAAAAAGGCAAAATATAGCCCTTACCCTCAAAGAGGTCACAATCTCATGGAGAACATAATCAGCTGGAAGTGGCTCTCTTCAACAATGGGAGGATCCACATTAGTTCCAGTTGATCGATAATGAACAGAACCAGCTACACCCAGTGAAAGAACACTGGGAAATGGGTGTGGACCATAACATAGCATTTCCACTCTTTCTGCTGTTGTTTGCTTGAATTTTCGTTTTTCTTCCCAGGTTATTTTTACCTTAATTCTAAATCCGATTTTTCTTGTGTAGCAAGATAACTGTATACTATGTCTATATATATATATATATTGTATTTAACATGTACTTTAACATATTTAACATATATGGGACTGCCTGCCATTTAGGGGAGAAGGTGGAGGGAAGGAGGGGAAAAGGGAACAGAAGTTTTTGCAAGAGTCAATGATGAAAAATTACCCATGCATATGGTTTGTCAATAAAAAACTATAATAATAATTTTTAAAAGAACATAATCAGGAAATATATAAGATAAACTATAGGTAGGAAAAATAGGGAATAATTAAAAAGAGAAGACACTGGAATTAATAGGAAATAGGGAAGCCTTCCTTCGGAGATGAGATTTTAGTTGGACTAAAAGGAAGCCAGAGAGATCAGCAGTTGGAGAGTTTTCCAGGCATGGGGGACAGCCCATAATAATAATAAGACAGAGACTACAAAAGCAGGAAGGTAACCTAAAATAGAACATCAGACCTGGAAGATCCTTTACAACACAGAAAGTTAGAATGATAGGAAGCTGATATTCTATATCCTGTTGTTCCATAGTCTAGGGCCCTCGGTCCCCCGAGGAGAGAAGTGGAAGATCTTGTTCTCTGGACAGCCAGGAGATCAGTGTCACTGACAATGCCTAATGAATCACCCGCCAGGATTTTTTTAAAGACATGTATAGATGACAGAAGCAAAAGCAGTAATAGATGAAGCTGATAGGATAGTCCTAGAGCAGGGGTCCTCAAACTACGGCCTCGGGCCAGAGGCAGCAGCTGAGGACGATTATTCCCCTCACCCAGGGCTATGAAGTTTCTTTATTTAAAGGCCCACAAAACAAAGTTTTTGTTTTTACTCTAGTCCGGCCCTCCAGCAGCCTGAGGGACAGTGAGCTGGCCCCCTATCTAAAAAGTTTGAGGACCCCTGCGAGCAATAGCGTCAGAGTTTGCTGAGGATGTCAGTGTGCAAGTAAAGTAGTTCTTCAAGGACCAATGATTTCATTAATGTGTATATTCCTTTAACTAGTGTAGATTGCAACCCTAGTAGATTATGTATAAGCATTGCTGAAAATTCTTCACAAATCTTGCCTTGTAACTTCTGGCGTGAAGAAGTCATTGAACTTTTTGGTCAATTTTCTGTTTTCCAAAATGAATTTTAGCCCCATTTACTTTATGGAAATTATCTAGATGAATTGTATCTATAAGGTGTTCTGAGATGTTCAGAAGGAAGTGATATGTGAATTAAAGGAAGGAAGGTTTGAGAAATGGATTAGATGTGTGTGACAGATAGTGTTTTAAGACTTTTTAAAATGTCTTAAGCCCATTCTTGGGTTTCTTTGTGTTTCTGGGTTAACTTGGCTCCAAGGGAATAATTATAATTGAGGTAGGTGACTTTTTAGGTGAATTTTTGAAGAATATTAAAAAAAAAGATTGGTTGAAGTACTTTAAAAAAAGGATTGCTGAAGCACAAAAATCTTCAACTTGTCAATCCACTTCAGCTAGATTACTTTTCAGAAAGTAGATATAAAATT
The DNA here is from genome assembly GCF_016432865.1 of Antechinus flavipes. Taxonomy (NCBI): domain Eukaryota; kingdom Metazoa; phylum Chordata; class Mammalia; order Dasyuromorphia; family Dasyuridae; genus Antechinus; species Antechinus flavipes. The sequence continues at coordinate 467,936,070 of NC_067401.1, forward strand.
TGTCATCTGTCCATCTTGATGGGATCAACAAGTTTTTGAGTCTATTGGCTTAGCCACTGAGAAGCCTCACCCCAGCTTGTTACCCCTCAGCCCTTTCCCCTGATTTCCTGATTCTTCCCAGAATCTCCTTTTGAAGGAAAGATCTTCCATTCCTCTTCCATTCTTCTTCAGACTCCACTTCTGACTCCCTAGACTCTACTTTGTCTCTCTTGCAGGTGCTTTCTCCCCCCACCCCTTTCCAGCTCTTTTTCCCATTAAAATCTCAGCTCCTCGAGAGCAGACACTAGCTTTCTTTTTTGTTTATATTTGGCTCTCTGGCTGCTTAGCACAGTGTCTAGCACACAGTAGGTGCTTAATAAGTGTCTGCTTATTTGACTGGTCCTTCACAAGCATTTCCTTCAAGAAAACAATTAGAAGATCCTGGTCTCGGTGAATACTAGTAAAACAATTTTTTTTTTGAAAAAAAAAATGAAATTAACTATATCGTAACAGTCAGGAAATGACTCATCATTGATGTGGGAGTCATTTCAGTGTCAGCTGCCTGTGTACAGTCAGACCCCCAACTTGGTAGAGCAATGATCAAAAGAAATATAAAATGAGAAGAAAAAATAAAAATGAAGGGGGGGCAATTAAAACAACTCAAACCTAATCATTGTAAAATATTTATTGAGTTTGGGTAAATGGGATATGGACCCATCAAAGGACAATAAATACTAGATAAGGGCTGGACCCATGATTTTGTTTGTTTGGGGAACTCTCCAGTGAGAAAACTCCCTCCATCAATGAAGATGACCACTTCTCTACAATTTACAGTTGAAGAGAGCTGTCAAGAACACTGAGAGGGTCAGTCAGTTTCCTACGGTCTTCTGGTCAAAATTCGAGTCAAATCTTCTGCCTCCAAAACTAGCTCTCCAGCTACTCTGCCATGCTGCTAAATGGATTTAACCAAATCAAATCAATTTTGAATATGAGGCACCAACATACAATAAAAACCATCATGGTCAGCAAACACTTGGATTCTTGGCCAAGGAGAGAGACATAGCAGCCAGTGGCAACAGCGGTTTATACTATATGCTTATTAATGCTTTTATGCTTAAAGCCGCCAGGGGAAAGGAGAGAGAACCAGTATTAGCAGCTTCATTTAAAAAAAAAAGAGTAGTAGAGGGCAAATCCAGTTTTAAAAGCCTCCTAAGCCAATTTATCCTAAGGACATTTAAGGAAGAAGTTGGAAGAAGGACAAGGAAAAGGCAGAAGACTAATAAGCTCTGCAAGGATTTTGAGAACAAACTTTTTTTTCCTTCCCAAGGACAATAGGATCTCCACCCTGGGACTCTTGTAGTCCTGTCAAACCGTGTGCTTAGAGAAGAAATTTAAATGGCACTAAGAAGCACCAGAATGGGAAAAGTTAGATTAGCAAAGCAGAGAGCCCTTCTGGAGGTGAAGGCATTGAGGGAGGGCATGATATTCAAAGTACTTGAAAATATCAAAAGCCTGGGAAAATCTTGAACTTTCTTGTTCCCCACCCTCAAAGATAATCAAGAGAGCATCAGTAACTATCAACCTCTATACCTACTCTCCCACTTATATAAATTATTTATGAGAAATAAATAGCTATGTAGACAGAGACAGGCAAATAAAATAGATAAATAGATCATTTGTTAAATACTTGTGTGCCAGACACTGAAGATATCAGTTTAGGATTTAATAAATGATAGATGATCTTTAATACCATGGAACTAACTGAGAAATGTAGAGAATACAAGATCCCATTGCTCAATGCTCAGCTGGATCCGTGATCTTCTCAGTAGTAGAAAGTCTTTCCCATAGAGGTGATTACCCCCGATCCCGCAAGCCCATCCTGTGGGACCCTCATCAACGTCTTTCCAAACATTTGCCACAGGGTGTACACCCCCCATAGTGGGGGCTTTCCTCAGTTTCTCCCAACATCTCCAGTCGAGCTGTCTGGTCATCCAACAGCTTGTCGCCCCTCGCTCTCTCCAAGGGACCAGTCCACCTTCTCTTTCTATCATAAAGTTATCCGAAGACATCCTTAACTGCTCTTCTTTGGGACTCCTTGTGGGGTACATGCCGGAGTTTGCTCCCTCTCACTGTGAGCCATTCCATTGCTTTTGGGGACATTCAACCTAAGCTTTTCAGAAGGATCATTGTTCAAGATCTTAATGTCACTCAACAACACTAGCAAAGTATTCACAATAAATAAACAAACAAACAAACAAACAAATAAATAACAAAATGAATGAATGAGTGAGTGAGTAAATAAATAAATAAACAAATGAATGAATGAATGAAAATATACTCTTGTTTTTCCTGGGAAACTGGGAGTCAATTCAAGTTCTTTAAGTTCCAGACTTCTCCCTTTCCCCTTTTCAATTGAGGGCCCCAGTCATCTGCGTCTAAGATCCCATCACTTTTTTGGTTATTGTTTTTGCAATTAGAAAACACACATTTGATTCAGTAGAATAGGACACTGCCTTACATGTGTACTTTTAGTCAGATGTTTCTCATGTGTACACAAAAGTTACTTAAGGTTCCTCAAAGATAACTCAAAGATAGCCCCACTCAAAAATCACTACTGCCAAACAGCATGTAAAACAGGGATATGAATGGAGGGCTCACTAAAGGGGAATCACCAGCCACGGAAGAAATCCCAAATAAGAAGGAATCTCTGTAGCTGCTACTGTTCCAGTGCTTCCTAGTGTGCAGTAGCCAGGCCTGGAGTCAGGAGGACTCATCTTCATGAGTTCAAATCTGCCCTCAGACACTTCCTAATTGTGTGACCCTGCACAAGTCACTTCACCCTGTTTACCTTGGTTTCCCCATCTGTAAAATGAACTGGACAGAAAAAGGCAGACCCACCAGTATCTCCGCCAGGAAAACCCCAAATCAAGTCATAAAGAGGAGGACATGACTGAAAGTGACTGAACGAGCTACTCTCGCTCATCGAGAGCGTTGTGCTCATGGCCCAGAGCCTCAGAACGAGATCCATAACCACTCTAACATACACCCCCAAAATGAGATGGACTAAGAATCTCTCTTGTTCAGAGTAGGACATGCCATTGGCAGACAGTTTGCCAAGCTCATCCAGCAGCGATTATGTGTTGGACTGGAAGAAAAGAGAAGCTTTGGAGAAACAGCAGCTTCTTCTGGTTCCAGAGTTTTATCCCCTGCACCTCAGAGTGTATGGAGCTGTATATCTATCTGTCTGTCTGTCCGTCCGTCTATCTATCTATCTATCCATCTGTCCGTCTGTCTGTCTATCCATCCATCCATCTATCTGTCTGTCTGCTCGTCCATCCGTCTGTCTGTCTGTCTGTCTGTTCATCCGTCTATCTATCCATCTGTCCATCTGTCTGTCTATCCATCTATCCATCTATCTGTCTATCTATCTGTCTGCCCGTCCATCTGTCCATCTGTCTGTCTATCCATCCATCTATCTATATATATACATATATATATACATATATGTGCATATATGTATATATATAATAGGTGTGTATGTGTGTGTGTTTGTATACAAGTAGATGAGCTGTGTGTACACACCAATATGTATATACACATATATACCACATTTAGATTTCTGAAAAAGTAGGACCTCGGCTTCTCGGGGCAGAGTTGAATTAAACTGAATAGTCCTCTATTTGGCCTCCAGTCTTCCCCTGCTCCCTGGGTCAGAAGACAGCTGGGACAATACCCGGATGCCCCATGAAATACCCATGCGTTCCAAAGTCTGTGAATACGACTGGACCTTTGTCACAGGCATTTTCCCTGCCCGGTCACGGCCCAACCTCACCCACTTACCAGGTCTGCAATCGGCTCTCCACCCACCTCCTATCTCCTCTGTCAATCGTGGGTTCACCTGAACTGGTGAGGAGCCAGTCCCAGCCGCCCATTGGCCCTGAACTTGACCCTTCCCCTCCCTTTTTCTTGGCCTAGAATAACTTGACCTCGAGACAGACCTTCCGGTGTCATGGTCCACTCCAGTCTGCCAAGATTCACACAAAATCCTCCTCATTAAGCAGTGAGTTCCCCCTCACTGCAGGAAATCCAGCAGGGGGTGGATGCCCTTTTGTTGGGGTGGCTCTGGGGATTTTTTAGGGCGAGTGGGAGGGGAACTGACCTCAAAGGGCCTGTCCAGCTGATTCAATAATAAAGCCCCAGCCCCCACCCCTCTGCTGCCCTCCAGAACTGTTCTCCGGCACCCACTGAGCAGCCCTGCAGACACCCCCCCCAGCGGCCCCCGGGACAACCCCTTCCCAGCCTCATCCCCAGCCCATTCAGATTTCTGGACAGAGTCTCTCCCTTCTCCTCAATATATCCAACATTTACTGTAGCCCAGTACCCAGAGGGCCTTATGCCGGGTCCTAAAGATTCAGTGGCAATAAGGAAATCATTTCTGCCCTCCCCAGACTGATTTAATTACCCTCCCAAATTTATACAGAGGAGGAGACGGGGGGGGGGGGGAAGAGGGAGAAAGGGGCAGAGGCTAGAGCACAACTATGGGAAACAGCCCAATCTGGCTAAAACAGAGAGGACATGAAGGGCAGGAATATGAAATTAAAGTCAGAAATGCAAGAGGCAGCCAGCCAGGGAAGTAACCTAAAGGCCAGGGCAGGGATCCGGGTAGGGAGCATCATAGAGAAAGAGGCAGACTTGGAATCAGGAAGACCTGAGTTCGAAATCTACTTCATTTACTCTTTCAGCCTCGGTTTCTTTATCTGTAAAATGGAGAAAATCATTAAAGTTAATCACTGAAATTTCTGAGAACGGAAGTGATTTGGGTCTCTAGGAACTCCTCCTCCCTCGTTGATGGATGACTTTGTCCTTGGGCCCACCCTTTCGGGAAGGCCCCCAGTAGCGGTTGCACTCACTCCCAGGAGGGAAAGAAGGAGTCTGCGTCCAAACTGCTGCTCCTTTTTACTCTCCCTGGCCCTGCCCCACTTCCCTCAGGGTGGGGACCGTCTCCCTTCCTTCTATCTGTATCCCCAGCGCTTATCAGCGCGCTGGGAGCCCAGTAAGCACTTAATGACTGATCTGTCTCTATACCCAGCTATCTCTGTGTTCTAGGAATACCAGGTTAGCAGTTACGTGGATAATGGGGTAGAGAGAGTCGAGAGTGAGCGGGCAGGTGGAAGGCCACGGCCATAGTCCAGGGGAGAGGGACGGACATTTGAACGAGGCCCGTCACAGGGCTCAGGTCTTTAAATAGCTCGGGTACTCTGTGTTCGGACAGGGGAAGTTATCTCTAGACTTTGGCCATGGGCTGATGGACTTGGAGTCTGGGATGGGGTAGAAGCCCCAGATCTAGTACAATTTAGTACATTAGGACCTTGACCAGTTGGTTCTCCTAGGGCCTCTGTTTCCCTGTCTGTAAAAACTGGAGGCTTTTACGAGCTGATCAATCCAGACCTTAGAGGATTGCGTTAGACCCTCACTAATGGGCCGCCATATTGATGCATTTCTTCCCAGCGATTCCCCACCAACAATCCAGACAAAGCACTGCAAGCCTTCCTCTGGGGCCTCTTAATGTTTGACCAAAGCATATATTCCCATGATCCACCTGTGCTCTCTCAGCCTCAATCTCTGAAGACCAGCTGCTTCCCTCTTCAACTTATACATTTAGATTCATAGATTTGTGGAATAGACTTTATTATTATCTGATCCAATCTCTTCAGATTACAGACCAGAAGGTTCAAATCCCATCTCAGCCACACACTGGTTTGTGACTCTCAGTGTTCTCTGCAGTCCCCAAGGAAGATAATTACAGAGGGAGTTTTCTCATTGAGAGGCCCCTGAATCAATAAAATCACAAATCTAGACCCATCCCCCCAAATAAAATAATATAGATTTTGAAAGCCTGTAGTATATTTAGGATCATGAGGATCAGATATACTGGTGAATAGGGAGTAATTTAAACCTCTAATCTTATTTAAATGTCAAATATTATTATGAGGAAACAGAAACCAAAAGTCAGAACGTGACTTGTCTAAGATCACTCAGCTAGTAAGGGACAAAATCAATATCACAGGTGGTCACAGTTTGGAGGAAGAGGTTCTATCATTGATTTCACTCCTTTCATTTGGACATATAGAAGAAAAGTGACTTTTCCAAGTTCATACAACAGCAAATGTAAGCTTTGGGGCAAAGCAAACCCTAAAATAGTGTTGGCAGGACCAGGATAAATAACCAACCATCAGTCAAATAACAAGCACTTATTAAGCACCTACTATATACTTGCATGGTCATGAGTTTTTAACATCTAATGATCTCTCTCCCTCCTCTCCCACTCCCTCCCCAACACCCCCTATACATACATACTCCTATAGCTATCCCTCAGTCCCTAACACTCACTGGCTTGTAACTTTCAGCCTTTTAGACCCTAAAAGTAGTCCTCAGTTCCTCAGAACCCCTATGGACACAGCTGGATCTCTCATACCCCCTAAAAGACAGCCTCGGTCTCCCCATAATATCCCATAGGATAGCCTGACTCCTATGCTCCCTAGAAATATCTTTAGACCTCTCAATTTCCCTCAGTCTCTCAAAAACTCAGCCCCACCATAACATTGGCCATCTTGCTAAGGACTGGGTCATTTGCCCAGGGCCACATTTAAGTCAGTGTTAAAATACAGGAGTACTAATAACTTAGTAGCTCAGAATTGTTATTGCTGTTAGATTTTTTTTATTTTGGGGGTGGAAATAGGGGTCGGGAACCACTCAATCCCATAGTTCACCCAGCATCTTGCTTCTGATACCACAGACGTCCATCTCCACCCCATGGCCCGGGTCAGCCTGTTCCTGTGACCTTATCAGCAAATGATCGGGTCTGCTGACCTCCTGAGGGCTCTCCCTTGCCCTGCCCCCACCTCCAGCCTGCCTTGGGGTAGAGAGGATGGGATTTTCAGGCCAGGGCCCTTTCCCAGCGTGGGCGGCCGGGTGAGTGGGCGGCCCACACTAGGGAGTTGCCCTGCTATCTGTTGGGACAGCTTCCAGAGCACTCCTTTCTGCCTGTGTTTGTCCTGCTCGGGGCTGCTGCAGACTCTGAAACCAGTTTGACTCCAGCAGGAAGTGGATACGGGGCTTTGCCATATATGGGCCGAAGGAGAAAGGGCGGTAGGCTGGAGTCTGTCTTCCTCTGTGGCTGACACTGCAGGGCTGACTGCTGCCCACATCCCACCCAGAAGTGTCCCATGGGAGCCAGGTAGAGCTCAGCAGCCAGGGAGGCTCTCTGAGTCTGGAGCTTATCAGGAGAGGGGCTGGAAATCAGAGGAAAGTCCCCAAAGATAGTGTGCATTGACTGATGATAGAATCAATAGTTGTTAGAGCTGGAAGAGACCTTAGAGCATAGAATATTAATATTAGAGGAGACCTGAATGTCAGAGCTAAAAGGGAAGTTAGAACATCAAACATTAGAGCTGAAGCAAAAAAAAAAAAAAAAAAAAAGCAAATTATTAGATCTTAGAACACAGAATGATAGGGGTGAAAAGGAACTTAGAACATAGGGCTTCAGAGCTTGGATCATAGAATATCAGAGTTGGAAACCAACCTCACAATATGGGACATCCTCAAAAAAGGGGGGAGGATCTATGTATACAACAATACTTGTAGGAGTTCTTTTTGTAATGTCGAAGAAATGGAAATTGAAGAAATGTCAATCAATTGGAGAACAGTTGAACCACTTGTGGTATATAAAAGTGGAATAATATTACCATCATGCTATAAGAAATGAAAATGGGATTGTTTCAGCAAAAGCTGGCAAGACTTACATGAACTGATCCAAAGTGAAGTGAGCAGAACCAGAAGAACATTATATATAGTAACAAATGACTGTTAGTAATGCAATGATCCCAGACAATCCCCAAAGACGAATGATGAAGCACACTACTTACCTCTAGAGAAAGAATTAATACTGTTTGAATACAGAATAAAACATGCTATTCCTTCCTTCCTTCCTTTCTTATTTTCTTCCTTCTTTTGTTTCTTCCTTTCTTCTTTATTTTCTTTTTCTTTCTCTCTCTTTATTTTTTTTTCTTTCTCTTTCTTTTCCAAGTCTTCTTGTAGTAATATGGAAATGTTTGCACATGTAAAATGTATTACTTATCTCAGGGAGAGGGAAGGGGAAAAAAGGGAGAAGGATAGAATTTAGAATTTAAAATGTGTTTTTTTATCCCAATAGTATTTTATTTTTCCAAATACATGCAAAGATAGCTTTCAACATTTAACTTTGCAAAACTTTGTTTTCTACTATTTCCTTCCTTCCTCCTCTCTCCCCATTCCTTAAGACAGCAAGCAATCTGACAAATAGGTGCAATTCTTCTAGACATATTTCTATATTCATCATGCTGTACCAGAAAAATCAAATCAAAAGGGGAAAATCATGAGAAAGAAAAAAGCAAGCAAATAAACAAACAAACAACACCAACAAAGTGAAAGTACTATGCTTTGCTGCACATTCAGCATGGTTCTCTCTCAGGCTGATGAAGGCACTTTCCATCTCAAGTCTACTGGAATTGCCTTGAATCACTTTATTGTTGAAAAGAGCCAAGTCCATCACAGTTGATCATAATCTTGTTACTGTGTATGATGAAACTCAGAACTTTAAAAAATGGTTTTTTTTAATTATTTCAACATATAATTATGGAAAAACTAATTTTTTAAAAGTCCTATCTAGAAATAGTGGTTTGGTGTCTGGTGAAATGATAAATCAGTTTATTTCTGTGTGTTTTAAAACCCAAATAATCAATCTCCAACTGATACTTCAAATTTAAAGGAGAAAAAAAGAATATACATAGAAAGGACTTTAGAAAAGTAAATGTTAGAACCGGAAGGGATATTAGAATGTAGACTGCTGGGACAAAGATTATTACAGTAGGTAACAACAGACCTTAAAGGTCTGGAAAAGTGTTGGTGAGTGCATTAGCAGACACTTAGGAAGTATTTGTAGCACTGATTTTAATCTGAGCCTCCTAAGAATCCCATGATGCAGATGGAATGGATTTGGTTATTGCCATTTTATCTTCTCTTGTCTATTTGTCTGGATCTGTGATCTCCTGGATGTCAAGAGCTCCCTCGTCAATACAGGTGGGCACCTGCTCTATGTAACTAAGTCACAACTTTCAAGAGTTGCCTAGGCTAGTGACTGAGGGAAAACTCAAGCCAGCCTGGTTTCCCCAGGTTTCCCCAGGCAGCTGATATCCCAAGGAGGGCTTTATTCCCAGTCCCCAGATCATCATATTCTTAAATCTCCAGATTAGAAGGACCTCGGGGCCAGCTAGTAATCCACTCCATCCAGTGCTCTTTCCCAACAATAACCATTCATGTGTATATCGTTTTTAGTATTCTCAAATCAATTCTCCCATATCGATCATTCTCTATATCAATATTTCCCATTCATCTCACTGGGCTGTCAAGTAATATATTGCTTGTATTGATGGAAAACCTTTGGAAAGATCTGGGATGTTGAGAGGAGAAAGTAATGAAAGGTTCTTTTTAGCTGCAGTGGACTAGGGAAAAATTGGAGAGAGCAGGGAAGGGGAGGAAGAGGAGAAAGAAGGCCAAGGAAAGAGAGCAAGAATGCCCCCCATACATGTAGCACGTGCTGGTTTTCCCTGCCTAGGTAGCCCCTTCCCCAGGAGTCAGGAGGGCTTCACGGGTCCTCAAACTTTTTAAATAGGGGGCCAGTTCACTGTCCCTCAGTCTGTTGGAGGCCGGACTAGAGTAAAAAGAAAAACTTTGTTTTGTGGGCCTTTAAATAAAGAAACTTCATAGCCCTGGGGGAGGAGGATAAACGTCCTTAGCTGCCGCATCTGGCCCGCGGGCCGTAGTTTGAGGACCCCTGGAACTTTAGATTATGAGCACTGAATTTGGTATCATGAGAGAAATGGCTTCAGATCCCACCTCCCATGTTGATTAAACTCTGTGACCTCAGTGTAATCACTTCTCCTCTCTCAGCCTCAGTTTTCCCATCTATAAAATAGGAATAGGTCATATTTGCTTTATCACACAGACCCGCTTTAAGAGTAGACTAAGATATGTGTACCAAGGAGTGTCAAGAACAAATTACTCCTAATCATAGCTCTCAGAGGTAGCTTGGTATAGTAGAAATGGTACTGGATTTTGAATTTAAGGATATGAGTTCAAATCTCAGTTCTGCTACTTGAATAAACTGGGACATAGCATTTAATTTCTCTGAACTTTGGAATCTCTACCTGCTTAAAAATTGATAATATTATAGGTTATTATTATATATTATATTATCTCCTAATATATATTCTAGATGCCCTATAATATGTGTATATATTATATTATCGTCTAAGGTTCTTCCTATCTCTAAATCTGTGAATCAGCCATTAAGCATTTACGACTTATTTAAGCTTACTGTGTTCCAGTCATTGAAAGTAATTTGATAAACTATGTATTATGGACTCGTAAAAGTCAATCCAATGGCCTTCCCTGTAGCAAAACAAAGGGGGAGGAGTTCTGGGGAGATGACAAAGAAATGAAACTGCTGGCCAAATCCCAAGCAGCCAAATGGCCAAGCTATGAGCTGAGGGTAGGGATGGAGGTCCCAGATATTAGAGGCCTCACATTCACCTACTCACCTTGTAGAAGACAGAATGCGCCAGTGAAAAGTCTCAAACTTGGAACAAAAAGTTTTGGGTCCAAAGCTCAATTCTCCTGGTCAGTATATAGGTGACTCTAAGGAAACTGTCATTTCTTTGTCACCTTTTTTTAAGAGGGAGGACGTGTTCCCATGAGGTCCCATGATCCCTAAAGTCCTTCTTTCCCTAGAAACCTTAAGAAAATCACCTCAACCATTTATTGAGCTGGCTGACATCCCAGGATTTCTTCATCAGTAAAATGGATTAGGGAGCCTCCGTGGTGTCTTAAAATGGATAGGGGAAAAAATTTAAAAATTAAGAAAAGGTGCAGAGGGAGCCTCCATGGCCTCTTAAAATGGACAGGGAGCCTCTGTGGCCTCTGAGATCTCTTTCAAGATAAAATGAGGAAATTCTGATGTCCGTTGCTGCCCCGTTGAGTTGTAGTGAGGACTAGATGGGATCATGGATATTACATTACCTTGTGACCCTAGAGAACCCTAGGACATAAAGATGGGACAGGTGAGGGCTCAAAAGGCCATTAAGCTGAACCTCTAATTTTACAGAGGAGGAAACTGATTTGTCCAAGATCACCTGACTCAGGTAGAACAGGGTTCCTAAAGCAGAACCGGTTCCAGTGTCCTGCTTCCTCTCACAAAGTAAGCTCTCCTCCATTAGGAGGGGGGGTCTCCCTGAGCACCAGGAGGAATGGGGATGGGGAGCCAGCAGAACCCACTGGCTGCATCCCGATGTGTCAACAGGACTGGGCAAGACCTCCCCTTTCCTTAGTGGGTGGAAGAATTTTGGCCCCTGGACTTCCTCTGGGAACTGGAGATCCTGGTGTTTTGCAGCCAGGGTGAAGCCATGTTTTCCTAAAGGAATACTTCTTATCTACCAAGCTCTGCCCTTGGAGGTTGAGACTTTGTGGATTGAAAGATGAATCAGAGTTTCTCCAAACCAGAAGGACTTGGGAGTCCAACCCTCTACTGAGGATTTGACCGAGGCTCCAAGAGGGGCCTGGACTTCTCCAAAAGCGCACAGGGACTTCCCGTCCAACAGGAACCCACGGCTCCTGGATCCTCAGCCACTGTTTTTCCACTGAATCATGCAAACGCACAATTGATTGATGCTCTTTGGAGCACATGCTTTCCCTCTTAAAGGGGGAATATCCCCCAGTCTCCTTCCAAGAGGAATTCCCAACCGGAAGGAACTTCGGAGGCAGCCCCTTCCCCAACAGCATCGCCAAGCCATCATCCAGCCTCTGCCTAAAAGCCGTCTCACTAAAAGTGAGGGGGGACAGCGATGAACATCCCCCCAAATGGGATGAAGATGAAAGCCCCCGTTTTAGAAGTCAGGTTGTTTTTTCCAAGCTCCGTCCTTGCGTCTTATGTAGGGGCACTAATAGTAGGCTAGCGTAAACCCAAATTACTGTTTCTGTGAAGATAATAACAGTGATCAGATGTATTTTAAAGCAAATTGCCCAATTAATAAAGATGGAATCGTCTAGCAATAATTGGGTTTCCTAGTGTTTAAATAAAATTACATCTAAAATACTCATTTTGTGACATACTCAATTGAGATGATAGCATGTGTTCTACTTCTTATAATTGGAGTCAGGAGAGATGGGGTCCGAGAGAGAGAGGGGGGCCAAGCCCCAAGAGCAGCGACATGTGGATTTGAATATTAGCTCTGTCTCAGGCTAACTGTGAGACCCATTACAAATCATTCGGCCCCTCCCCAGCTGCTTCCTGCTCTGGAGAGATCAATGCTCTCCAAAGTCCCCTATAACTCTGTCTTTTTTGGTCTATTTTTAATAAACTCTTGGAAAAGTTTTTCACTTCACTGAGTCTCAGTCTCTCTATTTATAAAATGGGTATATCCACACTTTCTTTTACTACTTCTCTCAAGAGTATACAGAATATACTGTAATCATCAAGGAAGATGATTTGCTTAAGATTTGAAAATGAGAGAAATGTGATTTATTCCTATCCTTAGAACCTTTTAGGAGCAGCTAGGTGACACTCTAAGTAGTAGAGTACTAGCCCTGAAGTCAGGAGAACTTGAGTTCAAATCTGATCTCAGACACTTAACACTTCTTAGCTGTGTGACCCTGGGCAAGTCACTTAGCCCCAATTGCCTCAGCAAAAAAAAGAAAGAGAGAGAGAGAGAGAGAGAGAGAGAGAGAGAGAGAGAGAGAGAGAGAGAGAGAGAAAAAAAAATTAGAGAAAAAATGGTTCATTGACTCAAAGCAGGGCTCAGAAATCTCATTTCTGAATGGGACATTCTTAAGGCCTTAGATCTCTTATTGGTGAATCACAAGACAACCATTTGTTCATTCTTGCTGGTGGAAGAGCAGAGAGTAGAGCGCTATTCTCTCCATTCTAAAACTGCTGCTCAGACTGAAGAGGACTATGGGAGAAACGAACAATAATATTTTAAAAAATAAAATATAATTTTTGTTAAGTGGAAGAGAATAGCCAAATAAAGTCTGTGCCTGTGACTTACAGGAAAAGAGATGTCGTTATCCACAGTTCCATTAGAAGACCAGAGTTCAAATCCCACATTAGCTCCCTATGACCTATGTCACCATAGATAAGTCACTTTAGCTTCAGTTTACCTCAGTATACCTCAATTTCTTTTCTATTAAAATGAGGGAATTAGACTAAATCCAGAGTTCCACCCTCTTGGGGGGTCATGGGTCCCTTTTCGCAGTCTGCTGAAATCCACAGATCCCTTCTCAGAATTATGTCTGTTATTGCATTCATGAAGGACATGCTCAATTTTAGTTGTAATTAGTAAAAGCAAAAGTGTGATGTTCCCCCAAGTTCCTGAACTCTCCTGAAATCTATTCCAGATCCCCTAGACTAGATAAAAGAAAGTCCCCTCCAGTTCTAGTATTCAATATTCTGTCCTACCAGCCTATAGTCTAACATTTCATATTGTAAGGCTGTTTCCAATTTTAGCATCATATACTATATGTCCTAACATCCTGTGCCCTGCACTCTACTATTTACTTTTCTAAGTAACCTTCTAATGCCAAGAATTTTTTAACATTCTATCATTCTAATAATCCAAGTCCTTTTCCAACCCTAACTTTCTCTGGTCTAATATTTTATGTTCTAAGTTTATCCTAATAATCCAAGGCCTTTTCCAACCCTAACTTTTTCTGGTCTAATATTCTATGTTCTAAGTTCATCCTAATAATCCAAGGCCCTTTCTAACCCTAACTTTCTCTGATCTAATATTCTATGTTCTAAGTTCATCCTAATAATCCAAGGCCCTTTCTAACCTTAACTTTCTCTAGTCTAATATTTTATGTTCTAAGTTTATCCTAATAATCTAAGGCCCTTTCCAGCCTGAACTTTTTCTAGTCTAATATTCTAAGGTTCTAAGTTCATCCTAATAATCCAAGGTTCTTTCCAACCCTAACTTTCTCTAGTCTAATATTCTATGTTCTAAATTCATTCTAATAATCCAAGGCCCTTTCTAACCTTAACTTTCTCTGGTCTAATATTCTATGTTCTAAGTTCATCCTAATAATCCAAGGCCTTTTCCAACCCTAACTTTTTCTGGTCTAATATTCTATGTTCTAAGTTCATCCTAATAATCCAAGGCCCTTTCTAACCTTAACTTTCTCTGGTCTAATATTCTATGTTCTAAGTTCATCCTAATAATCCAAGGCCTTTTCCAACCCTAACTTTTTCTGGTCTAATATTCTATGTTCTAAGTTCATCCTAATAATCCAAGGCCCTTTCTAACCTTAACTTTCTCTGGTCTAATATTCTATGTTCTAAGTTCATCCTAATAATCCAAGGCCCTTTCTAACCCTAACTTTCTCTGGTCTAATATTCTATGTTCTAAGTTCATCCTAATAATCCAAGGCCCTTTCTAACCTTAACTTTCTCTAGTCTAATATTTTATGTTCTAAGTTTATCCTAATAATCTAAGGCCCTTTCCAGCCTGAACTTTTTCTAGTCTAATATTCTAAGGTTCTAAGTTCATCCTAATAATCCAAGGTTCTTTCCAACCCTAACTTTCTCTAGTCTAATATTCTATGTTCTAAATTCATTCTAATAATCCAAGGCCCTTTCCAGCCCGAACTTTTTCTAGTCTACTAGTCTATGTTCTAAGCTCATTCTAATAATCTAAGGTTCTTTCCAACCCTAAATTTCTCTAGTCTCCTATACTATGTTCTAAGCTCATTCTAATAATTTAAAGCTCTTTCCAACCCTAACTTTCTCTACTCTAATAATCTATGCTCTAAGTTCCCTTCCAGGCCTAAATTGCATGGTCCTCGGGCTGGGGGGAAAGAGGGAAAAACCGGTAAATGCCCTAGAAGTTGCAGCCATCATCCTCTGCCTTTGGAATTCTATTTAGGGCCCGTTGGTCAGCCAAAGGAAGAAGGTGGGGGAGGGGGCACAGCCCTTCACAAACATGGCAGATAAGGTTTATACCAGGTGTCCCCTGGCGAGCCGCGCCAACTGAAATGTCAAGGTTTTTCCTTCTCCTTCCTCTGCTGTGACCTGGCTCATGTTTACTTAAAAGATATCCCCGGGATGCGAGGGGAGCGCCAGCGGCCCAGACATGAATAGATGGTTATTCAGGCCTGGCGGCCTGCCAGTCCGATAAGGGTAGGCAGCCTGAAGTCCTGGCAGGAGCCCGAGGGGCGGGGAGGGCACGGAGCTGCTAAGCTTGGCTGTTGATTCGCTCGGCTTGGCCAGAAGTTGGTACCAAAAAAAAGAAAGGGAAAAAAAGATTTGTGGCTGTCTGTGTCTGGTCCAACCTAGAAAACCTTACTGGGGGGCTGGGGGACAGAGGGCAGAGGGGTGCAGGGTGGCTGGGAGACAGCGTCCCAGAGCCCTTTTCTCTGAACAGATCCCAGTGAAAAAGCGTGACTCTGAGGAAGATTAGTTTGTCAAGACTGGCCACAGCACCCTCAAATGTGGGGGTTCAGAGGGGCCCCAGAAACCTTACTGGGGGGTAGGGGACAGAGGGCAGAGGGGTGCAGGCTGGCTGGGAGACAGCTTCCCAGAGCCCTTTTCTCTGAACAGATAGATCCTAGTGAAAAAACGTGACTGGCCATAGCACCATCAAATGTGGGGGTTCAGAGGGGCCCCAGAAATCTTATCTAAATCCTCCTGCATGTCAGGCACCGAACCAAGCACTGGCAATGCAAAGAAAAGTGGAGCCTGTGCTCTAAAGGAGAGACAGCGCGCACACAACTATGGTCAGACAAGATAAAGGCGGCGCAGATAGGAGACGATGGAGAGAGGGAAGGGGCCAGAGTCAAGGGGGCCTGGGAAAGGCTCCTGCAAAAAGTTAAGCCGGGACCCAAAGGAAGCCGGGGGAGCTGGGAGAGACCGAGAGGGAGAGAGTCCTGGGTACAGTCTCTGAGGTAGAGGGCTCTTAGGGACATCCCACCCAGGGGCTTTTACCCAAGATCCACAGATTCGTCATTGGATTTGTTTTGCTTTGTTTTGGGAGAACGGGCTCTGACCTTGGTAAGCAGATGCTACAGCCAGTTTTGCAGTCAGGAAAACCTGAGTTCAATGTCAGCTTCAGCCCCTTCCTGACTGTGTGACCCTGAGCAGGTCACTGAACCCTGTGTGCCTCAGTTTCCTCATCTGTAAAATGAGCTGAAGAAGAAAATGATAAACAACTCCAAGCGTCTTTGCCAAGAAAACCACAAATGAGATTATAAAAAGTCAGACACGACCTAAATGATTAAAACAACATGTCTCAGGGTTATTGTGAGGATGAAATAATATTGGTAAAGCACTTGGCAAACCCAAAAGCTTCATGTAAATGTTAGCTCTTTGGAGGCAGTGGGGTAATGCCCTTTATTTCAATATAACCGGTTTCCTTGTAATCCTATTTGGATTTTTGTTTATTCATGTTTATTCATTTAAAAACATGATTACGAAAAGGAGAGGTCACCTTCACCAGACTGCCAAAGGAAGCAGGGCAAACAAAAAGTTAAGAATTCTTGATCTAGTCTAACTTCCCATTCTATGGATGAGGAAACTAAAGACCAGAGAAAGAAAAAACATGTTCTTTTCAGAGGAGGAAAGAGGAGAAAGATTCTGGTTCTGTCGGGGAAGATGGTGGAAGCCGGCCCCTGGCTCTCTGGGTAATCTTGGATAAGTCAGCTTCCCTTCTCGTGGAGAAAGGGGAGGGGAAGAAAACCGAGCCTAAGTTGGCTCTTTCAGATGAAAAGGTTAGACTTGGCCAATTTTTTGCTGCATCCCGAGGACCTGCCTTTTCTTCTCTTCCACCATAATCTCTATGGTCCTCACTTTTCCCAGCTGTAAAGCAGGTAGTTGGAAGGGATGACGTCGGAGGTCTTTTCTGCCTCTTAAAGCTGAATTTGTGAACATCACGAGCTCCCTAAGATTCCACTGCGGTTGTTGAGTCATTGCCGTCCGTCGGACTCTTCACGATCCCAAGCCTAGGACGATGCTTGCTCCCGGTCTTCCGGGTCCCAGAGGCAGCAATGAGAAATTTCAGAAGGGCTCTGCTTAAATCCCAGTCCTTCTGTTTACGTGTCGAGAGATCCCCTTCCCCCCCACTCGTCCCGACACTTCATTTTCCTGAGCCTCGGTTTCCTTAATGGACATGAACAACGCAAGGTTAACGTGTAAAAAAATAAGGATATTATTAATACCTGGTTGTGGTTACAATCAAATTAGATGATGGCTGTAAACTACTGCCTAATTACGTGTGTTGTCAAACCCACTTACCCTAAGTTATTATTAACTGATAACCGCTCCCTGAGCAGTCTTTCCCAGGAACGTTTGTTTGCCTCTTTCAAAATGACAAAAGGCAGGAGCTCCGTGGCGGCCAAGGTGGGGCTGAACTTCCTCCCAGAGGGGCCGAATCCCCCCGGAAAACATCACCCGCTCCGTGCTCACGTCCAGCGGGAACATCTCCTGACGCTGACGCAGTTCTCCCCACGTGGAAAGCCACCGGACGTGTCCTGAAGAGGTGGGAGTCTGGATCCCATTTCAAACAATGGGATCCCGGGCTCATTTATGAGCCTCAATGTCCCCCTCCATAAAATGGCTTGAATAATAACTGCACCGTTTACCTCAGAGGATGTTGACAAGATTGATTGAAATAACGCTTCCAAAGGACTTGGAAACAATAAAACCTCCTCCAAAGGTCATTATCTGATGCTGGGATGTTCACTTTTGCCCTGGACTGTTTTGACAGGTGGGGAAACTGAGGGATTCCTCATCAGAATCGTATTTTTAAAAGTGTAACATGAAGTGCACAGGACCACAAGGAAAGCTTTGTGTTGTGGAAATATTTTAAAACAATATATCAGACCTCAGATTAATTACTCCTGATAACGCAGGCTCATCTACCCGATGGCCCCACTCTGTGTCCGTTCTTGCAAGGGTAACAAGGATGAAAGTCACGTTGTAAAATCCCAGAATCTCAAAGTTGGTCTTCCATAGCCATCTAGTCCAACCCAGAGGCAAAAGGTGGCCTTCCTACAGCAGGTGGATCCTACAGATCCCCATCTTGCTCCTCTGTCGAATGAGGGGGGTTAAAGTAGATCATCTTTATGTTCTGACTATATCTGGCTGGGTAATCTTGAAGTTCTGATGTTCTATAATCTCAGGTCGTTCCCAGTTCTGGCTTTTATTCCAATTCATCCATGTTCTAAGTCCCTCCCAGTCTATATTGACTATATTCCATATTGAACTCTGTAGTATATTCTATGGTGACGATACCTCCCAAGTCATATCTTCTATGTTCTTAGGCCCCTCATAAATAATCTATATATTAAGATTCCGACGCTCTCTGCTCTAAGGGCCTTCCCAGCCCTGACCCTCTGTGTTCCAAGGTCCTTGCCAAGTCTGACATTGTCCCCCAGCTGACCGTATCATCGATCCCCCCCAGGCTCTAAATCTTGACTTTCCTCGGGGAGGGTGGCTATGTGCCCGGGGTACCCAGCCCAATACAAGGATACGACGACCTCCGGCCCCTTCTCGGCAGACAGATGTGTAAACTTCCAACTTCCAGGCCCACCTCCCCCTCCGTCCCCCCACCTTTGATTGACCGTGGGACAATACTCTCCCTGCACAGGAAACGGCCTCTGAAATAACTTTCTTTCCATCCTTCTTGCGTTTCCAGAAGGGGAGAGAGCCCATTGTTTGGTCGGGGCCTGCGATGGAACCGTTAACCCCTGGCAGGAGACAGGGGCATAGGATGGCCCCGTCTGAGGTCTGGGCTATTTTTGGATCTGAATTGTTTCCTCTTCATCTTCTCCTCTCCCAGGTCCTCTCCTTCCCAGCAGACCCAGCTCTTCCCGTGGGCCCGCCCTCAGCATCCTGTCCGGTCTCCCGGGGAGTGTTCCTTGCACACTGGGCCCCTCACACGGCGTACGCTGCAATTAAGCTGCTTGCCATGCAGGGGGGCAGAAGCTGTAGCGGGGGCTGCTCACGGCCACAAGAGGCGGGGCAGAAACCCCCATTTCTGCGGGCCTGAAAGCAGCTGGACAACTGTGAAAGGCCGTTATCCATAATAACAGCCCCGGTGATGTGATGATGCTTTCGGTGAGCTGGAGGGAGATGAACCGACCCCTCGACGCTCCGATTCAACCGCAAAAAGCAGCGCATTTTCCTGAGCGAGAGTCTGCAGAACACTCAATGCCCAAGAGTCTTCCTATCTTTTTTGGCAGATCAGTTCTATCTGAGCTTATCCAAGTCGAGTCAACTAAAATGTGTTACACGAAGAGCATTCACCCTGAAGTCAGGAGGACCTGAGACACTTACTTCCTAGCTGTGTGTGACCCTGGGCAAGTCACAACCCTAATTTCCTCAGCAAAACAAACAAACAAACGAATAATCAAATAAATAATTAAATGAATGAATGAATAAACAAATAAATAAATGAAATTTCTTACCTGTCTGCTGTGTGCAAGGCACAGCGCTCAGCTCTGGGGTTACAAAGAAGGACAAAAACTATCCCCACAGGGAGGTCTCAGTCAGATGAGTGGGGCAAAATACAAATAACCATGAGCAAATGAGATTAGATAAATATGTCTAATATAGTTATATATTATAATATAAAATATTATATAATTTTATATAACATATACAATAATTATAGATAACTAGATGGATAAGTAGATATGGGATTTCTACATGTATCTATATCTATACACATATATATACTCATCTATTTTCACATATATGTAGATATGGGGATGTATGTGTAGGACATATATGTGTTCATACATACCTATATACATAATTGGAGATAATTAACGGAGAGAAGGCACTAGAATTTGGGGAAATTAGGAAAGCCTTCTCTTGTAGAAGGTGGGACTTTAACTGAAAATTGATGGTAGCGGGGAGGGAGAAATGAGGTGCAATAGAGCTCCAGGAATGGAGAACAACCAAGGAAAAGTCTTTGGATCAGGTGCTGGACAGTCCTGTTGAAGGAACAGCCAGGAGGTCAGTTACCATTGCATCCCAGAGTACGGGGAGGAGAAGACCAGAAAGGACGCAGGGGCCAGAAAAATGATGGGGTTTAAAAGACGAGGAGAGGATTTTATACTTTTCCTGGGAGTTGAATGCTGGGTCTGCAAGCCAGATTACAAAGATTTAAGAAGAGAGTGAGAGGAAAACAGCCTATTGTAGACAGTCTTCCCGAGGAGCGTGAACACAAAAGGACGGAGATGGATGATGGCTGTCAGGGACGGATGGATGGATCAGACGAGGGCTTTCGGAGGAGGCAGGAACATGGGGACAGGCAGTAGGGAAGCAGCCTTTCTAGCCTTTGCAACAATAAGCTAATCGTCGTCTCTCTACACTTGCTCTAAATAATCCCAAGAGTCCACACTTACCTGAAGCTTGAAGACTCCAAAAGCCTCATGACAGAGTGTCTGAGCTGATCTTCCCAACAACCTTGTGCTGTTCCAGGCTCGGAGACTCACAGATTAGAGCCGGAAGGGACCTTCTCCTCCATAGGAGAGAAGATTTTCATCTTGGTTGGGCTGAAATGGCCACCGAGTTTTCTTCCATTCTAAACAAGGCTCACGTGCCTCCTGAGAGCGTGCGCCAGACGTTGTGCCAAACACCTTCCAAATATTCTCTTATTTGATCCTCCAACAACCCGTGGAAGGAGATGCTGTTCTTATCCCCACTTTACAGTTTAGGAAACTGAGGCAGACAGTGCGACTTGCCCAGAGACATACAGTCAAAATGTCAGAGAAGAGCCTTGTCCTAGACACAGAGATCATCTCTCGGTTATCACGGTGCTCTTCCGATTCACATGTCAGGGTTAAACCCCGGTTCTCTGCAAGAAACACAACATACAAATGCAGAAAGCACACCTGCGCTGCTCCCGGTGCACTCATGCACCCAGGGGTGTGCCCTCGAAAGCCCAACAGCCAGGAACCAGACATGGATTCTTTTTCATTTGTATTCTGCACTCCCAAGGTCTTAGGGGAACGGACTGAGAGCAGTTCTGGGACCGGAAGTTGGATTGGGGAGCGGTGTGGGCAGGCAGCAGCAGATCAGGGCAAGGACATCCAGCCTTGTTCTCGGGGAAGTTGGAAGGACAAACAGGATTGGCTAGGAGAAGGACCAGGTCACCCTAACTTAGTAGGAAGGGAGTCACCATGACACTCTTGCACCTCAAGTGCTTTGGGAAGACCCAAAGGCAGGATATGTGTCTTTCTTCATGAATCTAAGGGAGAATCTGTTTTCTTCTGCTGCTTTGTCCTGTGTGGGGCCAACACATCCGCTGGAAATCACTTTCTGTGGGATGATGGAATCCCAGAATTCCAGGGTTGAGCAAGACCTCAGGAGTCATCCACCCCAAACTGAACCAAAAGGGATTACTGAAAACGGACTGATGAAACCTCCCCTGGGAGGAAGTCACGCAAGTAGCATCGCCCCCCTTTGACAGACGAGGAAATGAAGGTTCATGGAGAAGTAACAAGATCATGGATGGAAAGCTGGAGAAGACCTGAGAGCCTCAGAGACAGAATTAGAGGAACATCAGGCTGCAAGGAAACCAAGGGCTGTGATGAGCTGGGCCGGCCTCCAAAGGGCCAGTCCTCCAGCCCTTTGGCACCTTGGCCAAAAGCAAACATTTTCCTGCTAAAGTCAGTGCACTGGATAAAGCGCCGGTCCTGGAGTCAAGAAGACTTGAGTTCAAATCCTACCTCAGACACTAGCTGGATGAGCCCGGGCAAGACACTTAATCTCTGCCTCAGGTTTCTCAACAGTAAAATGAAAATAATAGTCCCTACTCCCAAGGGTGGTTGGGGGAATCCCATGATATTGTACTTGTGGGTGCTTGACACAGTATCTGGCACAGAGGAGGGCTAAATAAATGCTTCCTCTCCTCTAGATAGAGGAAAAGAAGGCTGGATTTCAGTGTAAACTTCCTTTCTCTAATTGAAATGACCTTGGTCTCCATCAGACCCTCCAAACTTCCATTTAATGAGGGATGAAGTGGGATTTTAGTGAATGACTTTGGCCAACCCAATCAGCCTCCTCTGCCTCAGTTTCCTCATCTGGAAAATGAGAGGGTTGGACTAGACAGTCACTTTTCCATCATGGGGCCCCTCTGGTAATCCTGCGATGCCCAACAATTGATTCCCTGAAGGGTTACTCAAACAATTGAAGGAGAGGCTAAATCTCAGTTAGAGGGGAGTGAAAAGAGAGATGGGAAGGTTTTTTTCCCCTATCCAATTTCACAAAATCTATCCAAGTACTCCAGGGTCAAAAAACCCTGCTCAAGATCCTTGATTCTTTGACCCTGTATTTCAGAAATCCCACTCACCACCACAGACCCAACTTTGGTCATTGAGCCTCCCTTTCAGGCTCTAGCAGGGGACCTCCCGATGCAGCTCGTGGCCTTTGGGTAATTCTAACTGCTGGAAAGTTTTCCATCAAACCCAAATCTCCCTCTCCCCAAAGCCTGGCTGGAGACCTGGCGCCTTGGAAGCACTTACTAAATGCTTATTATGATTGTTTCACTGACAAGGGCTAGGGACCTTTCACCTCCAGGCCTGCCTCCCCCCTCCATTTTTAATACCCTTTGAACTGCCATATAATGGATGATGAGTGACTTTTCTGACCAGGCTGAGTCTGGCTGACCCGTGCTTGGGTGCTCTGCCCCTGGCCACCCAGTAGATGAAGGGAAGAGTTAAGAAGAGGACCTTCAGATCTGAACTAGGGTCCCTGACTCCCTGAACCAACCTGCCCTTTGAGATAATCAGAAGATTTAATTAGAAAAAGAAAAAAAATCTCCAAAGGCTTATTGAGCACCTACTATGTGCAAATTATGTCGCTGAGTGGGGAGGAGGGGGAATCATTTCATCCAACCTCTTCACTGTACAAGTCAAAAAAATGAAGCACAGAGGAGAGAGAAGAACCGGATCCAGGTGACATCATATGAGTGAATGAATGAAGCATTTATTAAGTGCTTACTGTGTGCCAATCGCCACTCTAAAGCACCAGGCAAACAAACAGGTGGCTCACACCTAAGCAGGGAGTTTTCAGCCCCAAGTCAGATGGGAAGGTTCCATGGGAACCTTGGGTGGAGGGCCGAAATGAGCCTCTTCCCCCAAGTGATGTCTCCAAGGACCAGAAGAACCATTTCCTGGGCAGCTCGGTGACTCGATGGAAGGGCTTACTGTGGAAATAGGAAACCTGCCTCAATACTCACTCAGAAACTGGGTAAGGTTTTTCCCAGCCTCCATTTCTTCCTCTGCAAAGCAAAAAATAATAACAGTTCCTAAGTTCCAGGTTTGAAGGACCAAATGAGAAAATGTATTTCAGCACTGGCTATGGCTGTTATTAATTATTCTAACTGTCCAAAAGCAGAGAGTGCTGAGTGTGAGCATGGTTGGATACGGTAAAAACTCATTAATTAAATTCATTTTAAGAACATTGCAAAGAACATTTGTGAACGTGAGCCAATAGGGATTCTCCTCAAATGTCTCAGAAGTCCCTTCTAACGTTGAGCTTCAGTTTGAAACTATTGTGTTTTTTAGACTGTAAACCAAAGGATTATAGGATGTAGATATATCAATCGAGATAATTTATGTAAAGTGCTTTACAAACCTTAAAGCTCTGTAGAAATGCTTTCATATAAATATTATTATTATTTTTAGATCAGGGAAAGATCTTTGAGTTTACTTAATCTAATTCTCTCATGTTACACATGAGGCCCAAAGAGATTAAGCCGATTGCTCAGAATCACACAGATAGTAAGGATCAGATTTAGGATTTGAACACAGGGCCTCGGCCTGCAGATATGGCCAAGTCTGTGAGCCAAGGGTCTTTGCTTTATTGCAAACTAATAAAGTCTTTTCTATTCCTTTATTGCTATCAGCTTTTTGTATATATAGGTCCCGAAGGGTCTCCTCCATGACCCGGAATCCTAGAATCCTCAAATCCCATAATCTCAGAGTTTAAAGGGAAAGTCCAGCCTGTACTTTCAAAAATCCCCCTAAAGCATCACCTCCCCAGCCTCCCCCACAATCCCCCACTTGCATCCTTCTGCTGGAGAAAGGGTAAAGGAGGTCACATGTCCTGAGCCAGTCCCAGCAGGATGTTTACAGCTTCCCTCCCACCGAGCCTGCTCCGCTGTTGTTGTTGCCGGCCCCTCCAGCCTCCCAGAGATGTGGCTCCCAAGCTGTTTTTCTGGTTATTCTTCCAGAGCCATCTTCCTTCCCACATGTGCATCCTCCTCCTGGCCGCAGCTGTGTTTGCGGCACACGGAGCAGCCTTGGACACGATTTTCCAGCTGCTGGGAGGGAAAAGGGAAAAAGCCTTAGACAATGGGAGGGGATGGGGGAGACACCGGGGATTCCTCTTTGTTTTCCTCTCAGTCTGGTGCAGTGGGGGAAGGTCTTGAGAGACCAGTAGAATGGAAGCCTGTGGAGGGCAGAGAATTTTCTCCCCACTTTTTCTTCCTACCCATCATGCCCATAGTAGACACTTAATCAAATGCTTTTTAGATTGGGCCTAAACTGGGATTTTATAAATTATATGATCCTGAGCAATGAATTCACTTAACTGTTAAAAGAACTTCATCTCCTTCATTTGGCAAAGGAAAATAATTAGTGTTTTCCACCATCTGGAAAATGGTTTGTCAGCATTGAAGACAATGCTCAGTGGCTCACACCTAACCAAGGAGTTTTCAGCCCCAAGTCAGATGGGAAGATTCCATGGGAACCTTGGGTGGAGCTATCATTTCCAGCGACCCTTCTCTGGTCCATATTCTTTAGTAAAGACCTTTTGCTTTAGGTCAGAGGAATCTATAGGAGCTGGGAGGATGCTTGGAGGTCACCTGATGCCATCTTAGAGATGGAGAAACTATGGGAGCTGGGAGGATGCTCAGAGGTCGCCTGATGCCATCTTAGAGATGGAGAAACAGACTCATGGAGATGACTGAGGACAGTAAGATCAGAGAAATAGACCTGGAGGCTATCTAATTCAATTAGAGATGAGGAAACTAACCCTCATCCAAGGTCACATCCCACTAATAAGAAGAAATCGAGGCAAGATTCGCACACAAACCACCAAAGACTCATTCTTTACTGGAAATTGAGTGGCTGCCCCTCGGTTGGGGAATGGCTGAATAAGTTCTGGTATATGCATATTAATAATTAATAGTAATATGGAATATTATTGTTCTATAAGAAGGGATGAGCAGGCTGATTTAAGAAAATCCTGGGAAAACTTATGAACTGATGCTGGGTGAAGTGAGCAGAAGCAAGAGAACATTACATAAAACAATAAGGTTATGTGATGATCAATTGTGATGGACGTGGCTCTTTTCAACAATGAGGTGATTCAAGACAGTTCCAATAGACTTGAAATGGAAAATACCATCCGCCTTCAGAGAGAGAACCATGGAGACTGAACCTTAGGATTTTCACTTTTTGTTTGTTTTTTCTTTCTCATGTTTTTTTTCCCCCCCTTTGGTCTAATTTTTCTTGCACAAGGGAAATGTGTTTAAGAGGATGGCATATATTTAACCTATATTAGCTTGCTGTCTTGGTAGAGGGAAGGTAAGGGAAGAGGAAGAAAAAATTGGAACATAAAAGTCTTACAAAAAATGAATTGATAGGGGGCACTTGGTGGCACAGGGGGTAGAGTAACAACCCTGACATCAAGAGGATCTGAGTTCAAATTTGGCCTCAGACACTTAGTAACGCTAGGCAAGTCACTTAACCCCAATTGCCTCAGGGAAAAAAAAACTGATAAATGATTGAAAGATATGAATTATGCCCAAAAGTCTATAAAATCATTCATCTCTTTGACTTAACAATACCCCTACTAGGCATAAATCCCAAAAGAGATTTTTTTTTAAGGAAAAGGACCTATATGTCCAAAAATATTTATAGCAGTTTTCTTCTCAGGAAAAAAGAATTGGGGAATAGCTGAATAAATTGTGATATGTAATTATGATAGAATATTATTGTTCTATGGGAAATGATGAGCAGGATGCACTTACGAAAACCTAGAAAGTCCTCCATGAACTCGAACAAATTGAAATGTACTGTGGACAAAGTAATAGCAATGTCTTGGGATGATCAGCTTTGAATGTGTTTGCTATTCTCAGCAATCCAATGATCCACAACTGCTCTGAAGGACCTTTGATGGAAAACTTAAAAGAACTGATTATGTCTGAATACAGGTTGAAACGTACTCTCTCTTTTTGTGTTTTATTTTTCTTGAGGGTTTTTTTAGGGGAAAGGGAAGGTCTATGTTGTCTTTCACAACATGACTTTTATAGAAATGTTTTGCATAACTTTTGCATAACATAAGACATATGCCTTCTTAATGGGGGAGTGGAGGTGGGGAGGAAGGAAGAGAATCTGGAACTCAAAGTTTTAAAAGCAAATGTTTAAAAATTTGTTTTAAATGTAACTGGCAGGAAATAAAAAATGTTAAATAAGAGATTGTATGCTCAAAAGAAAGTAAATGCTGAAAGCTATCTTTACATGTATTTGGGAAAATAAAATACTCTTGAGGAAAAAAAAAAACACCTTCTTTTACATCAGTTGCTCAGATAGCTTTTTGCCAGTGCCTCATCTTGTTGTATCATGTACTAAAGCTACCTGTGTTGGAGTCTTACCTGGTACAGGCAAACCTCAAGTGGATGGAAAGTTTTGTTTCTCCCTCAGAACAAAGCATTGTGCTCCACGAACAGTAGCTGCCTACTAAATGTTCATTTCGTGATATGGCTCTCCCATTTTTGTGCTTTGCCGTATCAATGTTTTGTTGCATTATGCGGTGTTATATTTAGAGCTCAATGGACAGGGCAATGGATCTGCAGTCAGAAAGATCTGACTCTCATACAGTAGGTGCCTACTAAATGTTAGCTGTTTTATGTGACCATCCCATTTTTCTGTTTTACCATAGTGGTGTTGTATTGAATTGTGTCGTGTTATATTTAGAGGCAGTTCAGTGGACAGAGCAATGGATCTGCAGTCAGGAAGACCTGACTCTCATACAGTAGGTGCCTACTAAATGTTTGCTATTTTATGTGACTATCCCATTTTTCTGTTTTACCATAGTGGTGTTGTATTACATTGTTCAGTGTTATGTTTAGAGGTAGCTCAGTGGACAGAGCAATGGATCTGCAGTCAGGAAGACCTGACTCTCATAAAGTAGGTGCTTACTAAATGTTTGCTATTTTATGTGACTATCCCATTTTTCTGTTTTACCATAGTGGTGTTGTATTACATTGTGCAGTGTAAGAGACCTGACTCTCATACAGTCCTGCATGAGGTCCTGACTCTACTATCCAATGTTATAGCAATTTCTTGGAGATTTTTTTCCGCCATCAAATTGGGTAAGCAGCTGTATATGTGCCTTTATCCAAGTCATTGATAAAGTTGTTTTAAAATAACCAGGCTAAGCACAGTACTCCTGTGTCGACATGTTTCCAGAGCCAGCAAGGCATTAACTTGGACCTGGACATTCAATTCAATGAACAGGCTGCATTTAAACTCGGTTCTTCCAGACTCAAGGCCCATCCACTCTATCCACTACACCCCTTACCTGCCCCCATATTTATTAAATACGTACTGTTTCTGGGGTTGAACTCCAATGACTCTAAAGAAGAAAATGACAACCCGACTTAAATCCAGTCCACGTAAGTCAAGATATCATTGGTCCTCTTCAAGAACAAACAATACCATGTGTCAGTCACTCTGATAAAATCTGGGGATACAAATAAGAAAATAAAACGAATCCCTGCCCTCGAGGAGCTTATAATCTAATGGCAGACGACAGTACACAAAAAAGGAAACTGAAAATTGGGGAAGGGGGGGGGGACAGGGGACTAGAGGGAACCATTGCAGGGATATGGTGATTTATGGCAGTAGAACCAAGCAGAGGCATGGTGAAAAATGGAGTAACCATTCTGATCTGAAGCCTCTGTGAAGGAAAGTTTTGGGAGGTTTATTATTCCACTCTCTAGTCCTCCAATCAGAAGGAAGAAGCATCCGGGAAGTGTTGAGTATCAAAAATTGACTCAATCAACACAGTGATGAAAATTCAAGGCTCCTCCTGAGTCCTGCTGGTAGAAAATGGAGCTGTTCAACCAGGTCCAGATCCAGCCAATTTTATTATCGTAAAACCCCACATCTCTTTTACAAAAGGAAGATCATGAGAGACTTGGATAGAAGCTTTGAGATTATCTGGTCTGACCCCGCCTCTCCTCCATGAAGTTAGGTTGGTGAGGAACTCAAAAGGGAGATGAGATCTCACAGGTGATGTTCTCTCTCCCAAATAAGATGTGAGATCATGAGGTAGGAAGGGAGGTGAGGGACGGAGAGATGAGGGTCAGGGGACAGGAGATGTTTAGGAGCAGTCGTTTCAGGGGAATATAAAAGGGACTCGATTAGAGGTTAAAAAAAGGAACAAAATAGTAATAGGTAGTCATCCTCATCATTCACGTTTCCATAGTGCTTTGATATTTTGACGCTTGCAAAGGGCAATCCTGTGAGGTAGATGGAAATTGAGTCTAAAATAAAGGCCCCCGAGGTAGCAATTCAATTCAACAAGCATTTATTGAGTGTCTGATATTTATCTAGGTGACATAAAGGTAGAGTACAGAATCTGGTATGAGTAAGAACTGAATTAAAATCTGGCTTCAGACACAGAGTGACCCTGGTCAAGTCACTTAACCCTGTTTGCCTCATTTCCTCATTTGTAAAATGAACTGGAGAAGAAAATGGCGAACCACTGCAGTGTTTCTTCAAAACAAAACAAAACAAAAAACACCAAATGGGCTCGGGGAGAGTTTCTCAAGCCTGAAAGGACCTTGTCTAAGTGATTGTTTGAACACAGATCTCCCTCACTCCAAATCCAATACTCACATGTCATGCTGCCATAAATGAATTTAGAGTGAACACCATGGGAGTGATCCTGTTAACTCCAGAATGGGAGCAGAGAAGCTCACCGGTTTGTTGGACTCAAAGGTCTTGTTTCCAAATTAGCCATTGTAAGATCGAGGACGCCCTCGTCCTTTCTGCCTCTGCTGAGAGGGCTTGTCTTCCCCACCCTCAGCCTCATTTTACAACTCCCTCTTCTGCCTTGCTCTGATGGCTTATTTTTCTATACCTGACTGGAAAGGACAAACACCATTATCAGGACAATAGACTCCCTCAGTCTGAGACAGCTGGAGCAAGAGATAGACACGAGAGCCGCATCCCTAATTTCCTGTGCAGGACAGAAGTATTTTCTGTTCAAGGAGAAGACACGGGGCCTAGCCCGAGGATGCAGACAGGATAGGGTAATTGCACTCCTCCCTAAAACTTTGGGGTAGAAAAAGTGGGGGAGTCATCCCAGCTAAACACAGCTGGAAGAAGGAGAGCTGAGCAAGAGAGTAGTGGAGTAGGGCCTGACACCGACCCCCTCCTGCTAGACTTGGATCTTCATTCAAATTGTATTTCCTAAAAATCAGTTGCCCATTTTTTTGTTTTCCTTCTCAGGTTGTTTTTTTCTTTCTAGATCTGATTTTTCTTGTGCAGCCAGATAAATCATTTATACATTTAACATATACTTTAACATATTTATCATGTATTGGACTACCTGACATCTAGGGGAAGGGGTTGTGGGAAGGAGGGAAAAATTTGGAACAGAAGGTTTTGCCATGTTGAAAAATTACCCACGCATGTGTTTTGTAAATAAAAAGCAATCATTAAAAATAAATAAATAAATATGAACACAGTTCTGAATATAACCTCCCTCCAAAAAAGAGTGAATGTTAAAAACCAATTTTTTTGTATATTCTGAAAATAAAAAGCTATTATTTAAAAAAAAATCAGTTGCCCGTGATTGAATGAATGAATGAGCACTGATTAATCTGCCACGTGCCAGCTTTGTGCTATGGGAATTTGAAGAAAAAGCTAAAAGGCCTTATCCTGGAAGATTTCAAAATCTACTGAGAGCAAACGT
The DNA here is from genome assembly GCF_016432865.1 of Antechinus flavipes. NCBI lineage: Eukaryota > Metazoa > Chordata > Mammalia > Dasyuromorphia > Dasyuridae > Antechinus > Antechinus flavipes. Next base: position 467,966,134 of record NC_067401.1, read on the forward strand.
GTAAGTACCATTTAAGTTGGGACCTCAGGGGGATGATTATTCTCAGGGTGTATCCCATGGCATGATGCGTCTGAAAGCCCCAAGTGGTGTGCTCGCCATTAACAATCAGCCGGTAGAACACGTTTCCTCTTAGCCATGGCGTTGACTTAAAAGGCACAGCAAGAACGGTTGTTACAAAACATTTTCTCCCTGCACCGTAGGTGTGATCTCCCAGAAATACACACGGCATCCGTGGGAAGAGCAGGATCAGACTGAGAGTACAGAGCCATCACACACACGAAGGATGGAGAGGGGCCACTGCCCAGCCTGGAAGCATCCTCTCCCTTTGCTGAGTCTTCACACAATCTCCAGGGTTAGGTTCTCGCCTCGCTTTGACTCTTAATTGCCAAAGGTCCCATTCCTTGTGTGCTTCCTCCTTAAGTCGCTATCTTTGAAAGCTATATATGGATGATAGAGGACATGAGAGGGAGGAAAGAAGGGAAAATCCTCCTCCCCTGGGATCTACTAAGGGATGCCTGGAATATACCATCTCCCATTATCAGGATCAAAATGTTGACATTCTCCTTCCGGCTTAGCTACTCGAAGCCTCCAAAGACGTGGCCATCTTGTTTGCTCAGCCAATCATGCTATTCTCCAGTCAGAGAGGTAGTCACCCTTCCTAAATGGATCTTCCTGCGGATTTGCCCTTTCCCATTAATTAATATTAATTAATTAATATTTGGCAATTAATTTATTTGGTAATAACATTCTGGCCTTCTCTGACTAATCACAGAGCACAGAAAAGGGAGTCACTTCCTCCGCTCCTTGTAGAGAGGTGTAAGTTTATATAAACCTTTTCCAAAGTCATTTTGTTAGGGCTGGGGAGAAAAACTAGCTCTTGGAGGGAGCGTCTCCTCTAAGAAACGTTTGGGCTGGATGTTGATGGTGACTAGAGAGTCAGTCTGCAAGATCAAAGTGAAGGGGGAGGAGATATACTGAATATAATTGTGCTGAAGCAAGGGACTGGAGATAGAGTTTCCTGTGCATAAAACAGAAGGTCGGTTTGTCTAGGATGTAGAGTGGGAGCTCCATAAAATAAACTAGAAAAAAATAGGTTGTCAATATTCTGTAGGAGTTGGAATTGGATGAACGTTGAGATACCTTCCAAGACTCTTGACTTTTTTTAACATAAAGATGCTAGATCCACAGATCTAGAGCTGGAAAGGGACCGTGTAGAGCTAGTCCAAACTTCTCATTTTACAGATAAGGAAACTGAGATCTAAGGTACGTGTGATTCTTCTAAGGTCACACTGATAGTTCTATGGACAGGATTTTAGCTCAGGTTCCCTGACATCGGGGCCAGTGTTTTTCCTACTGTTCTATTCTAACTATAATTTAAAGGTAACCTTCGAGATTCTCCATGACCCAAAATCTCAGAACCCATGACCAACCTGACAATGAGTTTCTCTGAGTATGTTTCCATCAGCCTTGGGATAGAGATGCTTCATCCATCATTGGGAACATGCTCGAAGTGTGGTAGAACCTGCCAGAGCTTGATCTCCGTGGCATTGGGAGGCAATACCGCTCAGGGGGAAGGAGCCTCCGCTCGGAAAGGAAGGCTCTGAGTGTGAATCCCAGCTCCAACACCTACTACTTGCCTGACCTTAGGAAAGCCATGTTACCTCTCTCTGGGTCTATTAAATGAATGGGTTGGACCAGATGACCTAAGGGCCTTCCATTCTAAGCCTATGATTCTATGAACCCAGAGTCACCTCCATGCAACAATGAGACTGATAAGGAGGAATTTATTTGATCATATTTTAAATATGTTTCTAAGTTGCCAAGCATTTATTTTTTCCTTCCTCCCACTTCCCCCACCCACTGGAAAAAAAGAAAGAAACATAGAACCTTTCTATTATATAAGTGTAGTCAAACAAAACAAATCTCCCAGATTGATGAACCATATGTGCCCTAAAGAAAGGCAATATGGCACAGGGAGACTTGCTCTAGAATTAAGAACTGGATTCAAATCTCACCTCTGTCGATGTATTGACTGCATAACATCAGACAATTCATCTAATCGCTCAGTGCCCTGGACAATTCTCTAAGCTCACTAATTGTGAAAGTGCCAGTCTGTCTCCAGAGAGGAAATACCCTGGTCAGTAAAATCAGAGGTCATAGGTCTCCTCCCTATCTCCTCCCTATTAAGCCATAAATAAGAGACTAAGAGTATAAACCCATGGTTCACTCCTTCCCCAGACTGCTTGTGTCTATATTTATGGGTGTTCATGTCAGCTCCCTCTTTAGAATATAAAGCACCAGAAAATTTCATTTCTTTTTGTTGAAGAACTGGCTTTGGAAAAATCTAGATTTCAGCTTCCTCTGCTGAAAAGGAAAATCTGCCTTTTGTGTCCTTGGGTGGAGTCTAGAGACCCCATCTTGTAATCATGTTTGTTTTAAATTTATTTTTAAAGTAAAAGCTAAATTTCAGTTGAAGATGAATGAAACTGAGGATGCATTTTTTCCCAAGCTCCTCGATACCCCGAAATTAATCTTAGATCCCCTGGAGGACCACAAACCACAGGGTCCCTTACATCCTTACAGGGGGGAAGCTGCAGGAAATAGAGCCCCATCTTCCTGAATTTAAATCCAGCTCAGATATTTACTAATGGTAACCCTGGGGCAGTCTCTTAACCCTGTTTCTCTCAGTTTCTTCATCTGTAAAAGGAGCCAGAGGAGGAAACACTCGGCCACCCCGGCATTCCTGCCAAGAAAGCCCCAAAGGGGGTCACGATGAGTCAGACACGATTGATCCACAACCACCCTCGGAAGAGCCTTTTCTATAGGATGCACCAAGAGGCTTTCCCGAATTTATTTAGCCAGCCCTTTGTGAGCCAGGCCAGAACCTGATCCTCTCACTCTTCTCCCAGTGCCCTTTCTATCAGATTATACAACGTCCCGGCCTTTGGCTCCGGCAGGGCGGTAGGGCCACCTGTCCCAGGAGTGACTCACTGTTTCCTGTGGCTCCAAGAAGACTCCCAAGATATTGATTAAAACAACATTCAGTCACATGGGCTGAAGGCGAGTCCCTGACCCACGAAGGGACCGTTTCCTACCCTCCGGAGAGATCCGTCCAATCGCACGTTCCCGGTTCTAAACCTGGAAGAAGCCCCAAAGGCCACACATTAGTAACTAGTTGCCTTTACACAACCCTTTATAGTTTGCAAAACTGTAGAACTGGATGGTTCAATCTCCCCAACAAGTAAGTGAAATAATAGGATGCTATTCAAAGAGTCTCAGGTCCAATCCTACTTTTTTGTGTTGTGAACGTGGGCAACTCACTTTGCCACGCTGACCTCATCTGAGAAAGGAAAGATCAGCTCTAAGTTGGATTTTGAGTCCAGATCTATGATCCTGAGAGCTATGCTTCTCAACCAGCACTTATTAAGCGCCTACTACATACAGCCTTTGCCTGAAGACCGCTGGTAAGGGAGTCACAGAAGAGATCATAGTTACAGAATTTAAAAGGACCTCAGAAATCAGCTAGCCTCAGTATACCTATTTTTGTAGGTGAGAATACTGGAACCGGTCTAAGCTTCAAAAGACAGATGCAGAATTTAAGCGAAGGTTTTCTGATTCCTCAAACAAGATAATTTCCACTGAGCCACCCAGCCTCTTACTGGAGAGGCTTTAGGGAGATGAATGCCTGTTTTAGAATGTTTTCATTGGCCATTTTCCCTGGTCTAGAGCCTAAATAGAGCCTTTTTTTGGTCACTTTCCCCATTGGTCTTGGTTCTGCTCTCTGGGTCCAATCAGAACACAGCTAGTTCCCCTTCGGATACTTGGAGCTGGCCAGCATCCCTCTATTGTCTGCTTTTCTTTCTTATCTCCTCCACTAATTCTTGGATGCCATGGCTCCCACCTATCCCTAAACTGGAGCCTCGGACTGCATCCAGCCCATGGGAGCGGGCCTGACAGAACGGAGGATTTCTGAGGATTTGATCCCCCCCCCTCCAGTGGGCTTTTGTTCTCCTGGCTGAATGGATGCTGGGAAACATGGCATTCCTGGCTTTGAGGCCCCGGGGACAGAAATGGGGAGAAAAGCCCTCAGACAGGAATGTGATGGGGAGAAAGAGTTACATGTTTGGCTCAGGAGAGCAATGCAGGCCTTCTATCTTTAACCGAGCTGCTGATTTGGAAATGCCTTGTCAAGCTTCCAAAATGTCACAGGGACATTAGGACGGGGAGGGAATTTGATAAACAAGATGGGCACCTCCAATAGCTCGTTAAATCTGGATTTCTCAATCTCGGAGAGCAGTCCAGCGGCAACTTCAGAGGCACAGTTCAGTTTCAGTCTGGCTTTTCGGTACCTGTGGGAGCTTGGGAAAACACTTTACCATGCGGTACCTCAGTTTCCTCATCTGTAGAGTGGGGGCATTGAAAGACAAGACATTTAAGAGCTCTTCTAGCTCTTTATTAGGGACTCCATGGCCTTAATGAAATTCCCCTGCTATTGGTTCAGAAAGGGAAAGCTCAGATCCCTGACACATGTGGAAACTTGGCTGTTGAGTGTTCAATCTTCCCTTTAGAAAGAGTTCACTGAGCACAACTTCCATGAGATAAAGTGTTGGGCTTGGGTCCTAGGGCTGTCATAGCCTAGCTGTGTAACCCTAAGTCATCTCACTTCTGAGCCTCAGTTTCCTCGTTTGTACAAGTTCAACAACTTGCACCTTAAAGGCATGGTACACAGAGCACTCATCCTGGAATCAGGAAGATTCACTTTCCCGGGTTCAAATTCAGCCTCAGACACTTACTAACTATATGACCCTGGGCAGTCACTTGACCTTTTTGCCTCAGTTTCCTCATCTGTAAAATGAGCTGGAGAAGGAAATGGCCAACCCTTCAGTGTCTCTGCCAAGAAAACCCTAAATGAAGTCCCAAAGAGTTGGACACAAATAAACAGCAATAAACTATATTCTAGGTACCATGGATAGAGATGGACAAGATCTAAAAACAAAAATGAAACAAGTTCTGAACTCTTCAAAGCTTTAATTCTATTGGAAGAGACATTCATAAGTCTACCTAGAATAAGAAGGAAAGAAAGCTGTAGTTGATTAGAAAAGGAGGGCACCTGGGAGGAAGGAATCAGGAACAGCTCCATACACATGATGGAGCTGGCGCTGAGCTTAGAAGGTCATTGGAAATTCGATGATAAAGAAAGGAAGAGGGAGAACATCGAAAGAACTGGATGTGACTGGTGCAAGATATAGAAACACTCTTCCCTCTTTGGTCCTGCTCTGGCCGGGCACCCCGTGAGTGGGACTTCCTCCCTCCCCCCCCCAATCTCCCTTCTGAGCACAAATCAGGTATAATACCAGACCTCTTCACAAGCTCCACCCCAGCCTCAGCCCCGCAGCTTGACATCATTTTATGTAACATCATTATTTGTGCCATATTATCTCCAATCCCAGGAATACATTGGTTCCTTAAAGACCAGAGCTGTTCCATAATGTCCCTGTATGTCCATCATCTAAGATGGTGACATCCATGTGGGAGATTCCAGGAACCTCCTTCTGGGGTTTAAAAGGACTAGATCACTAGAGATCCTCAGCCTTGGTCTGCCATGGCGTCTCTGCCTCCATCTTCAAAGTTACCCAACTGGGCGCAGTTATTTGATCTGGGAGGTGAGGAAGGGGAGAGGAGAGGACTTATTCCTTCCTAGCAAGCCTGCTGGGAACGTCCATCCTGCCTGCCCCAATCCCCCTGGTGTCTTCCCATCTCCACTAGTTAACTATGCCTACAACACTGCCTGGCACATAGCAATTTAATTTCAAATTCAAGCTGACAAATTAAAGGTGGTCCTGCCTTCTACCACCCACAATTAGATTTAAAGCTCCATGAGGGGAAAGAGCTGTATCTCCTTTGTTATTGTATCACCCCCAAGTGTTCAGTCCAAGAGCGATTTTTAAAAATTTTTATTTTTAAATTAAAATTTTTAAAAATTTCTTTCACAAATTGATATTTACTTTGAAGATAAACTAAGAAGAGAAATACAAACATCCCTCCTCCTCACCTGCTGGGAGTATTCCTTCTCCTAAACTTCCTCCATCCATCCCTGGGGGGAATAGATTCAGATTTCATGAAGTTTCTTCATACCATTGGTCCCACCAATTTCCCACTCAAGTGGATCATAACTTCTAGATTAGTCAGGATTTCAGCTACTTCTAGACAGGCTCTGGGAGATCATTTCTGGCTGTTCTACTGGCTAGCCAGAAACTCCAACAGAGACCTCAGTCCCAGGCCTCAGGTCATTCTCTCCTGACCTTTGTAAACTGAATACTAGTGACATAAATGTAAGAAAATATAAACCGAACTCTCATAATTTTAAGGAAACAGTTAGAGCTGACACTAAGCAATAACTGATTGCCATTGTGTGTCAGATACTGCGCTAAGCACTTTATACATTTTCTATCATTTGATTCTCACAACAACTTTGGAAAGTAGGTTCTATTATTGTGTCTGTTTTTACAGAAGAAGAAATGGAGGCAAACAGATGTTAAGTCATTTATCCAGAGTCAGTCAGCTAGTAAGTGTCTGAGGCTGAACTTAAACTGAAATCTTTCTGACTCCAGACCCAGTACTCTATCTACTACTACTACTACTCTAAATGCCACTTTAAATGTAAATGGATTAAACAATCCACTAAAATGAAAGAGAGTGACAGAATAGATAAGAAAACAGAAAGAAAAAAGACTGATGTCTTTGTATGGACAGCTAAAATTATTCATTCCTGTATGTTTTGAATACTTTCCTCAAGAGAAGAATTGGAAGGAGCTAGCTAGGCATGGCAAGTACTGAACAAGATCATAAAAAACTAAACTGGCTATGTTCTAACATGTAGAAAATTACTTCTGGAATCAGCAGTTAGTAGCAGACTACTGACTCATTAGAACAAAGGCCAAAATTAACAGCTGATTAGAAGAAAGGATAAAGGTGAAATGAATAGACTATGTGCAAGTACATCAGTCCTGATCAAAATTAATCAAACAAAGTATTCATGCTGTCAACTGAGAAACATAAAACTGATTAAATTAATCTTATCACCATTTCTTAACAATTTTTAGCATGTACATGGAATAAAAACTAGTGTAACAGAGGTAGTTAGAGAGTCTCCCTATCTAATGGGTCAAGGTCATCACATGTAGCAAGGATAAGGATGAGCCTGTACACTGTTCTCTTTGAAAGGATGAGGGGAAAAGATTTTTAAGTTATTTCCTTCTAAAGTTCCCCTTTGTGGTGGCAGTGAAATTAGCTAAAGCCAGTCCAAGAAATCAAGAAAGTCTTTTCCTTCCTCATCATCACTGGAGGTCTTCAAACAGAAAAGTACTCCCTGGATATATTATAATGAGAATTTCTTTTAATGTGTGGCTAGTTCTAAATGTCCACTGGACCCCCTTATAATTCTTCAATTCTGTAATTCTGAGAGCACCCCTGCTTTTCAGGAACTTAGTCATTACTGGGGAGAGAAGTGAAGGAAAGGTATGATCTTTTTAAAGATATATGAATATATATATGTGTGTGTGTGTGTGTGTGTGTGTGTGTGTGTGTGTGTAGATACATACACATACACATATACATATATATACCTGTGCATATATTTAAACATATATGCTAGCACATATCTAAGCCTGCAAAACATGTATATGTATATGTATATATGTTTATATGCATACCAGTATGTTTATGTATATGTATATATATGCCAAGTAATTTTAGGTTGGAATTAATAGTTGAAAGGAAGGATAAAAAATTATTTATGTGTTATGTCCTGAAGGGAACTGGGATTTTTTTTCAAGTTTTCTCTTTTTATATAAATTAATAATCATCAGCAAATAAGGGCATTTCAATATACAATTCCAAAAAAAAGTGAGGGAAGTATTAGAGACCTTTACTTTTAGGTACGTGTAGAGTTTGGATAGTAGTGTTTTTTCTTTTACATTAAATTTAATAAGGTAACAAACTTTTCATTTGTTTGTTCTTCCTTCTGAATTTATTTTATTTCCTTCTGTGCATTCTTTAAATGTCCTGGGAATGAGATGTCCTGAGAAGGTGGAGGTGAGGAATGAACAAGGAAATTCAAAAAAATATATATTTATGAAGCATTTACTGTGTACTGAACAATATGCTAAATATATATTATAGAAAGGCAAAAACACTCTCTGCTCTCAAGAAGTTCCATTCTAATGGTGGGAAAAAACAAGCAAACCAGCTATGTACAGAGGAGAAATTACAGAGCATCTCAGAGGGAAGACACTAACAAGGGGCATTGGGAAAGGCTTCCTGCAGGAAAATAGGATTTTTAGTTGAAACTTGAAAGAGACCCGGAGATGGTTCATTTGAAAAAGCTCCTCATCCACACTCTGCCATTGAATGCCCCAGAATCATTCCCATTTGACAGGGAAGGAAACTGAGGTCTAGAAACTATGAGTGAACCAATAAATGTAATAAACTCTTTGAGGACCTGGAAGACCTGTTTGTTTGTTTGTTTGTTTCTGTCTTTGTATCTGTAGCCACTGGTATAGTACCTGAAACACAACAGGTACTTATAAATGCCTATTGAATAATAATCATAGGATCATAGAATTGAAGATGTAAAGCTAAAAGGAGCCTCCAGAGCCATCTAGTCCAATCGCCTCATTTTATAGATAAGGAAACTGAAGTCCAGGTAGGTTGTGAATTGCCCCTGGTCATCCAATAGCTGAGGCAGCATTTGAACTTGGGTCTTCCAGCTGGCTCACCCAAGGTCACTCGGCGAGCTGACAGAGAAGCAGAAAGAGCCAGTCTCCTGATTCCTGGTTCAGGCCCCATTCCACCAAGTACCCTGAGAATTTTAATACAACAACACTGGCTTTGCCCATAATTAATCATCTACTTGCTTGGCTCTGACCATGAAGTCCGGGTGGATGGAGGGCTAGGCGCGTCTATTCCATTACATAATCATCATAAAATTACAGTTGTCAAAAAAAAATTACCCACTTCCCCTCTATCATTCTGTTTCGTATTTTCGTTTAGTTTGGCTGAGGGGAAGACTTGAGAGGAGAAAAGAAACAAAATCAATCCGAACAGCTGAAAGCTGTCAAGAAGAGAGCACTAGCAGTTTAATGGTTAAGTTGAAATTCAGCTGGAAGAGGGATGGAGGAAAGGTGGGGGCCCTGAAGGCCACACCTGTTACTGAAGGCCCATTCCCTCCCATCCCCCTCCAACATACAGGTAGACAGATGGGAACCAGAGGGAATAAAGGCCCACATCAAGTTCTCAGGCGGATAAACACAGCATCCACCCAAACCATCACCCATCATCCTCCTGGTCTTGGGGATGGGACAGGGGAGTTCAGAGCTGGGAGAAGGTACCATCACTGGCTGATGGAAGACCAAGGGCCACCTTGGCAAGTGGCCAAGCCAGCCGCCCCACAAAAGGGCCAGTGGTTTCTGAGTGTTTGGGGTTTTTGTAGTTTTTCCCTTTTTTCTGGAGAAAGAAAACACAAATACTCTTTAGAAAAATCAGGGACGAGTCATCATCTCTGTGAGAAGAAGATCCAGCACAAAGCCAGCATTCAGAGAGCAGGAGCTGTCTGACGGACAGGGGCCCCTCGCCAAAACATTCTTGTATATTTGTTGCTGGGTTTCCCTGGCAACTCCCCTTCCATGGTGAAATAATGAAACTCGGAATCCATACTCTGTGTCGGGAAGGGTACTGGAGATTCGAGGTGGGACTCCGGCCCTCCAGTCTGCACCTGAAGTCTGCCAGGCTGGAGGGAAGACCACACGGGGTGGCTGATGTTGCCTGTATTTGAAAATGGTCATCGTGGGGCCGGCCCGAACAAAGAAAGAAGGCCTTGGTGGGGCCTGGGGGGCAGCAGCTGGTCTCAAACTAGAAAGCCCTGACTTAAAAACCTAGCGTGAAACACACTGGCTCCGTGACCTTCTCTACACCCCAGAGAACTCTTGTGAGCCGGAGAGAAGATGTCAGATTGCTGTGATAAATGGAGTTTCTTAAACTATCAAAATCACAGGGGTATGCCTTAGAACAGGGAATGTAAGACCTGGGTGGGGCTTAGAACAGGAGATGTCAGGGCTGGGAGGGGGCTTAGAACAGGGGATGTCAGGGCTGGAGGGAATATAAGACCTGGAAAGGGCCTTAGAACCAGGAATATAAGACCTAAGAAGGGCCTTAGAACAAGGAATATAAGACCTGAGAGGGAACTTAGAACAGGGGATGTCAGAGCTGGGAGAGAGCTTAGAACAGGGGATGTCAGGGCTGGAGGGAATATAAGAGCTGGGAAGGGCCTTCGAATAGGGGATGTCAGAATCAGAAGAGTTTAAAGATTAGATTCTAACTTAATCCTTCTTATTTTATAGAAGAAATGGAGACATAGACAAATGACTTGTGCAAAATCACCTAGCAAGCTCATAGCAAAGTCAGGACTAGAGCAGGATTTTTCAAAAAAAACAAAAGAAAGGACTTTATGAACTCAATGAATTTTGAGCCCATCTTCCTTTCAAGCATTATTGAGGATCCTCTTCAGGAGCCATAATGAATTAAAAGCAGTCACTACCTTAAGCCACATTCTTATAAGTATGTACATTATTTTGATACACTAAATAACTGGGAAAATGGTTAGGAAAGTCACTTTTATTCTTTAGACCTCAGTTTTCTCATCTAGAAAATGGACTAGAAATATCTGAAGGCCCCTCCCAGTTGTGACATTACCTCTTCTGAGGTCTTTCCCAGCTCTGACATTCTGTGATTTTTAATCACTCTGTCTATGTTTGAAAGACCCAACCTATGAAGAGATGTCAGTCCTCTGGGCAACATTCGAGAAATCGCCTGTGCTGCCCTTCCTTTATCCCCACAACACCTGGCTCACTGTAGGCTCTCAGGTGAATTTATTCATGTTTTCATGTATCAAGTACTAGAAAATCAATCTTTTATGGGTGGCCCCTATGGGCTCCAAGGACCGAGTCCGTTTGGTAGTTATCTCATCAGGCATTTCTGGCCCACCAGATCTCAGAACGAGAAGAGGCATTGGGACCAACATGTCCCGAAAGGGAATCCCTGACCGCCATATGGCCGCCCAACCTCGGTTAAAGACGTTCATTATGGAAGAGCTCACTATCATCTGAAGGGAGCCCATTCTACTTGGTACGATCTACCCAATCTCAACATCTCATTGGACATTCGACATCCTATCTTTAGGAAGCTACTGAGATTTGTTTCTTCATTCTATCCCTTGATATCCAGGCTAACTCAGCCTCTTTGCTACTTCTACCAATTATTTCTAGGGACAGACAAAAAAATCTAAGCACCTACTATGTGAAAAGTATGCTGTTACGTAATTATTATTTTTTTAATTCAGTCATGCAAGAGGCAGAGTCTTTCCTTCATATTCTTTCATTCATATTCATTCATTCAAAGAGCAGCTCACATCAAAGAGATGAGAGACAATTTCTAGTTGCCATCTAGGCAAAACAGGGGGATTCAGAGGGTCCTGGAAAAGGTAACAGAGGAAGGAAGGAGAGGGAAGTGAGAAAGAAAAAGAGAAAAGAATATATGAATGAGAAAGGAGGCAGGAAGAAGGAAAAAAGAGAGGAGGAAAGAAGGGAAGGGGATATTGGGAACCTGGTGGAACAGGAGGAGAAGAAAGTAAGAGAGAAAGAGGATGAGTGGAAGGAAAAGAAAAGGAAGAAAACATGGAAGAGGACAAGAGAGGTGGGAGGAGAAATGAGGGAGGAGACAGAAGGAGGAGAAGAAAGAGTGCAGAAGAGGAAGAATAGGGATATAATCAGGGAGGGCTCTCCTCCAGAGTCCAAAAGAAGGCAGAAACACACTGAGCCTAGTTGCTGACTTGAACACCCACAATGGCTGGGTAACTGCAGGCAAATTACACAACCTCTCTTCTTCCAGGCAACATTCTGAGATGGGTTCATAACTTTTTTTAGAAATATATTCCAGTAACTGTATGTTAATATAATATGATTACTTTGTAATCCTATGTATACTATGTATTTAATAACATTATTTTGAACAAGGGAAAACAGGCTTCAGCAAGCCGGCTGCCCAGTCCAGGACTCTAAAAGGGATAAGAAAGTAAATTACAGCCCCCTCTAGAGAAGGGAGGATTCACACCAGGTGTTTTCCATGCTAAAGAAATGAGAAGTCTCAACAATTTTTTTAATATCATCGAGCATTTATTGAGTGCCTGCTGTATGTAGGACCTGGGGTTGGGATCCAAGTTCAGCTGATAATGCAGTCCCTATTCTCAAGCACCTTCTATTTTAAAAGGAAGAATGGTAAGAATATAAAACCCTGGGAGAAGGAAACAGACTGTGGTATGGACACAAAGAAGGCAGTGGAGGCTCATGCTAATCACCAGGATCATGGAAGACTTCACAGAGAAGGTGAGATCAAAGATGGGTTACCTGGAGGACCCAGGAGAGAGGGAACGGTGGAGGGAATGACAGCAGATCATTAGTAAGAGCCGCCATGGGTCAGGCACTGTGCTAAGTCTTAGGGCTGCAAAGAGAAAAAAGGAAATGGCTTCTGCCCTTGTGAAGCTGATGTTCCATCACACAACGGCACGTCGCTAAGTCTCAGAGCCCCCGTGTCAGCCTGGTCTGCCCCGTGGACGTGGAGGGCAGCCGGGAGGTGCTTTGGTTTGGGAGCGAATCCAAGAATCCCAGATGAAGGGTCTTCTTTACTCTCTGCTGCCATATTTGCAGTCTGGGAATATGCTTGGATAGAGACAGAACCAGGGGGAGGTAACCAGGACTCTCTTCCAGGAGTCCAATGTCTGAGGGGGGCACTTTGTTCTGGGGCAATCTAGCTGGACCTCCTAGGAAAGGGGAGGGAAGCAGGCCCTCACCTCCTAAAGGAAAGGGGAGAGAAGAGGGTCCTCACCTCAAGGAAAGGGGAAGGAACAGGGTCCTCACCTCTGGAAGAAAGGGGAGGGAAGCAGGTCCTCACCTCGTGGAGGAAAAGTGAAGGAAGAAGGTCCTCACCTCCTGGAGGAAAGGGGAGGGAAGAGGGTCCTCACCTCCTGGAGGAAAAGGGGAGGGAAGAGGGTCCTCACCTCGTGGAGAAAGGTGAAGGAAGAAGGTCCTCACCTCGCGGAGGAAAGGGTGAGGGAGAGATGGGCCATTGCTCTCTGCACCAGCGGTCAGTCTGCCCTCCACCTGTGGCACCCCTGCCCTAGACCCATCTGCTTTTACCTTCTAGCTCCCTCTGCTCTCGGGCCCCAACAAAACAGAACCAGGCGGGACAAACCCAGCATTGATATTTCTGGCAACTCTGATTTTCCTTATTTCTGCTGCTGCTGTGGCTACTTTCTGAACCCCAGGAAAGAACCACTGAGATCCAAAAAAATCAGGGACTTCTGGAAAACAGGGGAAGAATCTGGGCAAGGGTCCAGGAGTAATGAAGTGGAAAATGTTCACACCACAGGCTGTATTACAATGCACCTGTGCAAATATTGAGACCCCTCCTCCTCCTCCTCAAATTCCTCCTTTTCCCACTCGGGATCCTCCTCCCCCTTTCCTTTTTGATTCTGCCTCCCTCTCCCCTTCCTCCTCCTCCCGGTCACTTGTCTCCTATCTGTCCTTTCTCTTTCTCTCCTCCGACTCTTCCTCATCCTACATCTCATCTTATCTCTCTCCTACTTCTCCTCCTTTGCCCTTCCCCCTCCCATGCTTTCTCCCTGCCTCCTCCTTCCAAAGTCTCCTTCTATTTGTCTTCTTGCACTTTCTTTTCCTCCTGCCCCTCCAAGTCCCTTTTATCTTTTCCCCCCTCCCCCTTCCTCTCTTTCTCCTTTTTCTTCCTCTTCCATTCCTTTATTTTCTTTCTCTTCTTTATCCTCATTCTCCCTCTTTCCCCTCCTCTGACTCCATCACTTTCCATTACCGTCTGGATCTCTTTGCCTAGGAAAGACAGCAGCTAGGAGTTGTCCCTCCATTAAAATGTAGGCTACTTGAATAGATGGATGGATGGACGGGTGGATGGATAGATGGGTGGAAAAGCATTTATTAAGCTCCTACAATGCACCAAGTACAAGTATTAAGGTCTGGGGCTGCAATTAGAAAACAAAACAAAAGGATAGTCCATTTTCCCAGAGAGCCAAAGTTCTAAATCGAGGAAAAATACATAAAAGAAAGTTTAATGACTAATGTGGAAATTTTGTTTAATGGGATTATACAAATATAACCAGTAAAAGATTTCTTATTGTCTTGGAGAAGGGGGAGGAAAGGAAGAGAAAGAAAAAAATTGGAAATCAAGATCTTATCAAAGTAAATATTTTCAAAATTGCTAGAAAACATTACTCCCATAAACTCCGGGGTCCATTTTCCCACAAATATATACAGATCAATCTGGAAATACATACAGGACTAAAATTTAGCCTAGATTGGGAATGAATTATATGTCTGCTGAACACAAGTCGACACGCCTTTAGTATTGTTGTGACAGCCCTCCTGGTGGTCTCCGAGCCCTCTTCCGGGTCATAGCTTCTCTGGTGGGAGGCTTGCTCCACTGGGCTTCCGTGATCTTCTCCACAGGTCAGCTCCCCATCCCCAGAGTTAATTCTCCCTTGAACCAGAAGTTGACTCTCTTCTCTGCTGCTGTTGAAGCTCTTTCCTGTATGAGTGTGTCTCCCTTGGCAGAACATATCTCTGCTCCTTTCTCCTTCTTCTTCCCTTTTTCCTTTCTTTCTCTGACCTTTCTCATACTCACTGAAACTCAGGGCTCTGACATCTGCCCTGCAGCTGAAACTCCTACATTTGTTTCCTCCTTCCATTAAAACGGAGCTCCCAGAACATAGAAACTTATTTTTTCATTTGTTCTGCAGGCAAAGAGCTTAGCTGAAGGAGACAAATTCCCTCCCGTCCTCCTCCGCTCTGCGAGGGAACGGGGTCACACCCCACAGGTGCTGCCCGCCTGGACTTGGCAGGCCACTGGGAATGGTCAGTCTTTCCCAACGAAGGGCTAACTCCCTTCCAATCTGGTTGGAGAATTGTTTTCACGCTGTCAAAGGATGCCAGGGTGTAGACACCCCTTGTACTTCATTAGTCCCTTAATTCCTCATCACCTAGAGGCAGCAGATCTTGGACCAGCTTCCCAGTAACTGAGTTCAAATCCAACCTCAGACACTTCCTAGCTAGGTGATCCTCGGCAGGTCACTTTACCTCTTATTTGTAAAAATGAGAAGAACATAATAAAGCCAATCTCCCTGGGTGGTTGTGAGGATCAAATGAACAATATGTGTGAGTTTTAAAGTGCGAGATATTAGTATTCTTGCTAAAATTGTTCTCTCTATTGTGGGCATCTTACTTGATGGAACTACATCAACTGTACTGAGGATTGTGGGAAGCTCTAAATCCCGAGCCCTGCTGCACGAGTCCAAAACGTTTTTCACTCTCTCCCCACAGCTGCGACTCCAGCCCAGCTCCAGGGCACCAATAAAACGATTTTTTTTTTCTCCAGCTCATATTACTCAGCTGAAGCGTGTACTTAGAGCAGAGCCATGGCTAACCATAAATGCACCTGAGGCAAATTCAATGGGCCGGGCAGAAGAATGGGGAGTGGGGGAAGGGGCAAGCGCAGCTGCGCTGAGGACAATCCAAGTCTGGGTGTGGTGGAGCTGGCAGGCCGGGGGCCCAAGCCCCCCAGGATCTAGCTCTCCCACCCATGCTGGGAGGGTCAGATGAAATTATAATCATAAAGTGCTGAGCACGGGGCCTGGTGCAGAGCAAGGAGCATTTAAATGTTAGTTATTGGAGCTGGGGTTTTATTATTGTTACAATGAAGAGGGAATGCTGGGCTCAAGGGCAGGACTCACACAATTAATGGTAGATTCCGATAAATAGAAAGGAAGAATTCAGACAAAGGGATGCCTTTTGAGGTACCAGAGAGCTCATTCAGGCTTTCGGAAAGAATTGAATATCGAAGGAAAAATGCTTCATTTTCATTCAATCCAAAAAGTATTTTATTCAGCACCTACTATGTGTCAGGTGCTGGAAGAACTCCGACAATGAAGAACTTAGAGCTTCCAAAGGCAGCCAAGTCTGCATTGGAACTGCTGGAATTAGTAGATTTGTCCTGATGTTAATCCTCAATGTATTTCTTTGCACATTTCACTCATTATTACTGTTTTCTTTTCCTTAAGATCAAGTAGAAATGTCTCCAGAAGAGCACTCCATCATCAAGTTTCCTAGACTGCAGTGGTTCTCAAAGTGTGGTTCTAAGAATTCTGGGAATCTCTGAAATCCTTTTGGAGGATCTACAAATTCAAAATTAGTTTTTATTTCTAATATGGTAAATATCATCTACATAAACAAAAACTTTTTGGACAGGTCCTCAGTCATTTTTAATAATATAAAGATACTGAAAATAAAAGTTGGAGAAACACTGCCCTAGAGCCTTCTCTTACCCATGCTAAGCATCCCTCATTCCTTCAACAGCCCAACAAAGTTCTGGAATGACCAGGAAGGAGCCCTTAATCCAAAGGAAGCTGAGGGTCAGGACGGGAAAGCAAAAAACTCCCTTCTATTTTCCAAAATGTTCTCCCCGTTTTGGGATCTTTACTCCAACTTGGATTTTGCTCTCCAAGGAAAGTGCACCACTCATGTCCACACAGGATTCCAAAATTGGGTTTTATTGGGCAGATGTTTCCTGTAGCGGCCCTGGACACTTTCCTCCTTATTCTCTCCAAATATTATGGAGATAGTTACCACTGGAACAAAAGAGGGAGGGAAGTCTTTGGGTTAGTGAATAATTCAATGAGCGTGCGTGCTAGAAAAGAAGCTGGAGGGGGGATTTCAATACTCAGTTCAGTCACATTTCACCATCTGGCCAAGGTTATCCTATAGAATCGGAGAAACTTGCAGTTGGAAGGGAGCTCCAAGATCACTGTGGCACTTCCCCTGTTTTACAATTGAATAAATGAAATCTAGAGATTTGTACAAAAAAAATTGAGTTTTTGATGGATGGAGCTGATATAAGAAACCAGGTCCCCTGATTTTCAGCAAAAGCTTTGAATTAAGAGGATCAGATGAGCTAAGATCTGGGGTTGGAAGGGACTTCAGTACAGCCCCTTCATTGGATAGAATAGAAGCTGGGGCCCAGTCAACAAAAGGGATTTACCTGACTCAGACATGGGGAGGAAGAGCTGGGATTTGAACCTGGCCTGGACAATATTTTCACTCTTATACTTTTACCCTTTCCTTAACGATAATCACAGTAAGTAGTTAATCGGTCTCAAGAGTTTTTAAGTGGCTACTATGCACCGGATACGAATATATATACTTAGGTGAGATAGAATTCAAAGCAAAAGTGCAGTAGCTTAAAAGAAATCTCCCCTCCAAATGGTCCCATGGACTCTTTGTGCCCGATCTGTGAGAGACACTTAGACTTGCATGGGTCGTTTTTGGCACAATGGAACACGTTCTGCTTTGACCCAACATAGTCCTCTTGGTCTTCTTCGAGGAAGAAGGACAACAACCAACCAACCCAAGTGAAATGGCCTTGCCTTCAGGGAGCTTCCTTTCTATTGGGGAAACAACAAGGGGATAAAGTAGATGGAGGTGACCTTAGAGAGCAAGACTCCAGCAGGAGAAGGGGAAGCTGAAGGTGAATCCTGAGGGAAATCAGGAATAATAAGAGAAGAAGAGGGTATTCCTGGCTGTTGGGGGATTCTAATGAGTAATGTACATGATGTACTTTGCAAATGATAAAACTCCCTGTAAATGTCACATATTGATCCTGGTTCATTAATCAAAGGATTCAGAGCTGAAAAGAACTTTGGATAACATCAAAACCAAATGCCTCATTTTCAATTTGAGGAAACTGAGGCCTCAAGGTCATTTAAAGAGACAACTGGCGTTCTATCCCAGCCTCACTGATTTCAAATCTGTATACTCTGCTGTGTCTCTCTATTGATGAATAAATATAGAGGCACATGGAGAACCATCCCATTTAACAATATCCCACCCAGGGGGCTCACCATGGTGACTGCTCTCAGATCAATTGTGCGGAGTCCAGATTTCTCAGGGAGATCGGGTCAGTGGCGGGGTGAGAGGAGGCACCCAGCAGTGAGGATAGTTGTAAGTTCAAGCCCAGGACCCCCTTCCCTGGCCCAGCAGCCTTCTCCCCTGAAGAAATTTTAAAAAGAGAATTCACTTTGTTGCAGGGAAGTGTGAGCTCCTCCTGAGAAGACACTGAGAAGTCCAGACTCCTCTGGCTGGCATTGGAATACCCTACAAAAGCAGGATTTACTCATTCACTCACTCACTCATTCATTCATTCATTCATTCATTCAAAGGAAGCTAAGGATTCTAAGTGCACAGGCAAAGAGACAGGTCATTCAAAGTATGGACAACAGTCTCAAAGGCACAGGTGGGAGTTAGGATTTTGTGTAGAATCTCAAAATTTCCAAGTGGAAGAGGATCTCGAAGCTCTCCAGCTGAACCTCTACCATGAGAAGAATCTGTCCTACTCCACAAGTGGTCACCCAGTCTTTTTCTGGAAGATATCCAAAGAAGGGGAGCCCTCTACACCCCAAAGGATTCCAATCTGGTTTTTGGAGTCGCTAATTGCAAACACGTTTCTGCTGACATTTAACTTTATGTCCTATTATTTCTTGCAGTGTTCTGAAATGGGAAGGACACTGAATTTACAATCAAGAGGGCATGAGTGCAAATTCTACATACATTATCTAGGGGATTTTGGGCAAGTCACTCAACCTGTTAGCCTCAGTTTCTTCAACTATACAATGGAGTATTAACAGCACTTACTTTGTATGGTCTTTGTAAGGATCAAATGAAATAATATTTATATAAAGCACATAGCACACTGCCTAACACCCAATAGATACCTATAAATGATTATTCCCTTTTCATATATATATATATATATATATATATATATATGCCAAAAGGTTAATAAGTAGCAATCTTAGGATAGCAGAAGCCTTTAAAGAAAATGAATTTCCATCATCAAGGGGAGGACTGAACAAATCATGGCATACAACTAGAACAGAATATCATTGAACCACAAAGAGATGGTGAAGATCAGGGACTCAAAGAAATATGAGATTTGTATGATGTCTGCTTAAGAAAGCAGAACCAGTCCACCAGTCCACCTCTTCAGAGCTTTTCAAACAGAACTTGGACAGTCATTGGAAGCTACCATAAGGATGGCTTTCTCATATGAGTTGGACCAGATAATAGCTGCCAAAGTCCTTTCCAGTTCTTCACTTTCAGGACTGTGAATGTTCTCTTTAGCCAATTTGATTAGAAATTTGAGTGTCTGACATGACTAATATGGAAATATTTTACATGATTGAACATGTATAACCTATATCAGATTATTGCTTTCTGTCTCAGTAACGGGGGAGGAGAAATGAAAGGGAGGAGGTAGGGATAAAAGACAGGATGGGAATGAGGAAGGGGAGAGGAAGAAGAGCAGAAGCAGTTGAGGGGGAAAAGGGCAGGAGGGAGAAAATCTGTAAATCAATTTTTTAATGATTTTTAAATTCTTTTACATTTAATTGAGGGAAAATAAAATATTATTTAAAATTTTTAATGTTAATAAGGTGTGGTGTGTGTGTGTGTGTGTGTGTGTGTGTGTGTGTATGAATGGGTGAGAGAAATTGAAATGAAATCAGTTAAGAATGATAGATTGGGATCAGATTGGGGAATAATTAACTTCCAAATAGGGAAGTCTTAGACATTATTGGAAAGAATATGGAGGGCCTCAAATGCCACTGAAAGAGATTTGACATGACTTAGAAAACACTGGGAAATCACAATAGGGATTCTGTGTCTGTAGGTCAGGTTTCTACAGAGAACAGATCAATGCACTGAATAGTAATCAAACCCAGTAGATGAACTCTTTTTCATCAGCTGACAAAAAGGTCTAGCCTGGAGTTCCAATATGTCCAAATTTTACAGGATGATTTGCTGAGGAAATTACTTGTCAAATTTGGTTAATCACTATCTCCCTTCGTGGTCCTAGATTTTTCCAATCTACAACTTTTCTGGCATTTTCTTCATTCCTTCCTATTTTCCACAAGATTGTTTGCTCAGAAAAAGAACAAAAACAACAGCAGATGTCTTTGTTTGGGGTTTTGCAAAATGATCTGGTTAAGATCGCACTTTCAATTAAAGAAAATTATATCATCCAAATACCATATGCCAACAAACCCTCATTTGCAAATGTACCTGCTTTTAGGGAATGTTCACAAAATCCCCTTTAATCAGCAGTCATTATCTTGGCTAAGAATTAGAATCTATCAAAATTTCTCTGACAGCTGAGGATCATAGAACATTAGAGCTGGATTAGATCCCTAGGCCGTATCATGTTAGATTTAGATCTACACACACATAGATTATCTGTGTGGAAAGGGACCTTGGAGCTTAAACACAACGCAGAGAAAGTGAGAATATAGAATTCTAGACTAGAGAATATTATGTGGAGGTACTACCCAGCTTACACAATGGATCCTCCAGAGAACAAAGCCCCCTATGGATTATCCATTCATGAGCCCCCAGTGAATGTGTTTACCTTTTTAGGTCAACCAGAGGACAAAAATGGAACAAATTAAAGGCAATTTGTAAAATCTCATATTAAGAAAAATAGCATCAAAACATTTTTCAAAAAAAGGTAGGGCACATTCTTCTACAAATCCTATATAATCAGTAAGAATAGTAGGCCCATGTAGGACAAAAGCATGGAAAAGAATAAAAGAAAAACTAGTCAGGGTATGTAAAGGGTACTTAGCAGTCTCCCTCAGGATCTCCTTGCCAGATCTCCAGAATTTATGTTTCTAATCCTTGGAGAAGGTAATCCATTCATCTTTGGAATTCCTATCCTAGGACCCATCGGTCTTAACTAGAAAGTTAAGTATGAAAACTTAAATAATCCATCCTATCCTAGCTACTCTCTGACTCCAAACTGGACCATGCTCTACTCATCCATCTTTCCATCCCTCTTGCTACTTGTGTTCCTTATTTTACTCCATTCTCCCCCTATTCTTACTTCCCAACTCTTACTCTGGGCACAGTAATTATATTAATAGCTCACAAAATGTAGGAAGTAAATATTTTTGGATATAGAATCCCAAAATGAGGAGGGACCTCTGGAATCTTGTAGGCCTATCTGTATTTGAATAGAAATTCCTTCTATAGCATCACTGACAAATATTCCACCTCTCTTTCCTTAAAGGATTCCATTGTTTGGAAATAATCTATTTCTATACCAGGAGCCAAGAAGACAACAGGAACTTGGCTGAACTCTCCCAATCAATTAGAAAATAACACCTCAAAACAAATACTGAAGCAGCAGAAACAACAAAAAGACAAGGTGAAACAATTCTCCAACCCAAGATAATTTAGAAGACCATCAGGAAAGATCTCTTTCATTCAGGTGAAAGAACCTGCAGTTCAGTGCAGGTGGTGTCCATACAAGTCAGCAGCGAGCCTTGTCCCAGAAAGTCAATGGGCGGTCTCAAGTCCAAGTTCTGATCAGGGGCCAAGGCCCCACAATCCCAGTATGAGCAGATGAGCATCCAGAAGCAGAAGTTTCCAGCACCAGAAGTTTGGGGTAGTGTCCCCTCTACCCTAGGAGCAAGAGCTCAGTTTTGAAAGTCACAAAATAATCTGGAAAATGAGCAAAAAACAAAAAAACTAAAAAGAACCTGATCATTGAAAGTCACTAGGATGACAGAGAAAAATCAAAGCACAAACTCAGAATACAACAATGTCAAAATATCTAAATGTGAAGCCTCAAAGAAAAGGTGAATTAGTCTCGGGCCCAAAAAGAACTCCTGAAAGAGCTCCAAAAGGATTTTCAAAATTAAATAAAAGAGATAGAAAAAAACTGATTAAAGAAACAAGAGTAATGCAAGAGAATTATTTTTTTAAAAGAGTCAGCAGCTTGGTAAAGAAAGCACAAAATAACGGGAAACAATGTACAAAACTTAATTGAAGAAAACCACTCCTTAAAAAGTAAAACTGACCAAATGGAAAAGGAGATTCAAAAGTTAACTGAAGAAAATAATTTCTAAAAAATCAGAACTGGAGAAATGGAAGGTAATGACTAAATGAGACATCAAGAATTAATCAAACAAAATCAAAAGAATGAGAAAGTAAAAGAAAATGTAAACTATCTCATGGGAAAAACAATTGAACGAGAAAATAGATCCAGGAGAAATAATTTTAAAATTATTGGACTAAACAAGAACTAGAAAACAATACGAAATGCAAAATGGATAATTTTGATTACAATAAATCAAAAAGGTTTTGCCCAAACAAAACTAATATAGCCAAGATTAATAAGGAAACAGAAAGCTGGGAAACAATTTCTAGTAAGTGTTTCTGATAAAGGCCTCATTTCTAGGCCTTTAAAATATATGGAGAACTGAGTCAAATTTATACCAATATAAGTCATTCCTCAATTGTTAAATGGTCACAGGATATAAACAGACAATTCTCAGATGAAGAAATTAAAGCCATCTATAATCATAATAATTAAAAAAAGGCTTCAGATCACTACTGATTAGAGAAATGCAAATTAAAACAACTCTGAAGTATCACCTCACATCTATCAGATTGGCTAAGACAACAGGAAAAAGCTAATGATAAATGTTGGAGGGGATACTAGAAAAGTAGGACACTGGTACATTATAGGTAGGGTTGTGAACTGATCCAATCATTCTGAAGAGCACTTTGGAACTCTCCCCAAAGGGCTATAAAATTGTGCATACTGTTTGATCCAGAAATGCCACTATTGAATCTGTATCCCAAAGAGATTATAAAAGGGGGAAAAGGATCCACATCTACAAAAAATGTTATTGTTCTATAAGAAATGATGAACAAGCTGATTTCAGAAAATCCTGGAAAGGCTTACATGGAATGATGCTGAGTGAAGTGATCCAAACTGAGAAAAACAATGTATATAGCAATAGCAAGATTGTTTGATGATCATCTATGGTGGATTTAGCTCTTCTCTAATTCTCTAATTCAATGATACAAAGCAATTCCAGTAAATTGAATGGAAAATATCACCTGCATCTATGTAGACAAAATGTAAATCAAAGCATGCTATTTTCACCTTTTTTTCTTTTTCTTTTCTTTTTTGTGACTTTTCCCTTTGGTTCTGATTTTTTTTTCCCAATATGACTCAGATAGAAATATGTAGAATAATGAATGTACATGTGTAACCTTAAAAAAAGAAAAAAGAAAAATTATTGGACTACCTCAAAGTCATGATTTAAAAAAAAAGCCTGGACTTCATACTTCAAGGAAATCTGCCCTAATGTCCTAGGGATGTCCTAATAAAGGAAAACTGCTCCAATATCCTAGAACCAGATGGTAAGATGAAATTGAAATCCACTGAAAGAGAATCCTCCTGAGAGAGATCCCAAGATGAAAACCCCTAAGAATAAGAGAGCTAACTTCCAGAATTTCCAAGTCAAAGAGAAAATATTGCAAAAAGACAAGAAAAAGCAATCCAAGTATCATGGAACCACAATCAGGATTATACCAGATTTAGCATCTTTTACATTAAAGAATCAAAGTGCTTGGAATATGATATTCCAGAAGGCAAAGAAGCTAGAATTATAACCAAGAATCATATATCCAGAAAAACTGTCCATAATCCTTCAGGATAAAAAATTGATAGTGAATGAAATAGAGGACTTTCAAACATTCTAATGAAAAAGATCAGAGCTGTACAGGAAATTTGATTTGCAAATACAAGACCCAAGAGAAGCACAAAAAGATAAACAGGAAAGAAGAAAACAGAAAGAATCCAATAAGTTAAACTGCTTACATCCTTACACGGGAAGAAAATACTTGTAATTTGTAAGAACTTCATGACTACAAAGGCTGTTGGAAGAAGTTTGCATAAACAGAAGATATAAGTTGACTGATGGGATGAGATTATATATATATATATATATTTTTAATTAAGAGATGAAAAAGGTAAAGTTTTACTCCCCATAGCAGCTCAGTTTATCAACCCTTAAGAAATAAGACAGAATAAATACCTTGCGAGGAGCATGGATGTGAGGATATAAGACCAATGAGAATTATAATAAAAGCTAATTGGAAATCCCCAATCATGAGTACATTTTGACACAGGCTCAACTTTGAACAGCCAATCAATCAACATGCATTTATCAAATACAATATATTAGGTGCTAGGGAAAAGAAAGGGTTGGTTGGTTGTTTTTTTTTAATAATTCCTTATCCAATAAACAAGCATTTATTGGGCCTTTACTATACATATATAGAGATATATACACATATATGTATATATATACACACATATAATACATACATGTTTTATGAATGTGTGTATATCTATATATGTATTGTGTAGTAATATAATGTTACGTTACTTTATAGGGAGTCATTAATGACTGATAGGATTAATCCAAAAAGATCTCAAAGTTTTGAAGGAAACTCAAGATTCTAAAGGTGGAGATATGGAGGGTGAGCATTCAGATATAGGGAAGATTTGAAAGCTAATATTCTGCCTTAAACTATGTCTTGGCAACATATGGGAGAACACAAATATACTTCCCAATTGTAGACCTTGGGATATAATAATAATAATAATAATACATTTATAACATGCAAAACAAGCATTCTACCCTCTCCTCTCTCAAACCTGAAGGAGATGTAGAAGAAGGAATACAGAATTTCACATCAGAAGTGCTAAGTTCCAGTCATGACTCTGCCTCTCAGTTTACTGCCTACCTTCCTACTTCCTTATCTGAGCTAGCTTCCTTCCTCTCAGGTTTCTCATCTATAAAGTACTAATATTAATTAATATAAAATTTATTAAATTGATAGTAATTAATATAAAATAAAAATACTAACGAGTATTCATTATATCCAACTACACGGAAAGCATTCTGCCCAGAGCTGGGGAATAAAAAGACAAAAATATAGAATAGAACCTGACTTCAGGAAGATTATATGTCACTTGGAAATATAGCATATAATTGTATAGGATTTACTAAATAATTTGATAAGTTAGAACAAAAAAGCAACTAAGGCGCTAAGCAAAGGGCCTGAGATAATCCTGGAAAGGAGGCAAGGAGGTGGAAATGAGAAGGGAGAGCATTCTGGACAAAGGCATAGAGGTGCGGTATAAAGTGCTAAGGTTAGAAGTGCTGAGTGAGCTTTAATGTCTGAGATGGAGACCGTGAAGGAGTAAACTTTAAATAAGTCTAGGAAGGTAAACTGGTGCCAGATTGTGCTGAGCTTTAAATATCCAGCTAAGGACCCTGTATTTTATCCTGAAGGCACAAAGGAGAAATTGAAGGCCCTAAAGAGGAGAGTACCATAATTAGGTCTTCATTTTAGGATAATAATTATAGATGCTTTTCAAAGGACAAAGAAGGAAGCAATTGAAAGCTCAGTGTCCAATTAGCAGGCTGTGCAATAATCCAAGAGAGAGACGACGGTAACCTGAACTAGGGCAATGACCGTGTGAGTGGAAAGGAGGCAGATGAAAATAATTCTGTGGACTTGGAATCTTCTCCACTTGGGGACTCGCTGAATATGGTGAGAGAGCAGGAAAGGTTGAAACTGACCCCACAGTTTCAATCCTGGGGGAGTAAAATGTTGCTGATATCCTCATGGCTATTTGGGGAAGGGATCATTTGAGAGGGGAAGATTTTAAGTTCCATTTTGGATCTCTTGAGATGACAATGGAACATACAAGTCAAGACAGCCATATTCCATTAGAGACATGGAAATAAAGCTCAAGCGAAAAATCTGAACCCGGTTCTAAAGATGTGGAGATCATTCGGATAGAGCTTATAATTGAATCATGGGAGCTATTGAAGTAATCAAGAGGGAACGTACAGAAAGAGAAGAGACTCTTCTTGAGAAGAGGGATCATGTTTTTGCCTTGAGAGACTTCTGAGATAAGGAGAATTCAGCCAACAATGGAATAAGAAAAGGAGGTAGGTAGAGAAAGCAACTAAGGAAGGTGAGAAAGTCAAGGAAGAAGGGCTCAGACAATGTCAAAGATGCTCCCAGCTCTGAGCCATGTGTTAGTCATAGCTTGTCCATCCCTTTTTTTTTTTTTGCCATATTTAGATTTTTTTTATTAAAGCTTTTTATTTACAAGATATACGCATGGGTAATTTCTCAGCATTGACCCTTGCAAAACCTTCTGTTCCAACTTTTCCCCTCCTGCCCCCCACTCCTCCCCCAGATGGCAGGTTGACCAATATAAGTTAAATATGTTAAAGTATAAGTTAAATACAATATATGTATACATATCCAAACATATTTGGCTCCACAAGAAGAATCAGACTTCAAAATAAGGTAAAAATATCCTGATAAGGAAAGCAAAAATGCAAGTGGACAAAAACAGAGGGATTGGAAATGCTTTGTTGTGGTTCATGCTCATTTCCCAGAGTTCTTTCGCTTGTCCATCCCTTTCTTAAATCCATTGGCACTTTTTACCTACCACTCTTACATGCATTCTAGCTAATCAAGAGCAATACTAACTATTTAAACATTATTTTTGGATCCTAAATTCACCTCTTTCAAGCTTCAATAAGGATCCAAGTTCATACCAGGATTTTGGAAATATCTCTATTCAATTGTACTCTTCCACATTGTGTGGATGATCAGCATGGATAGACCTAGCTTTTCTTAGCAGTACAATGATCTAAGACCTTGATGGAAAATGCTGTCTAAATCCAGAGAAAGAACTAGGGAGTCTGCAAGCAGATAGAAGCAGACTATTTTCATCTTTTTGTTGTGTTTTCTTTGTTGTGATTTTTCCCTTTTGTTCTGATTCTTCTCTCCAACAAGACTAATGTGGAAATATGTTTAATGTGATTGAATAGGGATAATCTGTATCAGATGGTTTGCTGTCATGGGGAGTGAGGAAAATGGAAGAGAGGGAGAAAATGGAAATCAAAATATTATAAAAGTAAACATGGAAAACTAATAATTTTTGAAAAGAAAGAAATATCTATGTTTAATCTGTCTTTCCCCAACTGGGTTTTGACAGATCTCAGATGACCTCTCAATCCCATGGTTCTTATGTTTGTCAGCCTAAGCCATAGAAAAGATAGAGAGGAAAATATATACCCCATGAACGAGTCTTCCATGGCTTGGTACTTTGAGTCAGAAAAAGCTGAGTTTGAATCACACTTCAGCCTGTGTGACCTTAGACAAGTCACTCCACCAATCTCAATTTCCTCATCTTGAAAAGAGGGGAGGGGATGATATTAGCACCTGCCTCCAAGGGTTGCTTTAAGAATCTGAGTGGCACGTGTGCACAAATGTCGGCCCTTTTTGTAGTGGCCAGAAACTGGAAACCGAATGGGCGCCCATCAGTGGGGATGAATAAGTTATGGTCTATGAATGTTATGGAATATTATTGTTCTGTAAGAAATGACCAGCAGGATGATTTCAGAAAAGCCTGGAGAGACTGACAGGAACGGATGCTGAGGGAAACAAGCAGAACCAGGAGATCATTGTACACAGCAACAGCAAGACGATGAGACGGTCACCTGTGGACGCGGCTCTTTTCAGCAGTGAGGTGATTCCGGCCAATTCCAATAGGTTTGTGGTGGAGAGAGCCGTCTGCACCAGACAGAGGCCTGTGGAGACTGAGTGCGGATCACAAGCTAGGATTTCTATCTTTTTTGTTGTTGTTTGCTTGCTTGTTTCTTTCTCTCATTTTTCCCCTTTTTGATGTGATTTTCCTTGTGTAGCACGATAAATGTGGAGATAACATTTAGAAGAATTGCACATGCTTGACTTATATTGGATCACTAGCTGACGAGGAGAGGAGGAGGGGGGTGGAAGGAGAAAAATTTGGAACAAAGGTTTTGCAGGAGTGGATGTTGAAAACCTATTTTGGAAATAAGAACCTATTATTTTTAAAAAAAATTAAAGAATAATGACGATGATGTTAATGACAACAACAAAGAATCTAAGTGACTTACAAACCTCAAAGTTCTCTATAAATATTCCATTGTTCCCCAAATGAGAGAAACCTGTCTCAGGATGATCTCCAAAGCTTTAGGATCACAGAGCAAAGGTTAGAAGGGATCTCCCAATCTCCCTCATTCAACAGATGAAGAAACCGAGACCCGAGAGGTATTTGCTTTAGTATCAGAGATGGGATTTGAATCCAGGGACTCTGACACCAAAGCCAGGATTCTTTGCATCTTTACTATGTCATTTTGGAAAGGAGGTGGAGGTGAAGGGAGAAGACCTGGGTTCTAAATTCTGGCTCTGCTACTTAAACCCACCTATGTGATGTTGGTCAAATTGTTCCATTAGTCATACAGTATTCAAAACTGTGTGGGAGTCAAGAAAATGTCCTGTAGGGGACATAAGCTGAGCCTTGAAGGAAGCTGGAGGTTCTAAGGTGCAAATGCAGAAGGAGGGAAGCCATCTCAGACATGGCAGAGAGTCAGTGTCAAGACAGGGAGTCTTCACATAGAGCACTTCACATAGTGGGATTAAGAGGTTGTGAAGGAGGAACTGGGTCTCTCTGTATGTCTCTGTCTCTGTCTGTCTATCTCTGTCTCTGTCTCTCTGTTTCTCTTTCTCCCTCTCTCTGTCTCTCTCTGTGTCTTTCTCCCTGTCTCTCTCTCTCTCTGTCTCCGTCTCTCTCTCTCTCTGTCTCTGTCTCTCTCTGTTTGTCTCTCTCTCTCTCTCTTTCTCTCTCTCTCTCTTCTCTCTCTCTCTCTCTCTCTCTCTCTCTCTCTCTGTCTCCGTCTCTCTCTCTGTCTCTGTCTCTCTCTCTGTCTCTGTCTCTCTCTCTGTTTGTCTCTCTCTCTCTCTCTCTCTCTCTCTCTGTCTCTCTCTGTGTCTTTCTCCCTGTCTCTCTCTCTCTCTCTCTGTCTCTCTCTCTATCTGTCTCTCTGTCTTTCTCTCTCTGTCTCTGTCTCTCTCTTCTCTGTCTCTCTCTCTCTGTCTCTCTGTCTCTGTCTCTGTCTCTCTGTCTCTGTTTCTGTCTCTCTGTCTTTCTCTCTCTGTCTCTCTCTCTCTCTCTCTCTCTCTCTCTCTCTCTCTCTCTCCCTTTCTTTAATTTGACCTGGCATGAAAATTCAGGAAGTTCTTTTGCAGGGTAATCCATGTTTTAATGAGTTTTGTTTCTCTCTCCCCAATAAGTAGGGGAGGGAGAGTTGAGAGGGCTGGTCTGGGCATCTCGGCTCAGATGCCATGGAGACCTTCATCCTTCCCCATCTCGTAGGATATGAAGAGCCGTTCACTCCCGGAATCTAACATGCTCCAAGGCACTTCAGACCCGGATCTGAAATTTAGACCCATGGGGCACGTGGATTGTCTCGACCAGCTCCCCGTTGCCCAGAGTTGCATTTATTCTCTCATCTGTGACATGCAGGGGGCGAAGGAGAATGACCTCTCACATCTCTTACAGATCTGAATCTACGGTCCTGTGGCCAAAGAGCACACACAGAGGGGAACCAACTTGCCCAAGACTGGGAGGAGGGAGGGTTCAGAGCCAAAGTTGGTTCCTTTGCCCCAGGCTACGGCTCTAGCTGGGAGGCCCTGGGCAGATCTCATCTTCCTCATCTGTAAAATGGACTCATAGGCATTGGGCGGGGGGGGGGGGGGGGGGGGGGGGGGGTTGGCCCTCATCCCTTTTTTTAAATCACAAAAGAGTCCTTAACCCATTTTGTGGCACATACACCCACCTCGACAGCCTGATGAGAATAACATGAGGCTCTGTTGTAAATTTAAAAACTCTCCGTAAGTAGTTATTATTATTATCCTAAATAGCAACGATGGTCAGTGTCTCTTCAGCACATTAAGATCTGTCAAGAATTTTACAAACATAACTCATTTGGATATTCACAGAGATTCTGAAAGAGAAGTGCTATTATGATCCCCATTTTCCAGATGAAGAAACTGAGGCAGACCACGGTGAGTGACTTGCCCAGGTCACACAGCTAGGACACATTTAAATTCCTGTGTTCCTGACTATTCACAGGGCCACCTTGCTATAATTGAATGAGCATTTATTTAGTACCTACTGTGTGCTCAGCACACAACGGTCTCAAACTCGTGTCTCCTATGTCACCCTCTAGGAAAGGAACTGGGCTCCGTCGCAGAGCGCTGTATGGTGTGGACAGATGCCTTGGAGGACTGAGAACCAGGGAGATAGTGAGCAGTGAAGGTCTCAGAAAGAAGCACCCAGCCCCATCGGCTTGTGGTCGAGCCCTTCTGACCTCTGAACTGAGGGAATGCAAGTCGGGCGCTCGGAACAAGCTTCCAAAATTGGGTCTGATTTTTAAGATTCATTTGACAGGGAACCAGGAGGGAGAAAAAGCCACCAGACAAGACCCCGGGGAAGGGAGGCCACAGGACACTGCCCCTTAACAAAAGAGTCAGAATAGAAAGAATATACGCTCCCTAAGGAAAGGGACTGTTTAATTTTTCACGGGATTTTTATCCTCGCGACACACAGTAGGCATTTGATAAATGCTCGTTTGTGATTGGTTGATTGACACTGTGAGGCTGCTGCTAGAGGGGTCACAAGTTACGGAGAAGGGGAAAAGAGAAGGGGTTCCAGAGGCGTTCATCTGGCGTATAGGAGGCACTTGATTTTTTCATTTGAATAAATTAGGGGAATAAGGCCCAGACTGGTGATTTCATTGGTGTAGGTAACTCCCTGAAGAGAAAATAATCTTATTCTTGCCAAACAGGTGCTAAGCTCGGTTGTTTCTGTGCTGCTAAAGAATTACAAGTCCTGTCAACCCCTTTAAATTTCAGTGCTCTGGGACAAAGACCCAGTTGTCTGACCCTAGTTGTGGTTCTGAGCAAATTAAAAAAATATGATTAGAACAATAAGGACATAGAAAGTAGCAGTGCCCACTGTAGACATTTAAATGATCCTTAGAATTATATAAAAGCAGAATCAGATCATAAAACTGTCCGTAAAATCATTATAAAGCTTTCTAGCGAAGGCTGAGCTGGGCAGGCCCTGACCGGTGATCCGCGTGACAGGGTCCTGAGACTTCATTATACAAAGGCCCGTCCAGGTCATTTGCTCTAACTTTCTATTGTGACGCTGAGGACAGTTTCTTTTCGGAGAGGAGAAGGTGAGAGACGAAGCGCCTGCCCACAGGCCCATGGGCCGTTGCAGACTTGGGATTCGAATCCGGGTCTCTGATTCCAAAGGCATCAGGGCGGATGGCCAGTGGCCCCCTGGCGAAGAAGGGTCTGGGCCAGAATTAGAATCCGGATCTTAGGACTTCAAATTCAGCATTCTGGGGCCTAACTCAGTCTGTCTCCGGCCTCCTGGGCTTTGTTCCTGTTCTTGTAATGAGGACCCAACAGAAATAAAACCATCATTAGTATGTGCCCCAGAACCAGCCTCATCCCAGGAGCCCCAGAGAAATCAAGATGGACAGACAGTCGCAATTAAAAGAGGCCTTCCCTCTTCCACTGAATTAGGACAGAGAGAGAGAAAGAGACAGAGACACAGAGAGAGACACACAGAGAAACAGCGAGAGAAGGGGAGACAGAGAGACAGAGAGAGAGAGAGAAGAAGAAGAAGAGAGAAGAAGAAGAAGAAGAAGAAGAAGAAGAAGAAGAAGAAGAAGAGAAGAAGAAGAAGAAGAAGAAGAAAGAGACAGAGAGAGAAAGAGAGACAGAGAGAGAGAGACAGAGACAGAGAGAGAAGGGGAGACAGAGAGAGACAGACAGACAGACAGACAGACAGAGAGAAGAAGAAGAAGAAGAAGAGAGAGAGAGACAGACAGAGACAGACAGAGACAGAGACAGAGACAGACACACATACAGAGAGAAACAGAGAGAGAAGGGGAGACAGAGAGAGAGAGAGACAGAGAGAGACAGACAGAGACAGAGAGACAGAGACAGAGAGAGACAGAGAGAGATACAGAGACAGAGAGAGACAGAGAGAGACAGAGACAGAGAGAGACAGAGACAGAGACAGAGAGGAGAGAGACAGAGAGAGAGAGAGAGAGAGACAGAGGGGGGGAAGGGAGAGAGAGAGGGGAGAGGGGGGGGAAGAGAAAAGGAAGGAGGGAGGGAAAGAAACAAATCCACCAATTATCCAAACTCAATTAAGCAGACCAGTGTTGGCAGCTTCCTGCCCAGGCACTTCCTGTCCTTTCCCTTTTGGGCCAGTTTCATACACATTCCCAGAGGTCAGGTGGGTGACTGAGTGGAGAAGGAGGAAGAACTGTGGGGGAGGGAGACAGGGGGCTTGTGGGGACACTGAATGCTGACAGTGTATACCACGGGGCCTGACACGTAATAGGTGCTTAATAAATGCTTATTGACTGACTGCCAGTGCATCTAGCTGGGAAATCCAGGGCTTTGGGAGAGGGAAGTCTGCCAGATTCATAGAAAATTGGTCCCTTTTAACGGTTTCACATCTTCCTGTAGTCCCCAAACTTACTTTCTTAGAGATGAAGAACACCAAAGGAAAACATACGCTGCTCACCCCAATACTTGAAAAGATGCAATTTACTGCTAGATTGGCCCACTGCTCTCCCTCCTCCCCCATGATTGGGAGCTGGAGGAGTGGGAAAAGTCCAGGAAGAACCTTTGGGTGACAGAGTGAGAGAAAGAAGAGACAATGGGAGGAAACCAGCAAAGTTCTCCCTCGTCTCAGTCCGAGTCCCACTCTCGGAGCCAGAGCTCTGGCCCCTATGGCTCTTCCTTGCTTGTTTAGAGTTTGAAATAGGGAGAGGGAGAACAGCAGAACCTGAGTTAGAAAACTTGGGTTCCAAGTACAGTTAATGGTGAGACCCCTGAGAGTATCACGTCACTCAGTAGCATCTTTGGAGTTCAAGGACCTGTGTTCCATTCCCACTTCTGAGTTAGCTCTGGGACGTCAGACAGATCTCTGAACCCCAAGTTTCTTCATTTGCAAAACGAATCCTGATTTCCAGGATTCCCCTCTAGTCCTAGGTCTGAGGGCCTAAAACGTGGCTTCAAGGCCTCGTGTAGTCACTTATTATTGGTCTGATCGTGGGCACATCCAGGGCTCAGTTTCCTCATCTGTAAATGCGAGGATTGGACTAGATGGCCTGTGAGCTTCCTCCTAGATCTCCCTTAGTACCGAGTTTCTAACCGTGTGGGAACGATACCCAGCCACCAGACAGATACACACGAATAAAAACATCCAATTAACACAACGCGTTTGAGTCTTTCGAGAGTCACTATTGCAAGCAAGAGGTCTCTCGGTGTTGGGCTGCTCCGCTGAAAAGTGGAAATCTCTTCTGGTTTTAACGAAAAAAAAGTCCTTGGAGTTTTGTGAATGGCAAGTTTAATACGCATCCACGTTGCCATGTGTCAACCAAAGAAACTAACACAAACCTGAGCTATAGAAGACACTCCGGGCCCAAGCAATCTGTCAGTCAGTGAACATGTATTAAGCGCCTACTGTGTTCCGCAAGCTTCCATGACAGTTCTGGCCCTAGTGTTTTAGGAAGGATTCTGATCGTCTGGAGAGCCGGTCCCAGGCGAACAATCCTGATGTTCTGGCCATGAGAGGATCTGGGACATAACAGTATTGGAAAAGCCGCCGTTTAGGTTAGAGTGATTCCCAAGGGGAATGGGCTCCTTGGGAGGCAGCAGATGGAGCCTCAGTGTTCCAGCAAAGGCTGGGAAAGCTCATCGTGCATGCCATAAAGACAATTCCTGGTTGAGCGCAAGATGGATGAAATCGCTCATGGTCTGAAGATGCTGGGATTCCCTTGCCTTCCCTTCGTCTCTTAATGGATCTCCTCAATTCTCTTCTTTCCTCTTCTTCTCTCCCTTCCCTTCCTCTTCTTTTCTTTTTTCTTCTCTCCTTTCCTATTCTTTCTTCTTCCTCTCCCCTTCCCTTTTCTTTCATCCCCTCCCCTTCTCTTCCTCTCCTCTTCTTTTCTCTTTTCTTCTCTTCCTTTATCCTTTCTTTTCTTCCCTTGTCTTCTCTTGTCTATTCTTCCTTTTCCCTTTGCTTCTCTTCCCTTTCTTATCTTCTATTCTCATTTCTCCTCTTCTTTCCTCTCCTTTCTTCTCCCCTTCACTTATCTTCTTTTCTCTCCCCTTCTCTCATCTCTTCATTTATCAAGGACTTAATAAGTGCCTTGTTAAGCAGTGGGGATATAAATACAAAGGCAAAGATAGGCCCTGCCCTCAAGTAGCTTATAATCTAATGCAAAATAGAAATATATATATATATATTTTCCCCTGATGATTTCTCAGAGTTCTTATGAAAGTGCTTTGAAAATTCCAAATATGAACCTTTTTTTTTTAAATGAAGCAATTGAGAAAACTGCCAGGAGCTCGGTGTGAGTGAAGAAGGCCCAGGTCCTAGCAAAAGGAAGGTGACAGGTCTGCCGCTCTTACCCAGTCAGATGATACTTGTAGCATAGCATTCAGGTCTGGGCCTGGTGTTTTAGGAAAGCAAACAAGGAATGGTAGCCTGGTGGAAGGAGGGGAATCAGGATGGTAAATTTGTTCATAGTTAAAGCTGTCCACAACTTGAGGGGTCATTGGTCCTCCCTCAAAGGAGATCTCTGATTGGAAGTTGGATATTCCCTGGCTGGGATTTCTGGAGGGCCAAGGTTGGACACGATGATTCCAGAGGTCCCTTCCTACCAAAAGAGCCAGGGAGCCTATGAAAAGGAAACTCATTATCCCTCGTATTCCTGAGGAAAAATTGCCAGGGGGCCCCCACCCCCATTAAGCTTGACTTTCTGAGCCACTTCACTCTGGAGCACTTTAAGGCCACATCCTGCCATCAATTCTAGCGCTGACTTCAATGGGCATCCTGTTGGGGAAGGGCCATCTGCAGGATGCAGCTTTACAAGACGAGCCTCGGTACAATAGGGTTTTCTATGGAGATCAATGGATTAATTTCAAATGCTTATTTCTTGGCCATGAGGAGACACATTGTTTTCCCACAGTCGGCAGGCAGGGCTACATTAGCCAAACTTCATTCTTGGAAAGTCAAAGAAATTATTTGTATTTACTTTTTTTTTTTTTAATGGATAATGACTTTGCTCAGGGCTCCAAAGGTCAATAACAATTATAATGGAAACCCAGAAGGAGATGTGGCCTTTGACTGAGCCCTTGTCTGGAAAGGCCAGCCAGAAATCATTTGCTCTCTTCCCTTCTTCCTCCCATCCAGCCATCGAGGCATTCCCTGGAGCCCCTCAGGCCCCCTTCCCTCCCTCCCCTGGAATAGAAACACATTGATGCCGTTGTGGATACAGTGAGTTATTTTTTGAGGAGAGAGGAGAATAAAAAGGGTGTGCTGAAGCCCAAACCTCTCTACTGCCTCTCCATGAGACACCTGATTACAGGGGACCACTACGGAGGTGTACCCCTAAAATGAGATCTCCTTGAAAGTCAATCACACTGATGCTGAGTGAAATGAGCAGAACCAGGAGATCATTATACACTTCGACAACAATACTGTATGAGGACATATTTTGATGGAAGTGGATTTTTTTGACAAAGAGACCTAACTGAGTTTCAATGGATAAATGACGGACAAAAGCAGCTACACCCAAAGAAAGAACACTGGGAAACGAATGTGAACTATCTGCATTTTTGTTTTTCTTCCCGGGTTATTTCTACCTTCTGAATCCAATTCTCCCTATGCAACAAGAGAACTGTTCGGTTCTGCAAACATATATTGTATCTAGGATATACTGCAACATATCCAACATATAAAGGACTGCTTGCCATCTAGGGGAGGGGGTGGAGGGAGGGAGGGAAAAAAAATCGGAACAGAAACGAGTGTCAATATAAAGTAATTATTAAATAAAAATTAAAAAAAAAAGAAAGAAAGTCAATCACAGATCTTCAAACAGAAAAGACCACATAGTCACCCCTTCATTTTACAAATGAGGAAACTGAGTTCCAGATAAGTTGAGTGACTTGCTGGTCTGGACAGGGGCAGATTTTTAATTCACATCCTCTCACTCAAAAGTCAAATATAAGGATAAATGGTAGTTAATGAGGGAGCTAAAGACTATCCAGAAGGACTGGCTGAAAAGTAACGTGCTTCTTTCCACGAATCAGACTTGGAAATGCAGCATGGAATCAGATGGGCCAGAGGTCTGAGATCTAGTTCGGACATTTATCAGTCATTTCACTGCATGCTCTCGACCTCAGTTTTCTCATCTGTAAAATAGAGTGACAATAGTAATGGCACTATCTACCTTACAGAAGTGTTATGAGAAAAGGATTTCACAAATCTTAACTCTCCATGGAAATGTCACTTATTTAGGAACAATGAGAAATCAATATGGCAGCCATCTCAGTGCCTTTCTGCTAGAAGGTGGGGTAGAATGGAAAAGAAATCATTTTTAAACACCTACTGTGTGCCAGGTACTAGGTCAATCTAAGCACTTTACAAATATTATCTCATTTGATCATCACAAAACCCATTGAGGAATATTATTATTCCTATTTCAAGGGAAGGAAACTGAGGCGATCAGAGGTTAAATACCTCATCCAAGCTGCCCAGTTATTATGTTTCTCAGGCCATATCAGAAATCAGATTGTTTTGATTCTAGGCCCACCATGACCCCCATGTTCTTAATTCCTTGGAGTTATTAAAATACTCACTCAGTAAGCATTTATTAATTAACCAATCTACACGCCCTTTAAGCGCCTACTATGTGACAGCCTTTGTGAGCCATGTTAAAGATGTAGACAAAAGTGAAAATGCCCCTGCTCTAATAGAACTTAGTATTCAGAACTGTGCAAGCCCCTCTAGGCAGTATAAAAATAAAATGGTCTGTGAGTTCAAGGAGCTAAGACACTAATGGGCACAGAAAACGCTGCCCATTGGGATATCATCATTTCAGTTTGTTCTATATGTTCATAAATGCAAGACAGAATTCTCTAAGATCAGAGAAGAAAGAGGGTCTTTTCATGAGAGGATGAGGGAATCAAGGAAGGCTTTATGAAGAAGGTAGCATTTGAGAAGAGCCTTGAAGGACTGAACATTATTTCTTTCCGTGCACTCTTAAGTTTGAATCAGACCTTTTTGTTTTTCTCTTAATTCAGCACAACATTTCTCATCTCTGTTTCTTTGCACAAGCCAAGTGTTGTTAAGTGTGGGAGTCCATTGATTGTTCCATCCCACTGGCAAGTTTTACTTGTGCTAGATGGGAATTTTTCTTGACAAAATCAGCCAATAAGAACTAGGTTTCACAAGAAATCTGTTCTGATTGGTCATCCCAGAGGGAATTTAAGAAAAAAGCAGGAGTGAGTTCAGAACCATAGAGCTATTCCAAGGATCAGGCAAAAGGGAGGAAAGGGACATCCCGAGTTGATCCAAATGCCCGGAGGCGACCAGTGAAAGGAAAAAGAGAATGTAAAACTGAACTGTATCTAAGAAGGGAGAGCTGGAAGGGGGCCATTAGAAATTAGCTGCATAGGGATAATATTGTAAAAAAAAAAATTACCTATGCATATGTACTATCAATAAAAAGTTATAATTATAGAAAGAAAGAAAGAAAGAAAGAAAGAAAGAAAGAAAGAAAGAAAGAAAGAAAGAAAGAAAGAAAGAAAGAAAGAAAGAAAGAGAAAGAAAGAAAGAAGAAAGAAAGAAAGAAGGAAGGAAGGAAAGAAAGAAGGAAGAAAGAAAGAAAGAAGAAAGAGAAAGAAAGAAAGAAGAAAGAAAGAAAGAAGAAAGAAAGAAAGAAAGAAAGAAAGAAAGAAAGAAAGAAGGAAAGAAGGAAAGAAGGAAGGAAAGAAAGAAAGAAAGAAAGAAAGAAAGAAAGAAAGAAAGAAAGAAAGAAAGAAAGAAAGAAAGAAAGAAAGAAAATTACCTGCATCTATAGGTATCTTAGAATGGAAGACTCAGTCTGATATCTGCCTTCTCAAAGATTGAGTCAATTTTCCTTCCCCATACCTGTCTGGAAAACTCAGTTTCCTCTTCTATCAAATGACAGGATTCCATTGGGTGATTAGGAGTTCCCTTCCCATTCTAAATCCCAGGGAAGGGTTTTGAGCAAAGAAAAGATCTGAGCCCTGACTTGCCATTTGTTATCTCTATAACCTTGGTCCCATTTCTGATCATCTTTCCAGCTCTAAATCCTATCTATGGTCATTCAATCAGCACTGCTCATCAGGGATGAGTAATCTGGCATGAATAGCATGAATCAGAGGGGGAAAGAAAGCCTAGAGGATGGGAAATGTGGATTTCCTCCACTTTTCTTTCTTTTCTTCTCCTTTCTTTTCTTGTCTTTTCTTTTGGGGAAATGTGGATTGGGATGGGGTGCCAAGTATGAATCAGCTGACTCATGAATAGTCTGGGGGAAGTCAACCCCACAAAGCTCTGGGCTGGGACATGGCTGAGATATGCCCAAACTCCAGAGAAAGGACAAGAATCTTTCAATGACTTTTTTCAGTTTTCTTGATCAAACACTACAAGTTTTGGGGTTTTTTTTTTTTTGTTTGTTTGTTTGTTTGTTTTTCTGGAGCAAAGGGACAATAGGAAGGGGAAGGATACTTTTTACTGTCTTTTTTTATTACAACTTCCAGAATATCAAAGTTCCTGCAAAAACCAACAATATTTTTGATGATGAAAGTATGAATAATCAAACATATGGACTGGATTTCCTTTAAATTACAAAGAGTCTCAAACACATGAGGAAAAGAGAGCTCGAGCAAAAAAAATAAATGTTTTTCAAATTTTATCACAACCTCAAGGCTTGGGAAATCATTTCACAACTAACAAGGGGGGAGGAGAAGGAAGGAAGAAAAGAAGAGGGAAGAGAAAAAAAAAAAAAAAGGAGACCAAGAGAGATTTCTACCACTCTTCTGTCAGAAGCAATAAAAAGCTGCAGATTCTAAGATATCTTTGTCTCTGAGGCAGTGTGATACAATGGAATTGATCTCTAGAGAACCTGGATTCAAATTTAATTCTTAAAGTCTGCATGACTTTGGGCAAGTCATTTAACTTCCCCTATGTCATCATTTGTAAAACGAGAAAATTGAAATTGATCATGTGTAAAATTCTTTCTAGTTCTAATCCTACCATTCTGAGACGTAGTCCTGACTCTTCTGCAGTTCCAACAGGGCCAGCTCTCAATCGAAGAGTTTAGCATAGTGTCGGGCACATAAAAGGCACTTCATAAGTGTTTATTGATTAATGAATGTAATTTGGTAATTTCCAATTTGAGTTTATTTGTATTTCTCCAGTATCTCCCAAAAAGCTTCCTTGGTGACTGAAAGTCCACCATAAGAAAATTGTCTTTTAAAAAGGGGGAATTCTAATGATTGCTTCTTAAAATGCAAACACTCCTATTGGTGTTTAGTCACTAATATCTTACCTAGTGCCTGAGTTAGGAGCAGAGATAGCATAAAAGACAAAAAGCTAAACTTGTGAGAATAAAATAAAATAAAATAAAATAGTATTTATAAAGTACTTTGTAAACCTCAAGGCACCATATCAATGCTAGTTATTATTACTATTATATTATTTGTTCCTGAGCCTATTTTGGGAGTTCCCACCCCTGAAGCTTTGTGCACAATATTCTCTAGGTCTGGAATTAGAATTCCCACCCCAACCATCTCTGCTCCCTTTCAATTCACTTGTCAGTGTCAAAGTCTCACGTAAATCTGACCTGCCCAAGGAAGCTTTCTCAGGTGCCCAGGTGGAAGTGACCTTAACCTCAGCTGAGCCCATGGCACTCTCCCATCTTCTTGCATGGTCTGAACATCCTTAAGTGTAGAATACATAATCCTTCAACATTTATTAAGCGCCTATTGTATGCCAGGCACGATATACTAAGAGCTGTAAAAAGATCGGTCCTAGTATCTAATGAACTGGGTGGAAATTTCAGCTATGAAAGACACAATTATGTAACCTTCAGCCCATTGCTTCCTACCTTCAGACCTCAGTTTCCCCATCATGAATACTTTGATAATTATTCTTTCGCTCTTTGTCTTCTAAGGTTATTGGAAGAAATGTATTTTCTTTTTAGCTTAAGGACGTTGTTGGTCAAAATAATAATACTGATGACAGTGTGCATTTATAGAATATTTTAAAATTTGCAAATCACTTTAGAAATATTATTTCATATTATCATGATAATAACCCTGGAAATGATGCAATTATTATCACCATTTTATAAATAAGTAAATTGAGGCAAGTGGGAAAATAATATAAATGATGCAGTAGAGGAGGTTAAAGAGGAAGATTCAAGTACAAATCCTCCCTGGGAAAGTGACAACTTCCCTGCGCTTCATTTTTAAATGGAAAATGCTGGACTCCATGGCCT
Source organism: Antechinus flavipes (assembly GCF_016432865.1). Classification (NCBI taxonomy): domain Eukaryota; kingdom Metazoa; phylum Chordata; class Mammalia; order Dasyuromorphia; family Dasyuridae; genus Antechinus; species Antechinus flavipes. The sequence continues at coordinate 468,006,440 of NC_067401.1, forward strand.
GGAAAATCCCTTCCGTTTCTGAAATCTATGAAGCTGTAAAGCATTTTCCTTATCTCAAAGTGCCACCCAAATTTCAGCTATTATGATTGCCTCCGGGTATCTTATCATCCCGACTAGACTACTATATCTTAGATGGCCACAACTGGGTTGTTTTTATCTCCCTATCCTAAGTACTTAGAATAATGAATGTTTTGTACATAGTAGGCTCTTAATTAAAAAACAAAAGATTTGTTAACGGCCTACTATGTGCCAGGCACCATGCCAGGCCTTCATGTGAAGGATGCTGCTACAAAAGACAGTCTTTGCCCTCAAAAAAATCGCATTCTACCGTGTGAAATGGATGAAAATGGATATTGGTTGCTAGCTGGTACCATCCCTAGAGTCCGGAACCCCTAACTTGTCAGCCTGTAAATACAAGAGAACTGTCGCAGCAGCCTCGGACTATTCACGTCAGGCTTTCTGAAGAGGAAGTAGGTCTGTGCCTTAGTTTGCTGGAAAATATGAAAACAATAATAATATTAAAAAGTCATGTTCTGCTTGTTCATAAGAAGCCAATTTCCTGCCCACAGTGGCTTTGATAAATTGGAGTCCAGCAGTCACCAGGTGGCCAATTCTTCCTGAAAAGGCAGACCGAGTCTTCGGCATCTTCCCTCCCCACCAGAACAGACTCTTTCGGCTGGACGTTTGCCAGGGCCGTCCTCAGCCTTCAGCCTTATAGGAAATGGGAGTGGAGTTTGGATTCAAACTCTTTCCACAAATGAAAGAGGGCAGGAAAAGAAATGGGGGAAGGGAAAGAGCAGAGAGATGTGGGGGAAACAGACAAGGGGGAAAATGAAAGAGGAGAGAGAGAAAGAGAGGGAGGAAGGAAGGGGAGAAAGAGAGAGACAGAGACAGAAACAAGAGAGAGATAGAGTCAGAGGAGACAGAGACAGAGAGAGACAGAGACAGAGAGAGAAAGAGAGAGAGAGACAGAGACAGAGAGACAGACAGAGACAGAGACAGAAACAGAGACAGACAGAGACAGATATTGACAGAGAGCGGGGAGAGGGAGAGAGGAGGGGGGAGAAAGACAGAGACACAGAGACAGGGTCAGACAGACAAGGGGGGGAAGAAAGGGGGAAAGAGAGGGAGGGAGAGACAGAGACAAGAGACAGACAGAGATAGACAGAGACACACAGAAATAGGCAAAGAGGAAGAGGAACGGAGGGAGGGAGGGAGAGCGGGAGCCACATCTCCCTGGAGTCGGGCAAAGGCCAGAGAAGGCGCTGGGAAAGTGAGCGCTCCCTTCTCCCGCCTCCCGGCAGCGGCGGGTGCCCGGTGCCAGCGGCGGGTGCCCGGTGCCAGCTCCGGGCCCGGCTGTGTGGCGGGCCTGCCGCTGCCGGATGGCCGGGCCAGCTCAGAGTGAATCATACCCCCCTTCCCCCCCGGAGGCTGCCTTCACTCCCGGGCCAGGAGAGCATCCCTGCGGCCGCACGTCGGCCCCCATCCTGCGGCCGGGGCGGGAGGAGGGGAGGACTAGTGAGGGGATGGAGGGCATTCTCTTCGCAAACACTGCCCGTGAGGGGAGGGGAGGGCGGGGGGCGAGCTGAGAAAGACAAGGGCCGGGGGCCTGCGAGGGCTGCCTGGCACCGGGCGAGTCTCTAGGATGCCACTGAGGGCGTCGTCCTCATCCTCGGCTCGAGACCCCGGGAGAGGGCGGCCTCTCCCCAAGGGCCCCCCGCCTCTGCGGGGTACAGGATAGCGCCGGCTCGCGCGCTCCCCACCGCTGGCCGCCCCCCCCCCCCGCCCTTTCCCTTTCTCCGGCCCCTCCCGGGTGCCCAGGACGCCCTGCCCCCCTCCCCTCCCTCCGTGCTTTAAGGTCCCTTCCCGCCCGATCGCCCCAAAACAGCCCCGGGGGCCCGGAGGCCACAGAGGTGGCGGGGAGTCCCGGCTCTCCGAAGCTTGCTAGCCGCGTGTTCTAGCACAGTGCTCTAAGGTCTCCTCCAGGCTCTCTCCCACCCCTGCCCTTAGGTCCGTCTCTATCTTCTAAGAACCTTTCCAGCCCTAACCTAAGCCGTCCCAAACCTAACAACGTTGCCTGAGATAAAATTAAACGGAAGAAAAACTGAATGTACGGAACCCACCACTGAGGCACGGCTCTGTCCCTGACGCAGGGCACGGACCAGAAGGGAGACTTTTATTGGGGAGGAAGAAAACCGCATCTCTCCATTTCACAGGGACGCCGAAGGAACCTGGGGGGTCACTCAGTCCCATCCCCTCATCTTACAGAGACAGGACCGGAGCGCTGCCCCAAACGTCCAGGGGGCCACAGGGAATCAATGGCTGACCAGTGATGGCCTCTGGGAGGCAGCCTGGGAGCTGGGGCCATGCACCTTTCTGATGAGGAGAGGGGGCTTCCCCCCCTTCAGCCCCATTGATCCCCCTCACACTTGTCTAAGGAAAAGCCTTCCTTCAGAAGCCCAGGCCCATCTCTTCTTTATCCTCCTGATTCTTGCCCAGGGTCCTGGAGACCTTGATGGCTTACAAAGCCTTATAAAGTTTAGAAATCATTTTGCACTTTGTATCAGGGCTTTCCCATCAGAATCTCACTGGTCCTTCTGATAACTCAGAGCCAGACAGGGAAGGGTTTGTTCTCCCTCCTGCAGATGAGGGAACAGAGGCCCAAACAGGGGGAGGCACTTGCCCAACAGCACACGGCAGAGCCCGGTCTCTAGCCCAGCCGCCTGCTTCCAGAATCTGTATTTCCTTTCCTCTAATCACGAGACTTCTCAGGAGCCGTTGGAGTTGCACTAACCACCCTGGAAACGCAGGGATTCCAGCGCGTGGCTACAACAAACTTCCTTTTCCTGTGGTCATCTTGGCACTACTGAGCATGGTTTTAGGGAGGGGAGAGACAGGCAGGAAATTCTTCCTCCAGGACAAACCATTCCCAATTCCCCTCAGAATCCCTCCTGCTGTTTACAATGGCGAGCACCTCCAAGAACCAGGGGCGTCGAGCCCCCTCCTGTTGGGCTGGACCAGACTGGTACCTTCTGATGGATTCCCTCCCAACCTCTGAGCCTGATCACGTCCAAACCCACAGTCTCGAGAAGTCAGCTGAGAATCTCGAATAGCTTCCATGCCTGTTTTATTCCATTGGGCTTTGGTTCACTGGAGCTCTTGAAGCAAGTTTACTCTGGGTCATTTGTGGGCAGGGCAGGGTACTTGGGGACTTGCTCACTCCGGAACAGAAAGGAAGACTGTACCGGTGCTTGCTGGGGGCTGCCCGCAGTAAGTCTCCTGCTCAGACTTCAGGGGGCTGTCTCAACAGGTGACTCCTTTCCTCCACCCACTTCTCCCTTCATTTTAAGTCCTTCCTGAAGAGGAGTTTTCTGTTCAGACCTTCCACGTGATCATCTCAGTCTTGATCAGTTAAACACATGGAACCGTCTTCATTGAATCTAATGCCCAAACTTCTGACTCCTTTGGTCAAAAACCAGTTTCCTTGGCTAGCTTTATGGAGGCAAGGCCCCTGAAAGAGACACTAGAAGGCCTTTGTCTGTGCTGGCTCTGCCACTAGACAGCAATGGGGCCCCATTGGCCGTTTCTCTTCCCTGAGTCTGTTCCACTCCACCATTCAGTACAAGTATTCATTAAGCGCATACTATGGACTAGGCAGCGGATAGAGCACCAGATGCAGAATTAGAACATCAGGCACTTACTACTCGGGGGCTGCTGGGCAAGTCACTTTAACTTTGTCTCAATTTCCTCAACTATGAAATAGGGACAAAGTTGTTGGGATGATCAAATGAGGTAATATCTGTAAAGCACCTAGCAGTACCTAGTATACAGTAAGTACTATATAAATGCTTATTCTCTTTCATCCCTCTCCCGATTCCTAGGCACTGGGAATTCAAAGACAAAAATGAAAAGCTGTGATGTCAAAAAGCTTACATTCAACTTGGGAGGGCAGAGGCTGGTACACAGATATGATTATACAAAAGATATAGTTTTGCTGGACTTATGTTTTCATCTGTGTAGGGAGGAGCTAGTGAGGAACCCACTCTGCCACTTCCCATCAATACCTCTTCCTCAATTTAGTCAATCAGTCAGTAAGCATTTATTAATCACCTTCGATGTGTCAGGAACAGTGCTAAATTCTGGCAAGACAAAGAAGAACAAAAGACAGTTTTTTTCAAAAGGATTCTGTGATTTCTCTGATAAAACAAGTTAATAAATAATATATATTAAGGCTTTGTAACTGTACTGACAACAAAAAGCCCTTAAGGAGTTTGCCTGGGGCAGTGAGGGTGAACTTCCCAGGGTCACACAGTCAATATACACCCAAGTCAAGACTTGAATCCAGGTCACAATGCAACCTGAAGCAAGTGTCTCATCCATCAGCCAAAGGTCAAATAATCTATGTTACTTAGGTGGTGATATATAGGGAGGTGGGGGTGGGGATAGGAGAGGATTTATGCCTGGGGAGAATTTAAACACTTTTCCTATTGGAGGTTGCTCCTGAATTTTGATTTGGAAATGCTCAGAGATGAGAAGAGAATAAATGAGAGAAGAGAGGGAAAGCTAGTGCAAAGGTGGTAGATGAGAGATGGAAACGTCAGGTGCAGGGAACATCCAGTCTGGCTGGAACCTAGTGTGTAAGCCAAGGAATCAGACTGAGAAACCAGCAGAAACTGGATGGAGAAGGGTGTCAAATACCAGAAGAGTACAGGGAGCTACAGAAGCTTATGGAGCAGAGGAATGACCTGCTAGATCAGTGCCTTAGGGAGACTAACTGGACAGATTCAGTAAGTCTGTGATTTCACTGATGTAGGGATTCCTGCTAACAATGTAGAATAAACCGGGTCCATCCTTGCCTATCTGGTGTATCCGTCTGGCTCTTATATCCTCAAGGTCCCTTCCACTTCCCAACTCTGACATCCCCTGTTCTAAGGTTCCTCCCAGCGCTGATATCTCTGAAGGCCCTTTCTGATTCTAAAATTTTGTGTCTAAGTTCCCCCCCAGATCAGACATTTCACACACTAAAGGTTCCTATTGCTCTACCATTCTATATTCTTTCCCAGTTCTGTTTTCTGTGATTTTTCTGATCAAATGAGTTAAGAAATAATTTACATGAAAAGGCTCCGTGACTATACATGACTACAAAAGTTTAAATTGTTATTTCCAATCGATGGCGTGTTATATTAAGAATTAAAGTGGGGGCAGCCAGGTGGTGCAATAGATTACCCATCCCAGGTCAGACAGATGAGTTCAAATACAGCATCAGACGCTTACTTAGCTGTGTGACCTTGGACAAGTGATGTCTGCGCCCAAAAAGAATTAAAGTGAATGTTATTTTTTAAATGCTTAACGAAAAGTTAAAGAGAAAAAAAACTCAAAATAATTTTATCAAATGTTTCCACATAAGTTTTTTTTTAATCAACTAATAAAGATTTCTTTAACTCCAGACTTTCCCCAAAAAAATCTTAGAATGAAAGAGTCCTTAGAGACAATCTAGTCTGCCATCATCTCTCTTTGTTTTACAGACAGGGAAACTGAGGTGTTTGGAGTTTTGATCTGGGCCAGATAAATCAGTGTCAGAACTCCCAACCAGATCTTCCACAGCTGCCTCTCCCTCCAAAATCCCAAGATGTATACATTCTCCAACACTATGGGTATTGACCAGCTTTTCAAAGTTTCATCTGGTTCCTTCCCCCTGGAGATTTAACAGGTGTTTGGCCAGACACGAGCCAATTCTGCTTTGCCTTTTCTTAGCTTTCAATCACTCCAGATGTTCAAGCCAAGAGTGTGGTCCAGTCTAGAAGAGAGGTTCAGTTTTCTTCTGTTATTGACGGGACAGGTAACATTGGCCAAGTCACTCGGTTTTCTCCAAAATCAATAAAAGCCTCTTGACCAAGCCAAGGGGCAGTGTCCACTAGGCAAGGCTTTCTGGGAAGGGGCAAAAGAGGAACTGGTGATGTTTAACCTGCAGAAGAAACAACTTTGCTGTCTGCATATATCTGAAGTGTCAAAATTTGAAATGTGAAATTATTTTAAAAAGGGTTCAGCTTACTCAGTTTACCCCCAAGAGCATTGGGAAGTGAGAGGGCTGTGAAGGCAGAGGCTCTGGGTTCAAATTACTCTGCCAATTACTGTAGACGACTTTGGCAAAACACTTAAGGTCACTGTGCCTCGATATCCCCCTTTGAAAAATAAAAGGATTGACTACTTAACCTCTACCAGATCGAAATCTATGATCTTGTGAACCAGCAGCTATTCGGGGAGGTAGGGAAATGGCAAAAAGTAAATCATTTTGGACTAAAAACAACAACAAAAGACTTTTTAATCAACGGGCATTTAAGTACCTGCTATATAGTGAGAAGGCCAACACGGGATAGTAGATGGCTGGCTGGCCATGAAGGCAGGAAGATACATACTGATCAGGTGACCATGAGAAAGGGACTTATTGTCTCATTGGTGCTATAAGGAATTCTCAAAGACAGAGAGGTTCTTTACACAGGATCTCAGATGTTGGATGGGGAAAATATTTCACCTTCATTTTATCTAATTTCTAACTGAAATTTTATGTTTCTTTGTTACTTTCTTTTTCTTTTTTCTTTTTTTTGGTGGGGAAGCAATCTAGGTCAAGTGACTTGCCCAGGGTCACACAACTAATACGTATCTGAGTCACATTTGAACTCAGGTCCTCCTTTCTCCAATGCTCTATTTACTGTGCCATCTAGCCACATCTATTTTTTTAATTATTCTGAGAAGGGGTCCCCAAAGAAGTCCAGGACACAAAAGCGGATAAAAGACCCTAGGCGCTAGAATTCTAAGTTGCAGAGAGAATAGTAAGCTCTATCAGTAGGAGGGATTTCCTCACCTGAAAGCAGTCTATATTACTAAAATCATCTCAGGTCCAGATTATACCCCAAATCTACAGCCTAAGTCTTGAGGAACCAAAACCAAAAATGAAACACGCAGAGCCCTCAAAAGTTTTGCCTTCTATTAAGATAAACAAGTCGGCTTCTAAATCACTTTCTAGGGAACTGGAGCTGTCCAAGAACGGAGGGGGCTGTTCCAGGAGGTGGTGAGAGTCCCATTGGTGACAGCAGAAGCTGAATAACCAACCATTTGTTGGGGAGTGAGTTTAAAAGAAAAAAGAGGGGGGGTGGATTCTGGCATGGGGCAAAGCAACTGGACAGGGTGATCTCGGAGTCCCTGCTGGTTCTGAGCTTCTCGGCTGAGGCTAGGGAGGCCATGGGGAGAAGAGAGGTCAGTCTCCACCTTTGTGTGATGGGACCGAAGCCATCTCCACCTCCTGGGGTATTATGTGACCACAGGAATTACTGCTCACAAGCTCTTTGGACAGAGGGAAAGGGGGGATAGGCAAGCGAAAATCACCATCTTGTTATTCCTGGCTCCTTGCCAGGACTGGCTCGTACACAGTGGCCTGGCTCACTCTGCCTCTCCTTCCCCATCCTGTTTTTGAACTTGCTGCTCTCCCTCTCCCTCCACCCTTTCCCTGATCCTGTTCTCAATAACCCGGCAGCCTTCAGTCACTTTCTTGCAGTTTTTCTTTGCACTTTTGCTCAGCCAGGGTCCTTGTGACGTCTGCCTCCGCACTCGGGAGCCTGGATTCATGGGCCCATGGAATAGCAGAGGGGAAGAGACCTGAGAGCAGACGTTGGGACAAAGTCTAACAGAGGAGGTTAGTGCAGAAAAGGAGTCCCTTGAATCCCTGCTCCCACTCCCACTTGCCAGTTCCCAGTGTCATCATCCATCTTCACTCAGCTGAGGAGTCCGTGGAAATCACGCGGATAACCAGCTTTTTCTGTCAGATTCCTAGAAAAAGCGATGGAAACGCACTTCGTCTGCTTTTCCTCTCATTCCTCCCTTAACTCACTGCGACCCGACTTCCAGCATCATCACTCAATCAGCTTTACTCTTTCCAAAGTTACTTCTCAACCGCATGGACTTTGTTTGGTTCCCAATTCCACATTATTGCACCATCCCATCCCCTGGGTTCTCTGCCCTTGCTGGATTCTCCCAGCATTACTGTCTCCTGGTTCCCTGCCTGCCCATTTCTTCTCCAGTTCCTTTCTCTGAATCTTCATCCTTGTCCCATTCTCTACCTGTAGCTGTATCTCAGGTTCCATCCTGGTTTTTCTTCTATTCTTCCTCATCATTGTCTCTCTTGTTAACCTCATGCTCTCCTAGGGATTAATTTAAACTATACAGATGGCTTCCAGATAGATAAACATATGGATCTGGAAGCAGAACTACATAGAGACAAGAAGATAGACTTAGAGAGACAGAGATAGATGCCCAGCCCCAGTCTTTCTCCTGATCTTTAGTTCTGCATCCCCAACTGCCTATTGCTTGATGCTAAAATGTTCCTCATCTCATCTCAAACTCAGCATTTCCAAAATAGAACAGATTATCTTTCCCCAAAAAACCCTCTCCTCTTCAAATAAAATAAATCAAAGTAAAACAAAAGAAAGCAAGGAAGGAAGGAAGGAAAGAAGGAAAGAAGGAAGGAAGGAAGGAAGGAAGGAAGGAAGGAAGGAAGGAAGGAAGGAAGGAAGGAAGAAAGAAAGAAAGAAAGAAAGAAAGAAAGAAAGAAAGAAAGAAAGAAAGAAAGAAAGAAAGAAAGAAAGAAAGAAAGAAAGAAAGAAGAAAGAAAGAAAGAAAGAAAGAAAGAAAGAAAGAAAGAAAGAAAGAAAGAAAGAAAGAAAGAAAGAAAGAAAGAAAGAAAGAAAGAAGAAGGAAGGAAGGAAGGAAGGAAGGAAGGAAGGAAGGAAGGAAGGAAGGAAGGAAGAGAAAAAAAATTCCCTGACCCAAATGAGCAGATGATCCTTGACAAATCTTTCATTCCAGTCCTCAGTTTCCTCATTTATGAAATGAAAGGGTTGCACTAAGTAGCCTCAGAAGCCTCTTCCTGCTCAAATCTTTCAGATGAATTGAGTTATGGAAGCTGAGCCTTTCACAAGGAATTTAAGTCAACAGAAGAAATGAGAAAATGGGCACTAAGCAAAATTGTTCCCTTCCAGACTGGATGTGCTGTCCCAGCTTCAGGCCTACACTCATATCCTAAAAATCCCTCCTGAACTTTCTCTCCACATCCTCCAGTGATTCACTCTTTGAAATGGAAACGGGGAATGTTTGGGTGATGCTTCTTTCTGGAGACCAGGCAGGGCCTAGTGCTGGAGCCTCACACACAGGAAGGAAGGCAGGCCCGAGTAGCCCCTTCCCCCAGGCTCCACGTTCTGAACTTGGGCCATCCAGGCTGCTCCAGCCCTCCGTCACTGTGGGGCTACAAATTTCTCCAGCAAGAGCTTCTCGACGGGATGGATCGGAAAAAGACCCCCATGGGGTTCTAATTGTCTCCAAAGCAGAAACATCTGTGAGCATCCAGCCCCGAGGAGGAAAGTTCACTTCCAGGTTATAATTTCCAGGAGAGCTGGCCCCCCCGTTTCACCACAGTCCCATGTCCTCGGAGGGTCTCAAAATACTAGAAAGGGTTCATCTTAAGCCCCAACAATTAAAACGTGAATTAAAAACCATATGGCATTCTTTCCATGCTGGACAACTTTTCAAGCCCTTAGAATTAAAAGGATGAAAGTATAGGTGCTCATTTCAAATCCAACTTCTATTTTTTAGGTATAATGTCTGATCCTTCTCTCCAATGTAAATCTTGGAAAGGGGGCCTCATAAATCTGCCTCCTGATAATTGAAACTGGCAGTCTAAGCTACAAAGAGGCCATCAGCATGTATTTTGCAGTCTATTGAGGTTCAACTGAAACTAGTTTTATTTATTTATTAAATTAAAATAAATTAAAACGTATTTATTTATTAAATTGAGAAGAACACAAAGTTGATGGCCTTCAAAAGTACTTTGAGCATCTCCGCTAAAATTTTCAGTCAATAAAAATCCCTACATTTTCTAGTTTTGCCTGTATTCATAAGACCATTGACTGAATGAATGAATGTAAAAGTTTCTATTAAGTGTTTACTATGATCCGGGCGCTGTGCTAAGTGCCGGGGACAGAGCTACAATCAAACAAGACAGTTCTTGACTCCAAAATGAAACTGGTTTAATGAGAGAAGGCAACACCAAAAGGAACTAGAACGATGGCCTGGATAGAAATGACCAGGAAGTGACCCAACTGCCTGTTATTGGCAAAGGAAGTTAAAAACTCACCTATCAGAACTCAGGGTCCCAGGGACAGAGCCTGGATTCTGGTGGGAAGGAGATGAGGATGAGGAGAATGGATAGAATATAGGCAGCAGGGTTTGGAAAGGGCCAGCAAGTGGTTTGAAAACTGTTCTCTCTCTTTAGAACAAGGGTTTTAACCTTTTGGGGCCATGGATCCTTCTTAATTTGACCCCCTTTCAATCAGTCAGTCAACAAGCATTTTATTTATTGCCTACAATATATGTCCAAGCAACTGTGTGAAGTGCCAGGGATGTAAAGAAAGGCAAGAACAGCCTCTGCTGCTCAAGATAATGAGGGAAACAACATTAAAAACCAATTAAATATCAATAAGAAAGAGATGGGGGAGTGGGGATAATCAACAGGGAGACAAAATTAGCATCAAGAAAGAGCAGAAAAGGATTCTGATAGAAGGTGAGATTTTACCTGAGACTGGAAGCATCCTCCATCCGGTCACCAAAGTGGATAGACTGGAGTGGGAAGAGACTTGAGGCCGGCAGGCCCAACAACAGCTGTTGCAATTCTTCAAGTAAAAGGTGTAAGGATGCAATGGAATGATGATGGAGTCATAGGAGAGAAGGGGATGTGGTGGAGAGAGGTTTCCAAGGGGAAAATGGGCGGACTCAGGAACAGCTTGCAGATGGGGGATGAGAGAGACTGAGGAACCCAGGATGACATCTGAGCTGTGAGCCTGAGGGCCTGGGAGGACGGTGTTCCCTTCAATAAGATTTTTGGAAGACAGGAGGATCTGAGGGGAAAGGGATCACTTGTGCCGGAGAGGGGCTGGCACTGGCCAGAGGAAGGCCATCTCTTCATAGAAGCATCTCAGTGATGTGAGATGAGGAGGGAAGAAGGGAGCTCCCTCACTCTCCTTCTGGGGGAAGTGGTAAAAGAACAAGGCCGGATTCTCAGCTGAAAGCCTGGAAAAAGAGGGACCACGGAATGTTTAAGGCTTGGAAGAAGAGCCATGATGAGTGGTTAAACAAGAGCTATAAGAATATTGTCTGGCTGTAACAAGGGGCCGGTTCAGATTATGCGCCATGGATCGGATCAGCATCTTTTCATGATTTTCTCCAACTTTGTTCAGCAGCCTGTGAGTGGGAACAAAGACACTAATGGTAATGATAATAGTAGTTTAGACCTGGCCAGCAATAGACTCAGAATCATTTCGGAGAGCCCCATAAACTCTGGCCTCCTAAATAGACTTTCATGAAAGCCAGTGTCACCAAGTGACTGTGCCTTATCAGGTGTCGAGGCCCCAGTGTTTCTGAAGCTCCTTTCAGAGATCAGGTGTTCCCCACAGGGATGACTTAGGGAACAGGTAAGCGCCCATTCCCCATTACGGCTTTAAGGATAGTTATTCTAGGCTGGGATCTTTGACGTTTAAAGGAGGATAATTACATTTTTGGAAGCCAAGTGGTCCTTTCATTGTGAACTCACCTTTCACCATGTTAATTAGGCTCTAGGGCACACCTGCAAGGGAGGTATTACCTTTGTCTCCCTCTTTTTACAGAGGGTAAAGGGTGGGGAGGGAAAAGTTGGCTGTGCTTTCTTTATGCTCCAGGCCACTGAGACAGAGACTGTCTCGGCCGTGGCGGATACTTAGGACTTTACGGTTCCCAGTCCTGTGTTTAGGCCCCTCTTTACCTGTTTCACTGGGGTGTTGTGAGGGATAATTACTGTTTCTAGGAGCTTTGAAGGTGGGAGAAGCTGTGGCAATAGATGTGTCGGGTCTGCCGCTGATTATTAATGACAATAATTATTCACAGGAATGCTCAGCTCTTTGGGAGACCTGCGAGCTGGGGGAAGGCCGATGGATGAAGGCTTTCTCACGTTTTCTCAGATTCATTTGGTAGAGAGCGATTTACTTCTGAGGAGGATTAGAAATGGGAGTTTAGTACAGCACCTGGGATTTAGTAGGCGCTTAATAAATGTTTATTAAGAGATCAATGGTAGTAAATCACTGGTTAATCCTGGGAAGGACAATGGAACAGAGCCATCTCCCTCTGCTTCAGTTGGCCACCCTGAAAAGTAGCTGAGAGTTGAATTTCTTACCCCCCAAAAAAGAGGATTTCTATTATCTGATAGTTAAAGGTCTTGAGTTTAGGTTCTGTGGGAAAGGGAAGAAGGAACTCTAGATTTTAATCTGAAGAAGAAAAGGTTCTATTTGCCTTCAAAGGATAGAAGTGGGATTGATAGTTATAGGGAGAAGAGGGAAAAAAGGATGGCATTCATTTTTCTGGACTAAGAAATCAGTTACCATGATGGTTCTGAGCATGTTCAGATAGGAAAAATCCACAAATTCTAAAGTAACAGAAAATGACAATGAATAGTCATCATTGTGAGGAAGTTTTCAGGCCTAAATCAGTCTCTCTGTACTATTTACCCCTAGTTCCTACTTCTGCCCATTGGGACTGGCCAAACACATTAAATCACCTTCCACATAGGAGTCCCCTGCCTGGGGAAGGCTTAAACAAAGGCTGGGTGTCTCCCTATTGGGCAGACTAATAAGCTGAAGCTCAGCAAAGCCCAAGATAAAGGTAGGAAAGACTTCCCAACCTTCAGAGGGATCTGGGAGCGGATCGCTGCCTTGGGATCTTCGAGTATCTCCAAGCAAAGGAAGGGGACGATTCTGCCAGCTGTGTGACAGGTTAAATAACCAGTGAGATTCTTCCCAGCCCTGGAATTCTGGTCCTGCTCAGTCATGGAGGGCAGCAGCAGACCTGGAGCTAAAAGGGAAATCATCCAGCCCAAGCTCATCATTTTACGGATGAAGGGACCGAGACCCCAGCAGGCTAAGTGCCTTGCTCAAAGTCACACAAGTAGCACGTGGCAAAGGCAGAGTTTAAACTGGGCCCGATGTTTTCTCCATACACTGGGATTCTTGAACCCTGGGTGACCTAGACTCACTAACCATGTAATCATGGGCAATTTGCTTTGCTCGAGTGAGCCTCAGTCTCCTCATCTATAAAACGTAGGTAATAATACTTTCATTATCTCCCTCGCAGGGTGGTTTGGATAATGCTTTGTATTCTTTAAAGCCCTGTAGAAATGTGAGTAATTTACACTACGGGACCTCATAATCATCAATGTTTTCAAGAGGGTTCAAAGCTTTCAAGTTAAAAGTAACTATAAACCAGGCTGACTCATATCCCAACAACATGTTTAAAAATGTCATCCGAGACCCGTGAATGACTTGACCTCTGAAAATATAGAATGGTCTGAGAAACAGAATCAGAAAAACTTTAGCGGAACCCTAAAAGGAAAGCCATCGAGCATATCCCACTAAGAAGCCCGGAGGAGGTTGGCTCCAGTATTCTTTATGTAAGACTGAAAACAAAACCAAAAACAAAATGCGTTTATAAAACCTAGAAGGTAGTTGGATTGGAAAAGGCTATCCAGGGCACTTTAGTTTTATATCCAATATTTTCACTTATTTGCTGGGTGATTTTTGGAAGGTTTTTCTCTTCCTTAGTTTCCTCATCTATAAAATGTGGTCATAGGACCAGAGGAGCTCTGGTATTCTCTGTTCCAAGTCCATTTCAAAAGCTCATGTTCTATTTTCTAACCCTGTTATGCAGAAGATACTTCTAAGTCCTAGCATTCTATGTTCTAAGTAAAGTGCTATGTTCTAAGTTATCCACCAAATATAATATTCCGTGCCCTAAATTCCTTTCCAGTTTTAACCCCCTATGTTCAAGGATCTTTTTAGTTACGTCATATTAAACTCTGAATTTCCTTCTCCTTCTAAAACTATGTGTTTTAAAGTCTCACTGAGTCCAAACGTCTATGTCCTATATTCATGGAACCTTCCAGTTCTGACATTCTATCCCCAAATCCCTCCATGACCTCAAGCCATTTGGAACGTTTTGCATTCTCTGGTTCCTTTGAACTCTAATAAGCACCCTTAAATTCACATGTTCTATATGCAAAGATCTGTGTTCTAAAGCCCTTCTCTGCTCTGACATTCTGTCTTCTAAGACCAAGCCCAGTCGGATATGGTCTGTTCTAAGGTCTCTCCCAGTTCGGGCCTTCTGGGCTTTAAGTTACCTTTGAGCTCCAAATCTCTATGTTCTAAAGTCTCATGCAGCTCCAATATTCCCTGCCCTAGGATCTCTTCTGGTACTAAAATTCTATGGCTCTCTCCCATCCGTTGGTCCTGATTTTCTTGCTAGATTATCACCAAAGAGGGGCCTTTTGAATGCAGGAGTTAAGAGACAGAAGGAAAAGAAGGTCTGGTCACTTCGGAAGGAAGTTTCCAGCAGGGAGACACAGTTCCTTAATAAGATGAAATATCATCCCCGTTAACAAACACATCTTCTATATTAACTCTCAGCAATGAAAACAGTGATTCATCCTCCAATAACACTCCTTCCCATAAGCCCTGAGGAGACATGAAATCCGATAGCTGGTGATAAGTGATACTCCAAAATTCGAACGGAGAGGTTATTTTGGTGTCCAAGAAGACCGAGATGCAGATGGACATCTAAGGAAGATGTTTTAGAGTCGCTCAGAATAAAGGAGGAAGCGGCTCAGACACATTCAACAGGCCTGAGTTCAAATCTTATCTCTGATATTTATTGGCCACGTGACCCCTGGCAAATCACCTAATCTCTCTGTGTCTGTTTTCTCAGCTGCAAAAATGGGAAAGAAAGTGAACTGAATATTGTCTAAGTGTCAAATCTTTGATCTTTGAAGAACATAATTGATAAACCTTCTGGAGAAGGTTTCACTACTGTTTACATGGGGTCCTAGAACGACCCCATTGTTTATTTCTTTTTCCTACATCACTGATATAGAGTCACAGAATCTTGTGTTTATGAAGGAACCTTAGATATCATTCTTTATTTCCCCCTCATGTTATAGATTAAGAAAGTAAGATGGATGTGTGAAAGTGGAAGTTGGGTGGTCATTGAGTCAACAATGTTGTTGATAGAATTCATGATTCAGCTAGGAGATGGTCTAGATTCCGAGACTTTAATTCTATGGTTGTAAGATCTGTGCTCTCAGTTCCTCCAAGTTCATATAAACTAGGTCTGATCTCAGGACCATCCCCCAAAATTGGCTTCTCTTTGGTTTATATACCTACCCGACACCCATTGGGAAATTATCTTGGAAATAATATCTAGTCTTGCACAAATGTGAGTTATAGGGGGTTTTAGCCAAGTTAATAAATGTATAATGGGGAGAAGACCAAAGGACTCACAGAAATCCATAGATACATGAACCATATAAGGCACTCCTACCTTTCAAAAGTCCCCCACAAAAAAGGCTCCCAGACTTTGGAGGATGGGACAGAAGCAGGACATTGATGCATGAGATTAGGTGGTCAGTTAATTAGCTGAGTAGATTGGGGAGCACCTCTGATCGACTTCCTTATACACGCTAACTGGGTTACTTTGGTTCTACAGTTATAAACTTGGTTAACAAAGAATAGTCTGTGTGTCAAAGAATCAGCTAAGAGGTAAAGAGGTTTCAAGTTACCATTTTCACTGCGCCTTAATTTCTTCATCCATAAAAAAGAATAATTATGCTGACAGTGCCGATCCTACCCTGCAGGGGAGATGTAAGGATAAGCTCTGTAAAGTGCTTTATAAACATGAAGCCTACACAAATGTCAGCTATGTTGGAGCATCAGCAGAAATGTCTGTGTGATATCCTGGCCTTAAGGATTCCCAAGAGGTAAAGCATTTAAGAGAAAAAACAAGCAAAAACCACAAAGCAAATCACTGTATTCATATTGATAAACAGTAAAGATAAAGATGATGATTGATGATGATGATGATGATGATATTAATGCTTACCATTTGTTTAGCTCTTACAAAGGGTTTTCACATCCCATGAGCTGCATCCCCTCCAGCACCCTAAGATATACAAGAAAGCCAGGACAGTAGAATCTTTATTTTTAATCTCTTGAGATCAAAGAAATACAGGGAGATAGTTCTGTGAAGGGCAGTGGAAAGTTCATGGGGCTGAGGTCAAAGAACCTAGGAACTAACTCTTACCCAAAACATGAATTCTAAAAGAAGCGCTCTTCACAAGTGGCTTCCCTTATGGCTTGAAGTATAAAATTCTTGCCACAGTTTCCTCAAGATCACATTGACATCTTTATCATCAACTTTTTCTGGAACAGAATTCATTTTGCCCCAAACTCACCCCTCTTCCTAAGTTCCCAATTTTTGTCAAGGGAAGTAGCATCCATTTATCCACATTTGTAGTCTTCATCTTCAACTCTTTACCCTCCCTCAATCCCCATAATAAACGAGTCCCCATTCAAACTTGGCAATATCCCCCACATTTATCTCCCGCTGTCTCCTTGTGACCACATCATTTCAGACCTTTTTCACAGATCATTTAGAATATTGCATCAGCTACCTAATGAGTCTCTCTGCCTCCATCTGTCCCCTCTCCAGTAAATCCCAAAAAGTGCTACTTTTTTTTATTTTTACAATGAAATATGTTGCTTCTTTCCAGTGGAATTTAAGCTTCTTGAGGGCAGGGACTCTTGCTTGTCTTTGCTTCTCTACCACCTAGAATAGTGGCTGCCATATAATAAGATTAAAAATGATTCTTAAAGAGGCAAAGAGTAAAGGCAACCTCTCCCCCAGACTGCTCCCAATTCCTTTAAATATTGACTCTAAATTAAATGTTAAAGCATCAGAACACCCCCAAAAAATGGAATATAACATTTTCTAGCTGAAGAGAATTTAGAAAGTCAACAGAAAAGTACATGACTCCAGAGTGAGAGTCCAGCATGCAGTCCAGGTATGGGCTGCTCTAGCATAGCTTTGGCCCACACCAGCAAAGCAGAAACAGGTCTAGGGTCCTCTGAATCAATTGCAGTACTGGTGGTTTCCAGACCTCCCAGCCCAGAGACATCAGGGAGAACTTAAAAGGTCAGCCGAAAAGGTTTGTGACAATAGGGTGGGAGCCTAGCATGCAATCCCAGGGCAGGCTATACCAACACAGTGCTGACCACAATCCCAGTCCTGGTCCCAGCAATAGCAAAGCAGGATTCTGTTGCTTTATCACATGAGATCTTTCAGTTATAGTGGAGGAGAAACTTTCCTAACAGTTTCAGGGCAGAAAAGAGCGCTTGTGGTCAGACTCCTAGAAGGATCTCAGTAAACAGCTGCACAAACCCCTGAAGCTTGGGACAATGCTCCCTCCACTCTGGAAACTGAGCCCTACTTTAATAAAGAGTTAAAAGCCGAGTAAAAGGCTAGGAGAATAAGCAGGCAACAGAAAAAGTTTCTGACTATAGAAAAGTATTATGGTGATAAGGAATATCAAAACACATTCAGAAGAAGATAA